>NW_027555958.1:146839879-148047379 GCF_003287225.1 Phascolarctos cinereus | reverse complement strand
TTAGGGAGCTTTGGAATTTTTTGAACCCGTGAAACAAAGCACTTGTATATTGAATGAAAAATATTATATGCCTGACCTTTTCCATCTGTAATGCATGTTTTCATATCGATTTGGCTTTCTCCTCCTCTCCTCTTTTTTCACTGATGGGGTCAGTGTTGATAGTGTAATTTAAAGGAAACAGATAAATATAATATTTGTATTAAAAACCTCAACTAAGTTGTAAACATTAGCAGCTGTTCCCTTTTCCTTCCTGTGTTATTCCATGAAAATATAGGATCATGGATGATAGGGTCATAGATTTAGAGCTGGAAGGGAACTTAACACTCATCTAATCGGACCCTTTCTTTTTACAGAAGAAGAAGCATGGGCCCAGGGAGGGTAAGTGAATTGTCTGAGGTCAAACAGAGGGTAAGTGACAGAACCAGAATTCAAACTCAAATTCCAAATCCATCACCCTTTCCCCATATTTTTTAGTCATGTCTGACTCTTTGTGTCCCAATTTGGGGTTTTCTTGGCAAGGATATTGGAGTGGTTTGCCATTTCCTTCTTCAGCTCATTTTACAGATGAGGAAACTGAGGCAAACAGGGTGAAGTGACTTGCCCAGGGTCACACAGATAGTAAGTGTCTGAGTTTCAATTTGAACTCAAGAAGGTGAGTCTTCCTGATTCTCTTCCCAGTGCTTTATCCAGGGTGCCACCTAGTTGCCCCTTTCCTATACTAGAGATTCATATTTTTTTTGTATGTCACGAATATTTTGAGCAGTCTGGTGAATCCTCTGGACCTCTTCTAAGAACGATGCTTTTAAGTGCATAAAAATAAAAATTCCTCTGCCTCCTCTCTTGCTTCTCACCCAAACTCTAATTACCACAATGACTTGATCCTGATAGATATTCAGAAGATCTATCAGGGTTAAAATAATTTATATCATTCACATCCTCCTATTAGCATTTCTATTGTAAAAGAAGGTATTTTTAAAATTTAATATTTTATTTTTCCCACAATTACATGTAAAAACAATTTTAACATTTTTCTTTTTAAATTTTGAGTTCCAAATTCCGAATGTATTGTTTTAAGTGAAAATATGATGCAGTAGAGTAAAAAGTACTCTGATCTGGCTGTAGGAAGACTAGAATTTGAATCCTGATACTATTGCAACATCTTGGGCAAATCATTTATCCTTTCAGGGTCTCAATCTCCTGATTTGTAAAATAAAGGGGTTGAATTAGATTTCTAAGGACTCTTTATGTCATATGACACTCTGACTGAATTTCTAACAGTAGAATTTTAGGTACTTTGGAGAGGAAGGAAAAGTCAAATACTTTTTGGATGGCAAGACTTTCTGATGTCCTGCAAATCATAGTCCCTAGGTAACTAGCTTGCATTATGCCAGCCTATATCTTACTCATCTTAGACCTCTATAAAACTGAATATATTTGTGAATCCTATTCCTCTCTGATCTATTCACCATTGCCCATGGAATCCAATGACCTCAAACAAGTTCACTGACCTTAGACAGCTCCTGCACTCAGGGAATGGGCTTTACTTTTTTTGGTCATTAGTAGGAATGGCTTCCAGGGATCATGAATGATGTAGCTAGAGGCTTGCCAAAAAGGAAGAACTTACTTAAGTGTTCTTTTTAAGGCATAAAGAGTCATTTCTTGGCTTCAGAATCCCCAGCGGTGTTGAAGTGATTATGGCATTTAGTGATGTAGACCCCATGATCATGTCAATTGCTACATACACAAGGGACCCCAGCTGTACAGTTCCTAAACTCCAGGGCAAAATGGTGAAGGAGATAAAATTTATCCTTGGTACCTTGGCACTCTGTTTGCCTCGTTGGTCTTACTGGGTAAATGGCATAGTGAACTTCATCCGTGATCAAGGAAAGCAAGCTAAGGTCAAAGTCTAAAGTTTTAGTGATACAGGTTGGTCCATACCAATAGTCAGCTCCCTGACACTCCCTATGTCTGGTGCTGACCACCTGGCCTAAAAGTCTGATCCTATAATTGGCTTTCTACTTCCATTCTAACCCATTCAATTTTTCCCAATCACTGTTGCCTCATTCGGGGTCTTCTTTACTATAGCAGTCTTCCTCTTTCTCCCCTATGTATCTTCTCTTCCTCCCTCACTATTATACACTTTCTGTCTGTCTAGACACATGCACAGGTTTCTCTATTCCTAGAAAAGCCTTACTGTGGTTCCCCAGACTATCATTCCAATTCTCTTCTCTCCTCCTAGGCTAAACTTCTTTAAAATGTTCACACTTGAGACCTCCACTTCCTCACTACCCAAATCTCCTTGCTTCATTGCAATCTGACTTCAACCACTACCATTTTACTAAAATTATTCTCTTTAAAGTCAACAATGATCTCCTAATTGCCAAATCCAATTAAAAATTATTTTCATCTTAATATGGTTTCTGATATTGTTAATCAAACCCTTTTACTGTATACTCTTTCTTTCCTGAGCTTTGGAGACATGCCACTGTCTTGGTTCTCTCCTACCTCTTTAACTGCACTTTCTCTTTTGTTGTTTGTTTGTTTGTTTGTTGTTGTTGTTGCTACTTCTCAATTCCTTTCCCTTCCTCTTAATATAGGTATTTCTCAAGGGCCATTCTTGTCCATATAGTCTTCTACAGTAATTTGATCCTACGACTTCAGCTGCCTACTCTATGAATATTATTCATTATATTAATTGTATTACATATGAATTCATTATATAAATTGTATATATGTATATATATATATATATATGTATATATGTGTGTGTGTGTATGTGTGTGTATATATAAAATTGGAGGTTCTTCTGAGCTCCAAACCTATATCTTTAACTCTTATAGGCTATCTTCAACTTGATTCCCCATTTGCACCTCAACCTCAATATGTCCATACCTGAACTCATTATAGGAAGATAGGATCATAGGGTCAGAGATTTAGAACTGGAAGGGACATTGGAGGTCATCGGGTTCAACCCCTTATTTTACATATAAGGAAACTGAGATCCATAGAGGTTAAATGACTTTCTCAAGATAGTAAGTGGCAGATCTGAGACGTGAATTCAGGTTAGACTCTATTTACCTTTGTGACCAGCCTTGCAAAAGAACTGGGGTAGAGATAAAATAATCATGAAAGAGTAGATATACTTATCCAAGTTGTGCTGAAATAGTGGCCAAGTTTAAAGATAGAGTCACTCATGTCAAGAAAGGGAAGATACACAGGTCTCTGTCTTTGTCTTCATATCCTTATTAACTATTAAGTAAAATTCAGATTCCTTTGTTTGCCATTCAGGGTCCATCACAACCAGACATCATAATTCCAACCTTGTCTCAAATTTCTCCCCTCTATGTATTCTATGACCCACCAAATCGAACAGCCTCCTGATGCCTGTAAGTTCTGATGCTTCTGTGCCTTTGCTGACACTGTTCCCTATGTCTAGGATTCTCTCCCTTCCTTATTGTCAATTAAAACATTTTTCATTCTTAAAAATCCATCTAAAATGCAATCTGTTTTAGAAAGATTTTTCCTGACTTTGATTGATAGCAACATTACTCCTCAAACCTCACATACCCTTATGTTGTAACTTTCCAATGCATTTATTGTGCAAATTAGAAAATGTAACATTGGATTATATTGTATGTAATATGTACATATATATATATATGTATATACATATATATACATATATATATATAATATTTGTTTAGTTTGGTGTTTTATCTTTCCATCAGACTGTAAGCTCCTTGAGATCATGTACCAAGTCTTAGCTAAACTTCGTATTTCCATCAGTGCCTAACACGGTTTTCTGCAAATAGTAAGTGCTTAATGAATTTAGTTGCATTGTTGCATTTTGGTGCTATGAAGAAGCAGTTTTGGGTAGGCTTTTTGGTTGAGATTTTGTTAGATCCCAATTTGGATTCCTTCTCTTTTCTCTCAGGAAAAGGTTGCCTTTCTCCTTTGACTTGTCCAAATCATGTGTCTATCATATCTCCATGTGGATATGACAGAGTCTCCCAAAAGACAAAAGGGAAAATGGCAGTATTACTATCACCCCAGTGTGGAATTCCAAAGACTACAGAGCTGTGGGAGAACATGCCAAAGAACTCTGAGGAGGTTCTGGGACACCTGGGGATTGGTTTCTTTGGGAGTTCATAAATTTATAATACCCATTTAGAGAAGAGATTGCTAACCTGAAGATTCAATAATTCTAACAGGGACGAATGATATTGATAGGTTATGCCAATTCCTTTCAGACCCTAAGTCTAGAGGTGGCATGGAAGACTCCTATCTGAAGATGTCAGTTTTTGGAGGATATGGTCAAACTCAGCTGTGAGGAATTGGTCTTGGTCCATGTGTCTACTGACCTGTCCATACTTATCTGCCAATGTGGCTGGTAATAGCCAAAATAATGATAGACTCGAATATATCCCTAGTCTTTCTTCTAGGAGACTGCTGCATGATAAGGGAGAAGTGGGAAGGACAGAACTTGTTTCACTTGGCATTTGGGCTATTCACACTAGTAGGGCACAGAGTTCTATCCAGGGTGAACTATACTCATAGACCAGTCACCAGGCATTATGAATACAGGGCTTGGGTCAAAGATTCAGGAGGCCTGGCCAGCCTATAACTCCTAATAACTTTTTTCATCCCTGAAAGTCGATAACATGGACTTGCCCCCATTCCAGAGAGAAAATGTCATCTTGGAGGTAGTAAACATTATCACCAAGATGGCAATTTTCCACCTCTTTACTAAATCTCACACCATAGCCTTTTAGACTTTGCCTATTCCTTAAGGAATATTTCTATCTTTGTGGCCTTCCCTTTCCTCTCATATTTGATTAGGGTCCCCTGTTCATCTCATATTTCTGTATTGTGTATTTCATCTCATTTTCATGACTCCACAAGTGAAAGTTCACCTTTCCACAGCATATTATCTTCAGTTTAATGAAGGAAAGAACCAAACCCTTGAACAGTATCTCCAGTGCTACAATTTCAACAATTCAATAAATATTTATTGAGTGCATACTGTGTACCAAGCACTAGCTAGGTATTGAAAGTATAAACACAAAAAATAAAATAGTCCCTGACCTCAAGGAATTTACATTCTACCATCAGGATGATGGGACTGCCTAGCAGTACAGCAGAGAAATTTATCCTAACTGGGGTTTTCCTTTCCTCAATAGTGACTCCTTCTTTGAGACCACCATTGTAGAACATGTTTCTCCTCACTCATGCTTGGCCTCTTTCCAGAGTCTGTTTCAATTGCTTCACTGCCATCTTGAGAAATCTCCCAAGACCAGTGATACCATCTCCCCAAACGCCGATTTAGAAAGGCACCCAGCTATGCTTCCCATCACTCATGTCTGGATTGTCTTCAGAATTTTCTTCCTTTTATTTGATTGACAAATCACTTTACTTCCCCCTTCCTAGTTCTCCTTTATGTGTTTTCTTCCCAGATTGGTATGAAAGCTCCTTGAGGCCAGGGACCAGAGGTTGTGCTGGTAAATGTTTAATAACCTGTTTTCTGAAAGCAAGATAAACTTGTTAAGTCCAATCTGAATTATTAACATTTTCTCTATTCTTTCTTAAGTCTGGACAATTAGCAAAAGGGAAAAGGAAGGGAATGAGCATTTATTAAGTACTTACTCTGTGCTTGGCACTGGGCTAGATATTTTACAAATTTTATCTTATTTGATCCTCACAAATACCTTGTGAGATAGATATTACTATTATTATCATTTTTCAATAGAAGAAACTGAAGCAAACAGGTTAATTGACTTGTACAGTGTCATGAAGTTAGTACGTGTCTGAAGCTGAATTTGAAATCAGGTCTTCCTGACTCCAGGCTCAGTGCTCTATCCACTTTTCTACCTCGTTGCCCATTATAAGCAGGCAAAAAACAATAAATCACCTCTAGTAAGGACTGTCATGCTTGTTTGTATCTGTATCCCTGCAATTTAGCACAGTGCCTGGCACATAGTAAACACTTAACAAATGTAGTTTTTCAATTTACCTATCTGATTCATTTGTCTAGTAAGAAAACTTTCTTGCTTTCTACCCTCATTTTTATTTTCTCTACACTTTCCCTATGTACTGCCATTTCCTTAGCGAATGATTACTTGGAAGAGTTGGAGAGCAGCTGTTTAAGTGATGTACAAACATGAAGTTGACTGTACTGAAGCCATGGTTATCCCTTGAGTGTATGGGGGCAGGTCTTGCTATCCTTCTATGACTTATATGCCAGTGAACCTTCTTAGAAATTGATGGAAATGCTGATAGGCTGCTTCTGGTCCCTCAAGTGGTGAGTCATGTGGCTTACAAGTTTGGTTTACCCTCTTTACTCTATATCTTCCAATGTTATACTAGTTTTTGTCAAGAAAGGCTCACCTGGACTTCAAATTATACCTTCCAAATACTCTACACATGTTTTCTATGTGTACTGACTCTTTTCATTGATGGTGCAAAGAAGAATATGCCTTAGGTTTATGGTAAAAATATTTTATGACTATTTTTCTTACTATGCCATTTGTTTTGCTATTTGTTATACTATTTATTCCACTATACTACTTGTTTTGAACTCTTGATATCTTTTGACTAATAAAAGTAAAGACAAAGGATTTGGAGCTCATGAAAACTTGACTGGATGTGAACACACAGAGTACTTTGAACCTGGGGTAGCCTCATCTATTACATCTGGATTCGAAGGACTTCATGCAGAAGTTACTGTGAAGATTAAAGATAAGAAATGTCTTGCTGCTCTGAACAATGGATCCCAAATGATCATTGTCTTCCAATCCATCTCTTTTTGAGAAAAACACCTTTATAACCCATAAAAATGTCTAGGATTCTGTGACTTGAGTGAATGAAATGCTCCATTCTTTGGCCAGGTCACTGTGCTTGAAATTTGCTGAGGGTATTATTTGTGGACCTCATGGCTCTGGTATGTCCGGGTCTGATGAACATCAGTATTATATGGACTTGATTGGGATCAAGCTATTAGCAGACTACTTTTCAAAATTTTAAAATTTTGATAGTCCAAACATTCCATATATAATCTTATAGGAAGAAAGGAGGCCATAGATTCATAGCAGTACTTTTTATGATAGCAAAGAACTCAAAACAAATAAGTACTCACAAATAGGAAAATAGTTTAACAAATTGTGGTGCATGAATATAAGAGAATATTACTGTGCTATAAAAATTATGAATGTGAAGAATTCAGAGAAGCATGGGAAATCATATATGAACTGATGCAAAGTCAGTAAGCAGAACCAGAAAAATAATTTGCACAGTGACTACAACAAGGTCTATAGATTATAGAAATGTCACTGGTCTATGTTGGTGGAAGGAATTTTCCCCCTGGGGGTACCCCACTAATGAAATAGGTCCAGACCAAAATAAAATTGTTGCTCGTGATATTGTTCATTCCCTTCCTATGATTCTGTTTTCTTTTCTAGTACCAGTAATAACATGTTCTCCCCACTCTGGCACACTTTCTTTTCTTTTTCTTTTCTGAAATGGCAGTGAGTGGGATCTGACCATCCTGTATTTGAAAACAAATTTAGATCTTCTTACCTCTAAATTTGTTAAAGTGTATAGTTCTTTTTCTCCACTTGGATCTTTATTTTCCCCCTAATTCCTTTGGACTTTTACTTATGAGAGATGAGTAAATAGTGCATCTGTGAATGAAGGGTAGGTGGGTATTGGGTGGGGAATTGACTTACATTGTCAAGGGCATGGATGTGTCCTCTCTTTGTTGCTACGAGCTACACTTGTGAGTGTATTTACAGCTACTGTTCATCAACCACTTTCCCTGGTGTTGGTATTCCTGTGTGATGAAAAACCTGTATTAGAACGTTGCCAAGCTCCCATGCCTGGAGATTTCTTGTTGATCTTCCTTCTTGCTCTTCTAAAAATTTTCTCCATATTGTCCCTTTGTCTCTTTAGGGTCCTTCCAGAAAGGGAAAAGAGCTGACCTCAAAACCTTTTTTGTTTTTAAATTTCCTTGCTTAAGAAACAGGCTTGAATTTAAAGGGATTTTACTCTAGGATGATAGTTCTAGAGCTGGAAGATATGTCAGAAGTTATCCAGTCCAACTCCATCATTTTAATAAAGAAGATACTGAGACCTAGTCACATGGGTAGTAAGAAGGAGAGGTAGGATTTTCCCTTAGATAACTTTGATTCCTGAAATAGCCTTCTTTCCACTATACCTCACTGACTTCACTCCTCACCCTTATGAGGCTGTGATGGAAAATAATACCTAGACTCCGTCCGATCACTGAGGCTTTGTATCTCTGACATGCTCTACTCATGAAGAAAGACTACTGAAGAGAGAACCAAGAAGACAGAGAGGGAGGTGACATTACTCTCCACCTCTATGGATGCAGAACGGAAATAATGGGAAATTTAAGAATACAGAGGGAAAGACAGTACAAGATGGCATTTAGGGCAGAGAATGTCTGCTCCGTATCTGGCCCACACCTCACGAAAACTGCCTGTGTCCAATCTAATGCAAAACTACCAGGCTGAACATTAAAAACCAATTTACTCTGAGTAAGGAGGGCCAGTGTCTGCTCTTGCTACTATAGGCTCATAGATTTTGGATATGAAGTGACTTTAGAGTTCATTGAGTCCAAATGTCATTTTAGAGTACAAACTGAGGCCTAGAGATAGGTGACATTTAAAAAGTTTGAGAGATATAATTTCTGGATAATCATTTTATTAATAATGCTAGCATGTTTATTAATAAAAGTACAGTCATTTGGCTGTCTCTCTCTTAGACCAAAGACAATCTTGGTGGTGGGCTCATGGCTTATATGCTTACTGGAAGAGGGGTGTACCAAGGGTGTTCCAATCAACTCTGCTTAACAATTAATGAAAGAATGAATATTACAATGAGGGGCTGGACCTGAACTTTGATTATGTTATTTACTTCTAAGTTACCCGCAGCCCTAGGGAATCTATTCAAAGAATTTATCCCCACCCAAACATGATTAGAAAACTATGGCTTCCCCGCATGGGTGAGGTCTGGATTGAGGAGAAGATTAGCTCAAACTTCAGAGACTGAAGCCTTAAGTGAGGAAAAAGAAAAAGGAGCAAATCTGAATCTCTCCAAATCACTGGTTATTAATAATAATTTCTTTCAGATAATGATAGCTAATGTTTACATAGCACTTACTATGTGTTAAGCACTTTACAATTATTAACTCATTTGGTCTTCACAATAACCCTGAGAGATAGGTACAATTATTATTCCCATTTTATAGATGAGGAAACTGAAGGCAAAGAGAGGTTAAGTCACTTGTCTAGAAGTCATACAGCTGCTAAGTGTCTGAGGCTGGATTTGAATTTAGGTCTTATTGACTCCAGGCCCTGCACTCTAATCACTAAGTCACTAAGTGACTTGCCCAGGGTCACACAACTGGTAAGTATCTGAGGTGGGATCTGAACTCAGGTCTTCCAGAGTCAGAGGACAATTCTTTAACCATTCCACCAAAACACACTTGAAGAACATTAAAAATGTTCCTAGAGGGGTACATAGTAGAACCTCCTATTGCTATTTGCCTTTAAATAATAAAACCTGGGCTGTTGAATTACTTTGAATTACCTGAATTACCTTGTCACAGATACATCTTCCCCAGCAACAGACTTTCCCTTCCCTATCCACCTGTTGCATAGCACAGCTACAACATACAAGATTTCTGTGAGGGAAACACATAGAAATAAATGCCAAGATTTTCCATGATACCAACACAGTGCAGCTGTACCCTTTTCAATACCTTAACAGCTGACCTGGGACAGTGCTATCCTCAAAAAACAAAAATGAAACCCCCAAATGCCCCAAAACAACCTCCCTCCCTCCCCCCACCAAAAAAAATAAAAAGAAATCTGTCCAAAGACAACAGAGTTGTGGCCATTTTGTACCATTTAGTCTGAGTCACTGACCTACCTTGGCCATGAATACCCTAGCTAAGTGCTCCATCCATCAGTACAATTATTCCCAATATAGTCAGTCAGTAGGCTCCGCTGGGTTTCATTAGTTACAGTGCTAGCAGCAGGAAGACTAGCTTGAAGGCTATTTTCAAAAGCCAGGTAAGGTGGTAATTAGGGCCTATGCTAGAGAAGGGGCCGTAGAGACGGAGAGGAGAAAGATGAGACATATTTATTGACAATGTGTCACAGTGGTAAGAGTACTGGCTTCAGAGGCAAAGAACCTGGGTTTAAATCCTGACTCTTAGACTTACTGTTTTTGTGACTTTGGGTAAGTCACTTAACTACACTGAGCCTCAGTTTCCTCATCTGTAAAATGAGAAAGGTGGACTAGATAGTTTCTGAGGCTCCTTCCAACTCTACATCTCTGAGCCTATTATAAGATTTGCCAATTGTTTAACTATGTGAGCCACAAATGTGTGTTTGACACCTCTACTGTAGACAATTAGATGCGTGATTCTGATGTTTTGAAGGAAGTCAATGTGGGGAGTATAGATTTGCAAGTCATCTGCGCTGAGAACTTATTTGGAAAGCCATAGATGTGAGTGGGATTGCTAAGGTAGAAAGAGGAAAATTGAGGTGAGAACAGAACCTTGGGGGAGACCAGGAAAGATAAGGGGAGCCAGGGAGGGAGATAAAGAATGAAATCCTAAAATTCATAATGTCCTGAGAGGAACCAAGGGAAGGGAGAGTGTGCAAAAGGGAAATCAGCAGTGTCAAATACTTCAGGTATAAGCTAAGAAGACAGAACTGGGAAGAAGTCATTGGACTGGGTAATAAGGCAATCATTGGAGACCATTAAGAGAGCAATTTCAGTAGAACGGTGTGGATGGATTATAAGTAGTTGAGGAATCAGTAGATGAAGTGGATGGAAGCATAGATATAGATTAGATTTTCAAGAAGATTGGAGTGGTGTGGAAAGAGACAGAATTGTAGGGTAATGAGAAGGCTCCTCATGACTGGAAAGACCTGAGCATGTTTTCAGGCAGATGAGGGAAAAAAAATTCAAAATAATGGTGAGGGAAAGACTGAAAAATCATGAACTCTTGGATTATCGCTCTGCACCACTCATTTTACAAATAATTTTGTAGGTTCTGTTATTATCTCCTTTACTGTGTGCTAGATGACAAAGTGGATAGAGTGTTGGTCCTAGAGGCAGGAAGACTGATCTTCATGAGTTCAAATTTGGCCTCAGACACTTACTAGCTGTGTAACCCTGGGCAAGTCACTTAACCCTGTTTGCCTCAGTTTCCTCATCTGTCAAATAAGTTAGATAAGGAAATGGCAAACCACTCTGGTATCTTTGCCAAGAAAACCCCAAATGGGGTCACAAAGAGACATGACTAAAACAACTGAACAACAATAACAAATTGAATTATTATTTAACTTTTAATGTATTCACATCTTGTCTCAATCTGAGTTTTATTTTATTTTTTAAAATGTCAGATTTGTGGGTAGTTTTTGTTTCTACATCATGTTAATTCTAAACAGGTTTAAACTTTCTTCTAACCATATACCATCTCCCAATATGCTGGTTCTGAGGAAGAGGAAAATCAGCAGGGAGCAGGACTTCCATTTCATATTGTACAGGTTCATCTTCCATCTTCTGTGCCATCTCTTACCTGGCTTTCAGAGGTAAGAAGGGAGGAAAAACAGGCCCTTCCTTCTAACCATATGACTGCCAACTTGTGATGCATATGTCTTCTGACTGATCTTCAGTCTCTTCTGGGAAAAGGAGTGGTTTAATGATTAAAATATTCACACCTGATCATACCTTACACATTCCAGTGATTTTGAACCCCTGGAGGTCATCATCCAACCCGTTTCCCTGACCTGATTCCTTATTCCTATTCCCCTTAACCTTCCCACCATAATGCCTTGTACTACCCAATCTTTCAGCTGTGCCCCCTGCAATACCTGTTCCATAGACCACAAACTTGCCTTCCTCTCAAATCTTTTTAAGATTAATCTTCATCTTAACCCTCCCATTTCTTCTATTTTGAACAATCAATGAGATCTAGCTCCCCCTGTGATTTAGCCTCCCTGGCCACCCTTTCCAGTACTGGTTTTATTTTCATTCATTCCCCTCCACTCTCTGGTTGAAGTGGAAGAGTTGGAATATTCTTTGCTCCCCATTACCACTTCTAGGTCCCTCTGTCACCTCCATCTCTCTGTAACTTCTGCTCCTTGAAGTCCTTACAATCCACATCTTCCACCCAATCAAAATCCTGGTAGCTGTTCTCTACAGACTCTACTTCCTTTCTCAAGGTGCTCAGTACCTGGCTCATAATCTCTCTCCTCTCCAAGTCCTGTTCTCATATTAAGGGACTTCATCATATATATTGACATTCCCTCAGATAACCTAACATTCAGTTCCTCAGCCTACTCCTTTCCCATGACCTATTCTTCTATCTCACTTAAAAATTTTTTTTCTTTGTCAAGGAATTTTTATAAAAATTCAATTTTAATGAACTTACTGGATGTACAGTAGACATCTTGAACTCAACATGCCCAGAACTAAACTCATTATCATTCCTTCTAACCCTAGTACCCTACAAATTTCCCTAGGTATACAGCCTAGATGTCAACCTTTAGTTTCACTGTCTACAGTATCCCATATCCAATCTATTGCCAAGGCCTATTGATTTTACTTTTGCAAATATTTCTTCTCTGCTGTTACCACCACTCTGATTCAGGCCCTCATAATTTTATACCTATGCTATTACAATAGTCATAAGTCTCTCTCCATTCTAATCCATCTTCAGTTTAGCTGCTAGTGATTTGCCTAAAGTGCAAGTCCAACTGATGTCACCTCTTCACCTCACCCAATCCTCTCCTCACCTCGACGAACATCAGTGGCTACCTATCACCTCCAGGATCAAATACGAAGCCCTCCATTTGGACATTCAAAAACCTTTATAACCTAGTCCCCCTCAACCTTTTCGGTTATCTTACATCTTATTCCCCTTCTATATATCCTTTGATCCAGTGACACTGACTTCCTTGCTATTCTTTGAATAAGATACTCTACTTTACAACTCTAGGCATTATCTTTCTGGCTGTTCCTTATGCCAGTGATGCTCTCTGTCCTCATCTCTACCTCCTGGCTTCCCTGGTTTCCATCAAGTACCAAATAAAATCTTACTTTCTACAGGGAGACTTTCCCAATGCCTCATAATTCTAATGACATAATTCTGCAAAATATTTCCTATCTATCACATTTATAACTTATTTGCTCCTTTCTCCCCATTAGATTGTGAGTCCCTTGAAGGCAGGTTCTACCTTTTGCTTCTCTTAGCACAGTGCCTGGCACATTGCAGGTACTTAATAAATGCTTATTGAGTGACTGAACATAACCTTTCACCCCCAAGAGCTGGCCCTTCAAAGGTGAAAAATAAATGCAATTCAGCAAAACCAAGCAGTATATCCACCATGTCTGACTGTTGATATAAAACTAGGTCATCCCTTACCTTTGCTGTGAAAGGAGGGAGAAACATTTTCTCAACTTTACTCCTGGCCCAAATTTGGTTATCATGATTAGTATATTCAATTTCATTTTACTGGATTTTTTTTTCTGGTTACATTATTGTCATCATTATGTATATTGTTTTCCTGGTTCTGATTACTGGTTTTGCATCAGGGCATATGGAACTTCCTATGCTTCTCTGAATTCTTCTTCTTCTTCTTCTTCTTCTTCTTCTTCTTCTTCTTCTTCTTCTTCTTCTTCTTCTTCTTCTTCTTCTTCTTCTTCTTCTTCTTCACAATTGGGGTTAAGTGACTTGCCCAGGGTCACACAGCTAGTAAGTGTCAAGTGTTGATCTGAGGCGCATTTGAACTCAGGTCCTCCTGACTTCAGGGCCGGTGCTCTCTCCACTGCGCCACCTAGCTGCTCCCGCTTCTCTGAATTCTTCACATTTTTCATTTATTATAGCCCAGTGATATTCCAAATTATATGCACACACCATAAATTCTTTAGCTGCTCTCCAATTGTGGGTACTGCCTTTGTTTCCAGTTCTTTTGACACCGTACACACATACACACACACAAACACACACACATACACACATGCACACAGATGTGCATACCAGGCATGTACACTCATATGCCCACCTGTGTAATACGTGCATGTCACAGTGCAACACATATATATGTACAAACATGCACATATATACATACAATACACATCTTGAAGCACTGTTATTAATATTTTGGTATGTCCTGTGTCTTTCTTTGACTCTCCAGCTAGATTTTAAATTCCTTAGCAGTAGGAATCATATGTCCTACCTCTCTGTATCATTCACAGTGTCCAGAACTGTAAGACATTGAAAATGTTTAATTGATTGATACTTCCTATTCAGGAGGTGTATGGTCATGTTGTCTGTGCAGTTTTTGCCACCTTGTGTTTCTCTGAGTTTTATCATTCTTCACTGTTGCCTTCCTGAAAGACGTGTTTTTCCTTTCACCCTGTACTCCCACCCAAACCCTGGAGACAGCATACTTAACCTCACAGTAGGAGAAACTCACATGGTCTGGAATGAATATCTGTTAGTCAGCACAGGAGAGCCTCTAAGTTCTCTGAGCAGTGTTTATCTTGAGCTGTGGCCCTTTGACAACTTAGCCTAATTGAAAAAAACTTCATGCTGGGAGGTCCTTGACCTGGGCTATACCCCTACTTCTATCACTGATTTGTTCCTTGACCTTTCACTGTTCTTGTACTACTAATCACCAAACCTGGATAACTTTCACCATCTGCCTTTTCTTCCTGAACAGCAGAGGGTTGCTAGAGGAAGTCAGGAAACTGCTGAGTAGGTTTCGTACAGATTTATGTTATCTAAACCCAGCTGTGTCTTCATTGCTGCATGCCAAGACTAGAGTTCTTTTATTTGTCCTTTATCGTCCCCTAACCACTCCCCACAGGGACAGTTTCAACCCTTCTCATTTCTCCTCAATCTCCCAACTCTCCCATAACAATCCATCTGCCATCCCAACCAGCAAAGGATTCTATTGTACTGCAAGATTCAAGGCCATTAAGTGTGTTTTCCCTTAATCTCCTTCTTCCTCGAGGCAAAGTTTCTAAAATCATAGAAGTGACCTTAGAAATCATCTTGTTCAACCTCATTGTATGGATGAGAAAATGACAAGAGAAGGGACTTGCCTTAAGTCACATAAGTAACAAATAACTGAGTTGGGATTTAAATCCAGGTTTGCTCTCTTATCCTTATCATGTGACATCTTCCCACTCTTAGATGATGATATAGTCTTCCTCCTGAGGGTGTTAACTCTCCCTCTTGGTCCTTGTTCAGCCATGACCTCCTGCCCCCTGAACCCTTGCTCCATCAATTATCCTGTTGGCTACTTTCCTTTTGTCTATAAACTAGAAGTGTTGTGAGTGCTGAACAGCAACATCAGGCATCTCTAATCCTTAAAAGACACATAAACAAGCAAACAAAAAACTTTCCCTTGAGTCTGCTCCTCCCTTAGCTATCAGCTTATCTTTCTCCTGCTCTAACCATTCCAGTATCTTTGCCAAGAAAACCCCAAATTGGGGTCAGGAAGAGTCAGACACGACTGAAATGACCGAACAACGACAACAAAGCTTTTGTGTCATGAATCCCTTTTGTAATCTTGTGAAGCTGACAGACCTCCTTCTCAGAATAAGGCATTCATTCATTCATTCATTCATTCATTCATTCATTCATTCATTCATTCATTCATTCATTTAGCGAACAAGGCAATTTATTAATGAATCTGGTGTGATTTGTCCTAATGTTTCTCGTTGACAGCTGCCACTTGTCCAGCAATTCTGTCCAGGTCTCTCTGTCCCTGAGGTGTCAGCTTCCAGCCCCGATCGTGGTCCTTCTCCACCATCTTGAGGCCTTCCAGGGCTTGTAGGCTTGCAGCACCCTCTGGGCCACGCTCTTGGAGCCTCTGCTGAAGTGACTGGGCATGACCCCATTGCACTAGCGCCTGCCGCGGGTCTTGGTCATGGAGCCCACACCGGCACCGCCCCGGAGGTACAGGTGTCGGGCTGTGAAGGCGCCCCGGGTGTAGAACCAGTTCTCGTCGTAGGGCGCCAGCTCCTTGTGTTTGGCCAGCTTGACTGTGTCCACCCATTCGGGGACTTTCAGCTTCCCTGACTTTTTCAGGAAGGCGGCCAAGGCCCGGACGAACTCCTGCTGGTTCACGTCCTTCACCGTGACTCCGGGCATCGTGCGGGCTCCGCGGGGCCAGCCAGAGGAAAAAAAAAAGCCAGAATAAGGTATTTAGATGCAAAAAAATGAAATAATAATAATACAAAGGAAAATAATTATGTTGAATTAAAGATGTGTTTTTCCCTACCCAAGTTCATAGAACTTCTGAAAGGGCTTTGTGGACCCCAGGTTAAGAATCTCTGTCCTAGAGTATGTAGTCTGTTCTCACTGCATTTATCTCTTTTTTTTTTTTTTTTAGCCAGGTCACAGACACATGCAATTTGGTCTGCCCCCAACGCTACTGAATCTGCCCATCCCAAGAGCATCACTGAGCTCCTAATTGCTACCGTGTCTCCTAACTGTTGTTCTATATTTCTCCCCCCTTTCTTAGGCAAATTTCTTGTAAGAATGGTCTACTCAGTTCTTCTCTTCCCATTCTCTTTTTAACTTCCAGCAATCAGCCTTCTGGCTTTATTACTGAACTGAAATTTCTCTCTCCAAAGTTACTAGTGATCTCTTACTTGGCAAATATAATGGTCTCTTCTGAATACTTAGCCTTCTTGATTTCTATTGCATTTGACACTATCACCTTTTCCTCTTAGATATTTTCTCCTTTTTTTTGGGTTTTAACGACTGCTCTTTCTTGGTTTCTCTACTTGTCTGACCATTCATTTATAATCTCCCAAGATTTTGTTGTGAGCCTTTTTATCACTTCTTTTTTATACTTTCTCATTTGTTGCTTTCAGCTCCCATGGATTCAATTATCATCTCTATGCTGATGATTCTCAGGATCAAACTATCTTCTTTCTATCTATCTATCTATCTCTATCTATCTATCTATCTATCTATCTGTCTGTCTGTCTGTCTGTCTGTCTGTCTGTCTGTCTGTCTGTCTATCCATCTATTTGTTTATCCATATATCATGTCTATCTTTTCTGGTTTCTGTCTAATGAGCTTCAATGCTGCATCAGCAATTGCCTACTGGACAACACCATCTAAATGACCCATAGGGATCTCAAACTCAATATATTCAAAATAGAACTAATCTCTCCCCTTTCTATGTGGAAGCTAGGTGGCATAGCAGATAGAGTGCTGGGACTAGAGTCAGGAAGACTCATCTTCCTGAGTTCAAATCTGGCCTCAAACACTTACTAGTTGTGTGACCCTGGGCAAGTCACTTAACCCTGTTTGCCTCATTTTCCTCTTCTATAAAATGAACTGGAGAAGGAAATGGCAATAAACCATTCTAGTATCTTTGCCAAGAAATCCCAAGTGGGCTCATGAACAACACCGAACAACAACTCTTCCTTGTCCTCCACCCATTCCTCTTTTGAACTTCCGCATCATCTTTGAGGGCAGTACCCAGGTGCACAACTTCGGTGTCATCTTCTTTTCTACATTCTCACTAAGAATTTCATCACAAAACACAAAAGAAATGCAAAAAAAATCTTTATTTAATGTCATTTCAGCAAGGTAAACAATGAAGGGGAAGAGCTCTCCTAACATCTGTTTCCCTAAACTATCTCCTCCCACAATCCACGGTTGGGAGATTATAAACTGGCGCATCCTTGTTCCCTGATTCAGCTCATAAACAGGACGTTATGAGCATGGGAGCAGAAATAGCATGATAACTTGTCTGGTGGACAAATATTGAAATCTTGGTGCCTGGAAGATGTTGTTGCTTCTCTTCACTGGCATCACAAATTCTCAGTGTCTGTGAAGCACCGTGGCATGAAGTCAAAGTCAAAGATTGGTAACTGCTGCTGTTACTGCTGGAGGAGGCGGAAGCATGTGGATCTGCCTGTTAGTAATGGAAGGATTTACATATTCCTGACATAGCACCAGAATCAGTGGAAGGGAGTAGGAGAAGAAGTTGAATGTGGCTCTCCTTAGCTTCCTGGCTCCTCTCAAGGGTATGCTAGGGCTGGCTTGTACTGACTCTCAAGAGCCGGTTGTTAACTTTTCAGTTTGTGTATTTCTGCCTTGGAAACTGGCAAACATTGATTTGTTGGTTGTTTCTAGACTTAAGAAAGGGAAGGAAAAAAGTTAATAAGGCAGATTAAGCATAAAAAAATGTGTTATACCCTTGGAGAGCCTGTTGTTAAACATTTACCAGCAGACCTCTGCTTCACATCTAATTCTTTTCTCATTCCCCTTTCCTTTTCTTATCTATACATCTCTCTTACCTCTTCCCCCCTTTTGCCTCTTCCTACATCCCTTCAGTTGCCATGTGCAAGAGCTTTGGCAGTGCTTTTCATTCAGATATTGGGTGCTTGCCATGCAACACACAGCATCATCAGAGATTTCCTTCCAATGAGTGAGTTTCACTCACTAAACATTGAAGTCCTCCTATAGAGCCCCTTAACATTCTTTTATTTATTTACTCATTAATTAATTAATTCATTCACTCCTTAGCTACACTGTGGTGCCTCATGAAGAGTGCTGACTTTGAATTCAGAGGCTTTCGTTCAAATCCACTTACTAGGTGTACAACCCCAGGCCATGGTAGGTGATGCAGTAGATTGAGTGCTGTGCCTGGAGTCAGGAGGACTTGACAGCCTCAGACACTTACTAGTTTTGTAACCCTGGGCAAGTCACTTAACTGCTACCTGCCTCAGTTTCCTCAACTGTAAGATGGCGATCATAATAGCACCTACTATCCAGG
The DNA here is from genome assembly GCF_003287225.1 of Phascolarctos cinereus. NCBI lineage: Eukaryota > Metazoa > Chordata > Mammalia > Diprotodontia > Phascolarctidae > Phascolarctos > Phascolarctos cinereus. The sequence continues at coordinate 148,028,534 of NW_027555958.1, read as the reverse complement.
GTTGTTGTGGGGATTATATGAGATAATGTTTGTAAAATGTTTAATATGGTACCTGGTACATAGTAGGTGAATAACATGCTTTTTCCCATCCCCTTTCCCTTACTCTCCCTTGTTATCTGTTTTCTTTATCACAAAGTGAAGGATTTGGAGTAAAAGATATCTAAGTTCTCTTCCAGGAGTTAAGCATGACCTCAAGGTTTGTTGTTGTTCACTCGTGTCCAACTCTTTGTGACCCCATTTGGGATTTTCTGGCAAAGGCACTGGACTGCTTTGCCATTTCCTTCTCCAGATCTTTTTACAGATGAGGAAACTGAGGCAAACAGGGTTAAGTGACTTGCCCAGGGTCACACAGGTAGTAAATGTCTGAGGACAGATTTGAGTTCAAGAAGATGAGTTTTTCTGACTTCAGGCCTTGTCCTCTATCTACTGTGCCACCTAGCTGCCCGTATCTAGAATAGACTTTTTCATTTCTGTTTATTGTTATCTTTCCCCATCTTCAAGGCCTAGGTCAGAAACTATGGCCTCCTTGAAGACTGTTAGTCTTCTAGACCACTATGATTGAATTGTCCATCTCCTCACTTGTATTATAGCTATTTGTGACTCTTTTCCTTCTAGCAGATTTGCAAGCTGGGACTGTCTTATCTTTGTATCTTTGGCATCTAGCAGAGTGTCTTAAACATTGTGGTATACAATAAATGTTGACTTGAATCACAATCTCCACAACTGTGTGACACAAAATACTTATCTGTAAAATGGGATAATAAAACCTTCCCTTATGTAGCTCAGGAGAATGTCATAAAAAGAAATGAGTTGGGGTGGGGAGAACAGGTTGATAATGATAATGATTCAAATAAAGAAGAAAAGAAATGAGTACCATTGTAAGAAATGTTTTAAAAGTAAATAAGAAATTCAGAAGAGGCTACAGGGAACTTGCAATCAGGAAAACTGGAATTCACATACTGCCACTGACATTTACTAGCTGTGTGATCCTGGGCAAATCATTTAACTTCTCTAGGCCTCAGTTTTGTCACCTATAAAATGGGGAGAATAATAGCACCAACTCCCAGGGTTATTGTGAGGATCAAGGGAGATAACTTATGTAGAGAACTTTGCAAACCTTAAAGCGCTATGTAAATGCTAGCTCTTATTAATTAAAATATGAACTTAAAACCAAATTAGATTATTATCAAATATTTTATGATATCTTATTATGTTATGTTTAATATTGTATTATTTTAAAAGTTTTTCAAAGCTTAAAACTGCACTAAGATTATTGGGACATTTTGATATTATCCATGTCCGTATTCTTTGTTGTATTAACAGTTCATGTTTAAATTCATAACAAAAAGAAATTTTGAAAAAATGAGGTGAGGTGTGTGAGTACTGTGAAATGTGTGGAAGAAAAGTCTTTTATAATGTCTAACAACCCCTAGGATCTGCTTCCCCCAACTCACACCTACACTGGCAGGCTGAGTTCCCGGAAGGCAATGATGACTGCAGGAGGGAAAGGTAGTCTTTGCCCTGTGGGTCCTGTTACAAATGTAAATCATTATTTTCTTCAAATTCACTTGGTCAGCCTGGGCGCTTTATCTGGCAGCAGCGATAATGTCAGCTGGTAATTTCATGCAGACCAACTGATTAATGGGAGGCAATTCATTCTGTAGCAGAAAGATCAAGGAAACTCAAATGGAGAAATACAAAATAAGGATTTTTCCCTCCCCCACATCGAACAAAGTGGGAATGAATCTGCCAAATTAATTTCTTATCTGGATTCTTCAGTGCATGACAAATTGCCATCCCATTCCAGCTTCCCCCAGGTCATTCGCCACAGGTAGATTCAAATAGGCTATTTGTTTTCCTCGATATTGCCTGGTGGCAGATGTCCATCACGGTATAGCTGCTTTTGCCTCCAAATAACATCCCTACCCCTTTCTACTCATTAGAAGGCTTAAATCTAAAGGGAGGAGAGACTCCTTCCATGTTTACTTCCTGGGCTTTACCTTCGCAGACAACAATTATGGAGAGTTCAAGCCAAATATAATTTCTGTAAATGAGAAATTCCTGTTTTCATGCACCGAATGGCTTTATTACCCATTAAGGTTAATTGGGAAGCTTCTCAGGCTTATCTGAGTAATGATGAACAGCTGGGATAGATCAAACTCCCCTGGGATCAATACGGAGGCACAGCACCCAAACAAAATTGAAAACTTGGTCCTTCTACCAACATGATTCATGTAGGAAACTGTGATTGTGTCTAGACAGTGGCAGCTAGATGGCAGTGACAGTAGATAAGAGTGTTAGGAGAGTCCAAATCTTGCTTCAGTCCCTTCCTAGCTGTGGGATCCTGGACAAGGCGTTTGCTTCCTCTGCCTGCCTTAATTCCTCATCTCTAAAATGGAGATATATACTACTACTACTACTACTTCTTCACAGGGCTGTTGTGAGTTATCAAATGAGATAATGTATTTAAAGCACTTTGAAAAATGGTTGCTATTTATATTGTTATTATAAAATATTGGAATATTATATATTCCACAATGTTATATACAATATGCATATAATATAATAAAATAACATAGGTATGTAATATAATAGGTATATATAACATTGTATAATATGTAACATGTATATCATACATTATATAATATGAATGTAATTATGTAATATTATATAATACTCATGTAACATCATATAATATATAAAATTACATGGTATATTTTACATAAAATGTTACAGATGCTATATTATATAATTTGCATATATGGTATATAATATATTACATATGATATATAATATATATCTAATTGATGATGATGATGATGACATTCACCCAGGAGACTGGATGAGAAAGGTCTGACTGGAACCAGGAAAACAGTATGTGCAGAGACAACAATAAAATGGAAGTGATGCTTGTGTAATTATAATGAGCAATCTTGGTATTGGTGAGAAGGGAAAATGCCCCTCCCTCCTTTCACTGGAGGAATGTTGCAGATGCTGCCAGAGGAGCTTAGATTTACAGCTAAGAGGGACTTTAAAGGTCATCTGGTCTGGGCCTTTCATTTTATAGATTAGGCCTAGAGGGTTTAAGAGACCTCCACACTGTCACACAGGTTGTATGCATCAGAGCAAGAATTCAAATCCAGTTTCCCTTGAGACCTTTGCCTCCAGATTTACTGCTCTTTCTATTGTACTGCACTGCCTCAGGCATGGTCAGTGTCAGTCTGTCGAACTACAGGATTTCCCTTTTTTGGTACAGGGGATGACAGCTTGGATATGAGGTTTTACTGGATGCCCTTTGACGTCCTTCCCAGATCTGACAGTAAATCTGGAAATCCTAGCAAACCAGGGCATTGATTGCTCCTTCTTTCAGTTGCAACATTTTCCTTGTGGTTTTTTCCTGAAAGTGGTGTATCATCTCCTCTGAGAACTGGTGTAGTTGCTGGAAGAAGAGCCCATTGGGCAACCAGCTCCCTCTCAGGATCTCTCCTAACCTCTTGAACACATGATGTTGCCAACAGTTCTAGAAATGCCCATTTCTTGAGATCAGTGTGTGTGGTCTGGATTCAGGGAAGGAAATATGAAACTTAGCCAGAGTACCAGAGGCCTAGTCTCAGGCTCTTTTAGGTGAGCACAGTTTTCTCACTTGCCTGGAAAGGGTAGCAGATTTCTTACCTAAAGGAAGATTTATATTATCTCTCATTGCTAGCAGTTTAAAGATGGAGTGTTGTGTTACAAACCCGATAAGACACCTGAAGAAAGGAGATGGAACTTTTTTTTTTTAAATAGCTCCTGAGAGGGCACCTTTTCCTGGCCTGTAAGCACATAGGACAATCCACACATTTCTCTCATAGATCTTTGCCAAAGCATAGTGCAGTCCAGACAGATATTTTTGCTGAGGGGGCCCTATCATATTATAAAGGCCCCTATTTTTCTCATTTATATTCCTGTAAAAATATGGGATATTCCAAATACCACTCCAAACTCATTCATTAATAGGTGAAAAAAATTAGCTCCAAAGAAATAGAGTAAATTCAGATGAGACCTGAGCAACACAAAATAGCATTAAACATGGGAATTAATTAAAATCAACCCTTCAAATCCATTATGAGATCTCAATGTTATGCACATCTCAATTTCCTTCCCACTAGGAGCCCTGGTTGTGGGCTCAAAAGGCCTAGGCTTAGTCTTGGGAAAGACTGCCTTCTGAAAGAATAGAGCCAGGCTTAGATTCCACCCCAGAGTGAATAACAGCTCATGATAACTAGCATTTATTTAATGCTTTAAGGTTTGCAAAGCATTTTACAAATATCATCTTATTTACTCCTCACAATAACCCTGTGATGTTGGTACTATTATTATCCTCGTTTTAGATGAGGAAAATGTAAAGAGTGATGCTAAGTGGCTTCTCAGGGTCACACAGCAAGTGTCTGATGCTGGATTTGAACTCAGGTGTTCCAGACTCTACTGTGCCACCTAACTGCCTCTAGTTGCAGGGAAAATATTTTAAATGAAGCTTCATTTTGGCTCTTGCCTAACATTTCCTCTAAAAAGGGTTAACAAGGTCTCTGCTAGAAAGGTACTGAATGTACAAAGTAGATATCAGATATAGGAAAGCTACTTTTTCCAACCACATACACATGTACACACAAACCAAAACAACTAACAACTCATAAGCATGCATTAAGAAATATTTAGGGGCAGCTGGGTGACACAGTGGATAGAGCGCTGGCTCTGAAGGCAGGAGGACCTGAGTTCTAATCTGGCCTCAGACCAAACACTTGACATTTAGCAGCTGTGTGACCCTGGGCAAGTCACTTAACTCCAATTGCCTTTAAAAAAAAGAAATATTTAGTGTATGAAATGGTAAGACACATTGCCAGTTATACTATCCTATGGGACTGTGAACATATATTTTCACTTTTCCCTCTTCACCTGCACTAACTGTGTAGCTCAGAAGTCTGGATCTTCAGACCAGCCAGTTATGGTTCTGTAGTCCCTCTGAGTTTACGATGATTCTGTTAATAGTCATGATGTAGTAAGAAAATTGGAGTAGGAATTAAGGAGGTTATAGTTCTACCTCTGTCACTAGGTCTTGCTATGTGACCTTGGGGAAATCACATCCCTTCTCTGAACCTTGATTTGCTCATTTGCAAAATGAAGAGTTTTGATGAATTGATCTCAGCAGTCCCATTCATCTCAGTTCTATGATCCTGCCAGCAGCATTGCACCTAGTGATGAATTCATAAGCCTATATTGCTCCTTGACATTCCACAGAGACATAAAAATCACAAACTCAGTCCCCTCCCCCCATATTTCATGTCTCTACATTTGGTAGAATATGATCAGTCTTTGAAGGTTTCTTTGAAGCTTGAGTTTGTAAAGTGCTTGCTTCATCATAGGTGAACTTAATGAATTAACTGAAAGGCCTCCATGGAAAAACCAACTCAGCTTACCCTTAAACCAGAAGGCTTCTTTGTTGCTTGGCCTCAGATACTTACTAGCTGTGTAACCCTGGGCAAGTCACTTAACCCTTTTTTGCCTCAGTTTCCTAATAAGTAAAATGAGCTGGAGAAGGAAATGGCAAGCCACTGCACTACTTTTACCAAGCAAACCGCAAATAGGGTCAAGAAGAGTTGGATACAACTGAAATGACTAAACAACATTGATAGGGATGTTTATGGTGCTAGAGTTGGAAGGGGCATTAGAGACAATCTAATGCAGCCCATTAATTTTACAGATGGGGAAACAGGACAAGAGAGGTTAAGTGACTTGTTCAGGGTCACACAGGGAGAAAGCAGCAGATCCTGGGTTTGGATGAGGGGTTTCCATCCCAAATCTAGTACTCTTTTCACCATACCATGTTTCAAGTTTCTTTGGAGAAATCATCAGGCAGAAGCTCTCATTTAAAACTGTGCATATTTCAACTCACTAAAGCATTGGATATATATATTTTTTACCTATTATTGAGAGAAACTTCCTTACATAACAGCAAGGAATTTTATAGATGCCCTGCCTTGCTCCTCTTTTTCTATGGCTTCTCTCCAACCATGCCCTTTTTTCCCAACTAATGAATTCAATTCTATTTTGGCAATTATTGAGCGATACCTCCTCACATAAGAGAAAGGAATTTTAAAAATGGATTATACAGATTTGCCCTGCCTTGCTGCTGTTTTCCAGTGGTTCATCTCCAACCCTACCATGTGTTTTCATCCAAGAAGAAAACCAAAAGAAAAAAAAAGCTTGAAAGAAAGCTATGCCCACTGTAGATACCTAATGACAACTTTAGGAGCTTTGCCAGATAATTTTCAAAACAAGAATATGATAAATCTCTTTCCCTTGGTAGTTTTCCAGCAGATGTTCCTGCTGTCCAGAGGCCCAGACTGCAGTTTACTGGCTAATGGGGAAATCATTAAGTGAATCTGGCCTGTTTGTCAGTGACACCCTTAGGTGGGCATGGCTCATTTACTTGCAAAGGTACAGGCAGGACTTTTTTTCCCCCTGTGTTTCTCCCTCCACATGTTGTTTTCCCTTAGCCATAATCCTTTGGAATAAAACATGAACTTCACAGGAGGATTCAGCCACTTGAGATATCCCAGAATACTGTCTGACTTTTAACACAAACACCTCACGTAGCTGCTTAGGGCCCCTTCAATTGGCAGCCTCACAGTTCCCAGCCCTTACCTCCAAGATCTCAGATCCTGCAGACTGTAGAGCTGGCCTACATTTTCTTGCATAAAACAAGCTTAAATAATCAAAGCATTGAATCTTTCTCTTCCTGTCCTTCAACTTCATAAATGTCAGGGGTTTGGGTACGCGAAAAAGCCATACAATGGGGGCTGTAGCAGCTTATGTGGAAGATTAGTTTTTGAGGCAGTGTGTTGTAGGAGAAAGAGGATTTGACTCAGGAGACCTGATTTTAATTCCCAGTTCTGCCACTTATTAGCCATATACCAATGGACAAGTCACACAATATTTCTAGGCTTCATTTTCCATATCTGATCAAGCATCTGCGATTTCTCAGGCATATTGTAACCTGTCTAAAATTTGCTAGATTAGTTTGCTGGAATCCCAGAGTGATGAAATGGCTTGTCTGTGGCCACACAGCAAACAAACTGGACAAAATTGTGAGAGAGGAGAAGTCTGGCCTTAGTCTCCCCATTCTGGACCCTTTTCTGCCTCTCTAGCGCTTTTCTTCATCAGGTACCCAATTCCTATTCCTCTCCATTGAAGCCTTTTGTTCCTCCCTTCCAGCTCTCCAGAAAGGATCCAAATTAACATTCACATCGACACGCATCCCAGGCCATTGCCAGTCATCTTGACTTTTGTTCTGATACTGGACTTTGAGGACTCTGGGAGGACAGAGTGAGGCTGATGACTTTGCTCAGCTCTACCTCACTTCGATCCAATCCATGCTATAGTCAAGACATCACCCTTGAGAGGTTATTGGTCTTCTTTGAGAATGAAGGTTGAACAACACAATGCACAATGCAGCTAATAAGCATCTGAGATGCAATTTGATCCAGGTCCTACTACTTCCAAGTGTAGCACCCCGTCTGATATGTTGTTACACATTACAAGGACTTTTCTGTCCCTCAGACAACACTGGCAAGCCATTTCCTACCTTTGTGGCTTTGTTTTGGTTGTTTCCATGGCTGGGGTGAGCTACCTCTTCACCTGTGCCTCTCAGCATCCTTCCTTCAAGACTCAGCTCAGGCACCACTCTCTAGAGGAAGCTTTTTTTCACTTGAAGACTCACCCAACAAAATTGACCTTCAAATATCCAATTTTACATGTTCATTCATTAAATATACAACTGATTTCTACAATTGTTTTTTGCCTTTCCTCTCTAACATCCTTGGATTTACCACCTTGTATTCAATTTATATCAATTCCATGCCTAATTATACATATACATACTGTCTCTATCAATAGAATATAAGAGAGTGATATTGCTTCATTCTTTTTGTCTCTGTATCCCTGCAACTTAAGTGATTGGCATGTAGGAGGTGCTTAAATGCTTGCTAATTGATACGCCATATTGCCTGTGCTATAAAACAGGGTTAAATTATTATTATCATTATTGTTGTTTAAAACTTTAGCAATACTATTCAAACAAGTCATTGTCCATTATAGCCTTTCTCCCTAGCTCCTTACTTTTTTATTTTTTTTATTGTTAGGCAATTGAGGTTAAGTGACTTGTCCATTAAGTGTCAAGTGTTTGGTCTGAGGCTAGATTTGAACTCAGGTCCTCCTGACTACAGGGCCAGTTCTCTATCCACTGTGCCACCTAGCTGTCCCCCTAGATCCTTAGTTTTAATAAAGATAAACACTTAAGCAAAACCAATCAAAACAGCAACTCTGTTTATGAACACATGATATTTTGCGCCTGTGGACTCCTACCTCTCTACTGAAAAAAAAAAAAGAAACATCGCACCTTTTGTTCTTTCAACTAGTATTGACCATTGCATTGAGTTATGTTGCCTTTTAGAGCTATTTTCATGTACACTATGGTGGTCACGTAGTCCGTGCTGTCATGGATGAGATCCTGCCCAGACTCCTAGTCACAGAGGGATTTCTAACAGGTTGTGATGTCCTCCAGATGCTCCTGTTTGCAGATAACATTGTGCTGATTGCATCAAGCCTTGGAGAGTGTCTTAAAAGAGAACCTGTTTTAACCATTCATAAAGAAAAAAGTTAAGCAGTTGTAAAGGGCCTATGGTCTAGACTGTTATATATACTTGGATAAATACCCTATAATGAGCATATTGATTAGCACATATATCTTCAGTAGACATTGTAAATGGACAATGAACAAAGACCAGAATTGAACAGGAGAAGAGGGAAGGCTGGATTGCTTTTGGGGAAATGGCAGTTTTTTAAATAAACCCTAACTTTCTCCCTGAAATAAAGCCCCACTCCCTTTTTCAACCAATATTCTTATATGACTGTGGGTCATGGATCATTAAGTATAATTTCCAAGTGATCATACTTGAGAATCACTCAAAAACAATGGAGATATTCATGGTAAGTGTAAGTAGACTGCAACACATTTTAAACAAGGAATTGCATAGAAGCGGTGTAAGGATGCCATCAAGGAAAAGCATGTTTGAAAAAGAAGATGATCTTGTTACCTGGCAATGGTGAAGGATAACTTCAGGGAGCCATATGCTTCATTTGGTATCCTTGTGATGACAACAGAGCTAAAGGAAAGCATCCAATATCCAGTGTTCAGGTGGATTCCCTGCAGTGAACTTATGCGAGGAGATGGACAAAGGTCATGTTGAATGGACAGGCATGGGTGGGTTGTAGCCTGCATCACTGGAGGGAAAATAATGATAATGATGATGATGATGATGATAATGAGAAGTAGTGCTTATGTAGTTCTTTTTCAATTCAATTCAAAACTTTGTTAAATATCTACTATGTTCCAGGTACTTTGCTAAGTGTTGGGGATACAAAAAGAGGCAAAAGACAATTCCTGCCCTTATGGAGCTTACAATCTAATGGGGGAGACAATATGCAAACAAATATATACAAGATAAGCTTTACATAGGATAAATAGGAAATAATTAAAAGAAGGAAAACACTGGAATTTAGACAGATTAGGGAAGGCTTCCTGTAGAAGATAGGATTTTGGTTGGGATTTAAAAGAAGCCAGGGAGGTCAGTAGCCAGAGTGGAGGAGGGAGGGCATTCTAGACGAGGGGAAACAACCAGAGAAAATGCTTTAGCTGAGAGATAGTTTCTTGTTTGTGGAACAGTCAGGAGGTTAGTGTTGCTGGATTGAAGAGATGGGCAGTAGGCTGTAGGATGGCTGGAAAGGTAGGAGGGACTAGGTTATAAAAAACTTTGAATGCCAAACAGAACTGCTCCTGGAGTCAGTAGGAAGCTACTGGAGTTTATTGAGGGTGTGTGTGTGTGTGTGTGTGTGTGTGTGTGTGTGTGTGTATGTGTGTGTGTGTTTGAGAGTGAGAGAGAGAGAGAGACAGAGAGAGAGAGATATGATTGGACCTGAATTTTTGCATTTTAAGAAAATCACTTTAGTGGCTGAATGGATCAAGAGGAGACTTGAGCGAGGCAGACCCACCAGCATGCTATTGCATTAGAGTGGTGGTAGTGTCAGAGGAGATAAGGGGGCTTATTCAACTCATGTTGCAAAGGTGAGATCTATCAGTCTCTGCAACAGCTTGAATATGGAGACTGAGAGATAGTTAAGAATCCAGGATGACTCCTAGGTTGCAAGCCTGAGGGATTGGGAGAATGCTATTGCCTTCTACAATAATAGGGAAGGTGGTGGTGGTAGTGGTGGAAGGGGAGGACTAAGGGGGAAAGATAATCAGTTCTGTTTTGGACATACTGAGTTTAAGATGTCTATGGGACTTAACGGTTGAAGATGTCTGAAAGAGTTGGAAATACAAGATTGGAGGTCAGCAGAGAAATTGGGACAGGAAAGATAGATTTGAGAATCATCAGCATGAAGATGGTAATTAATTCTACGGGAGCTGATAAAATCACCAAGTGAAGTAGTATGGAGATGACCGTCCAGAACAGAAGCCTGAGAGACACCTACATTAGAGGGCATGATCTAGAAGAGGATCCAGAAAAGGAGACAGAGAAGTAGCAGTCAGAGAGGTAGGAGAAAAATGTAGAGAGAAGAGAGTATTAAAGAAGGAGGGCATGATTAGCAGAGTCAAAGGCTGCAGAGAGGTCAAGGAAAATGAGGATTGAGAAAAGGCCATTGGATTTGGCAACTAAGGGATCATTAGTAACTTTGGAGAGAGCAGTTTTGGTGGAATGATAAGGTCAAGGAAAGAAAGTGGAGGCACCTATTGTAAATGATCTTTTTGAGGAGTTCCAGATATTATCTTATTTTATCTTCTCAACATCCCTGGAGTGTAGGTGCTATAATCATCCCCATTTTATAGATGAGACAGACAAAGATTAAGTGACTTGTCCAGGGTCACACAGCTAGTAGGTATCTGAGGTCAGATTTGAACTTACATCTTCCTGACTCCAGGCCCAATGCTCTATCCACTGCACTACCTTGCTGCCTACATTGATGAGATCACAGATTTTTAGCATTGGAGTCATTATCCATGTTGTCCTTCTGGTTTTGCTTTCTTTTCTTTATGTTAGTTCATGCAGTTTATTCAGTAAGGTTAAATTAGATGGATGACCTCTGAGGTCCCTTCAAATGCTAATGTTCTATGATCTCTTTTCTGTCACTATCTTAGCTTTTCTGTTGTGTTTTCTGTTATTGGACATGCTAGTTAACTGCTTTACCTCTCACTTTTCTCCATCTGTGCATAAGGATCCATTTACCTTCCAGAGTTATTGTGACAATGAAGTTTTAAAAAACATGACAAACTTTTGAGCTCCAGGGAATCAAGGAATAATGTGACTAGAAGGCATCTTAGAAGTTATTTAGTTATAGTATCATAGGATTATAGCACTTTGAGCTAGAAGGGGCCTTGGAGATCATTTAGTCCAGTAGTTCTTAACTTGAGACTGTCAGTTTTTAAAAATAATTACTGTATTTCTATATAATTGATTTTCTTTGTAATTTCATATATTTTATTTTATGCACAGAAACATTGTTCTGAGAAGGGCTCCATTGATTTCGCAAGATTGTCTATGACATACAAAAAGTTTGAGTCCCTCTTTAGTCAAACTCCTTCATTTTATGGGTGAGGAAACTGTATCCCCCCAAAGCTGCAAGATTTACCAAACATCACATAGACAGCTATTGAGCTGGCATTCTGATTCATAATCCAGATATTATCTATCTTTCTTTCTTTCTTTCTTTCTTTCTTTCTTTCTTTCTTTCTTTCTTTCTTTCTTTCTTTCTTTCTTTCTTTCTTTCTTTCTTTCTTTCTTTCTTTCTTTCCTTTTTTACTACATTATGCTTCAGAAAGGGTTCAGAACCTATTTTATTTAGTAGAATTGCAGTGACTTGAATTCCCATTCAAGAATTTAAAGCAGAACTAGGCTAACTGACATGCTTATCTCTTTGGGTTTATAAGGTTGTTTTTGACTCAACATTTTCCCATTCTTTTTTGAAAATAACTTCGTGTCTTTCCACATCAAAAGAAATTCCAGATTACATTCCAGGAGGGGAAATAAATTTCTGTGCCCTTATATGTTAAAAAAAATCAACAAAAAAACCTTCATTCCTTTCCAGGAAGTCACTAAAAAAACAAACAAACAGCCCATATTTTACTGGGTAGCTGTTTGTGTTTTCAATACACACTTCTAACACTTATTGTATAGATAAATAAGTCAAGATTGTTTGTTCAGATGAATGTAGAACATTGACTTCCATTTGGGCAACAGAATACAGACATTTCCTTTAATACTCAGATGTTTCTAATAGTTGTTTAAAACGTGCTTAGAGTCTCATATCTGTGGGTCTAGAAATAGCTGAATTCCTCAGGGAACATAGTTTACTGTTATTTTGGTATGCAATCTGCTTCCTCAAATGCATAGATATTTTGTTAAAGTTTTCCTTTAGTTCACTTCTGTCTTTCAGCCATGATGTTAATTTTGTCTGACAACATGAAGTGCGAGGGCAAGAGCTTTGAAGTCACCCATCACATTTACTGTATCCTATTCTATATTTTGTGTGTATAAGGAATCAAAAAATCACCTTATTTAGCCCTGATACATTAATCAGGTGAGAACACATCTCAGTTGCTCACTAGGTCAGTCAATCTGTTTGTCCTTTGACCCCCATGTTTCCATGAGAATAGTTTATTTGAGTAAAACTGCCAATTCTGAAGCCCTGTCATTCTCATAAACTCAAGGTAGAAACAATGTATATGATGTATTTTGGTAACACATATATAATACGTATTTTGTTATACACAGAACATTTGTAGATGCCAGAACTATTCTCCTGAGTCACATTAGCCATGGAGGTTAGGTCCCCAAATCTCCCTCTCCCTCTTCCTTTCTTCCCTCTCCCCTTCCCTCTCTTTTCCTTTGTGTGTTTATATATGTGTGTATGTATATGTGTGTGTGTGTGTGTGTGTGTGTATGTGTGTGTGTGTGTGTGTGTGTGTGTGTGTGTGTGTGTGTGTGTGTATAGCCTCAGGGCTCTTTGGTTAGTTGTGAGAGGATGAGGTTGAAGCTATCTTTTTTAGTGCTATGGCATATCAACCTCCACCTGTGTGCTTCCTTCCTCATTGATTATTAGTTGATTTCTTACAGTTAGCTAGACAATCTGTTTTGTAGAAAGGGGTATCTACTAAATGGTATAGTGAGAACACCTGGTACAAATATTCCCCTAAGAGTCTGATGTGTTCTCTTACCAATATATAGAGAAGTCCAGAGGAAAGTGAAGAGCACATATGGAAAAAAAAAAAGTAATTCCCAGCTCCTAGATGTCTATTTGCTGGTGTCCTCAAGATGTTCAGCCCTCTTAGGTATGGGATAGCTTTTCTGCAGGTTACTTTGCAGAGTCTTGAACATATTTTTCTCATCTCAAGTAGTCTGTCTATCTTTGGTCCCCAGTAAGGGTACCGTCATTAGCTGTTACTGTCCTGAGGACTCTGCTAGGATATCAGTGGGAATTTAGGAAGTCAACAAACCCTCCTAAGCCTTTGATACTTAAAGGTCTTCCTCCAGCCAAAGGGAGAGAGGAAATCTAGCCTGAGACTTTGTCTGGGGCACTCTTCCACCCTACCTTCTCCCACCTCCTCAGGTTTTCTCATTCATCATGACTCCACTGAATTCCAGCCATTTCCTGTCAGTAGGATGGGGGAAAGGACGAAGAAATGAATCTATCACCAAATTGAGGGATTGAACTAAAAGTTCTCAAACCGTTTGATTTCAGGCCCCCCTTATACTTTAAAAAATCATTGAGAATCCCCCAAAGATCTTTTGTTTGTGTCGGTTTTATCTATGTACATTTTATTTAGAAGTTGAAATGTTTTGAAATGAAATTATTATGAAAATAGTTTTGACTTTGCAGATCCCCTGAAAAGGGAAGGAAGGAAGCAAGCAAGCATTTATTAAGCTCCTACTATGTGCAAGACCCTGTGTTAAGCTTTACAAATATCTTATTTTATCCTCACACAATACTGGGAGGTAGGTGCTATTATTATCCTCATTTTACAGATGAGGAAACTAAGGCAATCAAAGGTTAAGTGATTTGCTCAGGATCATACAGCTAATAAGTGTCTGTGGCTGATTTTAATTCAGGTCTTCCAAACTATAGGAGAAAGAGATTTGGGCCTCCATAGTATATAATTTATCTATGGTGATGAGTGATAAGACAAATTGAGACCCATTCTTTTTTAGGTCTCCTATCAATAGCAAACTCTTATGCATACTGAATATTAGTAAAGGAGAAGAATGGTCAATGTGGGCCTTGCCCTTAGAGCATGTACAACATCCACTTATAAGCTTGGTGAGTCTGCTTTGGGAAATGTTCAATGAGGGGGCTCTTTCCCTCCCTGATTCAGGAATCATCTTTTTTCTGTCAGATTACCACATTGTGACCAAAAAACTATTTATTGATTGCTTAGCCACAACTGAGTTTATATTCAATAGGCTCAAATAGATGAACTCTTCCTGAGGATCTTGGAGGAAAGAATTGCTGGGAGTCGTTGTATAGGGAAGGTGCCTCAGATTCTCTCTCCCCACCTGGCTACCATATAGCCATGAACACACAGAGCTTCTGTCTCTGTTGTGTTTCATTCTTTTCTGATGAATGTTGGAGATGGAACAGATCAGGTTATGACCTTTTGAGCTTCAAAAGGTCAGAAGACCCATCAAAGTTCCCTAAGCAATTGGACCAGTAGCAGCAATAATTGACTCTGGACACCATTTTTGAGGAATGATCTCTACTGAGCCCAGCAGGGAATCAACCCGCCAAGTGAAACTACTATGTCCTCCAGCAAAAGAGTGACTATTAGCCAGGAGAGCATTGTAAGACTTTAGCCTACAGTTGGAGTAGAGTTGAGAAAATATAGAGACTTTCATTTTATATTATTAACAAATGACATTTCACACAGGATCTTGGGTTCATAGGTGTATTCTCTCGTTGTATAGAGTAGAAGATTTTGTAGACAATTTCTCTCAGACCATAATGTAGCAAGCTATTAAATTAATACAGCTTTTTAAAATTTATAAAGTGTTTTTCTTACAATAATAATATCCCTCTAAATTTATACCTGTTGACTTCTTTTTCTTATCTACCTCTTCTCTTCTTATAATATGACTTCTGACCCAATTACTTAAATGAAATTGCTTTTTCTAATGTTACTAATCATTTAAAATTATTGATTCCAATCACCTTTTCCAATCTTCATCATCTTTTCGTCTCTTTAGCAGAGAAAATGCCTTCCTCCTGGATATTCTCTCCTCCCTGTGTTTTTGTGGCATTGCTCCCTTCTAGTTCTTTCCCAGTCTGTTTTATCATACTTACTCAATCTCCCTTGCTGGTTTCTCACCCACATCACACCTTCAAACTTTTGGCATTGCCCAGACTAACCTGGGCCCACTTCTCTCATTACACACTGTCTCCTTATGAACTCATGTCTATTAGCATACATATTCCTATGAACCAAATCTACCCATTTTGCCATCATTTCTCTACTGAACTCCAGTCTTTTATCACCTAATGTTTGCTAGACACCTCCATCTGGATGTCTCATAAACAGTCAAAATTTAAAAAATCCAAAACAGACATCAGTATGTTGACTCTGAAATCTACTTCTCTTTCTAACTTCCATATTTCTATCAAGAGCACAATAATTCTTCTAGTAATCCTGGTTTATAATCTTTGAGTTATCCCCAACTCTTCCCTCATCCTCATTCCATATATTCAATCAATTGCCACATCATGTCCATTCGGCCTCCACAGAATCTTTCACCTATCTCTCCTTCTCTGCTTCCATAACCACCACAATGGCTCAAGCCCTCATTACTTCTTGCCCGAAGTAATGAAATAATTTTTATGTGGTCTTTCTGCCTCAAGTTTCCTTCCATTCTTATCCATCTTCCACACAACGGTCAAAGTGATTTTCCAAAAGAACATGTTGTACCATATCACTCCCATGCTCAAAACCAAAACAAAATAAACAAATAAAAACCGAACAGTGACTTCCTATTAACACTAGGATAAAATATAGACTTCCTTGCTTGACATTTGAAGTTTTTCCCATTATGGCTTCAGCCTACCTTTCCTGGTTTATTGCACATAACTCCCTCTTATACACTCTACGTTTTAGCCAAACTGAATTTCTTGTTGTTGACTAAACTGTGCATTTTATGACCAGTCTCCATATCCTTATATAGACTCTTCCTCAGGCTTGGATTAATCTACCTACTTATATCCATCTCTTGGAATTCCAAACTCTTTATAAAATTTAAGTAGCATTTTGAGTGTGTATTTTAGCTGTTCATGTTATTCTCCAAAGATGTAGATGTAGACATTTAGCAATTGGCGCTCTCTCTCTCTCTCTCTCTCAAAAAAAAAAAGCATACATGTCACAATTTTAAGCTTAATCTGCACTATTAAGATATTTGCCATCATTTTCTTAAATCTAGACAGCCAATAAAATAATAAATCAAGCTGTGATTTGTAGCATTTGCCAATTTCCTAGCTATGAGTGCTCACACTCAAAATTTAACAATTGCTTCTTGTGAGCTGGTTTCGAGCTGGCTCCAGTGCACCCCTGCCAAGTCTCCCCTCTGTCCCAACAAAAGCACGTATGCTTCTCTAGGATAAGGACCATTTTCTTTTTTGTCTTTGTTTCTCCAGTGCTAACTAACAGTGTCTAGTCCATAGTAAATATTTAATAAGTGCCTATCCACAGAGGATCACAACTGGAAGATTGAATGGATGTTAGTGGTCATCTAGTCCAACTCCCTTATTTTGCAAGTGGGCAAACCAAGGCCCTAATAAAGAGAAGTGATTTGTCCAAGGTCACATGGGTCATAAATGGCAGGGATGAGATTTTGACTCAGGTCCTCTTTGAAGTGGAAAAAAGAAGCCTTTATGGTAGGTAATGCAAATGTTATTATTTCCATTTTACATATGAGGAATCTAGATAAGTAATGTGACCTCTTTACAGCCCCACAGTTAGTAAATAGTAGAAGTCAGAACTAAATCCAATCCATCTGATTTTAAATCTAGTTTTTGTTCCCTTACAATGCACTGATTCTTGTGAATATTAGTTATTTTGAACATAGCAGACTGAAGTAGGCACACATTATTTCTGCACAAAGAATTGCATGAAGGCTAACAATTTATTTCTAGAGATATTATACGTTCACCACTTACAAACAGTAAACTGAACAGTTTATAAATGTAGATGGGCAAGAGCATCATTTTCCCAGCTTCATTCTATATTTTATTTGCTTTGAACTAAGAAAGTCCACATCATTTATTTTCCAACAGTAATTTATTTATAATAAGGCTATAGCTGCAGCTCTTAAAATGACTGCACAGTATTGGAACTACTTTGAGGCTGGTAGTTCAAAAAAATAGCAAAATAAAGAACTTGGAAAGTTGGAAAGAAAGCAAAGATGCCGCAGTAAAAGAAATCAGAGAAGCTGCATTAATGGTACCTCACCTATTTCACAAGTGGAAGCTGTGTAAGCACTAACATGGTGCTTCTTGCAAAACCAGAACCATACTTTCAAAACAAATTAGAAATAGAGAGACTGAGGTATGAAACAAGATTAATTGCTAATACAGTTGTGTTGGGAAACAAGATGATCTGTCCCTGAAAAGGTTCCAGAGAACTTGAACAATATAAAATCTGAAAACAGCCTCAGACATTCTTTGTAAAAAAGCTTATACTTCTCTGCAAAGGAAAATCATTACTACTGAACTAGTTCCATGAAATAGCATTTCTTAATGCCTGGGTTGTCAGCTCCTTAGAAATGTATATTATTAATTTGCAGTTGGCATCTTTGGTGCCCCCAAATCCCAAATTTAATGATGAATAATATTTACATCAATTTATGAATATACAAAAAGTGGGTCAACAACATTTTTAGTCTTCTTTTTGGTCTTCCTTTTTATTATTAGTGTTAAGTTTGGCATATGCAATCAGTATAAACATAGAAACAGGAGCATAGCTAAGTGAAAACATTCTCTACCTTTCTCCAAAAAGAAATGCATGTGATCAAGCTGACCATTAGGAAGAGAGATGACATGTGCCTCAGGGAGAAATTTAATCAGGAACCAAAGCAATTTTGCTGAGAAAGAAATGTATGCATCAAGATAGTACTCTTCAAAGGTCTGCCAATTATATATTTAGTACATGTCTTAAATAGGAATGTGAAATTGTAGACTCATAGAATGTTGGTAATACTAGGAATGTCACCAGTCATCTAGTCTGACTGAATCATGTATAATACATATATACATATATATGTGTGTGTGTGTGTGTGTGTGTGTGTGTGTGTGTGTGTGTGTGTATAATGTTCATTATGTGAAAAATACAAATAGAAAACTTAAATACTCATTTTCAAGGGAAAAAAAACCACCACCAACAAAAAGATAAAAAGGAAGGAAGCACTACTCCAAACAAGCCTACATGGGTTCAGAAGTTATTGATAGAGGCAACATGTGTGATAATTTGGCCTAGATTGTTGCTTCCTTCACACATTATAGCCCTGCTCCTTCCCCCCTTGTCTCTACATAAGATTAGGGGTTTATAGTAGGAAGGCACCTCAGAGGTCATTTAGTCTAACCCTCCTATTTTAAGGGTAAGGAAACTGAAGCCTAGAAAGTCCAAGTGACTTGGTCACATGTAGTAAAAAACAGATCCAGGATTTGAGACAAGGTCCTCTTACTCCGAATATAACACTTTTTCCATCATCCCATGTTACCTTGCATGGCTCCTGTCCTTATTACATACCACTTCTCTACATACTTCAGACATTCTCTCTCACAATAAGATTCCTTTTTCCCTTTTCCCCTCCCTCTTTCCTTCCCTCCTTCCCTCCCTCTTTTCCTCCTTCCTTCCTTCCTTCCTTCCTTCCTTCCTTCCTTCCTTCCTTCCTTCCTTCCTTCCTTCCTTCCTTCCTTCCTTCCTTCCTTCCTTCCTTCCTTCCTTCCTTCCTTCCTTCCTTCTTCCTTCCTCCCTTCCTCCCTTCCTCTCTTTAAACTTGCTGTCTAACTTCACTTCAGAGGTAGATTTGGGGGTGTGGGTATTTTCCTTTCATTCTGAAAGGAGGAGTTCCTTGAGGAGAGCATTTCAGCACCGTATTTTGGGGCCTGAAATTTTAATCCACTTGTGGAGTCTCAGCTTCTCCCCATTGACTCATGACTTTGTTTTCTGTGCGTGATTGTCCATTCTAGGCCCTTTCCCAACTTTTTCTGGTTTACTGATTTACTTCCTATGACATTTTCCAGGCCTTCCCCTAAGATTTTTGAAATTTGCTAGGACTTTCATAAGGTTCTTCACTTGACAGATAGAACAGAGGCACTTCTCCCAGGAAGTGATGGTAGCCACATTTTTAGTAAAAGAAACATTCTAGAAAACTCACTTCTTTTTCTTCTTTCTCTTTTTGGGGAATGCAGAAGTAATACAGAAAAGAATCCTGGAATGTTCCCTCTTTCCGCCCCAAGTATTCAACTTGGCTTACCAATCAATAACTCTGGATGGTAATATAAATCATATTTATAAGGACAGAAACAGGATCCGTGAAGAACATCCACCAAGTGATCTGAAGAGTAGCTACTTTTCCAAAATTGTAGAGACCTCACTTCAATGAATAAGAGGGTTTGAAGCACTGCTGATTGAAACTGAGACTTTATCCTTTCCCTTAGAGCTTTCTCAGACACACATGCCTCAAGCAAGAAAAGGAATGACCTCTGAGAATTCTTTAAAAGATAGATGTTCAACACATATGGTCTTGATACAAAAGATACAAAACCCCCCCCAAAGCCTTAAGTCCAGCAATAGAGTTAGTATTTGCTATATATAGTAAGACTGTATATATTTTCTGAGACTGGCTATGAAAAAAATATTTCAAAGGGCAAAACATCCTAGAAGGAAATGGAAAATTATTGACATATAGATGAGACCCACAGGGTTGAATGTTTCACATGAGAAAATATTCTCAGCAGGAATTTTGAGTTTGTGTTTATATTCAAACAGGGATTGTCAACATAGGTTTGTACAATACTTAAGTCTCTGAAGAAAACAGAGAAAGAGCAAGGAAACAAACTAATCTGCACAAAGAAGATATTTGCCCCCTGGGACTAAAGTACAGACAGCAGGAAAGTGGTTTTTCTTTCTTGCCCTAATAATGGTCTCCTGGCAGCTATGATCTGTGCAACTGGGAGACATTTTATTGCTAACATTCTATTTTATATTACACAAGAGTCTGAAAGGTCTCCTTGGTTCTTGCCTTCTAGTCTCAATATTCTACCAATGTGCATAGAACACTGATGATGTAGATAACTTGATGTACCAATATCTGTGAAGTGTTTGATCATGAATGAGAAAATGTATAATAGAAACTTGTAAGTCAAATCCATTGTTAAATGCCAATGAATTTAGTAAAACCCATTATAGAGAAATCACAAATCAATACAGCCTCCCTATACACAAAAACACATCCCAGCTCAAATGATTTTGAAAGTATAATTCCGTAAAAGTCCAAATGACATCAGATGATGATTCAATAATAAGGTATCAAGGCAATCATGACCCAATCAGATTAGCCTACACTGGTGTAGTTTCAGATGGTTTTAGGTGCCAGAAGTCAAAAGTGACTATGACATTCTCACTCTAATTGATTTATTGCCCTAGCAAATATGTATATATATATATATATGTGTGTGCATATATATGTGTATATGTGTGTGTGTGTGTATATATATACATATATATATATATGTATATATATATGTATGTATGTATTTATATTTGTAAGTTCTCAGAATATCATTGAACCCAGTTTAGCGTAGTAGAAAGAGTACCATACTAGGAGACAAAGGACCTAGACTGAAATCCTAGTTGTGCTACTTACTATTTGATTTAGACAAGTTATTTCTCCTTTCTGGGCCTCAGTTTCTTTATCCATAATATGGGGAAGGGGTTGAACTAGATGATATCTAAAGTTCCCTCCAGTTCTAAGTCTTTGATCATAATATAACAAAATTCTAAAGAGGTAATAATAAAAATTCTACCTTTGATATTTTCATTCCCAATGCACAAATGATTTGCTGGAATATAAGAATTTCTATGCTTCAGACTATTCATTTATTAAAGAATATGGTATTAATCTCCTATGTGAGGCTAGAAAATCTTGGTAAATACTTTGACATCTATAGAGAGAAGGTGACTTAATAGCAGTAATGAGGATGGCCATAATAGTAACTCACAATTATATGGCACTTCCAGGCTTACAAAAAAATAGTGAGAGGAGGGTGATATTGATGATCAATTTGAAGGGCTGGTTTTGTTATTGTATAACCTTATGAGATGTTCAAGCATGGCTTCTTTTTCTATCTACTTCTCATTACAATGTTATTCACTCAGTTGGAGTTAAAGGTGTTTGTGAAATGAATACTTTCCTTGTACCCCCTCACAAAAGATGTACCAATATGATTATATGTGTGATTGGTGATGGCCTGTTAGACATACCTGATAATTAGCACTTAATGGAAAGTATTCTGTTGGAAATGCAACCTTTTCTTTGGTTCTCCACAAATGGATAGAATATATTAAGGGGGAAGGGCACAAGTATTTACTTGTTGTTCAGTCATTTCAGTTGGGTCTGACTCTTTGTGACCCCATTTTTGTGGTTTTTCTTGGCAAAGATGCTGGAGTAGGTTGCCATTTCCTTCTCCAGCTTATTTTACAGATGGGGAAACTGAGGCAAACAGGGTTCAATGATTTGCCCAGGGTTACACAGCTAGTAAGAATCTGAGGTCATATCTGAACTCAGGAAAATGAGTCTTCCCAACTGCGGGTCCAGCACTCTGTCTGTTGTGCCACCTAACTGCCCCAGACAAACTTTACTAGATACTATGTGCCAGGCTCTGTACTAAACACTTTATGAAATTATCTCATTTGGTCCTTCTAACAGTCCTGTGAGAGGGGTATTATTATTAGTCCCATTTTTACAATTGAGGAAACTGAGACTAAATGACTTATTTAGGATCAGAAAGCCATGAAATATCTGAGGCCAGATTTGAACTCAGGTATTCCTGTGTCTTGGTGCAGTGCACTGGGTACTGAGCCACCTAGTTGCCTACATTAAGATGTTGGACATGTAATTGGTTCTGCTCCTGAACTGTGTGGAACAAACCCTAGATTTGGAATTAGAACTGGGTTAGGATGCATGGTACAGTTCTGCCACAAGCTAGCTGTGGGATATCAGACAACCAATCAATCTATGGACAAGCATTTATGAAATACGTTGTATGTGCTAGCCACTGTGATAAGTTCTGGGAGGTACAAAGAGAAAAGGTACATGTACAATATTCAGATCAAATATAAGGTAACCTTGGAGGGGATGGCACTAGCAGTTGGGAGTGGTGGTACCGGGCCAGAAATAACTTGTCAAAGGCAGAATTTGGGCTGAATCTTGAAGGAAACCAGTCATTTCGATCTGGAGATGTGGAGGAAAAGAATTCCTGGAATGGAGGACAGCCAGTACAAACTACAGAGGTGGGTAACAATAGCTAAGACCAGTTTGGCTGCACCATAGAGAAAATGTGGTGGGGAGAAATGTGTACGTAGTAAGGTACTTCCCCTCTCTGGGCTTTAGTTCCCTAATCTGAAAATAGAAAGAGGAGGCTGGATTGGCTGATGTCCAAGTTCCCTTCTATCTCGAAACTGATATAATCCTGTGATTTCTAAGGTCACTTTAAGCTCTGGAAATTTAGGAATCTGATTTCCCACCAGGCTGTATGCATCTTTAAGAGTTATACTATGGTTTGGTGTTACACTCATGAAGGGATACAAGGAATATCTTGGATCAAAGAATTAGTAGTTAAGCCAACAAGTACTTATTAAGCACCTACTATGTGACAGGCAGTGCTTATTAAGGACCTACTATGCCAAGCCCTGGGGGTACAAAGACAGGAGCTCCATGTAATTATCTGACTCCTAGTTTCTATTCCTGAATTCTCCTTACTTCTATTTGGCTTTGGGGTATTCTTTCTGACCATAGTTCTTTCAGTTTGCCCTCACTTGGCTTCCTTTCCACATTCCAATCTCTCTGGCAGTTGGGAACTCTGGCTTATTCTGACCTTGGTTCTTCTTGGCTTCCCTTCAGACACATTTTTCATCCCTTCTTTCTCTCTGCCTCTGCCTGTCTCTGTTTTTGTCTCTCTGTCTCTGTCTCCCCTCCCCCCCATGCCCCTTTCTCTCTCTCTGCAGCCCCAGACTCCTTTGTGGTTCAGTACCCTTGGCACCTTCCCAGCCTTGTCTTCTAGTTACTGGCTCTTGCCCATACCTAACTAATGTGGCCTCTGCTTTTGTGGTCAAGAATGATTCTCACTCATAAGACCTGGGACATGCCCAGCCTTCCCTGATACCAGAACTACAATACAGGAGGACACACTCAAGTAGAACTTGGAAGTAATGTAATTGATAGGCATGATTGGTAAGAAACCAAGCCATTAGTCAATTGTAAGTAGGTCAGTACTGAAGTAGTTCACTTTACTGAGATTGTGAGGCTCAGAACAAAGCACCCAGTAACACTGACTCTCCTTGCAAATGGCAGCAAGAATCATTCTCCAAAACTAAGGCTAAAACTAAAGCTAAAGCTAAATGAAGAGACAATCATTCAATTATTTATGTCTTTTTAGCTGTACTTTTCAGCACTGAAAAAGTAAAATGGAAAACAGAAAGGTCACTTATCTAACCGTCTTTTGAATTATATACAGAATTCTGCATTCTGCTTGCCTCCAATTCCACTGCACTTGGCTAATACATACTCTTTGAACTAGAAAACCAAGTTTAAAAGCATAACTTGAGGGATCAAGACATCAATCTGTCCCTTGTGCTGGGTATTTCAGGTGTGCTCTGAGAGTACCAATAGTTCTGATGATTTCACTTCATTCTCTTTCCATTTAAGAAGTTAACTAGTCAATGTGGTCGGACTAAAAATTTAAATGATAAGAATTGAACTGCATTAACCATTGGGAAGCTAGCAGCCATGTTCCTCTAAGACATTGTCAGGAAAATGATTGGTTCTCATTGCTATCAACTGAGACAGCATTGTTTCACATATACGTATATCTTTCTCTGTATTGTATAACCTGTTCTTGGGTTCAAAGGATTAAAAATTAGGCAGCTAGGTGGCAAAGGACAGGATGATTCATTTGGAATCAAGAAGACCTTAATTCAAATCCTGCCTCAGAAAATTACTAGCCAAGTGACGCTGGGCAAGTCATATAACTTCCCTTAGTTTTAACTTTCTCATCTGTATAATTGGAGTTGGATTCTATGGCTTCCTAAGTCTCTTCCAGCTCTGAATTGGTGATTCTATGATTCCTCTCTCCATTTTCCCTTTCTATTTCCCCTTTCATATGCTCTTCTTTAAATTCTTTCTCTCTAGGATCTTCTAGTTAAATCAGATTGGTTTTCTTTTCCTGTAAAGGATGCTAAATGCATTTCCATGATACTAGATTGTAATGAGCAAGAATTTCCTGGAATTGTAGCCATTTTTCCAACCTCTCCCTTTAAATGACCAAAATTGGTAGAGTATCCTAGGGTTCACTTAATGACTTCTGGAACTGCCTGACCTTGCTGCTAAGGGCTTTTGAGATATTCCTTGAGTTCCTTCATTTCCTTTTAGCAGATGTTACAGATTATAAGCTAGTAGGGGTCAGGAACTGCAAAATTTAAATTCTTTCTGGTTAAAGTTAGCCAGTTGGTTAGGGTCACATTACTATGCCTGAAGTGATAGTTAAGATCCAGTTAGGATGGATACTAACAGTTAAGGAATTAAATTTCTGCTAAATTTCCCTCATTCCCATTTATTATTTAGAAACTGACAGCTAGATTATGATCAGAAAGAAAAGGGTTTTTTTTGTCATTGCTGAATGACTGTGAACTACTCTCAGAAAAAAATAATAAAATCTACATGTGGCATGTATAAAAAGTGAAAAATAGCTTGAATCCAAGAAGGGTGGTTTAAGGATTGTGAAAGGAATCTGAATGTCTCTGATTAACTCAGTGCTAGCTTGGAAATATCACAATCTCCCTTTTCCCTGTAATCAAATTGGAATAAAATTTACCATCTACTTGGCTCACAGGGAGATAGGGCAAAATAATGAAGTACAAGTGAAATTCTGGTTAAGATGTCAATGTGAAAAATGATAGAGAAGCCCAGCTCTCCCACATAAACCCCATAAAATATCTGAAAATGGCCCCTGAGAGACTAATGATAAAGAATGCCACGAAAAACAAAAGTATGTTCTTCTATCCAGTACTGAACTGAACGAAATACCGGAGGGGACTGGTAGAGGAGTTACACCAGGGAAGTCAGTAGGAGCTCAGAAAAATGGATATGACACCAGTCAGTGCTCTGATCAGAGGGATTCCCAAGCCAGTAAAAGCTTTATTAATCAGTGATCTAAAGCCATGTTAAAGCTTTGGCTTTAACAGAACAAAAATGCAGGACAGAATCAGTCACAATATGGAGAGATAGGACCCAGCAGAGGACCAAACTAATTTTAGATTGGGGATGACGCAAGGTGAAGGAATCAGACACTTAGCTAGGCCAGAATCCACAGTAGAACGTGGAGAAACTGAGGCAGAAACCAAGGATGGAGGCAGAGAGTAACTGATAACTGCTTGCTAAGAAATCTCAAGTTAACCCTTATCACTTGCCTGTTATTGGCTGTTATAGAAATCCTGGGTGAGTAAGATGCTCTAAGGTTATCAGTGATTCCCAGAAGTTTTATTCCTTCTCTCCACCTCGCTCTGTGGGACAATACAACTTGTCTTAGGGATATGGGGTTTTATGGATTTACCAATTACATTTTGGCTCTGAGCCCAACTTATTGGCCAATACTGTCATGCTTTGAAAGGTATGCTAATTTAATTTCATTTCAATGCGTGCTAGTCATGTGACCTTTGGTTAATAGAGTCGATCACCCAGGGAAACAGACAAACATACTAACAGCTAGGTGACGTAGTAAATAAAGTAGCTAGGATGTTAGTCAGAAAGACTTGAGTTCTATCCTGTCTCAGACACCAACTAGCAGTGTGAGCTTGGACAATCCGTTTACTCTCTCTCAGCCTCAGTTTCCTCAGCTCTATAATGGGGATACGATAGGAACTACCTCACAGGTTTGTTGTGAGAATCAAATAAGATAATATATGTAAATTGCTTTGCAAACTTTAAAGTGCTATATAGATGCTAGCTATTATTATAGAAATGCAGCTGTTTTGTGCTTGGCATAGAATCATTAAGTAAATACATGGTACTAGATGACAAATAAATGATGTGTATTTTGTTGTAGTTGTTAAGTAGTTTCTGATTCTTCCATACTGTCCACGAGGTTTTCTTGGCAAGAATATTGGAGGGGTTTGCCATTTCCATTTCCAGTGGATTAAGGCAAACAGAGGTTAAGTGACTTGCCCAGGATCACACAGCTAGTGCCTATCTGAGGCCAGATTTGAACTCAGGTATTCCTGACTCCAGGCCTAGCTATCTATCCATTGAGTTACCCAGCTTTCTCCAGGGTATATTAATAAGCAATAAACTATGAGGCTCAAGTCTGCTGCTTTTCTAAACTGTGGAAATTATTTAAGACATAGAAACAATCAGGGCCCAGGAGTGCTTCTGTGTATATATACATTATACATATGTATATACATATGTGTATATGCATACATATACACACACCACACAGGATGTATATGGAACACATATAACATACACATGTGTGCACGTGTATATAGAATATCTATATTCGTGTCTATAGGTACATCAATACAACATCATTAGGTGAAGGAATATATCTGTATATGTGTGTGCATGTATATTGTGTGGTTGCGGTTGTGTATATATAT
The DNA here is from genome assembly GCF_003287225.1 of Phascolarctos cinereus. Taxonomy (NCBI): domain Eukaryota; kingdom Metazoa; phylum Chordata; class Mammalia; order Diprotodontia; family Phascolarctidae; genus Phascolarctos; species Phascolarctos cinereus. Next base: position 148,001,527 of record NW_027555958.1, on the reverse strand, counting down.
GTGTGTGTATGTGTGTGAATACATACATATGCATACCTACATACATACACACAGAAATAGAGGGAGAGGGAAAGGAAGAGGGAATACTCCCTTGGACAGACAAAGTAGTGTAGCAATAACATTCCCATGAGATCCCTCACTCATATTTTCTATGGCTGGTCATCAGTTACAAATATAGAATTCTGGAGCCATGGTCTTGGCTCATTCATTGAACAAGAGCTGGAATGTGGCATCCTGTGTGAACTGGAACTCAGGAGGATGGGTGCATTGTTTTGGTTACTGGTAGGGTGTCAGGGACTGTTGCCCTCTTCTGGCTGAAGCTAACTCAGCAGTGTGCATAGAATCAAAGACTTAATCTAGCATTCAAGACAAGATATCCTGCAACCAAGGGAGCAACTTATTGATTGGCTCTGCCTCACCTTGAAGTGAACTTATCTGCATAAATTGCTTCGTAGCAAACATTTTAAGTTTGAGTCTACTCACTTGGGGACTGAACGGAGGCATAAAAGAGAATGTTCCTTGGTTCAGGTAGATGTTTTTATAGTTCTGGTCTCACTATATATTGTCAGTAAATATCCTTTTGTAGAGGCTAATCAATGATAATTGGTTAATTGATATTGAGGAGATATCAACTGGTTCACTGTTACAGGGAATATACTAATTAGTTATTGATATTGAGGTGATAGCAACTGGTTAATCGATATTGAGAGGAAAATACTGATTGGGCTTCAGGTGTGATAGCATTAGAAAAACATTTAGGATTGCCCTAAAACTCTGAGGGGAATAGTAGTAGCCTAGCTCTAGGGACCTGATTGACCAATGCAAATGGAGGCTGGGAGAGTCAATCCAGAGCTTATATATGTGATAAATTTAAAAGTAATAGCAAACGGCTTGTATGTGTTGTTTTTGTTGTTGCTACACAGAAGAGAGAAAGGATTTCTGTACTGTATGGCCATGATGTACAGAGGTCCCTAGTATTGGACACAGAAGTGGATAGAATCTGAAGCTTCTCACCATCTGTTTGTACTACTTAGACTTCACCTAGTGATATTGTGAGCTGAGAAAGGGAAGGAAATGACACTCGCTGGAAGGTGGGCTATAGGTATTTTCTTCTTAACTGCATTCAGATGAGGGTCTATGAAATGTCCCTTGCATGACTTAACAAAGATGTTCTAGTTCGGGGTGGGGAACCTGCGGCCTCGACGCCACATGTGGTCCTCTAGGTCCTCAAGTGTGGTTCTTTGACTGAATCCAAACTCCACAGAACAAATCCCCTTAATAAAAGGATTTGCTCTATAAAACTTGGACTCAAAGGGCCACACTTAAGGACCTAGAGGGCCACATGTGGCCTCAAGGCTGCAGTTTCCCCACCCCTGCTCTAGTTGTAATATTGAATAGCTATAGGAATGCATGGCCCCCCTAGGCCTATCTCCTCTTATACAACTCTGGTATTGCTTAAGGTTTAAACTGCAATATATTGCTAATTCTAACTGGCTGCTAAAACTCTCCAGCAAGCTTGCTGTATAGTTATGATTCCCTCTTGCTCATCCTGAGTAGACCTTCCTGATTAATTTAGAAACCCTTCCCTTTGCCCGCAGTCCACATTTCCTGAATCACCCCACCTGACAGCTGCCACAGCAGTCCCTTTATCTGAAAGTCATATATAAACCCAGGACCCCTGCATCTCTTTGCTTTTAACTGAAGAGCTAAAATCCCACTGTTCATCCAGGCTGTCACCCAGCATATTGGTCTAAGGGATGGTGGGGGTGTGGATGGGGAGCAAGGATGCATGGGGTTGTCCCTAACTCAAGTGCTCTCCATACCTTCTTATCAGTGATTAGCTATAAGTTATAAATAGACCATTCACACCTATCCTAGGGGCATCTAGGTACTACAGTGGATAGAAGGCTGGGCTTGGAATCAGGAAGACTCTCAGACACTAGTTGTGTGATCCTGGGCACCTTGTTTGCCTTGGTTTCCTCATCTGTAAAATGAGCTAGAGAAGGAAATGGTAAACCACTCCAGGATCTTTGCCAAAGAAAACACCGAAAGGGGTCATGAAGAGCTTTGTAGATTGAACTGGATCCATGTGAGGGTCAACCTAAGGCTGTGAACCACAGGGTATGTATAAGTGGAATAATAATGCTGTCGACCTCACAGGATGGAGGTGAGGAAGGCACTTAACACATTCCAGAGCACTAGTAACTTGAATTATTATTAATTCTTCACTGGGTCCCTCAGAGTTAAAGGCTTCTGCTTATCCATTTCTCTAATCTAATATGAAGGGGAAAGTAGCATTATTATCTATTGATGGACTAAAGGTATAACTTGTATCTATTGGGCACATGTAGCTCTTTTATCCCCAGTGCATTCTTCACATTTTCTGGATTGGTTTTCTAGAGATGGACCACATACCCCAGGTCACAGTGAAACATTTTCTTCTTAATTTGAGTGTGTAGACATGGCCTTAAATAGAATATAAATATTAGGCAACATGATGTCAGAGAAAGCCATTTCCATAGGCCAGGAAACTGATTTGGTCAAAACCATACGTCCAACAATATCTAGACTGAGGTAGGTAGGTGATGTAGTGGACAGGATATTGGGATATGGAGCCAGGAAGATCTGAATTCAAATCCAACCTCAGATACTTATTAGCCATCTGACCCTGGGCAAGTCACTTACTTTTCTCAGTCTCGGTTTCCTCATCTGTAAAATGGATGTGATAATAGTACTTAATAATCAATAGCATGTATACAGTACTTTAAGATTTGCAAAGTACTATCTGGATATTATCTAATTTTTTTTTTTACTATAGCCCTTGGAGGTAGTTACTATTATTATCTTCATTTTACAGATGAAGATACTAAAGGCAGAAGGTAAGTGACTTGCCCAGAGTCATACAACTAGTAAGTGTGTGAGGCTAGATTTGAACTCAGATCTTCCTGACTTCAGGCACAGTGCTCTTTCCTGTACCATCTAGCTGTTACTCACTTCATAGGCTTGGTATAAGGATCAAAAGACAGACTTTGTATGTATGTGTATGTATGAAGTGTTTTGCAAACCTTAAAGTGCCATATAAATGCTAGCTATTATTATTTCTTGGAATGGGCAGCACAACATTCCCAAGGAAATATTCTTCTCCACTGTTCACTTGCCTGTCAGTTCTTTTGAGATATTTTAGTATTTACTCTTTGAATTCACCAGGTCAAAATCTAAGGCTCTTTTCTTTTGTTCAAGTAGTAGATGCACTGAGGGAATCTACGTAATATAGTAGAGAAACCATGGCAATGACAATTAGGAAGACATGTTCAGACATCTCCTCAGATGCTTACTCACAGTGTAACTATGGACAAGTACTTTGCTTCCTCAGCCTTAGTTTCCTCATCTGTAAAATGGGAATGATAATAACACCTACCCGACAGAGTTATGAGGATCAAGTGAGAGGTAAAGGTTTATATGAAGCTTTGAAAACCTTAAAATGATTTATAAACGAGATTTATCATTATTATTAAGTAATGAGAAGGACGTGATGCCTTTTCTTCTCTAAATAAAGAAAAGTATCAAAGCTTAGACTTTTAGATCTGGAATTTTATTTATAAATCTACTAGTCCAAGATTTCTCATTTTGTGTACCATGGGATCTGATTCCAAGGGAAGTTAAGTGGCCTACTCAAGGTCATACCACTATTTAAGGGAAGAACTAGTATTAAAACTCAGGCCTTCTAAACCCTAGTCAGCTTTCTTTATACAACATTACTGATAAGTGAATTAAGCTTATAGTCTCAAAGTCTAGTCCTCCATCCAGACTAATTACTACAGCTTGCAAAAAGTTTGTAAGTGTTCATTGGGTCTGACTCCTCTTTCCTTCCTTCCTTCCTTCCTTCCTTCCTTCCTTCCTTCCTTCCTTCCTTCCTTCCTTCCTTCCTTCCTTCCTTCCTTCCTTCCTTCCTTCCTTCCTTCCTCCCTCCCTCCCTCTTTCCTTTCTCTTTCTCTTTTTTATTCTTTCATTCTCTCTTTCTTTTTCTCTTTTTTCCTTTTTTCTTTCCTTCCTTTATTTTTTCTTATTGCCGTTTCCCTTCCAAAGCAGCAACTCTGTCCTTTTCATTTTAACAAAGAGAATTGTGTCCAGTCATACTGAGATGGGATATCTACATTCTCTTTCAAAACAAATAATTTCTCAGCATGTCTTGGCTGCCTATCCTTTGAATATGCCATCTTTCAAATGCAGGGTGAAATAAAAGATTCATGACTGAAGGGTAAATACATCCAACTTTTCAGAAAGAAATCACTAAGTTACTGTTGGTTGAATTAGTAGAGGTTTGAGATGTTTTAGTTATAATTTACCTAATAAACAACTACCAAGATGATATTAATATATGTTTGAATGATATTTTTTTCTTTGAAAAATCTATCTTCCTTTTCCTCTCTTTTACCATGTCCCTGTCAAATTAGTAAACTATTACTCCTAATTTTCATAACATTCTAGGACCTCTTTCTCTATGTAAATGGGTTCATTTCTCAAGACACTGTTCCAGTAACCCTCAAAGGTATAAATCTATGCTGTCACCAAGTATAATTCTCTTATGCAAAACATATTCCTTGAAAGTAGGGACCATTTCTGCCTTCCTTTGGATCCCCTGCAGTGCCTGACACTTAGTAAGTACTCAATAAATGTTTCTTGACTGATTGATTGATGGTTACTACCTCCCCCCTATTATACATTTTTATACTCCATTAGAACTGGGCTTGAAATCAGGCTCTTTCAGGGGCTTTCCTTAAAAACCCACTCTATCTACCATTATCTCTCTATACCCAAATAAGATAATGTATACAAAATACTCTGGAAATTTTAAAGCACTATGTAAATGTCAGTTATTTCTATTACTATTATTATTGTTGTTATTTTTTATTTCTCCTACTATTATCCTTTTTTATTTAAATGTAACTGGTGGAGTATTACATAGGTAGATAAAGTAACTGGATTTTGTAGTCAGATAAAAAAATCATATATAAACTCATTTTCTGTGTGCTTGCTGAAGATATCCTCTGTACAACTCTAGTAACAGCAATTGTGTTCTGCACAGTGGAGGGATTCTTCACATTTATCACATCATATAACTATACACACATCTGTATATGTGACTTCACTATGACTTCTAGTAAGGAAACTTTCACCAATAGAGATGGGAAACTATTTTGTAATATCATCTAAGAGAGTTGCCTGGGGACATGAAGATAAGGGACTTGTACAGGGTCACACAACTAGTAGGTGTCAAAGACAGGATTTGAACCCAGTTCTTCTTGACTCTGGGATCATGTCTGTGGCTCTTTATTCACTATCCTGTACTATTCTATCATCTATCTGTCTATCATTTTTCTATATCTCTCCTCTCTTCTCTCTCTCATAATGAATGTAGAATCAACCTCAAAATCATATATGTATATACATACCTATACTCATACATACGAGTGTATATATCTCTATACAGATATTTATCTTATCTTATCTTATCTTATCTTTCTGTCTATCTAATTTATCTGTTCTTCTACCTGTATATATAATGGATGATGCTATCATACCAAATACCTAATATCTATGGTGACATACTAATTTTTGGATTTTAGTTTATGGTTTTTGCTTCAGACTCATGTTTTTGTTGGTCTGTGGAGCTCTGGGTTAAGGAAACCCCTTCTACCAAAGCAGAATGAAAGTTATTCTGCAACTTATGTTTTGGAGATGAGCTGAGAGGCATTGTGGTACAGTGGATAGAGAACCAGACTAGGGCAGGAAGTGTGCATCTCTGGTACACACTAACTGTGTGATCCTAGGCAATTCACATAGTATCTCAGTGCCCCACCCAGTCCATTCTAATTAGTTCCAATAATTAGTATAATTAGGGGAAAAGATAAGATGTTGGAGTAGTAAAAGCAACCAGCTGAGCCCTAGCAACATTCCCCTCTAAACAACTTTAAAATAATGCCTCAAATTAAATTATGGATTAGTGGAGCCAACAAAAAGAGGTAAGCATGAGAGATTCTTCTAGTCCAAGACAACTGAGGAGGTTGGAAAAAGAGATCTATGACACAAGGTGGAGACTGATTTGGAGTACATGTGAATGAAACACCAGTGGCAGGATTAGGTAGTGGTGAAAGAAGCAGAAGCAGCTTCAGGAGCTCTGAAGCCAGAAAGAGTAAGGGAACTGGTCAGGAAGAGATCACAAGGGACCCCTGTGTTAGCACTGGATGCAGGACAAGATGCTGTTTGGCAAATCATTGCCTATATCCACTTCTGGGTCATAGTTCAAAAGTAGAGAGGAGAACTTTCAATCAAAAGGGAGTGAGAGCTCTGAGAGCGGTATCACTTTTGGTTATAAGGGATCAGGGATTCTGAAAAACAGTATCATTTCTGGTCTTGAGAGAGCAGGGATCTTGAGAAGCAGTATTGATTGCCATCCCAAGGGATCAGAGGCCTTTCCTAGATAAGGACCAGAATTCAGACCAGGAGAGCAGTGACCAACACCTCTCTCCAATCATATCACCTTGGATTGCCATACCAATGGATCAGAGGCCCTTCCTGGGTAAGGACTAAAGTGCAGACCAGGAGAGCAGTGACCATACCTCTCTCCAATCATACCATCTTGCAAAAAAAACTTCCAACCCCCCAGAACTAACTCTGAAAACAGCAGAATGAAGAAGCCTGAAGCTTAAGACAGTACTCCCCTCCTCCATGTAGGAACAGAGCCTAACTTTAACATGAAGTTCAAAATAAAAAAAATAGGGTGGAAAAATGAACAAATGATGACAAAAAATAAAAAAAACCTGACCATGAAACGTTACTATGGTGACAAGGAAGGTCAAGACACAAACTCAGAAGACAATGAAGTCAAAATAGCAACAAGAAAAAAATGTAGATTGGACAAAAGCCCAACAAAATTTGCAGACAATCTAAAAAATGATTTTCAAAATCAAATAAGAGTTGGTAGAGGAAAAATTTGGTAAAGAAGTAAGAACAAAGGAAGAAAGTTACAAGAAGACTATTTACAGCTTGGTAAAAGAGGTACGTTCAAAATACTGAAGAAAATAACCCCTTAAAAACAGAATTGGCCAAATGGAAAAAAGGGGTACAAAAGCTCACTGAAGAAAATAATTCCTTAAAAATTAGAATTGGATAAGTGGAGACTAATGACTCCATGATACATCAATAAACAATAAAGCAAAATCAAAAGAACTAAGAAATAGAGGAATATGTGATATATATCATTGATAAAACAACTGACTGGAAAATAGGTTAAAGAGAGATAATCTAAGAATTATTGGGCTACCTAAACCATGATCAAAGAAAGAGCCTAGTTATTATATTTCAAAAAATTGTCAAGGGAAACTGTTGTGATATCCTAGATCCAGAGGGTAAAATAGAAACAGAAAAATAAATCAATCACCTCCTAACAGAGATTCCAAAATGAAAACTCCCAGGAATAGCCAAATTCCAGAGCTCACAGGTTGAGGAGAAAAATATTTCAAGTAGCCAGAAAGAAACAATTCAAGTATTGTGGAGCCATAGTCAGGATAACACAAGATTTAGAAGCTTCTACATTAAAGGATCAAAGGGTTTGGAATATGATATTCCAGAGGGCAAAAGAGCTATGATTACAACCAAGAATCACCTACCTAGCAAAACTGAGTATAATCTTTCAAGGGAAAACATGGATATTTAATGAAATAGAGGACTTTCAAGCATTCCTAATGAAAAGACCAGAGCTGAATAGAAAATTTGACTTTCAAATATAAGACTCAAGAGAAGCAAAAAAAGGTAAACCAGAAAGAGAAAAAGTAAGGGATTGAATAAGGATAAACTATTTACCTTTCAATATGGGAAGATGATACATGCAATTTCTAAGAATTTTATTATTATTAGGACACTTAGAAGGATTCTAACTTAGAAGGATTCTACATAAAAAGAGGACAAGCAAATGAGCCAATTATGTTGGAATGATGTAAAAAAAAATGGGAAGATGAGAAAGAGTGATAGCCTAAGAGAAGGGGGAAAGGAAAGGAAGAATGGGGAAAATTATCTCACATGAAAGAGTCATGTGAGGAAGTCATGAGAGGAAAATGGTGTGTATGTGTGTGTGTGTGTGTGTGTGTGTGTGTGTGTGTACAAAATGGGCAATGCTACAACCTCACTAACATCTACATTGGTTTAAAGGCAAAGGACAAAATGCTCTAAATCACTACTGATTAGAGAAATTCAAATTAAAACAACTCTGAAATACCACCCCTCACCTTTCAGATTGACTAATATGAGAGTTAAGGAAAATGAGAAATGCTGAAGGGGATGTGCAAACATTGGGATACTAATGCACTGTTGGTAGAATTGTGAACTAACCCAACCATTCTGGAGAACAATTTGGAACTATGCCCAAAGAACTATAAAACTGTGGATAGCCTTTGATCCAGCAATACTACTACTAGCTTTATATCCCAAAAAGATCAAAGAAAAGGGAAAAGGACCTAAATATAAAAAAATATATTTATAGCAGCTCTTTTGTGGTGCTGAATTGTAAATTGAGAGGATACAATCAATTGGGGCTGAACAAGTTGTGGTATATGATTGTGATGGAATTTTTTCAGAAATACCTTGGAGGAAAACTTATATGAACTTATGCAAAGTGGAATGAGCAGAACCAGGAGAACATTGTACACAGTAACAGCAATATTGTAAGGATGATCATCTGTGAAAGGCTTAGCTATTCCGATCAAAAAAATGATCCAAGACCATTCCAAAGGACTTACGATGAAAAATGCTATCTACCTCCAGAGAGCCAATGAACTCTGAATGCAAGATCAAAGCATACTTTTTAACTTAAAATTCTTTGTTTTTCTTGTTTCATTTCTTTTGTCTGCTTTTTCTTTTGTAACATGGTTAAAATTGATATTTATTTTGTATGACATGTATAATCTATATCAAATTGTTTCCTTCTCAAGAAGAGGGGAAGAGTGGGGGGGGAGGGAGAGAATTTGGAACTCAAAATTAAAAGAAAATGAATGTTAAAAATATTTTACATGTCGTTGGTAAATATTGAAACAAAAACAAAATAATTAATGCTATATGTTGAGTATACAAAGTATTCATAAAAATTAAGTCTCCAATTGTAGCTTTGTAAAAGAAGAAAAAAAAATCCCAACATTCACACAGTGCTTGTTATGATTACCAAATAGTCACAAACATCATCAAATGAGCTGAATTTTCTAAGAACAGATAGAAATTACATGCCAGAAGCAGACACTGCATTTTCCTGCATTGTTTATGCCCAAACCCAGACAGAAAAAATAGTCTCTTGTCCCCCTCTACTGCAACGACTGCTTCAAGCTGTGCTGCTGAAAGCTCTCTCTCCATGTTTTTAACAACTATAACTGCCAAGACTTCTATTATTTTTGTCTATCAAGAATTTCACAAACCCACATCAAATTTTCATTTAATTCAAACAATTAAAATAGAAAACTCTAAACATAAACCATTATTCAGGAGAGTTAAAAAGATAATAGGTTTATGTTATCATGTGACAACCAGGAAGAAAACTGGAGACGAAAAGGAAATGAACTTGATTGAATAAACCATTGAATTTCATTATCTAAAATTATCTATTCCCCAGGAATGCTTGTGAATAAGTGATATTCTGGAGAATTGTGCTAATGATTTGTTGAGTGTGAGTATTTCCTCCAGCTCTCAGAAGGATGTGGTACATTACCAATTCCAGAGAGTAGCACTCTTGGATTTTTTCCTTTTGTGGTTTTGGAGATCTTGGATAAAAGCACTGGCCCTGGGGTCAGAAGGTCTGGGATCAAATCCTGCCATTGATGCTTGTGCCACTTAGAAGAACATGGGCAAGTCACTGATCCTTGCTGGGCCTAAGGTTCCTCTTCTGCAAAAATGAGACAACCGGTCTACGTATTTTCTGAGATTCTTTTCAGCTCTAAAGCTATGATAAAAAAAAAATCTGAATTCTATAGAAATATTGGCTATATTAACGGAAGGTTGGAAGCATTTAGAAGTGGCTATTTGACCTTCTTCTTTATCTCTAGAGGAGGTTACATCTGAGCCACTTACAATTGCTGCTTTCTGCAGCTTTGGAGGGTCAGCCATCTGAGATTCTCCTATTAGCAAAAATATATATAGTAATTGAATAAACAGAAGGGCCTGATTTAATCAAAGAAACTGTTTATTTTGGTCTAAAAATCTACTGGGACCCAAAAGGAAATCTTACCAAGAACTTGAGCCTGAATTGCATTAAATCTTCTATGTGAAGCCCAGAGAAAGTCATCAGTTACTTATGTACATTATTATTATTATTATTGGTCTCCAGTGCATGGATGAATGATTTCTGACCTATATTTTGAATGTGATCAGTGCCGCCATTAGATTCGTCTCTGCCTTGAGGATTGGCCACACGTTGCAGGGAGACCTCTGCTGTTGGTTTTATTTATTACAGTGAAATTTGATTTACATGATTTTGTGACCTTCTGGGAACCTGTTCAGGTTTTTATGTTTCTGTTGTGATTATACATTTTTACATCACAGAGAAAGCATAAAGCCTCCGACTCCAGCTGGCATGGTTAATAAACCTGCAACTTTGCCCTCGTTGAACTATGCCACATCATTGAAACATCTGGTAGGTTCTAATTTCCATATCATAGTGGAGTTTTGACCTCTATTTCACTTTCAAATGGGCCTTCTTGGTGGAATTTCTCTGCTTTCCTGATTAACTCTGGCTCTAGCTCCCTTTATAGTGATTAGGAAATTTTAATCATATGCTTTAGAAAGTCACCTTTAAGTGATAGAAGTATTGTAGGTCTTTCTCTCCTCTCTCTCCTCTGTCTGATTTTTCCATTTACTCTAATCCCCTGATCAGGAGAATTCTCCAAGGCTCAACCTGAGCCCTAGGGAGATTAAGTCATTTGTCCAAATTGACCTTTGTGGTAAGCATCAAAGACAAGATTCGAACCCAGACTCCCTGAATCCAGGGTTGGTGTTTTTATCCCATAATCTCTGAAATCAGAGAGACAGAATAGAAATCTAAGAGGATTATTACTCTCCAGAATTGAGAATGATGAACATCCTGGCTTGGGAATTGATACTGTTAATCTGTTGCATGATTTTCCGGAATGTCATGTATTCCCTAATATTCTATGGGTCCTTAAATGTTTTTTTTTCTTAACACTCTTTGCTTCAGTGAATTTGCAGAGTATGACACTTTAGGCCTAAGGCTTTCTAGGGGTGGGGAACCTGGCCTCAAGCCCACACGTAGCCTTTTAGGTCCTTGGGTGGGGTCTTTTGACTGAATCCAAGTTTTATAGAACAAATCCTTTTATTAAGAGAATTTGTTCTGTGAAGTTTGGATTCAGTCAGAGGGCTGCACTTGAGGACCTAGAGGGCCACATGTGGCCTAGAGGCTGCAGGTTCCCCACCCCTGCCATTTTACTGATGGGGAGTTCAATCAATCAAGTATCAATCAATCTTTCATTCAATTAACAAGCATCATCTTCAATTCAAAATTAAACAAATATTTATTAAGTACCTGCAATGTGCCTGGAGCTGTGTTTGGTTTTTGGGCATATCAAGACAAAAAAACAATCTTTGCTCTTAAAATGCTTACATTGAACTGGAGGGATGCAACATATGCACATAAGTAAATAAGAGGTAATTTAAAGATGAAGCTACTTATATTAATATATAGTCAATTAATTAATTTTCCCTCTGCTGAACCAAGTGACCAATAATGAAATATCAGAATGGTCATGTCATTCGCACAAATGGAGGATTGTAGGTTTAAGAGGGAAGAAAAAGATCAACTCAATTTTTAGTATATTGAGTTTGAAGTGACAATGGATTAACCTAGTCAGGAAATCCTGAAAGCGACGGGAAATAGGTGTCAAACGAGAAGTTGATGTGGGAGATAGATGGAGATTGGGAAGAGAGGTTGGGGTGGCTGATAGATTGAGATTGGGAAGTACAAGCAAGTACTTGTATAGCCAACAAAGAACTCCCTAGAAGAAAGATGTAAATGATGCCTTTAAGGAGATGTATGATAGGAAGACTATGGGCTGGCTAGGTGGTGAAGTGAATATAGTGCCAGGCCGGGAGTCAGAAAGATCTGAGTTCAAATCCAACCTCAGATATGTACTGACTGTGTGACCCTGGGCAAGTCACTTAACCCTGTTTGCCTCAGTTTCCTCATCTGTAAAATGAGCTGGAGAAGGAAAAGGCAAAACACTCTAGTATCTTTGCTAAGAAAATCCCAAATGGGATCATGAATAGTCAAACACAACTGAAACAACTGAACAACAACAAATGATAGTTAGACTATGGGCTGACTACATGATGGAATGATTGGTGGATAGCCTGAATCCTCCACTGGTATCTTTATGATGCCTGGAGAAATAGAAGAAGGTTCCTGTGGTGAACTTGTAGGAAAACATAGACAACAATTGTACAGGTAACATTTTTCTAAACAAGCTGGCTAGAAAATTGAGAGGTGTCAAAAATGACGTTAACGGCTCTCTGTCATATCCTACATCCAATCTGTCCCCATGCCCGCATGATACTTCTTTTAGAACATCTGTACAGCTTTCTTCCTATTTATTACTGAAGTACAGCCCAGTGGCCACCTCGTATTTGGACTGCTTCCTTAATCTCCTAATTTATCTTCTTGCTTTCAGCTTTTCTCTATCCCAAACTATTCTGCAGAAGTCAGTGATGGATGAATCTTTCTAATGTACCCCTCCCGTCACATCACTTTTCTGTTTAGAACCATTCAATGACATTCGATTGTTCAGTAGAACAAGTCCATGTTTCTCCTCCTTTATAATGTCTGAGGCACCCAAACACCATTTCCCCCCCACAATGTGTACCCTCTATTACAATAAGGCTAGCTTTTTTGCTGTCACTTTCCCTCCAGCTCCCACACCGTGCTTATTCCCAACTTCATCCTTTGCTAAAAAGAATATGGGTTCAAATCTTGACTCTGCCTAATACTTGCATGACTTTGAATTAATCATTAAACTTCTTTGGTCTTTAGTTTCATCATCTATAAAAGCAGAAGGTTGGCTTTCATAACCTTTAGGTTTCCTTCCAGCTCTGAATCCTTTGACCCTATTATGCTGTGATTGTATTATACCATCAAGTGTGATGCCAATATTTCCTGAATCAACAGCTGTATACCATTGTCCAACTCTATGAGCAAAAAGTACCCAGTATGTCAATAGTTAATTAACACTGTTGCTGTTTATGATATTTTCTTTCTTGGTTTCCCTTGCATTATGTGAACTCCGTCATTTTTTAATAGGACCTTTAATAGACCCAGACAGAGTAGGTTCATTCTGCTCGGGGTCTGAAATCAAGCTATCTGAGAGGTGAGTGGAGAATGTAACAGCCTGGGGTTAATTCTTGGTCTAATTGGTAGATTCTAAGATGGGGAGAAAATTTCATCTGTGGGTAGCACGCAGTAAATGAAGATATATACATCTCAAAATTCTCCTTGGCCCCAGAGAACAGGAGTAGGTCCGAAGGGTGGAATTGGCAAAGAGTTAAATTTAGAGACTAAGGTCAGGAAAAAGCTTCTTAACAATCAGAGCTCTCCAGATGTAGACTAGGCTGCCTTGGGATGCACTTGGCTTGCTATAGTTATTTGAGCAACGTCTGGATGATTACTGAGTGGGTATATTATAGAGTAGATTCTTGTTCAGGTGAGACTAAAGGGGCTCAGTGACCTTTGAAGTTCATTCCAGTTCTGAGACACTATGATTCCTACTCCCTTTGCTTGGAACCAAAGTTTTAAGTCTCATCCCCAAATCTCTTAGAGATCTTTAGGTCCTATTTAAATGCCCCAATTTTTTGTACCTGATGCCTTCTCTGATAATTCTTGGCAACAGTCATGTCTCTTCTTGAGGCAGCCAGGCCATACAATAGATAGAGCACTGGACTCAGAAAGACCTGAGTTCAAATCTAGACTCAGACACTTACTAACTCTGTGATTGTGGGAAAGCAATTTAACCTCTGTTGTCCTCAATTCCCAAATCTATAAAATGGGAATAATAAAACTGCCTATTTCCCAGAGTTTTTGTGAGGATAAAATGAAATGTTTATAAAGTCATTTGTAAACTCCAAAGTGCTATATACATGCTATTATCATTGTTATTGTCATTATTATTACAGCACTTACTGTCTATATCATGTATTTGGGATACAATTTTATTTAATTTATAATAGTTGGAGACATAAAATATTAGATCTGGAAAGGACTTTGTTGTTGCTGTTCAGCCATTTCAGTCATGTCTGACCCTTCATTACCCCATCTGCGGTTTTCCTGACAAGGTTACTGGAGTGTTTTGCTATTTCCTTCTCCTTCATTTTACAGATGAGGAAACTGAGGCAAACAAGGTTAAGTGACTTGCCCAGGGTCACATAGCTAGTGTCTGAGGCCATATATGAACTCATGAAGATGAGTCTTCTTGATTCCAAATCCAGTGCTCTATGCTAGCTGCCCTCAGAAGAGACTTTAGAAATCATCCATGCCATAGATACCCACATTTCCACGTGTGCAGGCGACAGGTCCAGAATCTAGTTCAACATCATTGGGCAGGCAAGAAGCATTTAGTAAGTGCTTTATGTAGGTCAGGCACCATGGAAAGTACTAGCAATACAAATAAAAGCAAAAACAAGCCATCCTTGCCTTCAAGGAGCTTACATTCTAATACAAGGCACCACTTTAAAAGGAGCTGAAAAAATGGGAGGGAGGGGGAGAGAGGAAGATGACAAAATCCAGACAGTATCAGGAATACAGCTGGGAGGGAAGTGAGGCATAGCTGGCTATTATGGCCCATTTCCAAAAAGGAGCTCTCTGGAAGAAATTCACCAATCGGAGAAGGGGACAGGCATGGTCAAGGGATGTTCCGGTGTGAGAAAGCCTTAGACCTCTCTATAATGACACTGAAACTCAAGCTAATAACTAGGTAGTGACACAGTAGATAGAGCACTGGCCTTTGAATCAGGCAGACTCATCTTCATGAGTTTAAATCCAGCTTCAGATACTTACTAGCTGTGTGACCCTGGGCAAGCCACTTAACCCTGTTTGCCTCAGTTTCTTTATCTATAAAATGAGCTACAGAAGAAAATGGTGAAACCAGCCCAGTATCTTTGCCAAGAAAACCCCAAATGGGGTCACAAAGAGTCAGATATGATGGAGATGACTGAACAACAGGATAATCTAGGTAAAAAAAATGAGGTATTTAATGAAGTTTGTTGTAGTGGGAGTTAACAAGAGGGGTCAATGAATAGGTCAGGAATATGGCAGAAGGCAAAACAGCAGGACTTGGAAACTCACTGGATATGTAAGGTAACAGAAAAGGAAAAGTCAAAGATAGGAGGGAAGGAAATAAGTATTTCTTAAGTGCCTATTATTTGCCAGTCACTATGCTAAGCACTTTACAAATGTTATCTCTTTTGAGCCTTAAAACAACCCTAGAAGGGAGGTGCTGTCATCCACATTTTACATTTGGGGAAACTGAGAGAAGAGGTTAAGTGATTTGTGCAGGTTCATACAACTAGTGGTGGAGGCCAGATTTGAACTGAAGTCTTCCTGACTCCAGGCCCTGCCCTCTATTCACTGAATTATATAGATGTCCAAGGGAAATATTTACAGACAATACTATAGCTTTTATCTATTTATAGTGCTTTCTCCCAAAAAACCTTGTGAAGTAGGTAGTATCATAGGATTATAGATTTAAAGGCAAAAGGGCATTTGGGTGGAGCAGTGGATAAAGTGCCTGGCTTGGAGTCAGAAAGACTCATCTTCCTGAGTTCAAATCTAGCTTCAGATATTTACAAGATGTATACCTTGGGCAAGTCACTTAACCCTGTTTGCCCTAAACCTAACCTTCTGTAAAATGAATTAGAGGAGGAAATGGCCACCCCAAATGGGTTGTGAAGGATGGGACTCCACTGAAAACTAACAGAACATCAACAATGGGCCCATTAAAGTCTTCTCATCTAACCCCATTATTTTAATTTTAGAAAACTGAAGTCCAAAGAGTTGGAATAATTTGCCAAGGACACCCAAGTACTAAGTGGAAGAGTCAGGCTTTGAACCCAGCTCCTCTGCCCAGAATACTTTCCAGAATGCATCTTATATCCAATTTGACAGATGAGGAAGTAAGAAGCTTAGAGATATTGAATGACTTGCCCATAGTCACACAGCTTGTAAGCATAGATTAAAAGCTCAGTTGCTTGATTCTAGGTCCAGAATTCTTTCCACAATATCACACTGCTTGTCTCTTCTAATTGTTTTCTACACATAAACTTCTTTGCCCCCTTAAACTGTCACACCATCCAAATAATTGGAAGGTCCAGAGCCCTTTTGTTAGGAGATATTCCATAGCTGCAGCAGTGTCATGGGAACTCTATTATATGCCAACTGACAGAATGAACAATGAATCCCCAGTGCACAGAAGACAATAGAATGGCTCCCAGCCAGCCAGTAGCTTCTCCACTTCATCATACTTCCTTCTATCAATGGATCTTAGGATCCAAGACATTTCAGGTGTCTTCCTCAGAAGATTCCTCTATCCATCATCATTTCAGAAGATAGTCTGATGGGTTCATTTCCTTGTATTGACTTGCATTCTTTCTGAGAGATGGATGGTTGGGCAGGCCTTTTTCAATGCTTAGAAAGTCATCCTGTCATTTATCATAATTTACTAAAGGACCCACGCACTGAAGACTTACTCTGAATCTTTACTGGGATGTGAAGGTGACCTTGTGTTATTGAAGGTTAAGCCAATGATAGAGATGGAACCAAAACAAAATAACTCACCTTTTATCCCAGGAGTTGACATCATGGGGAATGGGGGCAGTGTACAATTACACAATTAATTTTCCTTAAAGAAGTGATGTTTGTCCCATTGGCCTATACCTTTCCTCAGTCTCCAAGCCACCATCCCTCCCAGCATACTGTGATCATCCTACTCCTTTCTCAGACCCACATTCTTATTTTTCTAGAAGGATCCCAAGACTCTACTTGATGTGAGAATCTTGGGATAAATGTAGGCATAATGTGGGTAGTCCAACTGCTTTTTTCCCCCATAGTAAGTTTAGCTCCTAGGACAACTAGGTGGTGCAGTGAGTGGGTAGAGTGCCAGACTTGGAGTCAGGAAGACTTATCTTTTTGAGTCCAGATCTGGCCTCAGACACTTACTAATTGTGTTACCCTGGGCAAGTCACTTAACCCCTATTTGCCTCAGTTTCCTCACCTGTAAAATGAGCTAGAGAAGGAAATGGCAAACCACTCCAGTATCTTTGCCAAGAAAATCCCACATGGAGTCACAAAGAGTTGGATGCTACTGAGGTGACTGAACAACAACAATAAACATGTAGTTCTAGCCCTTCCCAGTCCCTGTCCTCTTCTGTATTCCCCTTCAGTTGTACCCACTGGAAACCTCCCCTATATTAATAAAATTTCCTTCATTCTAGGTCTTTTCCCCTTGAATATTCCTTACATTTTCTGGTGCTCACTAAAACCTGGCTTTCTCCCAACGACATGACATCCTTTGTCATCCTTTTCACATCCTCTGACATACAGAGCTAGGAGAAAATTTCCAACTCTGCACTACTACTTTTGGACCCTCTCATGGTACCGTCATTCAGCAGACACCTCTTGTCTTTTAAAATCCATTGTGTCCAGATCCTTGTCACTATAATATTTCTCCTCTGTCTAATAAGATTCTTCTTAATTGAGAGACATAATTATTTCTCTCTCATATTAAAAATCAACTATTGAATTAGGACCAGGTTTTTCCCCCCCTAGAAGTCTGTAGGTTGTTCAGTCTCTGAAGGACATTGCTGAAAGTGAGATTGAATTAACTTTCCCCTTAATATTCAGACACTACCCACGTGGGGAAGCCCATTGTGCTCTACAAAGGTTTGGGGGGGGGATCAATTCTTTGATTAGATTGTCCAAGGCTGGGAAATTTAGAAGTAAATGACATAATCAAAGTCACATTCCTCTAGTCCCTTATTAGAATAGATTCACCTCTCATTGTAATATTCATTCTTCTCATTAATGGTTAACCAATTAGAGTTAATTGCCACCCTCAGGAATACCCATTCTTCCAAGGGCTTATAAATTGTGAGCTCATCACCATGATGCATCTTTGGCATTTGAAAGTATAACTGACCCATTTTTTGGGTAATATGCTAGCATTATTAATAAAATGATTAATTACCCAGTGAACATTTTAAACTTCACATAATGCCAATGCTTTCCTTTTAAGATCACTTTCAATTTATCCTATCTATATCTTGCATGAACCTAGGTATTTGCATATTCTTTCCCTCCATTAGACTGTGAGTTCTGAGAGAATAGAGACTATCTTTTGCCTTTCTTTGTATTCCTACGACAGAGGTGGGGAACCTGTGGCCTCAAGGCCATATGTGGCTCTCTAGGTCCTCAAGCATGGCCCTTTGACTGAAACCAAACTTCACAGAACAAATCCCCTTAATAAAAGATTGTTTTGAACTCAGTCAAAAGGCCACACCCTAGGACCTAGTACTTAGCACAGTGCCTCACACATAGTAGCTATAATTATGTTGATATAATAGAAAGCACATTAGTTTTGAAGTCTAAAGACTTTCAGCCTAGCAATGCCACCATCAGGAGGTAAATTAATGTCTCTGAGCCTCAGTTTCCTAAACTGTAACGGGATGATAATGAAAGGATTACAGAATTTTAGAGGTGGAAGGAATCTTAAATGACATCTAGTCCAACAAAAATCCCTCTTCCTCTCCTACTGTACTCCCTTACTCCTACTTCAGGAATGGTCATCTGGCCTCTGCTTAAAAATCTCTACAGGCAGAGAACTACCTCCCGAGGAAGTTCATTGTACTTTTTGATAGCTCTAATGATTTTAATATTTACTTAAATCAAACCTATATATGCCTCTTTAACTTCTACCCAGTCTGGACTATATGGTGGAATGGAAAAACCACTTGACTTGGAGTTAATTGGAATTCTTGTCCTGCTACTTAGTATCTATGTGACCTTGGGCAAGTCATGTCCCTTCTCTGGGTTTTAGTTTCCTTGTCTGTAAAAAGAGAAGATTTCTAAGGTTCCTAGCTCTAAATCTATGACCATGATAACTTCACTTGGTTGATTGATTGACTGAATAACTTTTTTTTCTTAGAATGGTTACCCTCATGGAGTATGCAGTTTGACATAGGATATCAAATGGACTACAACCTTTTCTTTCCTACTTAAATGTATTGGCTTATGTGTAACCCCCAGTACCAGCACGTCCTACATTGTGCCAGATGGTCTGTTATTTTGCAAAGGCACATTTTCAAGAAGAAACGCCATTCTGTTGTTATAGCCTTAGTCAATGTGGAATTGGATCTTTTAAACACTCATTATTTATTTATTTTTAATATTCTATTTTTAAAAAAATTTGAGTTCTATATTCTCTCTTCATCCCACCCATCCCCTACCCACTAAGAAGACAAGCAAAGTGATATCAATTACACATGTGAAATTGTGAAAACATATTTACATATTAGTTACATTGCAAAAAAACCCCAACAAACAAATGAAAAAGAAAATTATGCTTCAGTTTGCACTCAGAGTTCATTAGTTCTTATTTTTTCATTGTGAGTCCTTTGGAGTTGTCTTGGATCGTTGTGTTAATCAGAGTAACCAAGTCTTTCACAATTGATCATCAATATTGCTGTTGTTGTGCACAATGATCTCTTGGTTCTTCTCACTTCATTTTGTATCAGTTCATATATGTCTTGTCATTTTTTTCCCTGAAACCTCTCACCTCATCATTTTTTATAGCACAACAGTGCATAATGATATGCCACAACTTGTTGAGCCATTTTGACCCTAATTGATGAGCATCCCCTCAATTTCTAATTCTTTGCCACCACAGAAAAGTTGTTATAAATATTTTGTACTCATAAATCCTATTCTTTTGATCTCTTTGGGGTACTGACCTAGTAGTGGTATTGCTGGGTCAAAGGATATGCACAGTTTGATAGCCCTTTGGGCATAGTTCCAAATTGTTCTCCAGAATGTTCATCAGTTTTTTAGGGTACCTATTTTCCCTTAGCCCCTCCAACATTCGTCATTTCTGATAAGTATGAGGTGGTATCAGAGTTGTTTTAATTTATATTTCTCTAATCAGTTGTGATTTACAGCATTTTTCTTGACTATAGATATCTTTGATTTCTTTTTCTGAAAACTGCCTAGTCATATCATTTGACTATTTGTCAATTTGAGAATGGCTTTTATTTTTATAAATTTGTCTCAGTTCCCTATGTATTTGAGAAATGATGTTCTTTTTTTTTTTTTTTTGCTTTTTGGTGAGGCAATCGGGGGTAAGTGACTTGCCCAGGTTCACACAGCTAGTAAGTTTCAAGTGTCTGAGGCTGGATTTGAACTCAGGTCCTTCTGACTCCAAGGCTAGAGTTCTATTTACTGTGCTACCTAGCTGCCTCAAAATGATGTCTTTATTAGAGAAACTTGCTAACAAAATATTTTAACATTACTTTGTTGTCTTTCGTGCCTTTTAGCAAAATGTAGTTTTCCTGATTATCTCTTTTAATTAGGTCTTATTTTTGGTTTTGCTTTGTCTGAAATTATGATTGCTACTTCTGCCTTTTTTATTTCAGCTGAAGCATAACAGATTCTCCTCCCACCCTTTAGTTTAACTCTGTATGTCTTTTTCTGTTTCAAGCATGTCTATAGTAAAAAGACATATTGCTGAATTCTGGTTTCTAATTCAATCTGCTGTTCACTTCCATTTTATGGATGAACTCATCCAATTCATGTTCACAAGTATGGTTACAGATTGTGTACTTCCCAGTATCCTATTTTCTTCTGTTTATCCTTCTCTCTCTCTCTCTCTCTCTCTCTCTCTCTCTCTCTCTCTCTCTCTCTCTCTCTCTCTCTCTCTTCTCTCTCTCCCTCCCTCTGTCCCTCCTGAAAAATCTGTTTAGCTTCTGACAATTGCCTTTCTTAATCCACCTTCCCTTTTATCATTCCACCCCCAACTCTGCTTTATCTTATCTCCTTCTCCTTCTGTTTCCATACTGATCAAGATAGATTTTTATGCCCAGTTGAGTATGCATATATATTCTTCCCTAGTTGAACCAATTCTGATGAAAATGAGGTTCAAGAATTGCCTGCCACTCCTCCCGTTTTTCTTTTTGCTACAAAAGCTCTTCCTTGCATGCTACTTTTATGTGAGAAAAATTTTCCCATTCTACCCATCCCCCATTCTCCCAGTGCATCCCTCTTTCTCATCTCTTCATTAAAAAAATTCCAACATAATTGGCTCACATTCATGCCCTCTGTCTATGTAGACTCCTTCTAACTTCCCTAATAATGATAAAGTTCTTAGGAGTTACATGTATCATCTTCCCATATAGGAATGTAAACGTTTAATTTTGTTGAGTCCCTTATGATTTCTCTTTCCTATTTACCTTTTTATGCTTCTCTTGAGTCTTGTGTTTGAATGTCAGATTTTTTTATTCAGCTCTGTTCTTTTCATCAGGCATACTTGAAAGTCCTCTATTTCATTAAATATCCATTTTTCCCTGGAAGAATTATACTCAGTTTTGCTGAATAGGGTATTCTTGGTTGTAATCCAAGTTCCTTTGTCTTCCAGAATATCATATTCCAAGCCCTCTACTCCTTTAATGTGGAAGATGCCAAATCTTGTGTGATCCTGACTGTGTCTCTATTACATTTGAATTATTTCTTTCTAGTTGACTGCAATATTTTCTTCTTGACCTGGGAGCTCTGGAATTTGGCTATAATATTCCTGGGAGTTTTTATTTTGGGATTTCTTTCAGGAGGTGATTGGTAGATTCTTTCAATTTCTATTTTACCCTCTGTATCTAAGATATTGGGGCAGTGTTCCCTAATGATTTCTTGAAATACGATGTCTAGGCTCTTTGTTTTTTGTCTTGGATTTCAGGTAGCACAATAATTTTAAAATTATCTCTCCTGGATCTGTTTTCTAGGTCAGTTATTTTTCTGGTGAAATATTTCACATTTCCCCTATTTTTTTTTCATTCTTTTGACTTTGTCTTATTATTCTTTGATGTCTTATGGAATCATTTGTTTTTACTTGCCCAATTCTAATTTTTGAGAAATTATTTTCTTCAGTGAGCTTTTGTACATCTTTTTCCATTTGGCCTATTCTGCTTTTTGAGAAGTTCCTTTCTTCAGTGAATTTTTATGCTTCTTTTATCATTAGAACAATTCTGGTTTTATTTTCTTCAGTATTTTTTGTGCCTCTTTTAACTACCTGTTAATGCTCTTTTCATATATATTTTTTTGCATCACTCTCATTTCTTTTCCCACCTTTTCTTCTGTCCTTTCTTTAACTCTTCCAAGAATTCTTGTTGGGTTTGGGCCCAATTAGCATTTTTCTCTGAAGCTTTGATTGTAGTTGTTTTCACATTGTTGTCTTCTTCTGAGTTTATGTCTTCATCTTCCTGCCACCATAGTAGCTTTTTATGGGCAAGTTCTTTTATTGTTATTGTTGTTTGCTTCTTTCTCTAGCCTATTTCTGGACTTGGACTTTATGTTAAAATTAAGTTCTGTGCCCATTGAGGTGGGAAGGCAGTGTCATAAGCGTCAGATGGTTTTTTTTTTTTTGTTCAGAGCTGGTTCTGGGGTCTGCAAGTTTTCAGTGCTTCCAAGATTGTGTGATTTGGGGAGAGTTGTAATCACTGCTCTCCTGGTCTGTGCTGTAGTCTTTACCCAGGAAGTACCCCTGCTCCCCTGTAGCTTCAAGCACTAGCTTTCCTATTGGCCCTGCAACTTTGACCAGGTTCCCTTTTCTACTTCAGTCACAAGTGCTAGCACTCATCTTTGCCTTGGAATTGGGGCCAGGGCCTCTGCTGTCTTGTGACGGACCCCCAGTGATTCTCTCTGCCCTGGAACTGTGACCCAGAAATGCATATGGGCAATAGAGTTGTCAATTAGGGCCTGCTGTACTCAGTGCCAATGAAGGGTCCCCTATAATCTCTTTCTGACCATTCATCCACCTGTCTTACTGTCTCTAGCTGAGAGCTCCCAAGCTGCTTCTGCCTTTGCCGCCACTGTTGCGTCTGCTGGTGCTACTGCCGTGCTTTGGGCTGGCTCCCACACTGGTATCATAGACCTCTCCTGTCGACCTTCTCACTTGTATTAGGCTGGAACAATGTTTTACCTTGATCTTTTGCTGGATCCACTGCTCCAAAGTTTGATTTCAAGAGTTATTTTAAAGTTGTTTGGAAGGGAATGTTGGAAGAGTTCAGCTATGTTGCTGTCTGTACTCTGTCATTTTGTCTCCATTTCCCCGTCCATTATTTTCAAGAACCACAACTGGGTCTTGAAAACATGGGCTAAAGCGTGTAATAAGTCTCTGAACGAATGAGCTGATACACTATTCAGGAGCAAAGAAACAAAAGAGAAAGTGTCTCAATCCAGATGATATTTTTACTGCACTAGAGCTTGCACCCTTGGTTCGATGTGACTTATCTTTCCTGGAATGCTTGAGCTATCAAGGAGTCAATTGAATTCTTGTAGGTAATGCATTTCCCCAGTGCTCTTACCACTTTGCAAAATCTTTTATCCTTGTATGAGCACATTGCCTTTTGCAACTCAGGTAGAGGAAAAACAATTCTTCTTTTTAATTTAGTGCCTTAGCATAAGATCGATATAAAAAGGAGCCCTATATAACATCTTCTGTGATAAACAGATTATATTCAATCAACCAATTAGTCAGTCAATAAACATTTATTAAGATTTATTAAGTAACTACTATGTGCCAGGCACTAAGCATTTATTCTGCACCTCTTATAGGCCAAGTGCTGTGTTGAGCACTGGGAATACAAAGACAAAAAGTGACAGTCCTTCCCCTCAAGGAGTTTACATTCTGTAGGAGGAAGCAATATGTTGCATATAGAGTAAATGCAAATATAGTCAAAGAAAATTAAGGTCATTTTGAGGGGTTGGCATTAACAGCTAAAAGGATCTGGGAAGATTTACTACAGATGGTAGCATTTGAGCTGAGTTTTGAAAGAAGCCAGAGATTCTGAGAAAGGAAAGAGAAAAGAGAGTGCATCCTAGGCATAGGGTAAGTACAGCCTGTGAAAAGGTACAGACAGAGATGGAAGATGGAATGAGAGATAGCAAAAAGGCTGTCACAAAGATGAATCATTGATTGTCTGTCTACCTACCAAGTTTTTAAATGGTGTCACCTTTTATATTTAGGTTATAAATTCATTTGGAGCCTATCAGGGCATGTGGTATAAAATGTTTGTCTGAACCTAAATTCTGCCAAACCACTTTGCAGTTTTCTCCGCAATTCTTGTGAAATAGGCAGTCCTTGCCCCGGTTGTCTAAGTGTGTGGGTTTATTGAGCCATAGGCTAATGTGTTCTATTGCTTCTGAAACTTGCTTACCTGGCCTGTTAACATTTGTCAACTTTTCTAGTTTTTGCACAGTACCAAACAATTTTGTTGATCATTACTGCCAACCAGAAGGTTAGTTTAGGTTATTTCTCCACAGTGATTCACCACTATTGTTTTTAGTACCCAAATTCTACAAGTTAGGCTAATCATCCTTTTGCTGTGGAGATCCTACTGTGGATAGAAACATACTATTCAAAATCAATCATTTTTACATGTACAAATTAATTTTCTCCTGTCTTTTATGAAGAAAACTGCCATATAGGTCTGAATGTAAGCTGATTCTAAATGTGCGTCTCATTAAAAGGAAAACATATGTGAAATCACTGACCTTGACTATTATGTTAGGCATAGAGAGCCTGCACCACAGATTTTATGAGAGCAGATTTCAAAGAATTCAGAAATAAGATTGGCTGGATATGATGGTTTGAGGCAAGAATGGTAACTAGGAATTCCAGTTTCTGTGGCTAATTCAATTTCTTTCTTTCTTTCCTTCTTTCTTTCTTTCTTTCTTTCTTTCTTTCTTTCTTTCTTTCTTCCTTCCTTCCTTCCTTCCTTCCTTCCTTCCTTCCTTCCTTCCTTCCTTCCTTCCTTCCTTCCTTCCTTCTTTCTTTCTTCTTTCTTTCTTTCTTTCTTTCTTTCTTTCTTTCTTTCTTTCTTTCTTTCTTTCTTTCTTTCTTTCTTTCTTTCTTTCTTTCTTTCTTTCTTTCTTTCTTTCTTCCTTTCTTCCTTTCTTCCTTTCTTCCTTTCTCTTTCTTTCTTTCTCCCCTCCCTCCTCCTCCTCTCCTCCTCCCTCCTCCCTCCCCCCCCTCCCTCCCTCCCTCCTCCCTCCCTTCCTTCCTTCCTTCCTTCCTTCCTTCCTTCCTTCCTTCCTTCCTTCCTTCCTTCCTTCCTTTCTCTTTCTTTCTTTCTTTCTTTCTTTCTTTCTTTCTTTCTTTCTTTCTTTCTTTCTTTCTTTCTTTCTTTCTTTCTTTCTTTCTTTCTTTCTTTCTTTCTTTCTTTCTTTCTTTCTTTCTTTCTTTCTTTCTGTGGTGGGAGGGGGGCAGAGAGCTTTTTCCCAAGTTAGGACTACCTTTCTTCCTTGTGGAATGGAGATAGAAGTCATGGGAATTGAGGAAACTGACAAAGTGGGAGGCTGGGGCTTTTAGAGTAAAGTGGGGTGCCAGATCCTACAATCCAGATCCTAAAATTATTTGGGTGGAGAAAGAGTTACCAGAATCCAAAAAGAGAGGGAGCAAAGGGATCCAGATTGAATGGAATGACCTTTAAAGGAAGAAGAAAGTTTGCTGAGTGATAGTGGCTGAGAAAAGATCTGAAAACACAATGTGGAACAAGCAGTAAATTTAAGGAGCATGCCAATCCTTCTTCCTGGCTCTGTGTGTCTTGGGGAATGAAAGAAGGAACTGTCTGCTGTGGAAAGATGACCAAAATATGTGAAATAATACTAATACTAATACTAATAACCTTTCATTCATGAGGTGAGATTTGCAATGGATTTGAGAACCACAAAAGAGCAACCAAAGGTCTTGTTTAACAGTATTAGGGGAAAGTTGATGAAGGAATGATGACCTTGATTGCCATGAATGGTAAGTGATTATGGTCAATGAGAAAAAAGTAGATCTACTCAACTCTTATTTTCCTTTGGTCTTATTTATAATTGTTGAAAGCCCGAAGGGACATTAGAGACCATTCAGGCCATAGCTTTCATGTTACAAATGAGGAAAACGACACCCAGAAAAATCAAGTTATTTGCACAAGGTCAGTTTGGTAGAAGAAGCAGAGGTGGGACTCAAAGCTGGGTTTTCTGACATTTAACCCAAGATCCCTTTCACTATACCTCCTTGACCTTTAGAGAGCCCTGACTAACAGGCAAAGCAGTTTGGATATTACCTGGTAGTCAAATAAATGAAGTGATATGGGATGGCAATTTATAAACTAATTTCTAAGTTAAGTTTCCTGTCTACTAGGATTTCTTATAGTAGATCAGGGAATTACATGAAACTACAGCAAGTGTATCCATCTCATTGTGCTCTGTTGATAGAAGAATACTGAGAAGAGGACAGTAAGTCCTTATTTTTTCATATCTAAATGTAAATATATGGTAGTATTATATTCAGTAACAGTAATAAAGAACCCAGTTGATTGCTCAGAATCCTCAAGGACTCTGAGATGGCTCTTAGCTTCATTATAATAAGCAAGAAACTACTTAAAGTATTCCTTTGCTCAAAATTCAGTCACCCACTTAACCAAAATGAAATTTCTTTCTAGCTCCTCAGAGGTTTCATAAAAACATAGGAAGCAACAACTAAAAGAGGTGGCTGTACTTGTAGATATAAGTCACTCCACAACAGGCTTTGACTGATAACAGATGAAAACTTATTCCTAGACAGATTCTCTGCAGAGGAGAACAATCTTCAGTCTGGGGTGTATAGAGGGAAAAATGATTAAGATAAAATAATAATAACTGAACTAAAATAATAATAATAAGTGATGCTTACAAAGCACTTGGAAATTCACAAACTTTGGGTATGCAAGTGACAAAGTGGTTAATCCTGTATTTCCAGTTATGGAGAAGTGAATTCAAATACTTCAATTTCTTTTTCTTGTCTTATTGCCAAGCCAGTACTAAGTCAAATAAAAGTGGTGACAGCAGATTATCTTTGTTTCATCCCTGATTTCATTGGAAAGTATTCTAGTTTATCTCTGTTACATATATTGGTAGCTCTTAGATTTAGATATACACCACTTATAATTTTAAGAAAATGTCAATTTTTTCTATGTTTTCTAGAGTTCTTAACAGAAATGGGTGTTATATTTTGTCAAAGGCTTTTTCTCTATAAATTGATGTAAATATATGCATCATTATTATTGTTCAATTGTTTCAGTTGTGTCTGCCTCTTTGTGACCCCATTTGGGATTTTCTTGGCAAGGAACTGGAGTGGTTTGTCATTTTCTTCTCTGCAGATGAGGAAACTGAGGCAAACAGGGATAAGTGACTTGTCCAAAGTCACACAAAGTCATAGATGTCTGAGGCTGGACTTGAACTCAGGTCTTCCTGACTCCAGATCTAATGCTCTACCCACTGAACCACTTAGCTACCAAATATATGATTATGTTGGTTTTATTATTAATATGGTTAATTAAATTTATTGCTTTCCTAATATTAAATTAACTGTATTCCTGGTCTAAATTCCACCTTATTGTAGTGTATAATTTTTGTGATATGTTGTTGTAGCCTCTTTGCTAATATTTCATTTAATTTTTTTTTGTATCAGTATTTCTTAGGAACATTGAACTTTGATTTTCCTTTTTTGTTTTGACTCTCCCTGGTTTTTATATTAAAACCATATCTGTGTTATAGAAGGAATTTGTTAAGATTTTTTTGTTTTGTTATTTTTAGAAATAGTTAATGTTATATTAGAATTAATCATTTTTTGAATGTTTGATAGTGAATCCATACAGCATTAGAAATTTTTCCCCTTCTGGAAGTTTGTTTATGGCCTTTTTATTGTCTTCCTTTTTGAAATTGGGTTCTTTATATTCTCTGTATCTTGTTCTGCTAATTTGAGCATTTTGTATTTTTTTGTGAACTTTCATTTATTTTATTTAAGTTTTTGGTTTCATTTTCATATAGTTGGCTAAAATTGTGTCTAATAATATCCTTTATTTCTTCATTTGTTGAGAATTTTCCTTTTCCATTTCTGGTAGTGGTAATTTGGTTTTCTTTTTCTTTTTTCAGCAAATCAGCTAGTAATTTATTTATTTTACTGTTTTGTTTTAAATATGTATGTCCTAGTTTTAATTATTAATTTAACTTTGTTTTTATTGTTTTCAATTAATCTCTTCATTGGTTTTTAGGATTTCTATCTTGTTACTTAATTGAGGTCTTTAATTCCTTGTTTTTCTAGTATTTTATGTTCTATTCCTGACTCACTGTTTTACTCATATTCTCCATATTTTTCCAAAGATAAGAGGAAGAGTTCAGTAATTATATTCAAAAGTTATTTCAAAGCCTTGATTTGTATTATTGGGCCAAATTTAAAAAAAAAACTTTTTGAGTATTTTGTGCTTTCTTCATGTCTTCTCATTTATCTGAATTCTCTATTAACCATTTTCCTTTTATTGTTCCCAGTTGGAGAATTAACTCTGTTATTAATTATCTTTATGAATCTTATTGGGTCTTAGTATCATCATCTATTTTGAAGGGTTGTATTAGATTAGATTTGAACTCTAAGGTCTCTTTCAGC
This sequence comes from Phascolarctos cinereus, assembly GCF_003287225.1. Lineage (NCBI taxonomy): Eukaryota > Metazoa > Chordata > Mammalia > Diprotodontia > Phascolarctidae > Phascolarctos > Phascolarctos cinereus. The sequence goes on along the minus strand of NW_027555958.1, from coordinate 147,972,767 downwards.
TCTCAGCCCTGTGATATGGTACAGATAACTACCTCCAATTTACTGATTGTATAAAAGGAAATGCATTAAGTAATAGAATTGGGATCCAAAAAACATTTTGAAGAGCTAGAAAAATGGACGAAGTTGAATACTATTTACTAGGGTCAAATGTAAGTGTCATTTGACTTAAAAAATAACCCAAAGGAGATTGATTTATTTATTATTGATAGGATGGGGAAACGGAGCAACAGTTTAGTGCCTTCCCTCTGTTACTTATTTCCTATTTATCCTGGATATAGCCTGCTTTGTATATATTTATTTTCATGTTGTCTCCCCTCCTCCAGGGCAAGGATTATCTGTTGCCTCTTTTTGCATCCCCAGAACTTAGTACAGTTCCTGGCACATAGCAGGTGCTTAATAAATGTTTACTTATTGATTGAATTTATAGGAAAATTACCTGGGGCTTTTCATAGACTACAAAGTTAAGATAAATAATTTGTGGTAGGCCCAAAGGAGCATAGATTCAGTTTCTTCAGCTATAAAATGAAATTTCACACAATGATTTCTAAGTTGCCTTCCAGCTCTGAAATTCTAGCTTGTGAAAAATAGTATAGTTAGAAATACACAGAGGTCTTCGAGTCCACCCCTCCCATTTTATAGATAAGGAAGCTAAAATTCGTTGAGGTGGGATTTAAACCTAGGTCCTCTAACTCCTGAACCAGTGGATCTTTCCACTGAACCAGATACATGGCACCCAAAAGAAATAGGCTTTGTCGATAGAAACACAGAATCTATAATGAAGAATATAATAGTCCTACTGGGGTGTTGTTTATTTGGTTGCCTGAAGAAGTTCATCAGTGTTGTACATCAGTTACATGCTGGCATGCTGGCATGGGTTTTGAGTAACGGACTATGCTCTTCTGCTTTCCCAGTCACCAGTGGAGTAAAGCAGGGCCGTGTGCTTGCTCCCATGCTTTTTAGCATGATTTTTCTATGAAGTTATCAGATGCTTTCAAAAAAGATAAAAACAGCATTGAGGTCAACTGTGCACTGATGGGAATTTATTTAACTTGAAAAGGCTACAAGCTAAGACTAAAATGGAAGCAGAGATGGTGCGTGACTTTTTGTTTGCAGGTGATTGTACACTCAATGTAAACTCTGAGGCTGAGATGTAACATATTGCTTCTTTGCTGCTTGTACTGATTTTGGCCTAACAATTAACATCAAGAAAACAGAGGTTCTCCACCAGTCAGCACCATACCATCCATATGTGGAACTATCAGTCATGGCAAATGGAGAAATGTTGAATGGTGTGACAAGTTCCCTTACCTTGGCAGTATACATATAGATGATGAGGTTGACAAATGCATTGCCAAAGCTAGCTCAGTGTTTTGGAGGCCCCGAAGGAAATGTGGAGAAAAGAGGTATTAGACTACCTACCAAATTGCAGGTCTGCAGAGCTGTTGTGGCAACCGCATTGTTGTATGACTGTGAAACCTTGACAGTATACTAGCACCATGCCAGGAAACTTAATCACTTCCATTTGAATTGTCTTAAGAAGATTCTGAAAATCACCTGGTAAGATAAGGTACTGGACACTGAGATATTTTCTTGAGTTGAACTGACAAGCATTCAAACTCTACAGCAGAGAGCGTAATTCCAATGGGCTGTTTGAATACCAAACATATAGCTTGTCTAAAAGACTATTTTATGGAGAACTCACACAAGGCAAGTGCTCACAGAAGAACTGATACAAGGACACTCTCAAGGTCTCTCTGAAGAACTTTGGAATCAATTGCATGACATGGAAGACACTGGCACAGGCCCACCTACCATTGTGTGCCCACATCAAAGAAGGCACTGTGCTGTATGAGCAAAGCAGAATTGTAGTGTCACAAAAGAAATGTGAGCTGTGCAAATTTAGAGACATCTCTACTCTAAATGTTCATATGGACTTTTTGTGCCCGACCTGTAGTAGAGTCTTCCAAGCTTGTGTATATCTGATGAGCTATAGTTGGACACACTGTACCTCAACTACAACATAGTCATGTCATTTTGGTCCTTTTCAATAAGGAAGGTAAATAAGCAGTCCTACTGTGCTCTGCCCTGGTCACACCACACTTGGAGGACTGTGTTCAATTCCGGTCATTCCATTTGAGAAAGAACATTGGCATGCTAGAACATGTCCAGAAGAGAAAGAACAGGATTGTGAGGATAATTTGAGGTCATGCCATACAAGATTTGGAGTTATTCCACTGGAGAAGAGATAGCATTGGGCAGGGCAGGAGTATTATGTATACCCTTGGAATCCTGATGAATCCTTTCTCATAATAATGTTTTAGAATGCATAAAATAAAATGTATAGGATTGCAAAAGAAATGATTTATATTTTAAAACAGTTATATACATGTGTGTATATACACACACTATATATGTACAAATACGTGTGTAGATGTAGAGTGATGTGCTGGTAAGTGTTTAATAACTGACTCTGGAAAAAAAATGTATGCCTGACACACTTTAAAGTTTAATCTCTATTATTAACATTTCCTGATCACTTTGTAAAAGTCCAGTCAATCAACAATACAATAAATCAAATCCTGATTTGTATTGTTTGTCTATTTCCAAGATGTAAATGATCACGTTGAAAATTTAACAATCAGCTCTTGGCAGCCAGTAGTAGCAGGCTCTAGCACATTCTTGGATAAAAATATATAAACTATCAAGTTCCTAGACTCCAGGTTGAGAATCCTTGTTGCAGGGAGAATGGATTAGAAACACACTTACCTGTAGGTATTTCAAAGGGATGAATAAGAGAGATTCAATTTGTTTTGTTTTGTCTCTGAAGGCAGAACTAGAAATAAAGGGTAGAAGAGGGCAGAGGAAACTCCCCTATTTTTAGAGATATCTAAAAGCAGAATAGACTGCCTCAATGATGCATTCCCCTCACTGGATATTGCTGAGGGTTCTGTGGAGCCGATTCCTGTTCAAGCATAGGGTTGATGATCTGGACTTTGGCACCCCTTCTAAATCTGAAATTTTATGATTCTGTGATAGTAATCAAACCCTAGGAGGTACAGACACGAATACTGGTTTAAATACTAACTGGTTGTATAACTGGGTGATTATTGTCACTTCCCCAAGTGGCAATTTCCTCATCTGAAAATATATAAATAGGTTGAACTAGATGATGCCTGAGGTTTATTCTAGGCTTAAATGTCCATGATTGCAATATTAAGGCACATTTTCAGAGGGAGACAGAGAAGCTTGCAGTCTCTGTCCCTAATTTGTGAACCAAAGGAAGGCTTTGATTCCAGGGACTGTTGGCCAAGGAACATTCCTGTAGGCTAGATTCATGAAAAATATTTAAGATGTCATTTCTAGGGGCAACATCATAAATATGCATTTTGATTCCAGAGACAGGCCCATCTATTTTCTCAGTGTGTTGTATGGCCACTTATGCACATTTCCTGGTCTCTGATGTTTGGCTGCAGGCATCTGATTTAAAAGTACATTTCCTTATACATCAGGAATAGTGTTCACAGGTCAAGGCCAAACACTGTGAAATGCTTGAACTCTCTAAGAAACATCCGTAGTGTTTTATTCTGCTTCTGGCTTCCTGACTACAGAGTGGAAGCATTTAGAGATCATAAGGGGAGGTGGATAAGAAAGCAATCAATCTCAAAGCCAAAAAAAAAAATGGTAGTGGACTTTGACTGCAACTTATTCAGGTTCTATCATTCTTTTTTCATTTAGCCTGTTAAGTCTAATCCACTTAATCTAGATTTGCTAATGAACAGAGTGACAAGAAGGTAGCTGGAAGAAAGTTGACTTTGATTATAGTACTAATTCTGCCACCAATCAGGCAAGTCACTTTCCCTATACAGGGCTCAGTTTGTTCAACTATAAAATGAAAATGCACACAGTAATTTCTAAGTTGCCTTCCCAGTTCTGAAATTCTAGCTTGTGAAAAATAGTGTAGTTAGAAATCTATTCACTATTTTAAAAAATATCTTGAGAAAATCTTAATTCAGGCCAATTTTTAGCACTGCCTTGGTTCATTTTCCTGTGCCTCTGTCTAAGCCTTCTCTGTTATGCTACCCTTTAAACAGGGATTAAAATGTCTGTTGGAGCAGCTAGGTGATATAGTGGATAGAGTTCTAGGCCTAAAGTCAGGAAGACTTGAGTTCAAATCCAGCCTCAGAGTCTTACTAGCTATGTGACTTTGGGTGAGTCACAACCCTTTTTGCCTCATTTTCCACATCTGTAAAATGAGATGGAGGAGGAAATGGGAAACCACTCTAGTATCTTTGTCAAGAAAACTCCAAATAGAGTGGGCATGACTGAAACTACTGAACAATAACAAAAAAATGGTTGTTATGGGAGACTTTAGGATTGATGCTTTGCTCATTCCCTTTTGCTCACATGGCTGGATGTAGCGAACATGCAAGCTGATATTCTTTTGTGTTTCTGTGTTTGTTCATTCCAGTGGTATGCTGGTAAATATTTAACAACTGGCTCTTCTAAAACAATGTACCTATGATACATTTTTAAGTTTAATTTGCAATATTATCTTTTTTCTTCATCACCTTTGAAGTCTAGATAATCAATACAATAATAAATCAAGTTCTGATTTGTAGTTTTTGCTGATTTTGGAGGTGTAAAAGCTTATGATGAAAATTTAACAATCTGCTCTCAGTTCAAGTGCATTTTTGATATGTGTGTATGTGTATAGGTCTTAAAAATAGTATTTTATTCCTCTTTAGAATGTATAGTCTGTAATGGTGAAAAAATATTCACTTTTGCAAGTATTTTGTACAGTGTGATACCGCTAGTGAGAAACCGATGCATATTAATTGGGTTAATAGCAATGTGAGGATGTTTTGGATTATGCTGTTTCATAATATGACTGTTTTTTTTTAAAAATAGGATTTAAAGATAGAAGCTTTCTTCATTTTACAGATGAGGAAACTGAATACAAAATACTTAAAGTGACTTGCCCAAGGCCACCCAGATAGTGAGTTTCAAGGCCAAAATTTGGAACAAGTTTTATTATTCTAATAATTCAGGAATGCTCAACTGCCTTCATTCCAGGCTTTCATAAGAATGATTAACCTGGGGTTAGGCCCAAGGTTACTGTAGCCTTTGTCTGCAATTTCAGGAAGAAATGAACTCTGTGTGTCTTTTTCCATTAGATCAATATTCCTAATTCAAATCAACCAAATGAAACCCAGCCTAGTAAAAGTTTAATGGAAAAAAAAAGAGATAATTTATCTCTCTGAGACTTGAGTAAAAAATCAAACACTGTGTTGGACTGGCTTATTTGTAAGTTGGAGCCTAAACATTAGCTAGATCTCTGTAGAAATCTTGCTTCTTGATTTTTAAAGGGAAGATTGAGCATTAAGATTTAATTTCAACATATAAAGGACCTACCCAAACAAAATGCTATGTTTCCAAATTGGAGTGGTTCAGTACATGCATCCTAATATCCCAGCATGCCCTTGATTCTAGCAATTGACCATGTGGTTGACAATACTGGGAAAGCAAGGAGAAGTTGCTTTTCTGATTTAGCATGTTAGAGCAACATAAGATGTAATAAAATAGGAGTTTTTAGTATCCTATACATCTTGTACAACATCTAAATTCTTCAAAAAATAATGTTTCCTAATAAGTAGGTAGCTAATTTTAATGACTACCAGATGCATTTTTTTCCTCCTGAAAATATTCCAGTCACAAAGATTTGAAATGTCACATTTCCAGCAGACTTAACCTACTAGATTCTCCTGCAATCAGAGCTACATATGTTTGCCTTTCCTGCCTCACCAAAGGAGATCTCATAAGCCATAAATGTGGCCACAGAATGTTGAGAATTTAAAGAGGTCTTAAAGGAATCAAAGAATGGGAAGATTTCCATGAGCCAAAAATTAATAGAAACTGTTTCTTAAGGATGACTTGAGAGTTACAAATCTCAGTACAATCCATTACTCCCAAATTGGACTGCCATTGCTACTACATAGAAAGTTGCTCATTATGTTGAATGGAAAAAGAAAAAAAAATAACTGACTTACATCTGCAAATGCTCCCAGAATGTATACCTGAACCAAACTTAGCTGATTTCAACCTTCTGTATGGAAACTGTCATAAAATATAGCCAATTATGCTTAACACTTTTGAAGAGTGAATACAGCTTATTATTAGCAGGATTATATCAGGGGTAAGAAACCTGTGGCCTTCTAGATCCTTGAGTGTGGCCTTTTGACTGAGTTCAGGTTTTATAGAACAAATCCTTTTACTAAGGGGATTTGTTCCATGAAGTTTGGATTCAGTCAAAGGACTGCACTTGAGGACCTAGAGGGCCATATGCAGCCTCCAAGGCCAAAAAGGTTCCCCTGCCCTGGTCTAGATGTTTCCATTCAACATTTTTCAATTTGGCTATTCTAGAAAATCTTGTATTAATATTGACACTGATGATGCACATTATCCACAAGGCCTTTTTTTTTATTTTGCCAGTTGATACCCAAAGTCTACCAAAAATAGTACTTTAATCATCTATTTCATTTGTGTGGGCAATTCCCTCCCCCCAATAGATTGCCACCCTCCAATGCTTTGCAGATAGTCTTCAAAAAAATTTTTTTGGGGAAATTTCATTATTCAGATGGTCAACACACACCAACAATCTGCTGTTTTGTTCAGATTTTGTGATTTTTGTTGGAGTAGTGTATTTCCAATAAAGAAATTCTCTCTATCAATTCAATGGATGACTCATCTGCAGCTTTTCCTCTTCATTATCTAAGGCATCATGAGGTTAAGCAACAGTCACATGGTCATATTAACCAGTATATGTCAAAAAGCACTTCAACACAGGTCTTACTGACTCCAGAATCAGCTCTCTAGCAAATATATCATGCTCTTTTTATGTTGAAAGTTACTTCTTATAAATTAATTCACTGCCCACTTTGAAAGGTCGTCAAGGCACATTACCTTCCAGGGTGGGCAGTGAATTTATAGGAAGTAATTTTCAACATAAAGAGAGCATGACAAACCTAGGAATTATATAAACAAAATTATAAAAAAAACCCCCTTTAAATAAATAAAATTAGATTTAAATAATTAGAGAAATATTAATTGTTCGTAGATAGGCAGGGCCAACATAATTTAAAAACACATTAAGGAATCATTTAGTAAGCAGGTGTTTAGTTGATGAGATAACACACTACTGTTATGGTTCTCAAATTTGTTTGTGAGATGGCAAAATTTGTGGACCACCTTTCTCCTCTATCAGTCCCCTCTTGCCAATGCAAACAACAACCACAAATATGGAAAGGATTTGTGATTTTTTTCAGCATGGGGAGCATGCTCATTCTGTCAGTAGATAGCAACCATGCCTTAATAAATAAATCTAGGGGGGGTGTCAGAAAGTTAAATTACTCATGTCAAGGGTCACATAACTATCAGTGTTTCAGATGAAGAATTTAAAGCCGGGTCTTCCTGACACTGTTACTGGTCTCCAAAGTGAGAGCTGTATGCCTATAAGGTTCTGTTCTATTACTCCAAGGAAGCCATGGCATGACCCCTAGGTATATGTGATTAGAGGATGGGAAGATGGCTTACATCCTTGCATCTCAAAGATATCCATCATTTGTGGCTTTCTCTACAATATAACTACACACACACACACTCCCTTTACCCATTATTGTTCAGCATTTCCCCACTTAGCCTTCTCCCATCACTGTCCTCCATTGGTTCCTGAATTGGGTATCGGTCCCTCAGGATGTCTACATAATCTAACTTTGACCTTTGTACCCACAACAGTTGGAAAGACAAAATTCCCTGAACACTTTTAGAGTTTCTGTACTTAGAAAATTATATTTAGTATTTTTCATGATATTACACATGTGGGTAAAAGAACAACTTTCTATAGTTTTTGACTGAGTCATGGCAGCTATCACTCATGGAGGGCCTTTTGATTTCAATACCTGGATCTTAGCCATCCTATTGACTTCACCCAGAGATAAACCACTTGAAGTTACAGGCTATAAATATAATGATCTGGTCCTGTTAGTCTTTATTATTCATTGGTGAGGTGATTTCTGCTTGTTTCAAAAGCATTTCCATAGGTTTTTTGACATGTTTATCATGTTCTCTGAAACCACATCAATTCTCCTCCTCCTTTTTGGTCAGGGAATGTTTATCTTTCTATAGCTGCCATGGAGTGATGGGCCCTGTGCTTTGTAGAGATTTTTCTTAGGATAACTTTCATATCAGTTACTGTACATTTTACAGTTCTTTAAGTGTGCATTAAGACTAGAATTATCAGGTTATTTATTATCTTGAATGTGTTCTTCCCATTGAGCTTTGACCAAATTATTTTCCATGGAGACTCTGCGAATCTCAGTTTTTATAGCTAAAAATTCCTTCTCTATTTTAGTCAAGAAAGGCTGTTTCTGGAACTCAGCTTCTCTGTCTAGCAGAAGTAAGGAATCAATTTAATTGATTCATTGGAGGAAAATATTTTGATGTAGTCCTTTGAATTGAAGGTATCCAGATATCACATGTCATTATAGGATTTTCCCTTCTGGGATTTCAGTAGCTTCAGTCATCCGCAAGCAAATTGGATTCATCATAACAAATTCAAAACAAGGGGAAATCTCAAAATTTTTTCACTAAAGCATATCTTACAACCTAGTCCTTAAAATGGATATGGTTTGGGAGCCTTTTACACATAGACATATCATCTTAAACATAAATCATCTCTTTCTCTGATAGTAGTGTCTCCAAAACTCACAAAGTCTCTGATATTCATATGCAGTCCCTCACTGACAGAAATGATTATCAATGATTTTGTGAGATCCAGAGTTCCCCTTTCTTTAAAGATCTCATTTCAAAGCTCAATCTCTGAAGGTGGAATTAACTTTCTTCTCATTCTCAGTCAGACTCCAACCAACTTTACAAGGAATCTAATCAAGCAAGTTTGGGTGGAAGTAGATCCTTTCCCTCTAGATTGTTCAAGGCTGGGGGTAGTCTGGATGTAGAGATAGTCTCTTTGTACAGGAGTGATATGATGTCACTCTCCCAGCCTCTTACTAGAGCGAGTCCACTTTTCTTTGTAAAGTCCACCTGTCATTAATTGTTAACCAATCAAAGTTTATTGCTACCCTCAGAAACATCCACTCTTCTAATGGCATATAAAACGTGAGCCCACCACCACGAGAGGTCTTTGGCATTGGTGAACACCACTGTCTCTTTTGTTAACAAAATGCTAACATTATTAATAAAATGAATAATTACCCAGAAATATCTCTTGAACTTTGTAAACATCACACACTATTTAGACTCAATAAATGCTAAATATGTCATTTCATTGATTTTGAAGCTACTATAAGTCTATTGTGGGGGGGGAGTAGGCAAACCATAATATATTTCAGATATTTATGATATCTGTGCCTTGGTGGATTCCTTCATGTTGGCTTTACCAAAGATTTGATTTTCCTTCTTGTCAAATAGTGAAAGATGTGAATCTTGATGTTTTGAATTCTTAGGGGCTTCACTGAAAGTGGATAAAGACAGCTATGTCATGTCATCAAGAAGCTCCATTATATGTGTTCTTTCAAGTCTTTTTTCTTAGACTGGGAAACTGCATCTGCACCTCAACTACTTCCTCAACTCTTCTCACGCTGGCAGGGTGGGACCTTAGAGGGTAAGTCGACTACTTATTCCTTTCAGGTTTCTAGGAAAAACCCTGACAAATGGTGCCTTCTAACACCTTCTAGCTCCTAAGCATGCCCCAGTATATTCACCATTATCAATCGCATTTAGTTGAACCCCAACGATTTTTAGAAAAAGAATTTACTGAGAAGGTATAGCAAGAATATTCATTACAAACTGGGGCTGCACTTTTTCCTTGCACAACAAGATCCCAGGGGAGAATGCACTCAAACTTAAAATTTAATGATAGTGAGCCACATATGGCAAAAGGGAACCTCCCAACTCCTGGCCCTGGAAGTCTTTTTCTCCATTTGTGGAATCGTCTTCAAATTCCCCTTAGGTGTAGCTCTTTGCTGGGCTCAGAGGGTTGATGCCTTTGTAGAGTCTTTAATCGGCACTTCTTTCTATCACAATGGGTCACAGTCCCTAAAGCCACTGCTGTTCTCTGACTGAAGATCCACATCTACAGGCACTTCCTCCATTACTACCCCAGTTGACTCTGCCACTGTCTCCAGTCTGTTGTGGGACTTCTGAAAACTTTGATGGAATCTTAGTGTTTCCAAAACTCACAAAGTTTCCAGTCAAATAATCCTTCTCAGGATACTTGTTGACTTATGATTAGGAAAGAATAAACAGAAAAGAAACAGATGTGTCATGTGACCATGGACATATGGTAGCTGGCCAGCAAGTGCCTTTTTCCCTATCCAGCAGTTGACAGTAGTTCTGCCTCCTTCGTCTTCAGGAAGGAAAAGATACAGAGATTAGTAGTGTCTTTTTTGTATGTGAATTCAGTTCTGGTCCCACACTTCCTGAATCATCTGTTTTTCTGGCTTTCTAACCAATTAGAAGATGTTTTGCCATCATACTGTACCGAACCCTTTATCATTCATGGACAGAAAATGATTCCCCAGTGTTTGATGGGAATCAGAGAGGGCATATTTGCATGAGTTCCATAATAATCTAAAAGTAAGGTCAAATCCAAGTACACTATAAATACTAAGTCTTATCAGCCAGTACTGTCATTAGACCTGGATGTTATGGGTCTGTCCTCTGATCATAAAGCAATCAAATTTTTCTCAACATTTAGAAGATAAGTTGTCTCACCTTCTCCTGGAGGTCTGTAGAGAATAGGTGTTTAATAAATGATCCTTGAGTTTAATTCAGGGAGCTCTTAATGGATCCTGTGGTAATTATTATATCGAGAACACTTGGATTTTTTTTAACTAATAAAATATATATTTTTAAGTTATTCTGAACTTGACAAACACCAACAAATACGAACATTTCCATATACAAAGAATAGAAAGGGAAGACTGTATATGAAAGTGTCAACCTCATTACATATAGCTTGATTTTTTAAAGATATATTCTCATTTTAGCACATTAGTTCTAAAGCTGTCTAGCTTTGTGTTGTCCATTGGACTTCATTTTAATCTCTTTGGCGCATTTTCTTTAAATGCTTTATTGTTACTAATTTGTTTCTTCTTTTTTTTTGGCATTGTTATCACCAGTCCCCCTCTACTCCCCAATATTCTCCCTCTCAAAAGAGACTTCTGTCTTATAACAAGCTAACATAATCAAGCAAAATAAGTCCATGTTTTGGACATGTCTAAATATGTATCTCATCTTTTACCTCTAGACTGTCACCTCTCTGTTAAGTATCAGTCAGTTCTATCAAGTAGCATACATTAAGTGCCTACTATGCGCCTGGCACTATGGCACAGAGAAAAGCAAGGAAAAAAAAAATCAATCCCTGCTCTCTGGGAGCTCACAGTATAACGGGGGAGATAGCATACAAACAATAACTACGTACAAACAAGATAAATATGGAACAAATTGGAAGTTGTCTCAGAAAGAAGGCATTAAAATTAAGGGGGACTACAAAAGGCTACTTGCAGAAGGTGGGACTTTAGCTGAGCTTTGAAGGAAGTCAGAGAAATTAGGAGGCAAGCAATTTAATATAGGTTATACATGTGTAGTCATGCAAAACATATTTCTATGTTAGTCATGTTGTAAAAGAAAACATTGGCAAAAAAACAAAAAATAACAACAACAACAAAAAAACTCCAAGAAAAATAAAGAAAAAAGTATGCTTCTATCTGCATTCAGACTCTATCAGTTCTTTCTCTGGAGATGAACAGCATTATAAGTCCTTCAGAATTGTCCTGGATCACTGTATTGCTGAAAGTAGCCAACTTATTCACTGTTGATTATCATACAATATTGCTGTAATTGTGTACAATGTTTTCCTGGTTCAGAGCAGGCATTTTGGAGAGCACGGTGGAAGAGTTCATAGCTTTAGAATGGGAAGTTGAGGGATTGGATTAGAATCCTCTTGTAGGAGGTTTGTAATGAATTGTGGATTAGGTTGAGGAGGATTAGAATGCGGAAGTTTTCAGTGGAGGATGGAAAAGCTAGTTTGAACAGTGAACTGGTGGTTCAAAATCACTGGGATGAGGTGGGTGTTAATCATTGAGCAATAAGTTTAGGTAGGAAATCATTGTTCTCAAGGGTTTGTCCTTGGGTGGAGTTTCCCAAGTGGCTGGATAATGGTGGGGGCAGGGGATGGGAAACTGAGGTGGAGGTAATAAAGACTCTGTGGAGTTATAGGTGACTGAAGTCAGTGCCTGTCTGCAGCTAAATGAAAGAATTCGGGCAAGGCACAAAGACAAGAAGGTTTTTTTTTTTTCATTATTGGTCCTTCTCAGTCCTAGTTGGTCATTGCATCCAAACTACATGGAATGAAAGCCTCCCAAAATATAGAGACCTGGAGGAAAAAATCAAAACTATGTGTGAATAGGAAGAACCATATGTCACTTCTGTTGTCTTGTCTAATACTGATCTCAACCTGAAAATGATTTTAGTGAGTCTATAGACAGTGAACTTTCTTCCCAACACATTTGTTCAGTTACAAAAAAAAATCAATAATTTTATCTGCTTAAGCAATAGTCTGCTATTAGTTAGTCAACAAACATTTATTTGCCACGTACCATGTCACCAGGTACTGTGCTAAGCTCTAGGACTACAAAGAAAAGCAAAAAAACCATCTTAGCTCTCAGGTAGGTCACAGTCTAATGGGGAGACAAAATTCAAAGAACTATGTACAAACGAGACATGTGCAAGATAAATTGAGGCTAGTCTCAGAGGGAAAATACTAAGGATTAAGGAAGACTAAGGAGTATTAAGGAGGATTGGGAAAGATTTCTGGTAGAAGGTGGGATTTTAGTTGGGGCTTGAAGGAAGCCAGGGAGGATATTTAACATAATGCTGAACATTAAGCTTAAAGGAACAACAGTAGGATAGTAATTTGTCTCAGGTTTGTTTCTAAACATCATATCTAAAAATGAAAATTAAATGTAATGATGAGGGTAGCTAGGGGGTACAGTGATACTCCACAGTGGCAGGCTTGGGGTCAAGGAGTCCGAGTTCAAATTTGACCTCAAATACCTCCTGGGCATGATCCTGAGCAAGTCACTTAACCTTGTTTGCTTCAGTTTACTCATCTGTAAAATGAGCTAGAGGGAAATGGCAAACTACTCCAGTGTCTTTGCCAAGAAAACCCCAAATAGGGTCATGAATAGTCAGACACTACTGAACAACAGAAGTTAATAAAGGAGAGATCATCCACAAAGGGTGTGATGGTATCAATGTAGCGCACATAGGGGCAGCTAGGTGGTTCAGTGGGTACAGTGCTGGGCCTGGAGTCAAGAAGACTCATCTTCATTAGTTCAAATCTGGCCTCAGACATTTACTGTGTCCTTGGGAAAATCATTTAACCCTGCTTGTCTCAATTTCCTTTCCTGTAAAATGAGCTGGAGAAAGAAATGGCAGTATCTTTGCCAAGAAAACTCCATGATTGAAGGATAACAATATAAAATATATAATGATGCTGATGAAATTGGTGATGATGATGATGATGACAGAAGAAGAGGAAGAGGAAGATCCAGAGTGGTCTAGTGCATAGAGAACTAGTCCAAGTATCAGAAAGACTTGAGTTCAAGCCCCACCTCTAGCACATTCTGATTGTGTGACCTTGGGCAAGTAATTCAGTTATTCAGTATCCCAGGGAATTGTAAGACTCTAAAATCACCCAGCAGGCACTGATAAGCCTTGAAAGACAGAGTTTCTCCACCAGGGGCATCAACTATTTATCTGGTTATTTGAGTTTCATTACTAGATGCTTGGCCATGGCGTGATAATTTTTTTCTAGGGCAATTGGCTAAACTATGTTGTAATGTATTAAGGATTTGGGGTGTTTATGGTTGGAAAGAATTTCTGCACATACACACACACACATATACACAAAATACACGTGAAATCACAGATTATTGGAGTATTGTATTTACAGTTCCATAGTGTGGATATGTCATTTCATTTTGCCCCTAGAAGAACCATATTAGGTACATGTAACATTATTGTTGTTCAGGTGTTTTTCAGTTGTGTCCAATTCATCATGATGTCATGTAGGATTTTCTTGGCAGAGATACTAGAGTGGTTTGCCATTTCCTTCTCCAGCTCACTTGACAGATGAGAAAATTGAGACAAACGGGGATAAGTGACTTGCCCAGAGTCACACAGCCAGTAAGGTCTGAGGCTAGATTTGAACTCAGGAAGATAAGGCTTCCTGATTGCAGGCCTGATACTCTATCCACTGTGCCACTTAGCTGTAGTATTATTACATTTTCACAAATGAGGAAACTGGAGGTCAAAGATGGCATTAGTAGGCCTACATAGGGACAGAATAGGCATAGGGACTAGAACTGTCATTTTATTTTTTACAGAGAACTTCTAGGTGAGGAAATTCCTCTGATTAAAGTAAGTTGGCACCTTTTCTGCAACTGATTACTGAATAGTATGTGAGTTGTCCAACATCACAGAGCCAGTATGACAGAGTTGTATTATATGTCCAGTGTGTCCTGGACCTGACGCCTAAGATTGTATTAACATTTGATAGAAAAAACATGGATAAATGATTTGAATATCACAAAAGGGAAAAAATGATTGCACAAGCAGCAGCAACTTCTCAAAGAAAAGGACTATTTGGTCTTGGTATCAGTAAACATTTGCAGATAATGGAATTTTTCACCTGCTACTCTCCAGCTACAATTAAAAGTAGGCTGGGTAATCACCAGCCATGGGCTTGCTCCTGCAGAACCCAGTGTTCTCTCTCATCTGGAACTCCTCTGTTGCACTGCTAGAAATTTGCCTGTGGTAATGGGACTAGAAATCCACACTTCACTGAAGGCTACTAAGAGACCAATATTCACCACTCCTAAATCCTCCAGGCAGCAGAAAGCTAATGCCAGTATCCAACCCCACACCAGAACTTTATCTCCCTGACGGAGAGAACTGCATGAATGCTGTGAAATCCTGCAGAGATGAGGTACATTAAAGGATGGCAGAGTGGCTGAGACCACTTTGTAATCTTGACCCTAGTTATCACTGTTTCAGGATGATCAAGGCAGATGAATAATACTTGTCTGGGCCCAAGGCCAGCTTACTGGCTCTGGGGAAAATCATTCTCACATTTATACTTTATGGATCTCTCTCTGCCTCTCTCTCTCCCTCTCCTCTCCTCTCCTCTCTGTGTTTCTCTGTTTCTTTGTTTCTCTGTCTCTGTCTTTCTGTGTCTCTCTGTCTGTCTCTTCTGTCTGTCTCTGTCACTCTGTCTCTCTTTTGTCTGTCTCTCTCTGTCTCTGTCTCTCCCTCCCTCTCCTCTCCTCTCTTCTCTGTTTCTCTGTTTCTTTGTTTCTCTGTCTTTGTCTCTCTGTGTCTCTCTGTCTCTTCTGTCTGTTTGTCTTTGTCTCTCTGTCACTCTGTCTCTCTTTCCTTTGTCTGTCTCTGTCATTCTTTGTCTTGCTCTGTCTCTGTCTCTCTCTCGCTTACCTCTCTCTTTTATGTTCCCACAGCACTTCAAATTGAAATCTTTATATTCTAGGAAGCAGCAAATCCTTTCACTGTTGTCTCTAGACTATACCGAACAAAGAACAAAATGATGTTTTCCTCTGAGAACTGGCGCTAAACAGAAGAGAGGAAATGACTAGTCCAATTCAAGTATTTTTTTTTTTAATCTCTAGGGAGGTGGGTAGTAGGGAGGGGCAAAATTGGCCAAAGAGCTGCTGGGAAAGTAATAAATTGGGTCTCTCATCCCAGCAGCTAAGATTCCTCCTTTATAGGCCTGACCACTCCTTTTCCTCCTCTCTTCAAAAAGGATTTTGGATAATTAACAGTCACTTTCAAAACCATTATACAAAGCACAAATCTCTGAGTGGAGAAAGGATTTTTTAGCAGAATTTTGTGTAAAGGAACCCTCAGAAATATTTACATTCGTTTTTGCCTTGTATAATGACTACACATTGTAAATCAAGTCTAGAGCATCTGGAAGGGGAAAAATAAAAGAAATAAAATCTATTGCAGCCCTGAGTCCATACTTTCTAACATCATTAACTGTATTAGAAATCTTATAAAGGCCAATTGCTGTTTTCTGCTAAGTTTCTTTGCAGAATTCCCTAGCCATGCAAAGAAAATGACAAGCAAAGAACATAATTCCATGGTTTTTAGCTCTGCCCCAAAGATCGGTACAGAATAAGCAGTGGGAAAAAAAAGCCATGTGAATTGTTTTCCAAGTTCAGGCTGGTTCGTGAGTTCATCTTGTGGCCCCCTTGGGTAGATTTGGCTATGCCTGCTGCATCTCCCCAAGCATGTCCACCCTGATTTCCACTTGGGTCTGAGCTAGCAGGAAGGAGTTTGTTCTCTGAAGAACTATATCAGTGCAGAGGCATCTCTCCTCCGCTATGAAAATATTTCAAATTTGTTTCTCTCAATTAATTCTTCAATTATTTTGTACACCCACTTCATTATATTTTTAATTCAATTTGCAAATAAAATGGCATTTGCATTTTCTTGAACAGTGTCGACCCTCCCACTGCCTCCCCACCCCATCTCTAGAATTTCAATTATGCTACAATAGGCACCACAATAATTGCATTGTAAAATGTCATGAACCATGTGAAGAGGGAGGCTATTCATGAGAAATTCACTCACTGTCTATTCACAGCTAAAGGCTTGATTCATAAGGGTTTTTTTTTTTGAAGGGGGGGTGAATTCCACAATTATGTGAGCTGGCAATGAGTGAATCTGTGACTTTAAGTAGGCCAAGTAGCCTGGGGTGCTGGTTGCATTCATGTAGGCAATATTCTGAACATGATACTTAAGCAACTTCATGAGATTTGCCTTTAGAAAAATGTTAGAAATGATTTGAGGTCAATTCTTACGTTTCTTCCAGGATCCTGAATTACAAATTCAAGCTATTAATGGATGGGTTATGATTCCTGAGTACCTGGCAATTAGCTCAGAAGGCCACTTGGGACTGATTTCCAGAAGCTTTTTGGAGGGTTATGAGCTTTCTAGTATGGTCTCAAATCCTTGATGTCTTTGGAGAGCCCAATCTCTTTCCACTTTTCACCCTAGCTCTCCATTCAGAAAGCATTTATTGAGGCAGGTAGGTGGTATAATGGATAGAGTACCAGACCCAGAGTCAAAAAGATGTGAGTGCAAATCCTGCCCAAGATACTTATTAGCTGTATGTTTTGGGGGATACCCTGTGCTGTCAGATTAGCTAATATGGAGGCAGCATAAAAATGGCTCCCTAACTTTCCATAAGGTAGCTAGTTGTTGCAATGGACAGAGTGCCAGTCCTGGAGTCAGGAGCACCCATCTTCTTGAGGTCAAATCTGGCCTCAGATACTGACTAGCTGTGTGATCCTGAGCAATTCACTTAATCCTGTTTGCCTCAGTTTCCTCATCTGTAAAATGAGCTGGATAAAGAAATGGCAAACCACTTCTTTATCTTTGCTGAGAAAATCCTAAAATGGGGTAACAAAGAGTTGGACACAACTGAACAGAAACAATAACAACAACTTTCTATCTTGTACACAATGGGTCCTATCTATCATATGCATTAAGGAGCCATCTTTGATGCTGCTCTCACTAAAACAGATATGATGCAACAAACAATGTCCCAAATAGCTAGTAGAGCCCTACCTCAAGATAAAGCCCTGAAGATTTTCAGCAACCTCTCCTAGTTCTCCAGAGGCCTTGTTCTCTGTGAAGCCAAGTCTTCACTAAATTCCATTTGGATTGGGGGAGGGGTACTCTTTTCCCTCTTTTTGCGTGGAACCTGGTTTGCAACAAAATCATTGACTTAGATGAGCATTTGCAACTAAATGTTGAAAGTAAAATGGGTAAGAGAAATTGATTGATTCTGTTTTTTCATCAAAAAAAAAATAGCACTGATTGATGACTCCTAAAAATTAATTCCAAGGGGGACAAGATCTGTCCTCAAAGTCAGGAAATTCCTTATCCTGTGCTCTTTACATAGTAAGTCCTCAGTAAATAGTTAGAATAGTGAGCTTTAGTAGCAGCATAAACGACCAGAAAATGGGAAAGAAGAGGGGAAAGTCTTATCTCACATGTTACTCATGTTCAACATTTCCTACTGGTTATTTCCCTCTCCCAACATTCCATGCTATGCCTCTGTGGCTTTGCATAGGTGTTTCACTAAGTTTACAACGTGCCCTCTCCTCACTTTCACTTCAAAGCATGGCTCAGGTGTATTGTCCTACAGAATGTTTTTCTTGATTTCCGCTTACTCCCCATCAGCACTTTCTATTTTGAAATTCCTTTTTATCTCTTCGCAATCTTTTGTTTTTATGTTCTTGTGTGTGTGTGTGTCTTGTATCTCTATAGAATATAATCTTCCTGAGAGCAAAGTCTATCTTGTTTTTGTCTTTGTACTCCCAGTACATAGCAAAATGCCTTAGACATTGAAAAGAAACAAGCTATTAAGCCTGTACTATGGGTCAGGCATTGTGCTAAGCCCTTTACAAATATTATCTCATTTGATCCTTACAACAACCCTGCAAGGTAGTGCTATTATTATCCTCATTTTACAGATGAGGTAACTGAGGCATAGGTTAAGTGACTTGCTTAGGGTCATATAGTTAGTAATTGTCTAAGGCCAGATTTGAACTCAGGAAGAGGAGTCTTCCTGACTCCCGACCTGGAACTCTCTCTACTGTGCCACCTAGTTGTCCTATGGAAAGTTAGGGAGTCATTTTTGATGCTGCTTCCATATTAGCTGATCTGATAGCACAGGCTGTACTCGAAAACACCTAGTGGAGGTCCACCTTAAGATATAGATTTGAGAATCTGAAATAATCTATGTCCCCAGACCTCCTGAGGCCTTGGTCTCTGTAGAAAATAACCTTGATAAACAAGTGAACAAACAAACTTAAACTGCTCTGTTCCCAGGGATTTTAGGGGTAGCTAGATGGTGCAATAGATAGAGTATCAGACCTGGAGTCAGGAAGACCTGAGTTCAGATTCAGCCTCCCACTAGCTGTGTGACTCTGGGCAAGTCATTTAACCCTCTTGCTTCAGTTTTCTCATCTGCAACATGAGTTGGAAAAGGAAATGGCAAACCACTCAGTATCTCTGCCAAGAAAGGCCCAAGTGGGATCAAGAAGAGTTGGACGTGACTGAAACGAGTGAACTAGCTCACAGGGATTTAGGGCAGTGATTGGCAGGGAATCAATATGCAATATACATGTTACCTCTACTCCTTGATCTTGGTCTTGGGATTGTTCAGTGTTGTAATTGTTTAAATGGGATGGAAGGGAATCTATATAAGATTAGAGTACTCATTTCAACTCTTACTTTCCAGAGTACTCAATCAAGGGGATACAAAAACCTGCTATCCATGATCTCTTTTGGTACTATAAGACCAAAATGAATTTATTTATTTGGGCCCATATAGACAATTATCTGTGAAGTCATAATTTTGAGAGAAGGAAACTTCACTTACTATGGGGGCTTAAAGTAAAATGTAGTGGAAGCAAGAGCACTACATAGGCATTGAGGACAATAACAGCTGGTATGTGTGGAAGTGTCCCAAGGGAGCTCTCTTTATCCCAGAAATTGCTTGGCCATTGCCTAGAGAATGGCTTCAGGTTACCTTCTCAGTTTTGAATACAAAGGCCTTTTGGTTTTAGAGCTTTCCCTTGGGATTCTAGGTAGGAATGCTAGCCTAGATTCTGGAGAAAAAAGTGTGGGATGGTTTCTTAAGAGAGAAAATAGTTAATAACCAATGATCCTTATATAGGAGGAGGGTCTCAATGATCAATACAGACAAGTTCAAATGTAGGTATCCAGGTACTCATTTTCCAGCAGGAAAGATAGCTCTGGATTTCACACACACACACAATGCCAAGCACCCACAATATACGTATATAAATGATGGTAAAGGGTATAGCAGCTACAACCTAGTCATTAAGGAATGACTATCAGCAGTCATAATGTAGCCTGACTTGCCACAGAATCTTTGTGGAACAATTCACAGAGGTCAGCTTGATGGCCTAATGGACATACCAGACATGTGCCTGAAGGACACAAGAGCATCATCATATGCCTGGAATGTCACCACAATGATGCATGCCCTATAGTCTAGGTCCCTGAGTGTTCTCTGCTCCCCAGGAATTCTTTTCTTCAAAACAACTTAAGGAGAACTCAGAAAACTTCTGTTCAGATACGTGGTAAGAGACCAAAATATAGCCAACTGCTCTTAGCTGCATATCATTCCATTGTATAGGGAAGATAATGGGATAAAGACTCCCATGGACACTTCCTTTTTGATCAGGGCTTAACATCCATCTGGGGCTATGTCTTAAGCAGTTTTATCCTTGCCTTAGGTCTCACTTTCTTCACTTTCACTCTTTCTCATTTACTCATTTACAGGTGCTGAATCCTTTTTTTTCTCCACTCAGTCAATAAATAATTATTAAGTGCCTACTATGGGCCAGGCATTGTGCTAAGCTCTGGGGATACAAGGAAAGGTAAAAGACAGTCCTCCTCTCAAGGAGCTCACAATCTAATGGGTGAGACAGCATGCAGACAACTATGTATAAGCAAGCTAGGGATGAATCTGAGATAATCTCAGAGGGAAGGCACTAGTATTAAGGTGGATTGATTGGGAAAGGCTTCCTGTAGGAGGTGAGGTTTTAGCTGGGATTTGAAGGAAGCTAGGGGAACCAGGAGGAGGAGATGAGGAAGGAGAGCATTCCAGGCATGGAGGATAACCAGGAAAAGTGCTCTGACATAGGAGATGGAGTGTCTTTTCAAGGACCATCAAGAGGCCAATGTAACCCTCTTTCTTTTTTTAGACGCAATTGGGGTTAAGTGACTTTCCCAGGGTCACACAGCTAGTAAGTATCTAAAGCTAGATTTGAACTCAGGTCCTCCTGACTCCAGGGCCAGTATTGAATCCACTGTGCCACCTGGCCGCCTACCCCGCTCCTTCCCCCTTATTCTTAAGATCCACACCAACTCATTTATCCTGAGCTATTCCAATACTCATACTTTTCAAGCTTACTTTACCACATTAACTTCCCAACTATACTCCTTCTTTAGCAAAGAGGCAGCTATCTGATGCAGTGGATGATGTTCTGGATGTGGAGCTGGAAAACCTGAATCCATATCCTGTTGAAGACACTTACTAGCTGGGCCCCCAAGACAAGTCAATTAACATCTCCTAGCCTCAGTTTCCTTATATGCAAAATGGGAATAATGATAGCACCTACTCTAAGGAGTTATGAGGCTCAAATGAAACAATATATATATGTGTATATATATATCTCATCTTATAATACTTATAATTAGCATTTATACAGTGATTTTTTAAAAAGTGCTTTTACCAATATTATCTCACTTTATCCTCATAACAATTTTATAAGGTCTATGCCGTTATTATCCCTACTTTACAGATGAGAAAACTGAGGCAGGCAGAGGTTAAATAACTCTCCTAATTAGTGTCTGAGGCTGGATTGGAACTCAGATCTTCCTGACTCCAGGATCATTGCTCTATCCTGTGCCACCTAGCTGCCTTGTAAAACATGAATGTGCTATACAAATCCTAGTTATATAATCCTAGCTATCTTAGCCTATCTTCAAGGCAACCATTATCAGTCCTGAGATTTTTTTCCCTTGACGCTTTTAAATTGTTCCAGCAAACAACTGTCAGCTGTAAGTCTCTGAGTGTTTTCCCAGACCACAGCACATAATCTCCTGTACCAGAATCTTTTACCTCTGTGATAAGAGTCTTCAGTTTTAATGGAAATAAAAAGGTTAAGAAATGGAAACCAAATTGGCTTCTCTTCCTGGAAATTCTGCTGTGGCATTGGTACAGCTTTCAATGCATTTATTTCCATGCTGACCACAGGCTTGCTTTCCTTACTTCCCACCCTTCTGCTAGCTTGAAGCCCTGGTGGTCAGCCCTTGTCCACCACAGCCAGTGATAGCAGCTAGAGCTCAACTGAGAGGCAGTATGGAAGCACGGCTGTCTCTTTGTCTACTAGGACTGAAGAATTCTGGCTCATGAAGGTATCTGAATGAAATAGTGCCCAAGGCTGCCAATTTATTGTTCATGTTGTTCACTTGTTTTTCTGTCATGTTTGACTATTGGGTTTTCTTGGCAAAGGTACTCAAGGAGTTTGCCATTTCCTTCTCTAGCTCATTTTTGCAGATGAGAAAACTGAGGCAGAGATTGATTGACTTACCCAGAGTCACACAGCTAGTAAGTGTCTGAGGGCAAATTTGAACTCAGGTCTTCCTGAATCCAGGCCTGGAGCTCCATCCACCATGCCATCTTGCTGCCTAAGGCTGCTCCTGTTCTGTTGAGGTTACTTTCTATTTGGATCCTGATACTGCCTCAGACCTGCTTCGATGTTGTTTTTTGCTTCATGTTGGTCCTCTGCAGTACTTCTTGGATATATCTTCTCTTACCCTAAGAACTTAGATTGATATCTGGCTATTTGGAACGATGACTCTGCAGGAGAGTGAGGATGAGAACATCTCCCTCATTTCATTGTTAAACATTCTGTGAGGGGGGCAGCTAGGTGGCGCTGTGGATAGAGCACCGGCCCTGAACTGAGGAGGACCTGAGCTCAAATCCGGCCTCAGACCAAATACTTGACACTTACTAGCTGTGTGACTCTGGGCAAGTCACTTGACCCCAATTGCCTAAAAAAAAATAATAATAAAATAAACAGTCTGTGGCATAGAAGGGTTAAGTGACTTTTGGCAAGTTTCAAGACTGGTCCAGTGACTCCAAGTGAAATACAGTTCTGTGGGTCTCTAGAGGCTAACCGTGCAAAAGTGCTCATAGATGAAGGATGTACACTCCAGGCAGTAAACATTCTTGGTAACCACAGCTTCTATGATCTCTCCCGCTTCTAGCAAGCCTAGCATTCCTGCCACTTCAATCTCTGACTAGATACTTGATTTATGATTGTTCCTTTCTTCCCTATTTGCTTTATTGCCATAACTCTGCTTTCTAAGTCAAGTCGGCAAACCTTTATTATTAAGCACCTACTATGTGCCAGGCGCTGCGCTAAGCACTGGAGATAAAAAGAAGGCCAAAAATGAAGGGGAACATGGTGTTATAGTTTACACATTAAGACCATAATTTCAGTGCTAGTTAGAAAAAAAAGTAGGCCATTTCTAAGCTTTTAGTATTTTAACCTTGACCAACCTTTCTGAGTAAAGGGGGTTCGTCAATTAATTTTGTGGCCTCCCTGATAAATTTGAAGAGCTTACAGCATATGAATTCTTCTCTGGAGCCTGGAAACATCTCACCATGGAAAGTGTGGACACACCCATAGGTACTTTGTAAGGGTTCAACGAATAGTTTCTGATTGACTTTCAGCACACTGGTGGCTCCCAAGATGATTGGCTGGCAGGGACTCAGGAGAATAAACATGTTCCAGGCAGGCTTGGGAGAAGACAAAAGGTCCCAAAGGCTGGTGCTGTTCTCAGTCTCAGCTGTCCTGCTTCTAGCAGGGATAAACCTCTTCTCACCTTAGTTAGCTCATTGCTTATGAAACAAGGTAGGAGGACCCAATAGCCAGCCCTGATAAGGATAATCCTGACATCTGAATCCCTGTGTCTCTTTTGCTCTGGAGTATCTATCTCTTTCTCCCATCTGTATCACGTTACTTCCTATGAGGTCATTTCTCTCCCTCCATCCCCAGGTAGCCTTCTCTCTGTGTGTGTGTGTGTGTGTGTGTGTGTGTGTGTGTGTGTGTGTGTGTGTGAGAGAGAGAGAGAGAGAGAGAGAGAGAGAGAGAGAGAGAGAGAGAGAGAGCCAACCAGCCAGACAGAGACAGAGAAACAGAGAGCTGAAGGAGCCTGCTTCATCTGCCCTTCTCCCCACCCCAACCTTTGTAGGGGCTGACTTCTGCAAATATATGAGATTTATGTGAACATAAATCACAGGCATTATTATTTGTCATATAATATAGTTACATCTGCAAACCACAAAATACATGTAATTACCTGATACTTGGTATTCACACTATTACATGCAGCCAACCTTAGTGCATACAACCAATATGGTACATAGCATCCATAACACCATGTACAGTCACCAAATACATACAGCACATGCAGAAACACAATACATGCACATATAACAATAGTTTATGCCTGACATGGCATAATGCCATAAATAGTAAATCAATATTGTCATTTGTCCTTTCTTTGGGAAGAGGGCCAATGACATCATGGGTGATATCTTGACTTGCTTGTAAATTAGATTTAAGTGAGGTAGAGTTGCACAAAGTCCTTAGCCTAACTCTCTCTTCCTGAGTCATCAGAGTTCATATAATCAATCAATAAAGTCACATTATGAAAAAAATACACAGCTCACATCTTGGTATATTTTACCATTATATACAAAGCACACAGTATATGAGCTTCTACAATGGGGTTTGTATGGTTCAATTGGTAATGACTTGTTTTTTCCCTGAAGTATTATAAGTAGTGATACAAAGCACTTTAAAGCACTTGCCATTTGCCAGTCATCATGTGCTAAGCACTTGGGGATTCAAATATAAGTTGATACTTCTTGACCAACCACCTGCGTTTGTGGCTGACCCAGGATTAACCTTGAGCTTATGGATGCTCCAGTCTGTTTGTGACAATCTCCAGCCTCTATAGATGGCCTTTGCTCACTTGATATCTTCACAGGTAGAATATTTAGTTATAAAGGGACTGTCTCTCAATTGAGCCCTCTCCTATTTCAATAGAAATCACTCAGTTACTGGGATAGACTTGGCTGGCTTCTTTGAGGGTCCCAACATGTCTTTCCTCATCTAACTCTGAGACATATATGGCCTCTTCTGTCCTATAACACTGTCTCTGCCATGATACAGGCTCTCAACACCTCACTTCTGTATAATTGCAATAACGTACTAAATGATCTCCCTGCCTCAAGTTTCTCCTATGGACTGAGAGGGCAGAATGAAACATTTTTTTCCCTTTTCTTTTGCTTTATTTTTTGGAACATGGCTAAGGTGGAAGTATGTTTTACATATGATGTGTATTGTATTTCTTGTCATTTGGGTAGGGGAGGGAGTAGAGAGTAGAGAGAGGGTATTTGGAACTGAAAATTAAAAAAAAAATTTCTCCCTATTCCAGTCCATCCTCCACTTAACTGTCAAACTGATCTTCTGAAAGCACAAATCTAACCATGCAACTTTACCAGCTCCCATTTAATAAACTCCAGAGGTTCTATATCATCTCCGGGATTAAATATAATCTCTGTTTGGCATTCAAAACCCTTCATTATCTGGCCCTTTCCTACCTTTCTTGTCTTCTTGTACCTTTCTCTTCCTCATCCCATGTACTCTTTGATCCAGCGACGCAGTACAAGGAACTTCATTGCCCAATTTCAGCCATTTTCATTGGCAGTCCCTCATACCTAGATATTCCTATCTCTCTCTCTCTCTCTCTCTCTCTCTCTCTCTCTCTCTCTCTCTCTCTCTCTCTCTCTCTCTCCCTCCCTCCCTCCCTCCGTCCCTCTCCCTCCCTCCTTCTCTCTCTCAGTTCCCATCTGGTTGACTGCATATCTCATCTTTCCTCCTGCTCACCAAGGAGTTATATCACCTCCCCAAATGGCAATAGTTTTGATGCAATGTCTTTTTGGGGTTCTTACTCTTTTCCTGGGGTTATTTTGGAGACCAGTCAGTTTTCTCTAATTTTTCATCTCCTTTGTATGGGATAGCTTTCCAAAAGCCTATTGCTGGTGGTGGTGATGGTGGTGGTGGTGGTGGTGGTGGTGGTGGTGGTGGTGTGTGTGTGTGTGTGTGTGTGTGTGTGTGTGTGTGTGTGAGAGAGAGAGAGAGAGAGGGAGAGAGAGAGAAGAGGAGAGAGAGAGAGAGAGAGAGAGAGAGAGAGAGAGAGAGAGAGAGAGAGACTGAGTGTGTGTGAGAGAGAAAAAGAGAGAGAGAGACAGGGTGATTTGTATGTGTGTGAGGGAGAGAGAGACAGACAGAGACAGAGAGACAGAGAGAGGCAGAAAGGCCCACCTGTGACATTGCACACAGACAGCAACCTTTTAATATAAGAAAAATTGGGTGCCAGTAGAATCATTCTTTGGGGGATAATTTATCTTCAAGAGTCTCCTACAAAAATGAAAATAGTTCCAGGGTCTGTACCTTAAGGTACACATAAGGAGAAATTGCAACTGATATAGTTGCTGATTTGATATGTCCAGGAGAGGGGAATAGGGCTTAAGCACTCTGAATGGACCCAATGTAATCTTGGTTAGCCTAAGACCTTTGCAGAAAATTTCCAAAGATTGAACTAGCCTATGATTAGAAGTAGAGGAAAGACTGAAAAAAAAACCCTACCTATTTCATAACACATCACTTTTAAAGAAAAAGGAGTCATTTCTATTTAGGCTCTTTGAGTGGTGAGAGCCATAGGTAATTGAAATTTCAGGTTTCCAACAAGGTCTGACATTGCTTCAAGTATGTTAGCTGAACTATCACACAATTTCTGAAAGGAAGGGAGCAGCTAGAACAGAGTGAGGGTAGCATTGGTTTATGAACTCCCCAGGGAAGTTTGGGCTTCATTTTTTTTTTTTGTTTCTCTTTTTGCTTTCATGCCAGTGAGCTCAGGCCATTCCTTAGCCTCATGCACATATGAGTAACAGTATCTGAATGAAATTTCTCTGCCTCCTAAAAAATCTAGAAATGAATAATCAGCTATGATTAAAACAGACTTTCTGAATTTATACTTAAAAAAAGAAGACAGAAAAGAAAAAAAAAGAATTAAAAGATATTTTCTGACCTGAGACAAAAAGGGGCACCATGGAATCAGTGTATAGACCACTGGACTTGGATGGAGAAAGACGTGGATTTGAAAATTGCCTCAGACATTTCTAATTTTGTGAGTCTGGACGAGCTAGTACTCCACTCTGGGCCTCAGTTTCCTCACCTATAAAATAAATTGGACTTGATCACCTCAACGTGTTCCTTCCATCTCTAAGTTCTATGAGACCGTGAAAATTGTAAAGTTGTTAAATTTGCCCTTGGAGTCTTTCCACTTTCTCTTTCAATGGTCCTTTCCTTCTCTGCTTTTCTTCCCTTTTACTTCCTTTCTTCATCTACACTATACTCGGTCATCTTCCCTATCACTCTTAACTAGCTGTCATAGTTCAGCTCCCAAGTATCAATGATGGCACCTGTTATGCACCAGGCTCAATGCCAGATGCTGGCAATGCTAAGGGAAAAATAAAACAGTCCTCAAGGAGTTTATATTCTATTCCCCTAAGGTTTTTGAGGCAACAAGGTCTAGTGGAAAGAACATACATCTAGAGTTGAGAGACATAGATTGGAATTCCAACTCAACTACTTAGTACCTTTACAACCTATGGACAATCCCCTCAGGCCTTTGGGCCTTAGTTTCTTTATAAAATGTAGCTGAATTCGACATGATCTAAGGTTTATTCCAGTTCTAAACCATCATCATCATCATCATCATCACCATAATCACCATATTGACAAAGCACTTAGCACAGTCCCTGGCACATAGTAGGTGCTTAATAAATGCTTGATCTCTTCCTCCATAATCTAATACTTAGAAATTAAAGGTGTTTGGCTCCAACAAATATTTACATTTTCATGGGAGTCTCTTGAAAATCAAGACATTGGTTCTCAAAGAGATGTCTTTAAATATTAAAATTTCAAGCACACTTTCCTGTTGCCTCTCAAATAAGGCCATTTAATTAGCTTCCAACTCACAAGACATCTCCTAGGGAAGAGTTAATATTACTTATTTTATTTCAAATCCCAGACCAGAAACTTTGACCCTGGCACCCGGGCATCTGGTAGGTGAACTTTCACTTCATCTTGTCCTAAACCAGGCCACCAGGCCCCTTCCCAATCCTTTATAAACCATAGTAGTCAGAATGAACCCACTTCTCCTTCCTTGAGCTATCATTCATTTATTATCTTCCTCAATTATCGCATAAGCTGACTGAAGGCAAGGACTATCCTGATTGTTTGTTTTTCTGTTTCTTGTGCTTAGCACAGTTCCTGGCATATACTAATTCATTAATAAATATTTTAAAATAATGTATTAATTCATGGGAACAGTTAGATATAAGTTAATTTTTATATATCACAAATAATTGTACATGTGTCTGTAAATCTCATTATTTATTGATCATTAACTCCAACCAAAAAGATGTATAATATGCCACTAAATGATAATCTCTGTCTCTGGGGAGAGTTAATCCACTCAGTTTTGAAACTCCTGTCCTTTCTTGATTGGTGAGAGGGTGAATACAAACTCACCTAGCCCGCTATAACTAGCTTGCCTTACACTAGACTTGACAATGTTTCACATCCTGTTCATCTGTCCACTGTGGTCTTCTTGACATAAACCTTGTTGTTGTGCATTTGTTTTCTACCTTCTTTCCTCCTCTTGTTATGGGCATAGTAATCAAATAAGTACTACCATTGCTTCTACAAAGGACAGGTCAATCAACTCACCACCTCTGGGACTTCCCTCACAAAAACTCCCTTCTCTGGCCAACATTTCTCTGTATGGATTGTCTCTCTCTCTCCTACCCCCACCCCCAATCTTAGCGTGTAAGTTCTTTGCTGGCATTGACTATCTCACTTTCATATTTGTATTCCCAGTAGTTAGCATAGTGCTTGTTGCATAAAAGGACCATATGGCATAGTAGATAGGTGGAAAAGGAATAAGTATTTGTGTAGATGTGCCAGCCACAATGCTAAGCACTTTACTGTTATTATCCCCATTTTGCAGTTGAAAAAACTGAAGCAAACAGAGGTTGAGTAATTTACTCAGGATAAATAACACAACTAGTAAATGTCTGAGGCTGAATTTAAACTCAGGTCTTCCTGATTCCAGGCCCAGCACTCTACCCATTGCATCACCTTACCTATCCAGTGAATAGAGCAGTGGACTTTGGCTAAGGAAGACCAAGTTCAAATCCTTTCTCAGACACTTAATGTGTGACCCTAGCATAGTCATTTAATTTTTTAATCTCAGTTTCTTCATCTATAAAATGGTTGAATTAATAGTTCTTATTTCAAAAGGTTGTTGTGAGGCTCAAATAAGTTGATACAGGTAAAGTACTTTATAAATCTCAAAACAGTATTTAAATGATAGCTATTATTAAATGTCTTTTCATTCACTTCTATATTAAATCCAAATTTACCTATTGTTCACTTGGCAGAAGTAATCAAGAATAGGATAGTTTGACTAAAAAAAATCCAGAAATAATCCCCAAATCAAAACCTCTCCCTTTGCCCTCTAAAAGTTTGTCAAAAAAGTATAGTAATAACATTTGAGGGCTTCAGTTTCTCTTCTTTCTTCCCCTAGCTGCCCTGTTGTGGAGGCACTGATGAGAAAAGAAATTACTGAAAAATAGGCACCAGGAAAATGAGGGGTGGGGAGGTTTCTTTTTAATTTTTTAAAGTATCATAAAAATTGAATAATTGACCTTTGAACAAATGCTTTTACAAGAGAGACACTGAAGATAATAATGTCCCTGAATAACACTGCTTGGATTTTCTCAGCAGTCCTCAACTGCCTCCGAAGCAAAGTGGAAACAATAGCCATAGATCAATTTCATGTTGGAAGCATCCAGTTCCAATACCAGGAGCCATTTCTGGGTTTTTCAGCTTCAGTTCCTCCCGAGACACAGTAGATGGCAGTGTGTCATACCAATTCCTGACTTTCAGGTTTCCTTCCTGGCTTTAAGTTGAAGTGAAGCTGAGAAACCAACAGATTACATCAATGGGCACAGTTGGTGATTTCCTGTGTCTAGGCAGAAGAAAAGACCGAAGTTGTCCTCCTAGGAAATACTTTCAGACCTAAGTTGATTCCTGCTGATTCAGCAAAGCAAGCTGCAGTTGTTTTTAATCACGGCAATACCAGAGAACATCACATTTCCTGAAATACAAAGCCTGGGAAAATCTAGATTTCCCGTTTCTCTTATCCAAAGGAGGGCACAATCTATCAGCTTTCGATTCACTGGCCTGACTCAGAGGGCTTTAATTTTTCATTTATCCTCTTTATAGTTAGATCACAGCAGGGTGTAATACAAATATGATGTAAGCATGAAACACACTCCCATCTTTTAAATAGCACACTCTAGGTATATCAAATACATTCATTGGTTGATTTCTACAGATAATTCCTGAAATCTGAACCCAGAAGTTGAACACTAGTGTGATCCAATGATTCTATGATCAAAGGCCAAATTTAGTGTGGTGACTTCTCTCATTAAAATATCTTTAAGATACTTCATATTTTTGGATATTTCACAAACATTCTATCAGTTCTGGAGTGACCCTGCAAGGTATATAAGTGTTTCATATCATGTATGTATTAAATCAGCAATGATTTAAGATGATGAAGCTGAAATTGGGTAGAGAGAAGATTAAGAAATTTGGGAGGCAATGATCATATCTAATATAATCTTTATTATCAAATGCTCCAGTGGTAGGTAAAAGAAATGGGTAATTAGGTTAGTAACAGTAATTATTCAGTATGTGAGTTATATCAATTACTTTAGGATGTGAATTCCACAAGCAGTTTTCAAAAGAAGAAATGCAAACCAAAAACCATCTGAAAATGGCTTAAAAATCACAAATAACAGAAATGTAATTTAACACAGCTCTAATGTATTACCTTATCCCCATTGAATTGGAAAATATGTTAAAAGATGGAAAAATCCAATGTTGGCAATGCTATGGGAAAATAAGCATGCTCATTTACTGTTAGTAGAGCTGTGATAATGATGTGAGTGTTTGGGAAAATAATTTGGACTTATACTATAAAAGTTACTGAATTTTTTGCACTCTTTGAGCCAATGATCCTACTGCTAGATTTCTATTCCAAGGAGGTTATTAAAAATTGAAAGGAAAAGAAGTTACAGCTGTTTGAAAATACTCATGGCAGCATTATTTGTAAACAGTCAGAAAATAAACTATATGCCTGACAATTAAGAAATGGCTGAACAAATTGTGGTATGTGAATGTGATGGAATATTTTTGCACCAGAAGGTGTCACAGATTTGAAGAAGAAATGTGGAAATTCTTGCACGCACTGATGCAGAGGGAAGAAAACAGAACCAAAAGAATACCACACACTCACACTGACTTCTACCATGCAAATGAAGAAAATCTTAAAAGAAAACAAGACAAAGGTTAAAGAAAATAGAAAATGTTGGTACTAACATGTTAAAGCTAAAATATTCAGTCTTTTATTAAGAAGGGTAAGTTACAAAATTCGATTACATGTATTTTCAAAAGCACTGTCTTACAGTTTTACTCAGTAGCTTAGAAGGTATATTATTTGTTAGTAACACATGATAAAGGTATAATACATTTATTATTTATAATTAGTATGGCTTTAAATGTTGTCTACTATAGCAAACAACAAATATATCAATTACAAATATAAACAATTACTTCTCAGAAGGCAGGACCTGCTGTGTGTTCATCTAATGAAATAAGGATAAGACCACCAGCAATTACTAAGTCTTTTCTATGTGCTGGGCACTGTGTTTAGATTATTTGGAGTACTCAAATTAAATAGTCATCTCACCACTATATAATAAACAACTACAAACTTATACATACAAGCTACTTATAGAATATTGCTTGATCTTTATTATTATGTGCTGTAATGGTCAGCAGAGGGTAAAGGCTTATTAGAATATACATTTTAGCCAGGTAAGCATTCATGCTGTTTCTTGCACATCTCCCCCTTCTGCGCTTTGTGTTGGCTGTCCCCCTTGCCTGGAATACACTCCTTCCTCATTTTTGACTTACAGAATCCCTTACTTCCCTCCTGACTCAGGTCAAGGATCAGATTCTATATATTCTATTCTAAGCCTTTTGTAATTCCCCCCAACTGCTAATGTTCTCTCTTAAATTTTTGTATATTCTTAATGAAGCCCCTTTAGACTCTGAGAGTCTTTTTCCTAATTCCCACTTTCACTGAAATTGGGTTCCCCAAAGCAAGGCTAGCTTTATTTCCCTTTAAGGGTTCTAGGGTTACCTCTGAAATGATAGGGCGATTCTTCTCTAATGCTATTGGCTGGAGCCCCATTCTGGCATGTTCTCCCCAATGTTAACTGCCAGTGATTAGCACCCCAATTTCATTTAGCCATGTGAATCAATTACCTTCTAGAGATGGATATTGACTAAGGAGGTATGGCGAGAACAGAAGTACAAACGTTTCCCTCCAGTCACCTAAGGACACATTCTTCCTTATACCACTTTGATCCTGGGGAGAGTGTATTCAAACATATAAGAATTTCTATTAAGAATTTGCCATACCAAGATCAGTTCTGAATGCAGCATAGATAACAGATGAGTTCATTTCTAGGACTCAGCACTTGACTGGTGTCATTCTCCTGAAATGTTAGGTCCCAGTCCCTCCTCAAGGCTGTGCTGGTGGACTGCAAACTTTCTTATACTCACAGCTCAACTTTCTCTTGTTTGAGCTGAATTATCTGAGTCCCAATAAGAGAGCTACTTCACTCTGTATTGTCTGGTATATATTATTCTATGTACATTTTCTTTAATTTCTTGGATAAATGAGTTTCTTTGTTAATTGCTGAGTGTTCATTGTGGAATCTTTATTTGGTGGTTAGGGAGTCACGTCTTAGATATAAAGCTTGGGTTCTTCTTTCTCAATCATTGAACAGCAATAAGAAGTTTATCTTGAACCAGAAAATCATATCCCCTCCAGGGCTGGAGAATCTGTGGCCTTGAGCCACATGTGGCCCTCTAGGTCCTCAAGTGTGGCCCTTTACCTGAATCCAAACTTCATAGAACAAATCCTCTTAATAAAATGATTTGTTGTATAAAACTTGGACTCAGTCAAAAGGTTACACCCGAGGACTTAGATGGCCACATGTGGCCTCAAGGCCACAGGTTCCCCACCCCTGTGCCTATACTAATAATATTTAAGAGAATTTGAGATATCATTCTAGCATGGTACTCTCTCTCTCTCTCTCTCTTTGAGGAGAGTAGAGTGGCCAAGCTTCTGGCCCCAACTTTTTGCTTCTCCTCCTGGAAGGTATTAAAATCCCCATTAGAGAAGAGCAGGTGGAGAAGAGGCTGGAGATGTCTATTCTACCTCCCTTTGAGTCACCCGGTGATGCCCTCAATGCTGTGTGTTGGGGTACCCCTTCACTATACTTTCTTTGTCTTTTTATCTCAAGTTTTAATACTTTATGAGGGATAGAAACCCCAGAGAGTCTCTTATAGATTACAGGTATAATCAATTTATATTCTACCCGACAAGAACAATCCAACAGACTCCGGGTAAGGCTTTTTGTTTTTTTGGGTTTTTTTGTTCTGTCCCATTTCTTAGCAGTTTCTTTCCTTAAAGAGGTAGTTTTTACTTCTGTCTCAATTATGTGTACATATAATCTCCCTGAGCTTTATCGCATTTATCTGTGCATGTGTCTCCTCTGCCTGCCAGTAGTCTATGACTTACTGTTAGATGTTCTTATAGCTAACTTCCTCATGCCAAGTAATTAATCTGATTGAACTCATTCCCATTTTGGTGAACAATTATTTGCATATTTGTCTTAGAGCTAAAATTTCCCTAAAGTAATCCATCCGCACTCCCCCCCCCCCATTTACTTGAATATTTCATATTCCAGAAATGATAAAACATACTTCCTTTTCCTTAGTGGAAGGGTGATAGACTACGAATGTGGAATTTCTATGTGCTGTCAGACAAAGTCTTTGTGTCCATGAGGCAGTGGATAAGTGGTAGGACCTTAGTCAGAGAAGCCTGAGTTCATATCTGTTCTCAGACACTCACTCATTGTGTGACTATGGGTAATACATTTAACCTTTTTCTACTTCAGTTTCCTCAACTATAAAATTGGGACAATCATACCCTCTAACT
Source organism: Phascolarctos cinereus (assembly GCF_003287225.1). Classification (NCBI taxonomy): domain Eukaryota; kingdom Metazoa; phylum Chordata; class Mammalia; order Diprotodontia; family Phascolarctidae; genus Phascolarctos; species Phascolarctos cinereus. The sequence goes on along the minus strand of NW_027555958.1, from coordinate 147,938,774 downwards.
TTCAGGGTTATTATGAAGATCAAAGGAGACAGTATTTGTAAATACCTGGCAAATGCTTATTCCCTCCCACCCCTTCCACGTTTCCACCTACTTTATAAAGGGAAGTTAAATGGTTGATAGGCAGAGGACTTTTTGGGAGACTATTTGGATCTAAAAAAAGGCCATCAATAAATAGTTTTTAAGGGTCTATTCTTGTTTTGAAGGAAATGCCTATAAGAGCATGCATTGTTGGATCTTCAGATGTACACTATTACTAAAGCTAAGAGATATAAAATTTGTGATCCTCTTCGAACATTTTAAAAAGAAGTACAATTTCGGGGAAGGATGCTTACTAACAGTTCTTTTTATTTATTTTTATTTAGTATTTTATTTTCCCCCAGTTACATGTAAAAACAATTTTTAACATATATATTTAAAGTTTTGAGTTCCAAATTCTCTCCCTTTCTCCTTCTCTCCACCCCCGCCCCCCCACCCCATTGAGAAGGGAAGCAATTTGACATAGGTTATACATGTAGTCATATAAAACATATCCATGATAGTCATGTTATGAAAGAAAACATAGACCAAAATAAAGACCTGAAGAAAAATAACAAAATTTAAAAATAGTATGCTTCAATTGATATTCAGACATTATCAATTATTTCTCTGGGGATAGATAGCATTTTGTATTATAAATTCTTCAGAGTTGTCTTGGATCATTGCATTGCTAAGAACAGCTAAGTCAGTCACAGCTGATCATCTTACAATTACTATTACTTTATTCACGGTACATTTCACTTTGTAAGTAATGTAAACTTATGTTAAGTCTTTCCAGGTTTTTCTGAGAGCATCTTGCTCATCATTTCTTATAGCACAATAGTATTCCATCATAATCACATATCACAGTTTGTTCAGCCATTCCCCAATTGATGGGCATCCCCTCAATTTACAATTCCTTGACTCCAGAAAAGAGATGTTGTAGATTTTTTTTTGTATGTATAGGTCTTTTCCTTTTTGTTTTTTACTGTTTTGGAATACAGACCTAGTAGTAGTATTGCTAGGTCAAAGGGTATACATGGATAATTCCAAATTGGTCTACGGAATAGTTGAATCAGTTAACAACTGCACTGACAGTACATTAATGTCTCATTTTTCCTACATCCACTCCACAATTTGTCATTTTCCTTTGCTTTCCTGTTAGCCAATCTAATAGGTATGAGGTAGTGTTGCTGAATTGTTTTAATTTGCATTTCTCTAATCAATAGTGAATTAGAGCTATCAATAGCTTTGATTATTTCATCTGAAAACTGTTCATGTCTTTTGATCATTTATCAGTTGGGGAATGGCTCTTATTTTTATAAATTTGAATCAGTTCTTTACGTTTTTGAGAAATGAGGCCTTCGTTGGAGAAACTTGCTTCAAAATTTTTTTCACAGTTACTATTGCTAACTGCATTTCCCTCCATCTTATCCCCCCATTTAATTTATTCTTTCTCTCCTTTCAGCCTATCCCTTTTCAAAAGCCCTTTGCTTCTGACTATCCCTTCTCCAATCTGCCCTCCCTGCTATCACCCTGCCCCCCAAGGCCACATCTCTTATCCTCATTCAACTCCTACTTTTCTGTAGGGTAAGACAGATTTCTAAACCTAATTGCAGCTGTGTGTTATTCCCTCTTTGAGCCAATTCTGATGAGAGTAAGGTTCACTCCCTCCCTCTTGCTCCCCCCTATTCCCCTCCACTGTAAACAATTTCTTGCCTCTTTTATGTGAGATAATTTACCATTTTATACTTCTTCCTTTCTCTTTCTCCCAGTACATTCCCCTTTCATGCCTTAATTTTGTTTTTTTAGATATCATCCCTTCATATTCAACTCATACCTGTGTCCTCTATCTACCTATCTATTCCTTTTAACTGACCTAATAATGAAAAAGTTCTTATGAGTTACAAATATCATCTTCCTATATAGGAATGCAAACAGTTTAACCTTATTAAGTACTTCATGATTTACCTTTCCTGTTTATCATTTTATGCTTCTCTTGAGTCTTGTATCTGAAAGTCAAATTTTTTATTCAGCTCTGATCTTTTCATTAAGAATGCTTGAAAGTCTTCTATTTCTTTAAATATCCATTTTTCACCCTGAAGGATTATACTCAGTTTTGCTGGGTAGGTGATTCTTGGTTTTGATCCTAGCTTTTTTGCCCTCTGGAATATCATCTTCCAAGCCCTCTGATCCTTTAAAGTAGAAGCTGTGAAATCTGGTGTTATCCTGACTGTGGCTCTGTGATACTTGAATTGTTTTTTTTTTATGGCTGCTTGCAATATTTTCTCCTTGACCTGAGAGCTCTGGATTTTGGCTAAATTTTCCTGGGAGTTTTCATTTTGGGGTTTCTTTCAGGAGATGATTGGCAAATTCTTTCAATTTCTATTTTATGGTCTGGTTCTAGAATATCAAGATAGTTTTCCTTGATGATTTCTTGAAAGGTGTTGTCTAAGCTCTTTTTTTTTCTTTGATCATGTCTTTCAAGTAGTCCAATAATTTTAAAATTGTGTCCCCTGGATCTATTTTCCAGGTCAGTTGTTTTTTCCAATGAGATATTTCACATTTTCTTCTACTTTTTCATTCTTTTAATTTTGTTTCTTTTTTCTTCATTTCTCATGAAGCCATTACCTTCGATTTGCTCAATTCTAATTTTTAAGGAATTATTTTCTTCAGTGAACTTTTGTACCTCCTTTTCCATTTGGCCAATTATACTTTTTAAAGTTTTTTTTTTTTGCAGTGAATTTTTGTGCCTCTTTTTCCATTTCCATTTCCAATTCTGCTTTTTAAGGCATTCTTCTCATCGTACTTCTTCTGTACTTTCTTGTATTTCTTTTACCATTTGGCCTAGTCTGCTTTTGAAGGTGTTATTTTCTTCAGCATTTTTTATGTGTAATTTACTAAGCTGTTGACTCAGTTTTCATGATTTTCTTATATCACTCTCATTTCTCTTCCCAATGTTTCCTCTACCTCTTTTATTTCATTTTCAAAATCCTTTTCTAGCTCTTCCATGACTTGAGACCAATTCATCTTTTCCTTGGAGGCTTTGGATGTAGGAGATTTGTCTTTGTTTCTTCTTCTTAATATGTGTTTTGATCTTCCTTGTCACCACAGTAACTTTATATGGTCAGAATTTTTTTGTTGTTTGTTCATCTTCCAGCCTATTACTTGACTTTTACCTCTTTGTCAAAGTGGGGCTTTGTTTCTAGGGTGGAAAGTGTACTGTCCCAAGCTTCAGAGATTCTGTGCAGCTGTTTTCAGAGATACTTCTAGGGACTTGTAAGTTTTCAGTTTTTCCAAGGCGGTATGATCTAAGGAGAGGTGTTTACTCTTCTCTGGGCCTGTGCTTTGGTCTGTGAGTGACCACAAGCACTCTTTTCTGCCCTGGAGCTCTGATGAGGGTTCCTGCTCCACTGTGGCTGCAAGCTCTGCTGTGCTAGTGCTCCTCCTCATCCTGGGACTGCCACCCAAGACTGTGACCTGGATCCAAGTATGGGCAAAGCAACAGAGTCCTACCCCTGGTGACAGAAAAGAGACCCCTGTAATCTTCTTCTGATCAGTTGTTCAACTCCCTTACTGTCTGTGGGCTAAGAGCTCCAGAAGCAGCTGCTTCTGCTACTGATTCAGTGGCTCCCAAGGCCTGTGGTTTGCTGGGGCCAGGGCTGTACTGGTGAGGCCTATGCTGGCCTATACTCCACTCTCACCCAAGTGTGACAGACCTTTCCTGCTGACCTTCTGAGTTGTCTTTGGAATTTGCATACTGAAAGATCTGGCAACCACCACTGCTGCCACTGATTCAGTCACCCCAATCCTGTTCCTAGTTTGCTGGGGCTCAGTCTATGTGTGTGGCCTATGTTGGACTGTGCTTTTCTCTTATCCTGCTGCAATAGACCTTCCTTGCTGACCTTCTAAGTTGTCTTGGGCTGGAAAATTCTCTTACTCCACCTGTTTGTAGGTTCTACCACTCTAGAATTTGTTTAGAGTCTTATTTAAAGGTAATTGAAGGGGTTTGGGGGAGAGCTCAGGCAAGACCTTGCCTTTACTCTGCCATCTTGGCTCTAACAGTTCTTTTGGAGAACATGGTCATCACATTTTTAAAAAAAGGAACTTGTACCTCCTTTGTTCATGTCTTCATTGATATCTTACCTAACTATTGCAGTAGTCTCTCATCTGGTCTCTGTGCCTCTATTTTCTTTGCCCTCTAATGCATACAACATGCTCCTGCCAATGAATTTTCCTAGAGATTAGTCCTGATCATATTCCAAATTGCCTATTGAATTAGTTTTGATCGTATTCCAAATTGTCTGTAGACTTTAAGGAGTGTAGAAGAAGGCCTGACATTTAAAGCTTTCCATGCTTTTACCTTAACAATGATTTCCCACTACTTCTCTACCAAATCCCTAAGTTCTAAGTTCTAGCAAAACTTTTTGCTCTCTGAAAAGTAACCCAAGGCTCTGTCCTGAATCCTCTTCTCTTCTCCCTCTGTACTCTCTCACTTAGTGAGCTCATCAGCTTCCCTGGGTTCATTTTCACCTCTATGTAGATGATTCCTCTATGTAGATGATATTCAACCTTAACCTCTCTCGAGCTCTAGTCTTATTTCTTTAATTGCCTCTTGGATTGGATTTAACTGCCAATCTGGATGCACTATAGCTATCTTAAACTCAACATATCCAGAGGCTGATTTCATCATCTTTCCCCTCAAACCCTCCCTGTTTTCAAAATTTCCTATTACTGTTGACAGTACCACCTTCCTCCTAGTAACTTGGACTCACAACTCCATTCTCTCTCTCTCTCTCTCTCTCTCTCTCTCTCTCTCTCTCTCTCTCTCTCTCTCTCTCTCTCTCTCTCTCTCTTTCTCTCTCACCTCTCTTAGCCAATCTGTTGCCAAGTCCTCTAAATTTTACTTTCACAACATTTCTTGTAAATGTCTCCTCAACTCTGACACAGTCTCTTCCCTGGTACAGGCCTTCTTTACCTCAAACCTAAACTATTTCAATAGTTCATTGGTTGGTGTCCCTGCCTCAAGTCTCTCATTTTTGTCCATTCCTAACTGAGCTACCAAAGTGATCTTCCTAAAGCACAGGTCAAATAACATTACCCTTCTACTCAGCAAATTCCAGTAGCTCCCTATTACCTATAGGATCAAATATAAAATTCTCTACTTGGTTTTTAAATCTCTTCACAATTTGGCCCCTTCCTGCCTTTCTAATCTTCTTATACTTTACTCCTTACCATATATACTATTGTGGGCCCCATTTTGCTATAATCTAAGGACTGTGGCCTCTTTGTTGTCTGTGCAGGGCACTCCATATTTCAACTCTGAGCTGTCCCCCATGGCTAGAATATTGTCCCTCATTGTCTCTGCCTCCTGGCCTCCCTGGCTTTGCCCAAATCTCAGCTAAAATCCTACCTCCTATAAGAGGCCTTTTTTAGGTCCCTTTCAAGGCTTGTGTCTTCTTTCTGAGATTGCCTCCACTTTATCTTATATATCTCTTATATGTGCATAGTTGTTTACATGTTCTCTCTGCCATTGGAATGTGAGCCGCTTAAAGGCAAAGACTATTTTTATGTATTTTTATATCCCCAGTATTTAGCACAGTGCCTTGTACATAGCAAACACTTAACAAATGCCGCTTCTTCTTCTTGTTGAGACTGAGACATCATGAGGTACTGGGCCAATAACAATTTTACTTAATCAATAAGCATTTACTGAAAGCTCACTAATGTGCCAGACGCTGTCATGGCGAGTACAAATACAAAGAATGATGCAATTCCTACTCTCAAGGAGCTTATATCTGATTTGGGAGGAGAAGTACGTTTATGAGTAAATATAAAATAAATACAAGACAGTTAATTATAAAGTAATTAAGGAGGAAAGACTTATTTACCTCTATGGACCCATACTTTTGCTTTTGCTGTTCCTTCTACTTGGAATGCCTACCCTGCTTTCCATTTCTGCTTGTCAATTTCCTGTCCATTATTTAAGGTACAACTGCAATTCCATCTCCTTCCTATATACTTTCTTCATTCTACATTGCTCCCTCTGCTGGCTAAACTGGAAACTGTGTCCTTCTTTGGAATACATCTCTCCCCTCCTCCAGCATTGGTATTCCTCTTTGGACATTTATTATATTCTTCCCAGAATCATAGTTATTTCTCCTTTTGCATGAATTACTTTCAAATAAACTACAAAATCCTTGGGGGGAGGCATGAGTCCCGTCTTCTTTATCTTTTCCCTTAAAGCTAGCATAGTGTTTTGTATGTAGTTATAACTCAGTAAATATTATTAAATGAATGAATTCATGTCCACCCTCTTTCAAATGATGCTAGTTAGCTTTATTTGTTTTCTTCATTGATTATGAATAGATTAATAAACAGAATACTGCAAGGGGTGGTTGGTGGTACAGTGGTAGTGGGGGTAGGAGTTGGAGACAGGGAAACTTGAATTCAAATCCTACCTTAGGCATTTGCTAGCTATGGGACTCTGGGCAAGTCACATAACCTTTTTGTGCCTCAGTTTCCTTCATCTGTAAAATAGGAATAATAATAATAATAATAATAATAATAATAATAATAATAATAATAATAATAATACTTACCCCAAAAGTTGTTGCAGGCATCAAGTAAGTTAACATATGTGAAGCACTTTGCAAACTTGAAAGTCCTATATATTATTATATTGATTTATTATAAGCTGGTTATTGAGTAAGAGGGTGGCATAGCAAAAAGGGTGCTAGTTATAATTAGAACACCTGGGACCAATGTTCTGTTATTGACTCCTGTATGAACTTGGGCAGTTGCTCTCCCTTTCTGGGGCTCACTTTTCTTCTATAGAAAATGAGACGCTTGGACTCAATGATTACCCCAGCCCACTGTACTCCAAGTGCAATGATTAATCAATAAATAAGACTAAGGGCTGGTTACAATTATAATAGTAAACCAAGATTGATTTTCTATTAATGGATCGATCATTAATTATAAAAGCAAGTTAAAATGTGATTTGGGATTATTGATTCAAGCTGGAATGTAGAATTTTAGTGTAAAGACTTTGTTAATGCATGTGTGTGCTTTGCCTATGGTTGGCCCCCTGTATGAAATTTCTGTGGAAATTTTTGAGTTATTAAGGACCACATAAAAGTGGCTGAAGAAAAAGAGCTACTGAGGATCTAGCAATAAACCATTAAGAATGTTCCGATGAACCTGAGACATGAGATACTGCACTGATCATAATTTCACTGAATCAATCAACAGGTATTTGTTAAAAGCTCACTAATGTACCAGGCACTGTCACAGGGAATACAGATACAAAAAATGAGACAATTCCTGCTTTCAAGGAGCTTATGTCTGAATAAGGAAGACAAGAAGTACTTTTATGAATAAATGAAGACCCTAATTTCTGGGGTCTTTCTATCTTAATTACTTTGTATTTAACCATCATGCATTTGGGGGCAGCTAGGTTGCACAGTGTATAGAACACCAGTCCTGGAGTCAGGAGGACCTGAGTTCAAATGTAGCCTCAGACACATGACACTTACTAGATGTATGACCCTGGGCAAGTCATTTAACCCCAATTTTCTCACCAAAACAAAAAATAACAACAACAAAAAGATAATGAATAAATATAGAATAAATACATAGTAAAATGCAGTGCATAATAAATACAATATTGGAGTAGTTTGCCATTTCCTTTTCCAGTTCATTTTATAGATGAGGAGACTGAGGCAAACAGGGTTAAATGACTTGCCCAGGATCACACAACTAGTAAGTGTCATGTGTCTATCTACTTTGCCTCATAGCTGCCTCCAAATGCAAGATGATTAAATATAAAGTAATTAAGGCAGAAAGACCCCAGGAGAGGCTTCATATAGAAGGTGTTGCTTTGGCTGTTTTTTGAAGGAAGGGAGGGATTTTCTAAGTAGCAGAGAGGAGGGAGCACATTTTCTGGCATGAGGAATGGCTGGTGCAAAGATTCAGATATAGGACATGGAGTACAATGTATGAGGAACAAAGTAAGGGCCAGTTTCGTTAGATCACAGAGTGCTAGGAGGGGAGTGATGCGTGGGGAGGCTAGAAAGAAAGATTGGGGACAGGTTGGGAAGGACTTTAAAGGCTGAAAAGAGGAATTTGTTTTTGATCCTAGGGGCAATGGAGAACTGCTGGGGTTTATTAAGTAGCTACTGAAGTTTAGTCAAATTTGAGCTTAAAGGAAAATCACTTTGGCACCTGTGCGCTTTTACATTTGCTGAGGACACTGGTGTAGTTAGATAGCACAGTGGCTAGAGCCCTGGTACTTTAGTCTGCTCCTGTCGATGGTACTCACTACTTCAAGTCACACGGTAATGTATTGTCAACCATTTTAAGAAATATCTTTACCTCCAATCCTAGATTTCATGAAATAAATGTTGAAATTAAGGAGTAAATAAAATCCAAAGAACCTGTAGTCACTGAAAATCTTTACTTAATGCAAACTTCAACAATTCTACCTAATAATGAAATGGATGGGAGAAATAAAACCAATGTCTTAAATTATTTTAAAGAGGAGATGGATAAACAGAGTAGAATTTTAGAGCCCTTTTTGAGTTTGCTAGTGGAAAAGCTGGCATCTGCTACAATCATCATGAATGAATGCATTCTTTTATAGTATATGACTTAAAGTATGAAAAGATTTCCATATCTGCATGTAACTGAATATGTTATAGCCAGTGCCATGTAAGGACCAAAGAATAAAATGTGGAGCTATCTAGGAATACTCCTAAGAACAGGGATCACCATGGAAGATAAGATAAGATACATTGAGCATAAGGGTATCAAGGAGAAACCTGTTGCTACGTGTGAAAAGAGTTATTGGTATCCTGAAATAAAAATTCATTTAGAAGACCACATCTAAAATGATGAACATTTATGCAATGCCAGTTTTTATCAAAACCTTTTAGAACTGTAAAATGGACCATAATAGATTTGGAAAGAATCCTCACAAAAACCTTTAATATTAATGAAACACAAGGCCCATCATCCAACCATAAAAAGATTAGCACTTCCTTGTCAAAAGAGGAAGAGGTTTGATGTTTTCAGAACACATGATAAACAGTTTAAATATTTACAGAAGTACTTTTTGGAGCAAGAAGGCATCACTCACCTAGCAATAGAAAAGGTTGACAATAAATGTGTACCATTGTGTGTAACTGTTGGCTGTAACCCGAAGTGCTGATCTCTGACCTATGAAATGTCCAGGATTCAAGAGCAGAAGTAAAAGGCTAATCTTGTGGATCTCTTTATAGGAACAGGGGGGTTTCTGATGGCTTGATTCAAAATCAGGTCTTTGTCCTTAGACACTACAGATAGGTTATTCTTAAGGAGCCTGGGTTTAGTAATCCATAAGGTTATGCAAGGAAATAATAGAAACTGCAACACACATGTATAAACATGCACACCCTTACGCTGAAAAGAATATTGGCCTTCACTCCCAAAATCTTATCTTGCAAAGCTGAATATACTTCTCAATGAAAAAAAAATGAGTCTAAGAGAATCCATGACTTTTGAACATTTCTCCCAAGAAAACAAAGGTGAATTTGACATGCAAATTCATGCACATAGATAAACATTCACTGAAATTTAATAAGGGTAATCAAGTCCATACAGCATTAAAATCCTAAATGATTTATTAGTTTTTACATGGTGCAAGGAGGGAACGGATCTACTGTTATTTAGAGGCTCCATCTTATCTGAGGATATTTGAAAAAGGGAGAAGATAACAGCTTTGAGCTAATTCCATAAAGGCAAATTAAACAGAAGTATTGTAGAGTAGGGAAGGAGTGGGGTGGAAAAGAAAGTAAATTAATAATTCTTGGAGTATCATGGGTAAAGGTGATTCAGATAAAGAGGTGAGAGAATCTGGTGGTGGGGAGGGGAACAAGTATGCATTAAGCACCTTCTATGTGCTAGACATCCACAGAGTACTTAACCATATCTCATTTTATCCTCATAACAACTCTGGGAGGTAGGTGCTATTATTACTCCTATTTTATTTGAAGGCACTGAGGCAAACACAGGTTAGATGATTTGCCCAGGTTTACTACTCTTCCCATAGTTTCAGTGCTCTGAGAACCCTAATTGTGTGGGGTTTTTTGTAATTTAAAAAAAAATTACACTTAAATACAAAATGAGAAAAAAAACATTGCCATGTACACATTTCCATTTCAAGAAAACCTATATAATAAATATTATACATTGTTTTCAAAGCTGCCCAGATTTTCTTTGCTTCCTTGTTGGTTTTCTTTTGTTCTCTGCTGTGTACTTTTTACTTTATCCCCCCCCCCCAAGGCTACAATTAAGTGTGGATATACAAATATATATATACACAGATATCTATCTATAAACATAGACATATACACACATATATACTCATATGCATATATGTAAGACAGTGCTAAGCTAATTTCCATCATCTGCTTCTCTGAATGTGGATAATACCTTTCTTCATAAGTCTGAGACTTTCCATGCTTTTCTAAATCAACCAGCTCATTGTTTCCTACATCACAGCCTAATTGTGTTTCTATCTCTGCTTCTTGAGTGACTTTCGGGATCCCAGCCTTGAATAAAGACTTACTCAGCAGCCATGCCACATTTGAACATGGACTTAGTTGGACTAATGCTATGTAGAAATAGAGCTAAGTATTACCATGATAATTTTTTGTGGAGTAGGCATGGGAGGAATGCATAGGAAAAACAGTCTGAGTGAACCGTGAATACAGAAGTACAGCTAATGAGCACCAAAGGAATTGAACCCATGTAGGTGTGCATTCTTATCTGGATTGCTTCTGGTCGCCATATTTAAAAATCCACCTGGCTTTTCTTATTCTAGATGAGTGCATTAGGAAAGAATACTAGACAACTCTCTTCTCCATAATGTAAAACAATGTCAGCCTCAACATTAGGAAAACCTCTACTCCCCAATCTGTGGACCTCAACTGCTGCTGACACTCATGGAAGGAGAAAGGAATCTAAATAGTTATTCCATGAACAGGCAAATATATCCTTGCTGTGTTGGTATCAATAAATAATAACCAGATGAGTGTCCTATGAGTGTGAGATGCTTATCTTTTCTTTCTTTCTTTTTTTTTTTTCCTTTCTGGTTTTCCCAGCACAGTGACTGACATAATAAGTGCTTAATAAATAGTTGCTGATTGAGTAACTGATTTGTCCTTTCTGTAAGGTTCAGGCTTCCCTGGATTTCATTAGGAGTATTAACACAGCAGGAGGAGGGGAGAGATAAGTGTAGTATCCTACAGGATTGTCTTGTTGTGGCTACTGACAAGACCTACCAGGAGGCCGGTTCATTGCCTCAGTCCACCCTGCCCGACCTTGCCTCCTGACATTAGATTGTTGGAGACACGATACTTATAAAAAATAGAAACAGAGATATTTATGAGATGGAGAGCTGATTTAGTGTCTCAAAAAATGAGCCATGATATTGATAGTGTTGAGTTATTATAGATTTAGATCTGGGAAAGACCTTTGTTGGCCTCTATCCACTCTAATCCCCTCACTTTACAGATGAGGCCCAGAATGGTAAGTGACTTGTTTAAGGTCACATAGGTAGTAAGTAAATGGCAGAACTGATGTTAGAACCTAGAACCAATGTTTTCAAATGCATTGATTTTTAATTCTACTTTTTAACTCCATTAGTGGCAGAAAATTCGAGTGTGAAGATAAGAGTCGGGCGTGAGTTAGTTAAGGTTTATGGGCATTACAGAACAATGCTAACCAAAAAATGGGGGGTTGGGGTCCTGGACGTATACCTCATGTTTATTCCTTTCAAAGGGAGAAAGGCCAGTGAAACTGGTGCTTTTACATTCCTAAGGTATTATATGTGGGTCTGTGCCCAAGTTTCTCATTACTTGGGAATCTGCACATCTTCACATAGTTGAAGGTGTTTAGACTGAAGAAAAAAAAGCAAACAAATCAGGGTCAGCAGATCCCATACTCATGGTAAGACACTGAACATCTTCTCTTAGAGTCACTGTCTAACCCTAAAGGTGATATGATTATTCTAGAGATTGTGGGAATACTCACACAGTTTCTGTGGTATCTGGGCTCTTACTTTGTCTGGGGGCTAAAAGATAACACTTGGTTTCCTCATGCTACCTCCCTTCAAAGGAGAGATTCTCAAGATATTTTTTCTGACATTCATTTGCACACACACACACACACACACACACACACACACACACACACACATGCAAACAAAACCAAAATAACATTATAGTCTTTATGGAGTAGATCAGAAGCTTGGATATTGTGTGTAGCTTGGGATCTTCTCAAACACAGATCCCTGAAAGTTAGATCCAAAATCAAAATGCACTTTAGGTCAGCTTCTAATTAAAACCATAACTTGAAATGTCTACTAATGTTTTACTTTAACCAGACCAAGCCAGAATATACATTAATTCACAGGAAAAGTCATTTGTTTTACAAATAATGGCAAGATAAAAACCAAAAAATGCGCACAGGGACACATTTTCCCAGAGATTATCATACCACTCTTTGCAAAAGAAAAGTGTAGCAAATATAGTTAGGGAACATATGTGCAAGAGGTGACATGTATGGTCTAAACAACTCATACTCATAGTTCCATTCGGAAAATTTATATTCCTCTGAAGCTATTGCTTGATGCTTTCCCACAGAGCTATTAATGGCATCTTCTGGAATGGTGGTATCAACTACTGGGCTGTTTTTTTTTTTAAATGTTATACACCATCTACTCTTTCTCTGCTTATTTGTAGCTGCTAAGTGGCCCATTTCTCTTTGAAGGCAGTGGTCAAACAGCTATACTGAGACTGACTATAACCCAGGTCTCTTTTAGCTCTGTTATGAAGCAGACTCACAGCCACACCCAGTAAGTCAGCAAAAACTTTTATGTTAAATCTCTTCTGAACATCTGTGCTTATGCCTTAGTGACCACTCCTATAGAGTTGACTATAGTTAGTATTCTAGGACCAACCACAAAAAACAAGGGAAAGAGGACACATTTTTATTTTATTATTATTATTTTTAATATAAATTTATTTATTTTTAGTTTTCAACATTCATTTCCACAAGTTTTTGAGTTTCAAATATTCACCCCGTCTCACCCTCCCCCCACCCCAAGATGGCATGCATTCTGAATATCCCTTCCCCTAGTCTGTCCTCTTTTCTTTGTCTCCCCCCTTCTCTTATCCCCTTCCCCTTCTATTTTCCTGTATGGCAGGATAGACTTCTGTACCCCATTTCCTGTATTTCTTATTTCCAATAGCATGTGAAAACTTTTTTTTTAACATATGTTTTTAAAACTTTAGGTTTCAAATTTTCTCTCTTCCTCCCTCCCCACCCACCCTCATTGAAAAGGCAAGCAACTCAATATAGGTTGTACATGTGCAGTTATGCAAAACACTTCCATAGTAGACATGTTGTGAAAAACTAACTCTATTTCCCTTAATCCTATTTTGCCCTCCCATTTATTCTATTCTTTCTTTTGACCCTGTTCCTCCTCAGAAGTATTTACTTCTGATTACACCCTTTTCCAATCTGCCCTCCTCTCTATCATCCCCCTGCTCTCTTGTCCCCTTCTCCCCCTATTTTCTTCTAGGGTAAGACAAACTTCCATACCCAATTGAATGTGTTTGTTATTCCCTCCTTAAGCCAAATCTTATGAGAATAAGATTTACTCATTCCTTCTCACCTTCCCCTGTTTCCCTCCACTGTAAGAGACTTTTCTGTTTTTTCTTTGTGAGATAATTTGTCCCATTATACCTCTCCCTTTCTTCTTCTCTGAGTATAATCCCCTCATCCCTTAATTTTATTCTCCAGATATGACCCCTTAATCTTCAATCTTCAACTCACCCTGTGCCTTCTATCTGTCTGTCTGTCTATCTATCTATCTATCTATCTATCTATCTATCTATCTATCTACATATATATAATTTTTTTAGAGGACACATTTTTAGGTAACTAAAAGTTGACTACCTCTCCTATATGAGTGCCATTGTAATGAAAGATATGTATTCATACTTTCAGGCATTTATGAGTTCAGGGAATGTGTAGATAGCTTGTTGTCATTAAAGAAAACCTGCATCCTTATGCTGACTGATCAGAAAACATTTTACATTTAAGAGACATTAACAGCCTCTTAATGAAAAACTTTCTAGGTAGGGAAAGGAAAGGACAGTAGATGTTATCACTAATGGGAAGCAAACATTTGCAAACACATTAATGCATAGAAAGTCTAAACTGGAGTGAAATTTCCATGAATTTCAAGCTATTTATTGTGGGCGGGTATATGTTTCAGTGTGGGAATTGCGAATTACTCTTATTCAAAAAGCATAAAAACATTCACTCCATTAAAACTGCCAGCACTGGAAATAAAGCTCTTTTTGAAGAAGAAAAAGAGGGAATCCATTAGTAGGGCTTTAATAGCTCTAATCACTCTCAGAATTACTTTCCATTTGCATTCTAAAGTAGATTGCTTTAAATGCATAAAATATGTGTGTTTGGTGTAGGTAGGGGTTGATGTTGTATGCTACAAACAAAAATGTGTTCAGAACCAAGAGTTAGAAACCAATTGGGAATTTCCACCTGACCAAAACAACTGCCTTTCAAAAAATGGGTAGTATGATTTGAATGAATAGACCATCTCCTTGCAGGGATCAAAATCTCTGACACATATCATTGCAGCATCAGATCCTGACAGGACGTATTTATTTTCCTTAGTGATTTCATCTTGCTTAAGTAATATACAACACAATGTATTTACAAAAAGTACCAAATTTGGTCTCAGAAGACCTGAATTTGAATCCCAGCTCTACCACTTACTGCTTGCATGACTTTGGAAAACTCACTTAACTTTTCTGGGTCTTAGTTCTGTAAAATGAAAGGGATGGACTGGATAATTGCCAGGGTTTCTTACCGCTATAAATCTATGCTCATATCATGGCAGGTTGTATTTCTGGACAGAAAACCATGGAAACAAGTAAAATTTATGATTCCAGTATGATTGGAATCATGGTGAAAGACTGCGATTATTTTGGGGTAGAGGAATAAGGTTCACCTATGTATTTATGATATATTTTCATAACAGGATTAGGGTATACTTGATGCTGCTATACCTCCCCAAATTTTTCTAGTATTTGAAAGTGCAGAATATAATTTCATCCTTCCCTCCCTCAGTGAATTGGGCATTGTTGCAGAAGGAAGTGGCTAAGAATGAAATGGCTAAGGGAAGAGAGACAGTAATAGTGCAGCTGCCTACCATATACACTTAAGGTATAGTGGAGGGTGGGGAGAGAGGAAAGGGAGGACATGGATAATCCCCAGAATTTAGAAAAAAAAAAGAGCTATTACCTTGTTAGGGAGACCTTCGAACCAGATAGCCAACATGTATTGGAGCTCATGGCAGTCAGTATGAGCTGAAACCCATCAATCCAATTAATTTGAGCCAATGAAGACATCATTATTCACACTATCAAGTATCAATTGAATGCTTTATATAGGGTTGACATTGGGAACCAAAAGCATATGGCACAGTTCTTGACCTTGAGAAACTCAGATGAGTGAAAACGTCAAAGTTACCATAAAGCCAATGAAGAGCAAATGTCCTGTATTGAGCAATCCCATATGAATTAATAGTTGATGAAATGCCTGCAGACTGGGTCAAAGATGAGGTAGGAAAAGCCTGGAAAGGTAGGTCAAATTCTTTTGAAACAGATACTTTTATAATAAAAATCTCAGTAGAGAAAAACAAAACAAACAAAATTGGGGCCCAGCCAAAACAGTGTTTGCTTCAACAAAATATTATCTAAATCAATCTAGATGTCATTTTGGAGATCACTATAATACGATTTAACTTGTGTTCAAATAAAGATATTTAACCCCTGCAGGAATCTATTATTTTTTGGTAGAAAAATAATTTGGCCTCCTCCTTTCTCAAACTTCTCAACTTCCGTGACCCACATTTTACCATAGTCGCACATGGTCATGCCCTTGATCTCACCATTATCCTGGCTGTGGCTTAACTTTAATCCCTTTTTAATCATAACTCTTTAGTAAATCAATATAACATTTTATTAACTTTTACTCTAGAATCCAACGCCACTTTGTCCTAGCCTTGCCTAACCTCAACTATAGATGACCTCCATCATGTATTTTCTAATCTCATTGTTGTTAAAGAGTATTGGAGTAAATTCTTCAACCATGCTACTTTGGTGTACTGAAAATTTATCTCAGTTAGGACCTCACTGCAACAAAAAAATCCTATTACTGCTCCCTAACGGATTTCCTATCCCATTCCCAACAATGGCTATTTTGACTTTTTCTTATCTTCTCCAGGCTCCCAGCAAGGGACCTCTCCCCATATTTTCTTGAGAAAACAGAAGCCTTTGCCATGAGTTTCTTTCACCTTTCCTATACTGGTCAAGAACCCTTGAGCCTGTGCTCTTCTCCTTTACTCTACTCTCCATAAAAGAAACTTTTCTCTTTATAAAATGTAATTTGATTACTTTTTTTTTTACAATTTAACAAATATTTGTTTTCTCTCTCTCCCACTTCTCCAGCTCTTTATTAAAGAAGAAAAGAAAGAAAGAAAAAATAAAAAAAATCCTTGTAACAAACATACATAGGTAAGGAAAGTAAATTCTCACATTAGCCATATCCAAAAATGTATTCTCATAAAGATTGCCCTTATGATTGTCTCCTTTCTTTAATTTTCCATCTCTTCATTTCTATTGGCTCCTTCCTGAGCTTCTCATAAACATGGTTAGGTGTGCCCACCCTTAAAAACCTTTTGATAAACTGTACTATTTCCTTGAAACATTATTTGTTATCTCTTCTGTCTTTCCTAGACAAGCTAGAAAAAGCTGTCTACTCTTGCTACCTACTTCCTTTCCTATCATTTCTCATTTCTTTGCAATCTAGCTTCCAACTTCATCACTTAACTGAAACTGCTCTATCAATAATCTCTTACTTTATTGATATGACATGATTTTTGCTATCAATATGATTGTTTATAGCTTTCCTATTAAACCTACCCTGCATAACTGACACAATTCCAAACTAATCATAGTGTATCATCTTTGTGTATGTTGTTTTAACCTCTTTGCCAATATTTTATTGAAGTTTATTGGACTTAAATTTATTAAGGATAATGGTTTGCAGTTTTCTTTTCCAATTTTGACTCTCCCTGGTTTATGTATTAAAATTATATTGGCATCATAGAAGGCGTTTGGCAAGAGCCCTTTTGTTATTTTTACAAATAGTTTATGTAATAGGATTAATTGTTCTTTGAATGTTTGATAGAATTTATTTTTGAATTCTTTTGGTCCTGGAGTATTTTTTTTTTCCTTTGAGAATTCATTAATGGTCTGTGCAATTTCTTACTCTGAGATTGGACTGTTCAAGCTTTCTCTTTCTTTGTCTGTTAAGCTGGTTATTTTATATTTTTGTATATATTCATTTATTTTATTTGTCTTTTTTGTAGCATACAGTTGGGCAAACTAGTTAGTTTAGTATCATTAATTTTTTTCATTTGTTGTTAATTCCTTTTTTGTTTTTGATATAGGTAGTTTTATTTTTCTCTTTTAAAAATAAAATTAGTTTTCTTATTTGTTTTTTTAAATGACAACTAGTAGTTTTATTCAGTTTTTTTCTTTTAATTTTGTTAATTTTGTTAATATAATATTTTTCTTTGATTTCCAGAATTTTTATTTTGGTATTTAATTTTAAAAAATGGCTGATTTTCTAGTTTTTCTTTGTTCATAATCTACTGACCACTTATTTAATAATGAATGTCTTCAATGTATATCTATATATCTATGCATATACATATATTAGCATTTTCCTCTATATTTTGAATATCATACCTTTATTGGTGAAATTTGATACAAACATTTCTGCTACTTTATAAGTTCTCTTATTCTGTCTTCATCAATTTCATATCTGTAAAACTTGAACATTTTAGTCAAAATTGTCTTTTATGATCTTCTTGATCCCATTGTTTGATTAAAATTATTCCATCTAGCCAAAGCTGTGAAAGGCTTACCTTCTTGTTCTTGTCTAATACTTTTTCATGTGACTTTTTTATATCCTGATCACATATCTGTTTTGAACTTATTGCAATATATAGAGTAAGATGTTTCATTAGCCTTAATTTCTACTAAACTACTATCCAGTATTCCCAGAAGTTTTCATTAAAAAAAAGACTCCTTCCCCTAGTGATTTATGCCATTGTGTTTTTCAAACTCTGTGTACGGTTTTTGAGAGATTCTTTTTCTTGATGATCTAGTCTGTTGCACTGATCTATTTTCTTTTAAACCAATAGCAACTAGTTTTGAAGATTACTGCTTTATAAAATTGTTTGAGGTCTAGTAATTCTCTATCAACTCTCACATTTTTCTCATTATTTCCCTTGAGATTCTAGACCTTTTGTTTTTCTCATTGAATTTCATTATTGTTTTGATTGATTCTATATAAAATTCCCTAGGTAGTTTGATTGGTAGAGCATGAAATCTGTAAATTAATTTAGATAGATTATTCAAAGGCACTTTCCATGTAAGTCACACCCTTCATTACTTTTAAACATTTGAACATAAAGCAAACGTATTAAAACACATTCTTTCTTTACAATTTGTATATATGTGTGTATTTTCTCCCTCTCCAGTACTCTAGCCCCTTCCTTCCCACTTTTATGCGTGTTTTTTTCTCTGTGATTTTTTTTTTTTGTGAATGGTGGTTAAGATTGAGCAAAACTAGGTTCCCTATGCAAAGTTATTTAATTAATTTCTTCACTTTTGGTGAACAAAGTGTTTTTGTATTTCTCTATGGGCTGCCATTTTCTCAAAGTAAATCACTATATATTTTAATTCTTATTGTCAAGGAGAGACCCATGTCCTGGAGTTGTTAAGAATAATGTTCTAGGCCAAACTCTAGCCAAAGTCAAAACAATTCACCCAAACTCCTCGAAAATGTGTAAGTAAAACAAATATCACCTGAATAAGATTAATAAACTCAATAGATATTACTTTACAGGCCTGTAGATTTTGAATTAGAAGGGATTTTAGAAGTTATCCAGTATATGACCATCATTTTATACTATAGAGGAGGAAACTGAGTCTAGATGTTAAGTGATTTGCCCAGTATCACATAAACAGTAAATGGCAGAGCAAGGATTTGAACCCAGCCCCTCTGACTCCAAGTTCAGACCTCTTTCTCTTGCATCATGCTGACTCTGCTCCTGTTTTCTTCTCAGTTTTGGACTAGAATACCAGGATACATAAGGTAGCTAGGTGGTGCAGTGGATACAGCACAGAGCTTGGAATCAGGAAGATGATATCTTTAGGAGTTAAAATCTGGCCTTAGACACTTATTAGTTGTATGACTCTGGGCAAGTCACTTAACCTCTGTTTGCCTTAATCCACTGGAGAAGGAAATGGCAAACTGCTCTAGTATCTTTGCCAAGAAAACCTGGCATGCTACGACCCATGGTGTCATGAAGAGTTGGATATGATTAAATAACAACAAAATAAATATTTTAGGGATATTTTAGCTAGGAGACCTATACAAAGAAAATGAAATATCTTATCTAACAAATTGAAGGCTCAGACCTTTAATTTTTTAAATTTTTCCCTAGCAAGGGAAGTGCTTGCAATTGATTGGATTTGTTTGCCTGCTAATATAACTCAAATAGGGAACCTCTACTCTTGGCAGTTTCATGCTTGGAGAGATTTTCAGCAAAGTGGTACAGTGGATAGATTGCTGGACCCAGAGTCAGAAAAACCTGAGTACAGAACCAGATTCAGACACTTCCTAGCTGTGTGACCCTGGAAGAGTCATTTATTCTGAGTTTTCTTGTCTATAAAATGGAGATAATAATAGCACTTAGCTCCCAAGATTGTTGTGAGGATCAGATGAGATAATAATTGTAGAGTTTAGAACATAGTATGAGCTACATAAATGTTAGCTATTATTATTAGCTATTGTTATAATTATAATTATTATAATTATAACATATTTTAATATATTATTATTATTAGCTATTATTATCAGTATGGTTAGAGTTTCTCCCTATCCAGAGCACCTATCTTTGTCTTAAAGTCTCTGTGTCTGTTGTTCTATCTGTCTCTGTCTATCCAACTCCCTCTTTTACTCTTCCTTCATCTGAATTCGGCTTGTTACTAATTCTCCCTTCTTTCTTGCAATCAATGAGCTCCTAATAAACATTTGAACATAAAACAAACTTATTAAAACACGTCAAGTATAGAAATGGTACTCTCCTTCAATATCCAGTTAGAAATGGACTGGGCTTGCTTTCTTTACCTGTCTCAAGATGTCCAATCCTTCTCCACATATACAAATCTGCCACTCAAAAAGGGGAAATACCAGCAATAAACCTGAAACTGGGACTTTGGTGGCAAGCAACACGTGCATCCCTCTAAGCACTTTTGCATACCGCAGCTACAGGGCCACAGCTTGGCTCTAGAACTCTGGCTTGGGACTGAGAGGCCCATCTCTTCCCACTGTGCTCCAGATGGGTGCCAAGACTTCCCAATCCCTGTTAACTTGGCTTCTTTTCTTGCTCCCAGAAATATCTGCTCTGCTGTAATCAGCATCTGCATTTGGGGGCCATAGAAATATGGGAAAATGCATCTTTTCCTCAGTCCTTTCCTCTTTTATTGCATGTATCTAGTCCAAGGATATGCTTCTGAAAGCTGTTTTAGTTTCCAAAGCTGCACATGCAGTGAGCTCACTTTCCAGTTGTAGAATATGAGGTATCTCCCCAGGGCATACATGCAAGTATTAATAATCTACTTTTCTGTTTAGCCTTGAAAAGTCTCATTAGCTGGATGGCCCACAGGCAGCAGGTGTTACTGCTAAGTGGCTTGATAACAAACAGGTGGGGTGGAGGTGAATGATGATTGTAGGAACAGGTGCTGGGCAGGTGGTGGCTTCAGTCTGGGATGGGGATGGGAAGTCAATGGCATTTCCTCTGGTAATGTGGAGAAATCATATTCAGTGATACTTGCCTCCTTGCTTTTTCTAGAACAAGACTTCCATCTATGTAGGGACTTTGGGCATTTTAACTATCACTAACACTTAGATGTCAATGATGGGCAATTTCTGTATTTCTAGAATGCCTAACCAAGAACACTTGTGACCAGAGCACTTAGTTCATCTGTAAAACTAACAGTACCCTTTTCCCTCTCTCCAAAGTAATACCTGTCTTCTATAAATCAGAAGACAGATGGGGGGACATTTTGGGGGGGATTGTATTGCCAGAATTTATTACAGTAAAAACTTGTTGATTGATTGGCATAGCATATAACATTGTAGGCCTAAGATATGGAGAACTCAGTCATAATGGTTAGAATTTCTATGATCCTGGTTACTGCGGTATAATCAGAGATGGCTGTAGTAGGACATCAGACCTCATAATCTAGAATCTGGCTCTGTTACAAAGCTCAGCAGTTTCTATTTAGTAGCATACATACCCTTTGATTTTGGGTCATGACCTCCCAAATCCAGGATGGTGGCACATAGCATCTTGGACAAGCCAGAGTGCCAGAACATAATGATGAGACATGATATTTGGGCACGGATGTTCCCATCTGGCACACAGAGGCAGCAGGAGAGCAGGTGTAGAAGGCCATCTGGGCTTGGAGAAGTGGCCAAACATACTTCCACCTGAGCATATGAATACTGCTCCTGCTGGACCTCTATGAAGAGTGTAAGGTCTATTTTATACTGGATCATCAGGAATTTCTTAGTACTGCAGCAAGGTTCATGTCCTAAATGAAAATAATTACTTTTGGTAGTGTGCTTTAGTGATGCCAGGTCTTAAGAGTTATCTTGTTTTCTAGGAAGTGAAAATTTCTAGCTCATCTAATTTCATTCAATGAAAATGAATTTCAAGGATGGTGAGGGGAAGGCATTTGCAGGACTATAACTAGCACAGGCCAGGGATGGTCTGAGACAGGATTTCTCCTACTGTGATATTGAAAGCATTTGCCCCCATTGTGCCTAACTTCTGGAGTCTAGATACATCATCACTGATAAAGAAATAGTATTTCTTGATCATTTTTGGGTGTGTGAGTCTTGGTTAATTTCTAGAAAGCCTCTCCTTTTCAAATAATTGGTAAATAGGTACACTTGTTGGATCTGGAAAAACCCTCATAGGATTGAAGATCCTTGGATGTTGAGGAGGGTTGCTAGGTGAAGACAAATTCAGCATTATAAATATCTATGAGGATATGTTGTGGGGAGGTGGTTTGCCCCATGAATTTGCATGTAAGATACAGAATTAGAGATGTTATGGACCTTAGAAAATATTCCTTTAGAAGTTATGTCCAAACTCCTCATTGTGCATATAGGGGATTTTGATATTGGAATTCCTCAGTCAACTTGATGAGCTTACAGGGCAGTAAACTTTTGTCTTGGACTTTTGAAAACATCTCCCTATAGAAGATGTTTTCATGCTCATTGGAATCTTGTTGGGAGGACATCTGATTAAGTGTCACTCACTAGGTGTTACTCCCAAAATGAATTAATTGGTTTGGACCATCTCCTGGGTGGACATATTCCATTTATGTCTGCTGACCTCAGTATAATGTTGGTTTGGCTTATTGACAATATTGGCTTTGTTGGGAGGAGCCATCCACTGTTCTGATTTAGCAGATCATTCAATAAAAGGAATATAGATGATTTTTTGCATTATCAAGTATTTATCTAATCCCATTTATCATTTTTTTATCCATTTATTTATTTATTTTCTCCTTTCCACTCTCTCCTTCCCCAGAAAAAGTAAAAAAGAAAAACAAAATCTTTCCAACAAATAAGCATAGTCAATCAAAGCAAATTCTCTTTTTGCTGTGTCTGAGACTATACTTCATTTTGCTTATTAGTTTATCACTTCTGTATCAGGTGGGCAGTATTTTTCATTTTTGGTCCTCTGGAGTTATGGCTTTTGATCAGAGCTCTAAAGTCTTTCCGCTTTATTCTGCATCAAGAACAGAAACTATAGATTAGTGGTGATCAGGTGAGCAAGTTGTACCAAGAGGGCCCAGATGATCTTTATGGCTCTTTGAAGTCACTGATAATAACCCTGTCCTCCCGAGTACTGGTTACTTTGACATTAAATGAACTTCACTAAATTTTCATTGTGTAAAGAAGACATATTTTTTAGATGGATGGATGAACTCATCCTTTTCAGGTAGTGTCCGTAGCATTCAAGTGAGGCACCCAGTGTCCCAAAGAGCACTCAGAGTCTATGCTGGGTAGCTGTGAGACCAGAAAGTGTAAAGGACTAATAAATACTTTCTAAGATATGGGTCTGGGGAGCCAGGGATTGGTTTTCTTACCTGAGGTTTAAAAATGTCACAGAAAAACCATGGGAAACTAGGACTACGATTATTCTTGAACTCATAGTATCTTTCTCTGTAAAACAAAGGAGAAATGATAATGTTATCCTAGCTTTTGCTGTTTAAATACAGCTGCATTGTCATTTCATTAACCACTGGCAAAAGTGAATTTCATCATATAAGAAGAAATACCATGTTTCTTTTTTCAATCTTAATTTCCTTTCCTGTTTAAATATATATTCAGATGTTAACAGTCTGAATTATTGAAGGTTTTCTGCTCAATTTCTCATTTTGAAGATCTCAATCTAATCACAATTTATTAATGATTTTTCCATATTTAATTTTTCAACCTCACTCCACTTAAACTTGTTACTGTTCCCTGAAATATTCTTCAGGCAGTCAGTTTAGAGGTTGGGAGGAGGCATTGAAATTTTCTAAAAGGACATATAACTTGGAAATAAAATGAATAAGGGAAAACCTCTGATGATTGAATACTAGCATTTAAAAAAAAAGAATATATCAAACTGGGCAATGTGACCTTGGGCAAGTCACTGTACTAAGTCACACAGTTTCCTCAGCTGTAAATTGATGACGTTAGATTAGACAATGCTTCCTTCCAGATAAAAATAATAATCGCAATAACAATAACAACCCATATTAACATAGTTTCCTTAAGGTTTGCAAAATATTTTTACATTCACTAACTTATTCAATCCTTGCAATGATCCTATGAGGTATTTTTTAGTTTTAAATTTATTATTTATTTATTATTTATTCCTTTCCTACTTTCTGTAATTCAATTCTGAGGACTGCTGGCTGATTTGTGAGTCCTGGCAAGAATCATCATATCATGAAGAGCCTTAGACACTCTGTTCACTTCAGTTCCAGCTTACCCTCTGGTCTACTATACCTCTACACTGGCTACCATACCCACTTTCTATTCTATCTCTCCTTATTTTTCCAGCTCCCGTTTCTGTTTTATCTTGTCTTATTTAATGTAAGCTTTTTGAGAGTAGAAACTCTCTTTTTTATTTGGTTTTGTATCTCTAGCACTTAGCACAGTATCTGGCATATAGTATCTGCTTAATGTGCTATCTATCTATCTATCTATCTGTCTGTCTGTCTGTCTGTCTGTCTGTCTGTCTATCTGTCTGTCTGTCTGTCTGTCTATCTATATCTATTATCCTGATTTTACAAATAAAGAAACTGAGGTATAATGACATGGTATATAAGAAGGATAATGACATGTCTAGGGTCACACAGATGAGAAGTGTCTGAGGTGGGATTTAAACTTAGATGTCTTAATGCTAGGTCTAGCACTCTATTATGTCCTGTTATTCCTGAAGCTCTAAGACTATGCTTCTAAGGGGCAAAATTATTTAATGTCTTTCTGACTTTTTAAAATGCAGGCATTGTTTTCAGTTGACTTCATTATGTGACTTAGAAATGTTTCAAACTCTGAATATCAAAAGTTCTGTATTATAATTCGTTAAAAAACATCACTGTACCAGACCCACAGTGTCGGTTAAAATTCATACAGTAAATAACTGAATCCCCTTATATTCAGATAACAATCCAACATCATTCAATCATGGGGTTTTAATTAAAATATCTCTCAAGCATAAATTGTCATTCTTGTATATCTAAGCAAGCAGAAATTAAAAAGTGACTGTGAATAGAATCAGGAAACCAGCTTAGGGGACCCATTCTCAGTTTTATTTATTGTGCTTGGTATGGTATCTGGTATTAGCTCTGATGGAAGGAGCTGCTAAATTCCACACAGTGAGTCAAAATCATGCCCCAAGTATCTCAGAAGTTATTATTATAGCAGTCAAATTTCCGTAAACATGCCTGTCAAATTTTCTTCTGCTGTTGAAAATCATATCAATTTTGCTTATTAGCTGTCCTTCATAACCAAAGTTGATGTTCACTTCACTGTTAAACATCCTGCTATCATGTTCATTTTATTACTGGATGCTATTTTGTAGGAGCTGGTAATACCAAATACTTGAAGAAAGATCTTTCCCATGCTCCAATAGTGCAAGACAGATTAATAAGCAGTTTTGTCAGGGGCAGTGTGCAGATTTCCATTGTCTAGAAAACCCAGCTGTTTTGTCAATATCTACTTAGTAAATTATAGTGAAAAGGAATGACACTTGCATTAATCATAAAAAAAGTGTGTGCTATGCTACCCATGCATTCCATTTAAATAGAAGTGCCCTGGGAAAATAGTACTACTGGGACAGAGCTGAGAAAGAAAATCTGATTAAAAGTTTTACTGAGTTTGATTCATTCATTTGCTAAATATAGACGAAGAAAATAGTCTGTGCAATACACTGTGAGAGCACCAGGGAGGATATGATAAGACATGGTCTCTGTCCTTGAGGAGCTTATGAGGAGGTTATAAGAGATGAATATTCATGGATAAGTATAATATAAATTAGAATATGATAAGTGTATAATATGAGAATAAAATATTGCCAAGTCCCAGTGCCCAACACCAAGTGTCTCTTTTTGAGAATGGCTGAGCAGGAGTAAACTTAGTTGGAACAATCAGATAGTATCACATTCTTGATGCACACTGCTGGGGACCCTTCCTCTAAAGAGTGAGCTTAGATAGGTTAGATCAGATAGGTGGCCTTAGGTCACATAAGTTCCTAACGTGGCCAATACTGCCCGATGAGGGCACAGTTGAGGGGTGTTGAATAAAAATAAAGGGGTGATGGAAGCATAAGGAAAGAAGAGAAGAGATGAGAAAATTTTGAAAAAAGACATTTGTCCGTGTTTCATCTGTTGTGTAACAGAGTTAAAGTAGTAGTGGTTACATTATTTTCCAAATAAGCACACAAAATGCAAGTTATAACTGATCAGTAATCAAGTCTGCTGACAGGTCTCAACAAGCAAGTGTTGGCAAGCAAGCATGTTGCACATCGTCCAGAAGGCTAGCATGAATTGGCAGGAATATGTGCATATAATGACTTGTTTATAATGTGATACTATAAAGTTGCATGATGTGCAATATTGCACATCAAAATTTCAATGTAGGAAAAACCTCACAAATTTACAATAAATTATTAAATTTAAGATACATCATTAAAAACATTTTATATATTTTTTGAAATGATACAATTAAAAAATACTGTTAAAGGGTTAAAAAAAATAGATTTCAGGGTGGGACACTGAGTAATTTTTTCGGAAAGGGGTGGTAGGCCAAATAAGTTTGGGAACCTCTGTCTTAGGATGAATTTGAAGCACAACTTCACTATCAGTTACTCTCCCAATTCTAGTGCATACTAAGGACTATTGAACATTACAAGCCTTGACTAATCTATGACCCTTTCCCCTCTGCCATGGCTGCCCCTTACCACAATGAAAACCCAAGCTGACAGAGTAGCAGGGACCACAAATATTGGTGTCAGAGTTGTATCATGTTATTAGAGCATAGCGGAGAGAGAACTGGATTTGTAACTGGAGGATGTAGGTTCAAATATAACGTCTCCTATGTACCTATGTGACCTTGTTCAAGTCTTTTAGGCTCTTTGGGCCTCAGTTTCCTGATTCCAGCTCTCTCACTGAAAGCGAGAGAATTAGACTAGATGACCTTTAAGGTCCTTTTCAGCTCTAAATCTAGACTCCTGTGTGGGGCCCAAATTCTCTAGTAAAACAGCTAGGGCCATCAGCCTCCACTCACTTCAACTTCTTTCTAGGTACTTTCCCTGTAGTGGCATTCTGGGGCAATCTCCTTTTACACTGTACATGGCCTGTACGCTTTGGACCTGAAGAACTGGAGCGGGATGACACCGAATTCTTCCTGTTACACAGACAATATCTCCTTGCTGAGAATCATTCTCTGCCCTTCTCCCTGAGAAGGATGGAGAAGGAACTGATACTATCTCTTTCACATGACCCTGGGAGGAAACAAGCTGTTGCTCCCAATGGTCCATCCTTGCTTAGTGCACAGGGGTGATGTTGGTCCATTGCTTCTCAACCATTCTGATTCAGGCCAATATTGTGTAATGACCAAGATGGTGACCTCACTGATATGCAGAAATAAATGATCTCCTTATAAGGTTACTGACAGAATTAGAGATCTCTATTGGCCAGCATCTGATATATATTTGCCACCCTGGATCAAAGCAGAACAAACTGGCTTGTGTGACCCACAAGGTGGGCAAGCATCCCTGGCCACGCTACCACCTGGGTCTCCATAAGAAGATAGTACATTCTTTTTTATTTTCCTTTTCTCAGAGGACTGGGCTTTGCTAATAATTCAATTTTATACAGCACTTTAAGGATTAAAAAGTACTTTCCTCACAATAATCCCATGGTGCTGTCCCTCTCCAGAGAAGGAAGGATGCTACTGGGCCTCACTTATCACCTTGTAGACTTTCTTTTCAGGTAATTCTGGAATGAAGTTTCTTCTATAAAAATAAATTTGACCATAGATTCTTTGATCCATTTCTCTAATCCTGATCAAGGAGAAGTGCCTTGCCCTGATCTCCCACATTGCTATGGGCAGGGCATCCAGTACTATTGGATCAGTCATATGAATGTGTGTGTGTGTGTGTGTGTGTGTATGCACACACACACACACATCTATTATACATAGATTAAATTAGAGATAATCAATAGAAGAAAAGTGTGAGCATTTAGGGGGATCAGAAAAGGCTCCTTGTAGAAGATGGGATTTTAGCTAGTATTTGAAGGAAGCCAAGAAGTGAAGATGAGGAGGGAGGAAATTACAGGCATAGATAATGGCCAGTGAAAATGTCCAGAGCAGAGAGATAGAGTGTCTTGTGGGAGAAACATCAAGGAATCTGGTGTCACTGTATTGCAGAATAAGCACATTAGGGAGGATGTGCAGAATACAGTCAAATAAGAGAATGTAGGAGGTTAGCAGATTTTAAAGGGTTTTGAATCAGAAACAGGATTTTGTTATTTGGTCCTGGAGGTGATAGGGAACCACTGTAGTTTACTGAATGGGGATGGGTGACATAGCCAGTTATTTAAGAAAATTAATCTGATAGCTTAGCTTAGTGGACTGGAGTTGGTGAAGGACTTGAGGCAGGTGAATTCTCCAGTAGAATATTGCAATAGTCCAGGCTTGAGGTGTTGAGGGCTTGCACCAGGGTGGTGGTGGTATCAGGGGAGAGAAGGGGCAGATGACAGAAATATTATGAAGGCAAAATTGACATAAATTGGCAACAGAAAGAACATGAAGTTGAGGGTTGATTTGGAAGATAATGATGCCCTCAACAGTAATAGGAAATTTAGGAAGGGAGGAGGGCTTTGGGGAAAGATGATGAGTTCAGTTTGAGTTTAAGATAACAATGAGACATCCAGCATGAAATGTCTAATAGGCAGTTGGAGATTCGAGTCTGGAAGTTAGGAGAGAGGTTAGGACTGGATAAGCAGATTGAATAGTCATCAGCATGGAGATAATTATTGAAACCATGGGAGCTGATGAGATCACCAAATGAAATTTACAGAAGGAGAAAAGACTAGAAGCCAGGACAAGGTATTGAGGGACACTCATCATTAGGAGGTATGAGTTGGATGAGGATCCATAAAAGAAGACTAAAGAGTAGTTAGACAGGTAGGATGAGAATAAGGAGAGGGAATACTTAGAGAGAAGAGGGCATCAAGGAGAAGAGAGTGATCAACAATGTCAAAGCCTGCAGATAAGTCAGGAAGGATGAGGATTAAAAGAAGGCCATGCAACTTCTGACCAAGTTTTTTTCCAATTAAATTTTACTATTTTTTAAACAACCATCTATGCTCCTCCTGTCTCCCTACCCTTTGCAAAAAATAATAAAATGAAAAAAAGAAAGAAAAAGAAAAGATTGGGAAATCTTTCAACAAAATTCACGGTCAAACAAAACAAATTCCATCACTGGCCAAATGTGAAAATATATGTCTCGTTCTACATATTTAGTCCATCACACCTCAATCAAGAGGAGGGTAGCATGCTTCACCATTGGTCTCTTGAAATCATGGTTGGTCATTCCATTGATCTGAGTTCTTAAGCCTTTCAAAGTTGTTTGTCTTTATAATGTTATTGATACTGTGTAAGTCATTTTTCTACTTATATGCACTTCATTCTGCCTCAGTTCATGCAAATCTTCCCAGATTTCTCTTTACCCTCCTCCCCTTTTGTCATTTCTTTCTTATAACACAATAGTGTTCTATTACATCCATATACCGTAATTTGTTCAACCATACCCCAATTGATGGAGATGCTTTATTTTATAGTGTTTTGTCATCTCAAAAAGAGCTGCTATAAATATTTTTGTACATATGGGTCTTCTCCTATCTCAGTTTTCTTTCTTTCTTTTTTTTTTGGGGGGGCTAAGCAATGGGGTTAAGTGACTTGCCCAGGGTCACACAGCTAGTAAGTGTTATGTGTCTGAGGCCAGATTTGAACTCAGGTCCTCCTGAATCCAAGGCCAGTGCTCTATCCATTGCACCACCTACCTGCCCCCCTCCTATCTCAGTTTTAACCAGCCTTTATGAATGGATGGATAATGGCTAATAGATATGGGCTGGTCCCTAAAGCAAAATCGATTTTGTAGTGACTTGAGATGGCATCAAAAAACTGGGTTCTCTGGTCAGCTTTCCTACTTCCTTTCCCTCTCCAATTCAAGCAATAGCAGGTAAATAAGAAGTAGTTAACAGAATCCAAAAACTCTATTTAGTTTTCATTGATTTGACAAGAGCACACAGTAGCAGAAGACATGAATTTTACAAGTTTCTCTGGTGGTTGGATTGATAAGTTTGGCAAAATTATTGATTGTGGTTATTAGTTGGTCAAGAATAGGCACTGATAATTTAGGAACTGAAAATGAGTACAACAAAGTGGGCAATGGAAAAGTTTATGGTAGGTATGAGGAGGCTGTGACACATAACAAATAAGGAACTTTGAGGAAGAACTGGAGTGAAAGATGTTACCAGGGAAATAGAGTGGTCACATGGTAAGAAGGGAGAATAATAAGTAGACAATCAAAATGTTTAACTGGTGTCTTCAAGATGTCAGGAAAGGATAAGAAAATCTCCAGAGTGTTAAATAGACCTCCTTTTTTGAACTTATAGAAGGGCATAGCAATAGTCACACAAGATGGGCAGGTGTTGTTGGGGTGAGATCTGTATGATTGTAGAAAACACCCATACTGGTGAAATAACAGACCCATTTGGGTATATAAGTATCTAAGTGACAGGAATTGGGAAGGGTATAGGAGATTTAAAGCTCCTCTATTCAAATTATTTTCATGCAGTAATACCTTAAACCATCCTGAGATGACAATTGACTTGTTTCATAGTTGTTTATTTTTAATTGGAAATTATGTGATATTGAGGCCATTACACAGAAGCAGCTATGCTTTCCAGAGATAAGGATAATACCAGTTTGACAAAATGACTATTGAAAAATAACAAGGCAATGATTGTTTCATTCAGTAATATAAATGAACAAATAAAGAGATAAAATGAGTTTATTGAGTGATTTGATTACATGGTTGCCCTGCTCTCTCTGCCTGGGAAACATCTAAGGGAAGCTTAGTGCCTGGGACTTTATTTTCAAAGCTGCAGGTAGGTTCTCAGGGAAGATCTTTGGGTACAGTGAAAAGAGCCCTGGTACTGAAATATAGAGACCTGGGTTAAAATTCTGCTTCTGATTCTTCCTACTTGTGGCCTTAGGCAAGTTACTGGACCTCCCTTAGCCTCAGCTTATTCATATGTAAAACAAGGGTATTGAAGTAGATAGCTTTAATGCTAGAGATAAAGGTAAGACCATCTTCCCTCTTAAGTGGGTCCAAAGATGGTGCCATAGTGACTAAAAGAATCTAGCTTCTGTGTATTGTGTCTCAAATACCATCATTTTATTTTTTATTTTTAATAATATTTTATTTTCCCCAAATTACATGTAAAACAAATTTTAACGTTCATTTTTTTTTAAATTGAGTTCCAAATCCTCTCCATCCTTCCCTCTCCACTCCCTTCCCTGAGATGGTAAGCAATCTAATATAGGTTGCACAATCTGATATATGCAATCAGGTAAAACATATTTCTATATTAGCCATTTTGTAGAAGAAAACTCAAACAAAAGAAAGAAAGGAAGAAAGAAAGAAAGAAAGAAAGAAAGAAAGAAAGAAAGAAAGAAAGAAAGAAAGTGGAAAATGGTATGCTTTGGTTGAATTCAGACACCATCAATTATTTTTCTGGAGGTGGATAACATTTGTTATCATGAGTCCTTTGGGATTTTCTTAGATTATTGTATTGCTGAGAATAGCTGAGTTGTTCATGGTTGCTCATTGTACAATATTACTGTTACTATGTACGATGTTCTAGTTCTGCTCACTTCACTCTGCATCAGTTCATATAAGTCCAGGTTTTTTGGAAATCATCCTGCTTGTTATTTCTTATAGCACAAAAGTATTCCATCACAATCATATAACATGACTTATTTAGCCATTCCCCAAATGATGGAGAGCCCCTCAATTTCTAATTCTTTGTCACCACAAAAAGAGCTGCTAAAATACCCTTGTAAAAATAAATCCACCCCTCTCCCCTTTTTTATCTCTTTGGAATATAGACATAGTAGTGGTATTTCTGGATCAAAGGCTATGTACAATTGTATAGGTTTTTGGGCATAGTTTCAAATTGCTCTCCAGAATGGTTGGATCAGTTCACAATTCCACCAACAGTGAATTAGTGCCCCAATTTTCCCACATTCCCTCCAACATTTATCATTTTCTTTTTCCATCATATTGGCTGATCTGACAAATATGAGGTAGAAATCCCATAATTTTAAAAGGATGCTAGAAAAGACAAAGATGGAGCACATGATACAGGGAGGGAATAAATGCATTGTTGTTGAAAATGTAGAAACTGTGAAAACTAAAGGTTCCACATCTAAAAAACCAGAAAAATAATTATTTGGTTGCAAAACTTAGCACAGAAACATTTTTTAAGCAATTAAATTTGAAATTTCACTTTATTGTATTCCTAGGTAAAGAGCTGGGCATTAAGCAATCAAATATGCTAAAAACAATAACTTCATAGAGGATATGATCATAAGACAGGAGATCTTAGAAATGGAAAGGACCTCAGGAGTCATTTGGTCTAGCCTCTGCCTTCAGGTAGGTAAGGTTAACCAGGGGAAAGGAGCATATACTGATATTGTTTTTACAGGAACTTTAAAAACATTTTTAGGAGCAAAAAGAGCATCATAGATTTAGAGCTAGAAAGTATTTTAAAGACACTAAGTCCAACCTTCTCATTTTACAGATGAAGAAACTGAATTTAAATGATTTGTGCAGGATCATGTAGCTAGTAAATGTCTGAGGTAAATGCTGAAAGGAGGTCTTCCTGATTTCAAATCCAATCTGATAACTAGTTTCCCCATGCAGTGATTAGCATCAGTAGCATGGTTAAGGAAAGGTGCTCATTTCTCAGTGGCTCTTGGACATGTGCATAACTTGGAAAATGAGGGTAGAGCCACAAAGGGATGGAAATTCAGAATGAGAAAGAAGTTTGGTCTGGGATGGCCAATGATCTGTGGAGCCCAGGACATGCGTAAAGCATAGGTGGAAGAGGTGATTTCACCATCTAGGGCTAAGTTAGTCAGGAAGTTCCTGTAGATAGAATTTGTTTCAGGAAATTGAAACTGACAATAGAGAATAGGGGGCAACTGAGAGGCAGTAAATTTTCAGGTTCCGAGGTCTTCAGATTAGGAGTGGTGACCAAGAGGAAATGCTGAGAACGGAGATGATTTTGAGACCAAGATAGGGAAAGACCTTTCTTGCTTTTAGACTGGAAGGTGAAGTAGGGTAAAAAAAAAATTCAGCACATGCAAGTTATAAGATGAAGATTCTTGTGAATGACAAAGCTTTGAGGACTCTAGTATAGGGATTGTTAACCTTTTTTCGTATTATGGACTTCTTTGGTTGCCTGGTGAAGATTCTGTGTCCTTTCTCAGAATAATGTTTTTATTGCATAAAATAAAATTCATAGTATTACAAAGGACACAAATTATATTGAAATGCAGTTATAAAATTTTTTTTCAAAAATTTCAGGGATCCCAGGTTAAGAACTGTGGCCTTTGGTCCTACCTTTTCATTCATATGATGGAACATTGGGTAAACTAGATTTAGCAAGGCTGAGAGACAGCCTTTCCATCTAAATCCATTGTGTCAAAGATTGGACTTGGCAGAAAAGGTAGGAGGAGTAGAGTCTATGCCCTGTAGTTGGTTATGGAATCAGGATGAAACCATAACAGCCTTAAAACTTGTATATTGTTATTCCTTTTTTTTTTAACCAGTTATTGTATATCCCTTTGTATGCCCCCTCCCTATCCCTGCAGTGACTGTAATAAATACTATTTAAACAGTCAAAGACATTGGTAAAGTCTTATCAGGTTGAACACTCTGGGACAGGAAGAGGAAAGAAGAAAAAAATCTAATGCCTTCCCTCTGCAGGGGTCCTGGTTGTAGGGAATCCAGGCAATTAGGGAAAATGCCAGCAATAAAAATACACCAAGATGGTAACGTAAATGGTTTTCAGCATAACTTCCTTACCCTGTGACCTCAAAGCAAGAAAAGAAATGAAATTCTAATAATTAGAATTGCAGCATGAAGGGAAAGCAGGATATGCTTCCAAACAATGTGAAGGCTCCTGAAAAAACAAAAAAAGGGTCAAGCTGTCCAAAGCTCTCAGTCACTCAGCGAGCCTGTGGGATATGTGCCCTGTACAGACTCAATAGGCTTACATGTCAAGCTTAGGCTGTGGTGACCCCTATCCTTTACCTTTATGAACATAACTCAGCCTGAGCCCCTCATGTTGCTTTCCAGGATAAGAACACTGAACTTATCTAACCTTGAAACAGAAAAGAACAGCAACTGTGAGGGAGGGGACACTTCCATGCTTGAGGGAAAGGGCAGTATTAATCCAGGTATGGTCTCTTTCTATATTCTGGGATCCAGAAAAATCCAGAAACCCAGGCAAGTGTATCTAGGCAAGGCAAGGCTACTCAGCTAAGGATTCTGGGTATAGTCACATCAGCACCATGTGAGTGGAAAGGAGAGGGGTTTTACTACAATTATACTGACAAAAAGATCACTAAAAAAAAAGAGCTGAACTCTGAATAATGGTAACGGTGGAGAGATGATAAGAAACAGAGCATTCATGATGAACTTAACCTTTCTTCTTTCAATAGAGGGATGGGGAACTATGAGAGTGGAATGTGTCATTCATGGAGGTGAGGTCACTTAAAATTATGAGAGAGAGATCAGTAGGGGTGGAGTTGAGGTAGGGAGATATATCTGGAATGACCACACTATATATATATATATGTGTGTGTGTGTGTGTGTGTGTGTGTGTGTGTGTGTGTGTGTGTGTATGTATATATATGTATATATGTATATATGTGTATATATGTATATATGTGTGTGTATATGTATATATGTATATATATGTA
This sequence comes from Phascolarctos cinereus, assembly GCF_003287225.1. Classification (NCBI taxonomy): domain Eukaryota; kingdom Metazoa; phylum Chordata; class Mammalia; order Diprotodontia; family Phascolarctidae; genus Phascolarctos; species Phascolarctos cinereus. The sequence continues at coordinate 147,903,908 of NW_027555958.1, read as the reverse complement.
TACATATATGTATATATATATTATATATATACACATACACACATATATACACACATATAATGATTCAATACAATATAATGTACAATATAATACAACATAACATAACATAATACATAACATAATAGAGGAACAAAAGTTATCAATTATACTTTTTTTAAAAAAAGACAGTCTAGGAGAGATGCCAGCTAATTAGGTCCTGGGTTAATTGGAAGAGAAGGGGTTCCATGAGGCAAGAAGATAGAAATGAGGCTATACCCAGCTCCTTAGATCCAAATCTTATGCTACCATAAAGTCTATTTTATAGATGAGATAAATGAGGTCCAAAGAAAGTGAATGACTTACACAAATTCAATCAACCAAAAAACATTCATTAAGTATTTATGATGTGTCAGGCATTTAGTTAAGTGCTATGGATATAAAGACTGAAACAATTCCTACTTTTCAGCTTACGTTTTAATGGGAGAGACAAGAACATATATAAATATATAAAAAATAAATATAAGGAGAACAAATAAAATAAAGACAAAGTAGTTTAATACAAGATAGCTCAAGAGGAAAGTACTAGCAGTGGGTGGAAGGGGAGCAAGAGGAGGATCAGGAAAGCCTTCACGTAGAAGGTGGTTGAACTTCATCTAGAAAGAGGAGAGGAATTACATAAAGCAGAAGTCAGTCAGTCAACAAGTATTCATTAAGCTCCTAGCATATAAGAGGCTAAAGAAGAGGGTGCAGTACAGGCATGGGGGGCAAGCACGACCAAGACTTGGAGGTATATGGTGTATGGAGAAACATAGAGAAAGGCAGTTTGTCTGGATTGCAGAGTGTGGGAGGGAGAATAATGTCCATTGACCCTAGAAAGACAGGTTGGGGGCCAGGCTAGAAAGACATGTTGGGGGCCAGGCTTTGAAGAGTTTTAAAAGCTAAACAAAAGAGCTTATATTTTATCCTAGAGGCAATAAGAAGCCTTTAGAGTTGGTTGAGTAGGAGAGTGACATGTTAATAAGCTAGAATGTAAACATATAAATTTGTACAAATATTGAGTAGAGATCATTTAGTCCAATTTTGTCATTTTACATATGAGAAACCCAATGTCAAGAGATGGTATGGTAAATGAAAGGCCTATGTTCCTCTGGCTAGCAAGCAACAGTTTCAGGACTAGAACACAGCTTCTCTGAACTGTAGGAACTCTAGAACCAACTAGTATGGTACTGTCTCCTCTATGCCAAAGTGCCTCTCTGAGGGAACACAGGAGGACAATTCATTCTTTGGCCAAATGACTCAAAAATAGTACTATGCTTGGATAGTGGTTCTCATGGCATCTCTAGGGTGGTAGTTTGTGCTGATGAAGCAAACATAATTCCCTAAGGACAAAATGGTGCATTTTTACCTCGTTCATTTTTTAGAGTAAACTATTTTCACCTCATTGATTTTTACTACTCATTCCAAAGAGTTCAATTAATTTTCTTTTTTCCTTTATTCATCTGTTTGTTTAGTTTTTCATTTACTTTTTGCTTGCTCAACACTTCTTAATTCTTCACTGACTACAATTTCTGAGTATCGATGAAACATAAATGAAGAGATTTAAATATCCTTCCTTGCCTACTCATTATAACAAATAACAATCTTTATTGGCAAGCTGTAACTTGAGTTCTTTTTTTCTTATTCAATTTTATGTATTGATGGAATCAATAACATAATTCTTTGCATAGTCATCCTTTGTACACTCAAAACCCATGATTATCTCTGGAATCTTCTCTGTGTTAAATAATTCATACCTTGTAAAGCTCACAGATGTAGAATTGAGAGGGAATGTAGGGATTGCTTAGAACAACTCCCTCCTTTTACAGTTAAATGGCTGCCCAAGGTCATGTAGGAAGGGTAGCCTTCTCTGATTCCAAATCCAGTGGTCTTCGAATTGTACTACAGTGTGCTAGGAAGTCAATAAAAATAAATAGCTGATCTTCAGGAACAGAATTCAATGTTAACCTCTTAATCTTTTCTATGTTATACTTCTTTATAGTACTTTGCCAAGATCCTTTTTCTTTTGCCCTGATTACACTCTTCCTTGCATTGTATTTATCTGTGTACATGTTATATCTTTTATTAAATTTTAAGCTTTTTGAGGCTGAACACTTACATTGAACCAACATAATATCTGGCACATGGTAGGCACTTAAAATAATTTTGAATTGATTTAAATTATCTGTCCTTACATGGTCATAGCTTAGCACTAGCCAATATAAAGTTTCTTCATAGAAGCCATGAGCCTAAGAAATAGTATAAAGATGTCTCATCTAAAAACAAAACAATATTTCTCAAAAACTGCAGTGGTACCCATTGTATTTGTCAGGAAATAATGACTCGTTTGCCATGTTTTCTATAAGGGTTTCATAATGCTTTTCTTATGTTTTTAGAATTTGTTTGCAGTAATATTTGGTGAAAAGTACCAGAGTAGCCTAGTAAATTTTTTCTTCCACTAGTTCCCCTAGACTTTCTGGGTTGTCGACTACTTTTAAGACCTGCAGGTAAAGGTTATAGGAAATTATTTTCCTTCTGCAAGATTCTAGAATATTATTCTATAGAACTAGGCATTTAATAAATACTTGTGGAAATGAATTAATTAAGATTAAGTTGAATAAAATAAGATTGTAAGGTTTTTCCCATGTCTATACCTCTTTACCAAAAGCAGATTACAGATATACATTTTGCCAACACAAATTTGCAATGTTAGACCTTAGCCAGGCTAAGATATGTTTTTTCGCTTGCTATTTGTACTTCTAAGATTTTAATGTCCTTAGATTTATATCATCACCCACATCTCATTACCCCTTACCCAATATTTCACTTCTTTGATCATACATTTTAATAGAGATGTCATGAAGGAAGGAAATTGATGGGATAAGCAAGATATTTTTTCATCTTCTCTCAGATCTCACACCCTCCTAAATGGGCATGTTTCCCATCTATCATCTGTCTTCATGCAACACATCATCATTCAGGGCTTGCCTGGAATTTCCTAAATATTTCTTGGTGGGCAGCCATTCTGTAAAGAGAAGTGTAACAATTAGCCCAGAAGCAAGGGGAAACAGCTCCTGTTTAAAAATAGATGACCTCAATTTTCAAAGGGTGACTTTTTCTCTAATATGTAAGAATAGATATAATAATTATTGGGTTAGAAGGAAGCTATTGATTGGATTTAGGAGACAATACATTCCTGATGTTCCATTTTCCATATACTTTTCCCTATATGAACTCCCTTTAGTCTTTCTTCTATCTTGGAGTTTAGACAAGCAGACAATGTGGTATTGTGGTATAATGGAAATAAAACTGGGTTTGGAGTTGGGAGGCTTGAATTCTAGTCTTTATTCTGCTCCTGGCATGAGATTTTGGTAAGTTATAATATCTCTGGTTCCTAGTTTTGTAATTTATAAAATGAAAGGGTCAGCTAGATTATTCCTAAGCTTCTTTTAAATTATGTCATTCTATGAGTCTAACTTCAAGAATGCTAAAGAAGAAATCAATCACACACTTCCTGTGCTCTTGGGAGGACCTCTGACCCTGAAAGCTGAAATGGATTTACATAGTGGGAGGCAAATGAATAAGAGATTTAGTAGCTCATGAAACTGCTGTATGAGCAATCTGATTTCAATTTGCTTTCCTGGATTTAACAAAGCATTTTAGATGCTATAGGTGCCCATTTATTATTTGCTATTTCATTAATTTATCTTGAGTTTTTGGATTCTGAGGGGAACAACTTCCATTAGCATGTTTCTACCATGACAATTATTTTCTAAGAGGCAGTTACGTGATGAAGTAGATAGAATGTTGGCCCTGGAAAAACTGAGTTCAGATTCACCTTTAGACACTAAGCTAGCTATGTCACACTGATCAAGTCATATAACCTCTGTATATTTCAGTTTCCTCATCTGTTAATTGGGGACAATAATTGCACCTACCTCCTAGGGTTGTTGTGAGTATCAAATGAGATATGTAATATTTATAAAGTTCTTTGTGAACGTTAAAGTGCTCTGTAAATGCAAGCTATTATTATTATTTGTTTTGTAATTAAATTTTATTTTTTCAATTAATACATATTTATCTTCTCTACTTCACATCTCCTTCCTCTTCTCCAAAAAGAAAAGAAAAGAAAATTCCCTATAACAAATATACATAGCCAAGCGAAACAAATTCCCACATTGGCTATGTTCTCAAATATGTCTCATTCTGCATATTTAGTCTAATGTCTCTCTCTCAGAAGATGGGCAGCAGACATCTTTATCATCAGTCCTCTGGAAACAAGATTAATTGGTTATTTTGTTGATCGGTGTTAAGTCTTTCAAAGGATAACATGTCATTCTCTAGTACTGGAATCTGCTCCAGATAAGAGGACCTTAATATAAAATGTGGTTGAATATTTTTGTTTTGCTATTTTAAATATATGAAAACAGAATTTTTCTCTCTCTAAACATGTCTGTACCAATTCCAGTTTTAAAGATGTTGTGCATATTGTTAGATAATATATATCACCTGCAAAATTTTAAATATTTCTTGATTTGGGACTTCTCTACTCTCAAATGCAGAGCTATAAGACATGGCTACTGCTAAGCCATTTTGGCTAAGGATTATTCTCAACTATCATGTAAATTACTCCATGCTTTCAGACTACCAAACTCTTTCATATTTATAACATCTCAGCAATAAGTCAAATGGTCAAAAGCTGGTTTCAAATAGAGAAATAGAAGTGATTATTTTCTTTTTTTCTTTTTTCTTTTTTTAATTTTAGTGCTCTTTATTTTTTTTCAAACTTAATATAAATTTATTTATTTTAGTTTTCAACATTCCCTTCCACAGGTTTTTGAGTTCCAAATTTTCACCCCATCTCCCCCCCCCCCCACCCCAAGATGGCATGCATTCTGAATATCCCTTCCCCTACTCTGTCCTCTCTTCTATCTCTCTCCCCTTCTCTTATCCCCTTCCCCTTCTATTTTCCAGTAGGGCAGGATAGACTTCTGTACCCCATTTCCTATATTTATTTCTCAGTAGCATGTGAAAACATTTTTTTTAAACATATATTTTTAAAACTTTAGGTTTCAAATTTTCTCTCTTCCTCCCTCCCCAACCACCCTCATTGAAAAGGCAAGCAACTCAATATAAGTTGTACATGTGCAGTTATGCAAAACATGTCCATAGTAGACATGTTGTGAAAAACTAACTCTATTTCCCTTAATCCTATCCTGCCTCCCATTTATTCTATTCTTTCTTTTGATCCTGTCTTTCCTCAGAAGTATTTACTTGTGATTAACCCCTTTCCCAATCTGCCCTCCTCTCCATCATCCCCCTGCTCTCTTGTCCCCTTTCCCCCCCTATTTTCCTGTAGGGTAAGACAGATTTCCATACCCAATTGAATGTGTATGTTATTCCCTCCTTAAGCCAGATCCTATGAGAATAAGATCCACTCATTTCCTCTCACCTTCCCCTGTTTCCCCTTCCACTATAAGAGACTTTTCTGTTGGTTTTTTTTTTGTAAGATAATTTACCCCATTCTACCTCTCCCTTTCTTCTTCTCCAAATATAATCCTCTCTCATCCCTTCATTTTATTCTCCAGATATGACCCCTAAATCTTCAACTCACCCTGTGCCCTCTATCTATCTATCTACATATACATACATATAATTTTTTTCCTCCAACTACCCTGATACTGACAAAGGTCTCATGAGTTATAAATATCATCTTTCCATGCAGGAATGTAAACAGTTCAATCTTAATAAGTCTCTTATGATTTCTCTTTCCTGTTTACCTCTTCATGTTCCACTTGAGTCCTGTATTTGAAAGTCAAATTTTCTATTCAGCTCTGGTCTTTTCATCAGGAATGCTTGAAAGTCCTCTATTTCACTGAATGACCATTTTTTCCCCTGAAGGATTATACTCAGTTTTGCTGGGTAGGTGATTCTTGGTTGTAATCCTATCTCCTTTGCCCTCCGGAATATTATATTCCATGCCCTCCGGTCCTTTAATGTAGAAGCTGCTAAATCTTGTGTTATCCTGATTGTGTTCCCACAGTACTTGAACTGTTTCCTTCTGGCAGCTTGTAATATTTTCTCCTTGACCTGGGAACTCTGGAATTTGGCTACAATATTCCTAGGAGTTTTCCTTTGGGGATCTCTTTCAGGAGGAGATCTGTGGATTCTTTCAATTTCTATTTTGCCCTCTGTTCTAATATATCAGGGCAGTTTTCCTTGATAATTTCTTGAAAGATGATGTCTAGGCTCTTTTTTTGATCATGGCTTTCAGATAGTCCAATAATTTTTAAATTCTCTCTCCTGGATCTATTTTCCAGGTCAGTTGTTTTTCCAATGAGATATTTCACACTGTTTTCTAATTTTTCATTCTTTTGGATTTGTTCTACTGTTGTGATTTCTCATAAAGTCACTATCTTCCAATTGCTCTATTCTAATTTTTAAGGAAGTATTTTCTTCAGTAAGCTTTTGGACTTCCTTTTCCATCTGGTCAATTTTTCTTTTTAGGGCATTTTTCTCCTCATTGGCTTTTTGGACCTCTTTTGCCATTTGGGTTAGGCTATTTTTTAAGGTGTTATTTTCTTCAGTATTTTTTTGGGTCTCCTTTAGCATCACTCTCAGTTTTTCCTCTACTTCTCTAACTTGCTTCTCAAAATCATTTTTGAGCTCTTCCATGGCCTGGGACCAATTCATATTTTTCTTGGAGGCTTTGGATGTAGGGGCTTTGACTTTGTTGTCTTCTTCTGGTTGTATATTTTGGTCTTCTTTTTCACCAAAGTAAGATAATATAGTCTGACTCTTTTTGCCCTGCTTGGTCATGATCCCGGCCAATTGCTTGAGTTTTAAACTCTTTGTTAAGGTACGAATCTGCTTCCAATATGGAGAATGTACTGTCCCAAGCTTCGGGGGTTTGTACAGCTGTTTTCAGAGACACTTGTAGGGACCTGTAAATTTTCAGTTCTTCCAAAGTGGTATGATAAGGGGCAAGGTGTTTACTCCTTTCCTGGCCTGCTACTACAAGTACAACACACCTTTCTGATCAATCATCCACGTTGTTTTGGACTGGAAATTTGTTTCACTCTTTCTTTTTGTGGGTTCTGCTGCTTCAGAATTTGTTTAGAGCCATTTTTTATGAGTATTTGGAGGGGTTTGAAGGAGAGCTCAAGCAAGTCACTGCTTTCACTCCGCCATCTTGGCTCCGCCCCCCCAGAAGTGATTATTTTCAACAAGTACTGCATAAACATGAATTGAATTGAATTGAATTTAGGAGCTACTATGTGAAAGATGTTTGGTTTGTTCTAGAGTAAGCATCTGTTTGATTCAATCAGATTTAAAGCCCTTTAGAACTTGGTTCTAACCTACCTGTCCAGCTTTATAGAGATGTTCCATTTCACATATTGTATGGTCCAGTCAAATTGTCCTTGCTATTTCTTGCACATGATACTTGAATTAGATTCAATGGCAGGCAGTATGGTAGGTGGAAAGAATACTGGAATTGGAGCCAAAGAAACCAGATTAAAATTCTACTTGTCTCACTTAATTAACAATAACAACATTGGTAGTTCACAACCATATAGTGTTTTAAGTGCAAAGCACTTTATGAATATTATTTCATTTTATCCTTATGACAACCTCGGGAGTGTGTGCTATTGTTATCTCCACTTAACAGAAGAAGAAACTGAGGCAGACAGTAAGTATCTGAGGTCGGATCTGCACTTAGTCTTCCTGACCCCAAGTACAGCACTTTATCCATTATGTCACACAGCTATTTAATCAATTATTCTATCTGTGAGCTGGTACAAATCATTGAACCTCTCTGGGCCCCAGTTTCTTCCTCTATAAAACAAGGGGGATGAACTAGGTGACCTCTAAAATTCTTTCTGAGGGACAAGGACTTTAGTAATCTGCTTCTTATGCTCCTCAAGAAAGTAAGAAACTAATGTTCTATCTTCCCAAAATGTATGTACTTTAAGCCATGTTCTTAGTGGTGATTTCCTGATTTTAGAATCCTTTTGAAGGAAATCTGTTTTGTTTTTTTAAATTTCCTTTCCCCTTCCCCTTCTAGATTACAACTAACCTTTGAGTAGGACATGAATCATACATTATGCCCTTGGACAGTGAGGATGATTCATTTACAGCTGGTTGCCAGGTTAGTGGTGAAATTCCCCCTTGCATTGCTGCAAGAACACTCTCATTAATACTGCATCACTTGTTCTGTGCATATCTTTTGTTGTTGGCACTGTGAACTCAAGTGTTAAGAATGAAGAGTGACAAAGTAAGACAGTAGAACCAAACTGTCATTCATAACTGAATGAGCCAGGAAATAAGACACATAGAGCAACAGCCTCAAAGCATCCAAAGAATGACCCAGAGACCCACAGACATCCTCCTCCTGCTTCAACTGACTTCCAAAGGGCATCCAGTTCATGGAGGAAATGATTAGGAAACCTTCTATTCCCCATCCTGTCCTTTCCCTCACAAAATAAAACCTTCTTAGGTTGGTATAAACATGTTACAATAAAGTTTATGATAATCTCATTGGAGGAAAATTTGATTTGAAACATTATTTTAAAGTTTAGAGCAGAATGTTGGGAGAGTTCAGTGCAGTTGCAGCCTCTATTCTGACTTTTATGCTTTTAATTTTTAGTCTTTCTTTCTTTCTTTCTTTCTTTCTTTCTTTCTTTTCTTTCCTTTCTTTCTTTCTTTCTCTCTCTCTCTCTCTCTCTTTCTCTCTCTCTCTCTCTTTCTTTCTTTCTTTCTTTCTTTTCCTTATCTTTCTTTCTTTCTTTCTTTCTTTCTTTCTTTCTTTCTTTCTTTCTTTCTTTCTTTCTTCTTTCTTTCTTTCTTTCTTTCCTCCTTCCTTCCTTCCTTCCTTCCTTCCTTCCTTCCTTCCTTCCTTCCTTCCTTCCTTCCTTCCTTCCTTCCTTCCTTCCTTCCTTTCTTTCTTTTTTTTTTTTTACAAAAATGAATGCTGCATTTTGTCTAGGCTTTTTTTTCTTTTATTAATTCATCATGGAGGTATGTTAAACCATTTTGTTTTTTATTTGATGTTATTGATATGATGTGTTAATAGTTTATTTCTGTTACTGAACCATCCTTACATACCAGCTATAAATTAAACGACCATCATGAACATACACTGTGGTAACCTCATTGCTAATATTTTATTCAATATTTTTACCTCAATATTCATTAATAATATTGATCTACAGTTTGCTTGTTTTTTTCTGAGTATAAGGAAAATATTTATCTTATAGAAGGAGCTTAATATAGTATCTTTTTCTAGAATTTTCTGAAAAGTTTAGGCAGATTTGGAATTATTCTTTAAATGTTTGATGGAATTCATTTATGAATTCACCTGAATACAGCTCTTCACCGCCCCCCCCCCCGGGAGATCATTTATAGCTTACTCAATTACTTTCTGAAACTGAGTTGTTTAGATTTTCTACTTCCCATTTTGTTAATCTGGGTTTTTTATTTTTGTAAATATTTATTCATTTCTTTTAAATTTTAAGTTTTATTGGCATATAATTGGGTGTAATAGTTTCTGATCAATTCTTGCTTTTCTTACGTTTTGTTGTAGATTTATCTTTCATTTCTGTTTTTTTTTTGGTGAGTTTGTTGTCTTCTCTCTTCTTTTGGCATCAATTTAAGTAAGGCTTTATTTGGTATTGAATTCTCCTCTTATTTAATTTCCTTTCTACTTTTTTGAACATAACTTTATAAAGAATATTTTAAAAAGAACTATAATATAAAGGTTTTATTATCAGTTCAATAATTTAATAACATATGCAATGTATAGTCAATGTTTTAGAAGATGGGGGATATGAAAATAAAAATAGAACATTCGCTCGAAAAGTTTGCAATCTAATTGGGGAGGATAGATAAAAAGCATGAAGAGAAATATATTACATTGTAGAAAATGTGGCATCTAAATAAAGTGTCTAAGGAATATGAAGTGAGAGATACCACTTTCATTGTACACAGGTTTAATGGAGGATATTGCAATTGAATTGGATCTTATAGAAAGAGAATGGTTTCACTGGAGACAAAAGGAGAACATTCTTAGAATGAGAAGTGGCCAACATGAATACAGTGAAGCTCAAGAGGGCCAGACAAATTTGGGGAATAGCAGTCTAGTTTGGCTAGAATATAATTTATATGTAGTGAAGTATTGTGGAAAGAAAGACTAGAAAAACATTGGAAGTAGACTGTGGAGCATCTTAAACACAAGGAAAACTGATTAAGTTAAAGGAATGACCACTTGCTTGCTACAAGATGGGGTGGAACAATCATAGGCACATAGAATAATAATATAGCTTTTCTGGAGCATAGAATACGTGGAAGGGTATAACATGAAATAAGTCTGAAAAGGTATAGTGGTACCAGTCTGTGGAGGCCTTGAATGCCTGACAAAGGAGTTTTAATTTTGTTTAGTAGGCTATAGGGAACACCTAAAACTTTTGAGTAGCGAAGTGACTTGGTGAGATAAAAGTATAAGAAAGATTCTTCTGTTTTTAGTGTGAAAGGCAGAGTGGTGATATGAATGTGAGTTAGGGAGCTACCAAAATTACTCAGATAAATGGTCTTTCTGCTAGAGAGGTGATGGACTGAAAATACAGAATGCAAAGTCACCAATGTAGAAATTCATTTTCCTGGGCTATGAATATTTGTTATGGGAGTTTTAATATTTACTATTGTTCAATTGGGGTATGGTGGGGGAGAGATAATAAAAGCTTGTAAAACAAAGAAAAAAGGAAGAAAAGAAGAAAGGAGGAAAGAAATAGGGAAAGAAAAAGGAAGAGAGGAAGAAAAAAGAAAGAAAAAAAGGTGAAGAAAAAAGAAAAAGAAAGACTATTTCAGGTGGGTGTGGCTCCAGAAAGGGCTGAGTAACAGTTGATATGGTGTTTGCTGTCCCACAACTTGAGGAGAAACAGAGCAGAACAGAGGTCTGTACACAACATTTGTAGATCTGACCAAGGCCTTTGATACTGTCAGTTGTGAGGGCTTATGGAAAATTACGTCAAAATTTGGTTGCCTGGAGAAGTTCATCAGCATTGTATGTCAGTTTCATAACAGCATGCTTGCCTGGGTTCTGGATAACGGACAATGCTCTCGTGTTTTCCCAGTTACCAATGGAGTGAAACAAAGCTGTGTGCTTGCTCCCTTGCTTTTTAGCATGATGTTTTTAGCCTTGTTGTAAAATTCTTTACATGAGGATGAACATGGCATCAAGGTCAGCTACTACACTGACAGTAAATTCTTCAACTTGAAAAGACTACAAGCCAAGACTAAAGTGGAGGGAGTGTTGGTGCATGATTGTCTGTTTGCAGATGATTGTGCACTCAATGCAGCCTCTGAAGCTGAGATGCAACAAAGTATGGATCGATTCTCTGCTGCTTGTGCTAATTTTGGCCTGATAATTAACACCAAGAAAACACAGGTGCTCCATCAGCCACCATCACACCACTCATATGTGGAACCATTTGTTACAGCAAATGGAGAAGTTTTGAATGCTGTGGATAAGTTCACTTACCTTGGTAGTGTACTTTCCAGGGATGTACACATTGATAATGAGTTTGACGCATGGATTGCCCTAGCTAGCTCAGTGTTTGGGAGGCTCCGAAGGAAAGTATGGGAGAGAAGAGGTGTTAGACTGACTACCAAACTGAAGGTCTACAGAGCCATTGTGCTGACCTCATTGTTGTATGCCTGTGAAACCAGTACAGTATACCAGGTAGCGCCATGCCAGGACACTGAATCACTTCCATTTGAATTGTCTTAGGAAGATGCTGAAGATCACCTGGAAGGATCACTGAGGTCCTTTCTTGAACTAAACTGCAAAGCATTCAAACTCTGCTTCAGAGAGTGCAACTTCAATGGGCTGGCTATGTCATTCGAATGCAAAATGTATACTTGCCAAAAAGACTATTTTGTGGAGAACTTGCACAGAGCAAGCATTCACATGGTGGTCAGAAGAATGGATGCAAGGGCACTCTCAGAACTTTGAACTTTGGGACTGACTGTGTGACATGGGAGACACTGGCACAGGATCACTCCCATGGCGTGCCCGCATCAGAAAAGGTGCTGTGCTGTATAAGCAAAGCAGAACTGAAATAGCTCAAGAGAAACACAAGATACGCAGATTTAGAGAATCCACCCCAAAGGTTCACATGGACTATTTGTGCCGGACCTGTGGTAGAACGTTCCAAGCTCATATTGGTCTAGTCAGCCACAGTAGGACCCACTGAAACTTGACTCTAGCATAGTGATGTCATTTTGGTCCTCTTCGAAAATGCAGGACAAAAACCAACCAATGAAGGTGATGGAAGATGGACTATATATGAAGATCAGAAGAGGGATGGTATATGAATAAAGTGAATTGGCAGGCCCTGGCCAGTTATTAGATACGTGGAAGAGGAAAAAGTCAAATATGATCACAAGGTTACAAACATGGGAGAATGTGTGAATGGTGGTAACATAAATAGACATAGTAATATAGGGAGTAAGAACAGCCACAGAGGAAATATGGTAAATTTAGCTTTACATATGTTGCATTTGAGGTGTCTATGGAGTATCTGGGTATAGAATTTCTTTCTTTCTTTCTTTTTCTTTCTTCCTTTCTTCCTTCCTTTCTTTTTCTTCCTTTCTTTCTTCCTTTCTTTCTTCTTTCATTTTTTCTTTTTCTTTTATTTTTTTCTCAATTACATGCAAATAACATTGTTTTTCACATTCATTTTATTTTATTTTTTTCTTTGCTAGGCAATGAGATTAAGTGACTTGCCCAGGGTCACACAGCTAGTGAGTATCAAGTGTCTGAGGTCGCATTTGAACTCAGGTTCTCCTTACTCCAGGGCTGGTGCTTTATCCACTGAGCCACTTAGCTGTCCCAGCCATTCCCATTCATTTAAAAAAAAATTTGAGTTGCATATTCTTTCCCTCCCTATCTTCTTTTTTACTTATTTACTTATCTCCTATTTACCTATCTCCTTCAGAACAAAAGCAATTTGGCATAGATTATACATGTGTAGTCATGTAAAACATTTCCATATTAGCCATACTGTAAAAGAAAACTAAAAATAAGAAAAAAATAACGAAAAAAAGTATCCTTTAATTTGCACTCCAACTCCATCAGTTCTTTCTCTGGAAATGGATAGCATTTTTCATCATATGTTCTCCAGAACTCTGTTGGATCATCATATTGCTGAGAATAGCTGTCATTCACAGTTGTTCATCATATATTATTGCTATTACTGAGTACAATGTTCTCCTGGTTTGGCTCATTTCACTTTGCCTCAGTTCATGTAAGTCTTCCCAGGTTTTTCTGAAAAACATCCTGTTCATCATTTCTTATAGTATTCCATTGCAATCACATACCATAACTTGTTTAGCCATTACTCAGTTGATGGGTATCCCCTCAATTTCTAATTCTTTACTGCCACAAAAATAGCTGCTATAAATTTTTTGTACATATAGGTCCTTTTCCTTTTCCTTTGAACCCCTCAGCATACAGACTGATGGTATTTCTGGGTCAAAGAGTACACAGTTTTATAACACTTTGGGTATAATTTCAAATTGCTCTCCAGAATGGTTAGATCAATTCACAACTTCACCAACAAGGTATTAGAGTCCCAATTTTCCCACACAGTCTATAACATTTGTCGTTTTCCTTTTCTGTCATATTATCCTTTTTGATAGGTGTGAGAGGGTACCTCAAAGTTGTTTTAATTTGCTTTTCTCTAATCAATAGTGATTTATAGCATTTTTTTTCCATATGACTATAGGTAGCTTTGATTTCTTATTCTGAAAACTGCCTGTTCATATCCTTTGACCACTAATTAATTAGGAAATAACTTGTATTCTTATAGAGTTGATTCAGTTCTCTATATATTTGAGAAATGAGGCCTTTATCAGAAAAACTTACTATAAATTTTTTCCTATTTCCTACTTTCCTTCTCATCTTGGTTGCATTGGTTTTGTTTGTATAAAACCTTTTTTAATTTGATGTAATCAGAATTTTTCATTTTATATCCCATAATACTCTCTATCTCTTGTTTGGTCATAAAATCTTCCTTTATCCATAAATCTGACAGGTAAACTATTCCTTGGTGTTGAATCATTTTAAGTGTGTCCCATTCTCCGTGACTCCATTTTGGGGGTTTTCTTCCCAAAGCTACTGGACTGGTTTGCCATTTCCTTCTCCAGCTCATTTAACAGATGAGAAATTGAGAAAAACAGGGTTAAGTGATTTGCCCAGGGTCACCCAACAAGTGTCTAAGGTTGGATTTGAATTCAGGTCCTCCTTATTTCAGGACCAGCTCTCTATTCACTGAGTCACCTAGTTGACTGTATGTCACCCTTTATGTCCAGATCATGAGATGTTGGTTCATTCCTTAGTCTGCTTTATTCAAAACTATAGTTTTGTTCTGTATTCTTCATTCTCCCTCAACTCTCAGGTCAAGTCAATTATCAAACCTTGATCATTCTACTGCAGATTTCCTTGTGTCCATCCATCCCTTTCTCTCTGTCCTCATTGGCACAAATCTGGTATAGATAGTTATTAGCACATTCATTCCCTATGGCAAAAAAACCTCCTAACTGGTCTTTCTACCGTTAATCTCTCACCTCCAATCTAAACTCTGGTTATATTATACTGGCCCAAGCCTCCACATCGCTTCGTGGGCTCTTCCACACCATGCCACTTCTATTTGAACTTTCATTTCTTTGTCTTTCCCACCAGCAACTCAAACTCCACTCTCCATCCCTTAGCTCTGATCAGTTTTTGCCTTATCATGTCAGAACCTAGGACTCCCACTACATCTGGCAGTATGCTAAGCTATATCCTTCCCTTTTCCCCCCTCCTTCTTCCTTTTCCAGCTTCTCTTTATATATGTTTTCCTCCATTAGAAGGTCAGTGATGATATCTGGTCTAAACTTTGTATTTCCTCTAGTACTTTGCATATAGTTTTGTTGCTATGTCACTTTTTTTAGTCATGTCTGACTCTTTGTAACATCATTTGGGGTTTTCTCAGTGAAGATACTGGAGTGGTTTGCCATTTCCTTCTCTAGATCATTTTACAGATGACAAAACTAAGGCACACAGGGTCACACAACTAGTAAGTGTCTGAGGTCACATTTGAACTCAGGAAAATGAGTCTTCCTTCAGGCCTGGTGCTCTATCCACTGTGACACTTAACTGCCCTTTGCGTATTGTAGATGCTTGTTTTCCCTTTGTTTAGCGCAGTGCCTGTCATATACTAAGCACTTAAATGCTCTCTCTCTCTGTCTCTGTCTCTCTTTGTCCCTCTCTTTGTCTCTGTCTCTTTCTTTTTCCAACTCAAATTCTCTATCTTCCATAAAGCCTTCTTTAATTAACCAGGTTATTAATGGCTTTTACTCATTTGGACTTCACACAATCACTTTGTACATCTTCTGTGGACATATCATGCAATATTTTGAAATGTAATTATTTTCAAGTCACATCTCCATAGTAGACCATAAGCTCCATAAAGGCAGGGATAAAATTTATCTGATCTCTATTTCCCCTACTACTTTGAATATAATAGACACTTAATAAATGATGATTAAATTAATTTAAATATTAAGAACAACCTTATAATTCTATTAACATATAGATATTTGAAAATCGAATGGATTATCTACTGAAGTGAGTTTCCCAACATTAAAAGTATTCAAGCATGGTCTGGATGACCACTGGTCATTGATATTGTCAGTTCTTGCAAGGGGGAAAATAGTCTCTAGCATTCCTTCTAATTCTCAGATTCTATGTTTCTTCAATTTGATTGCATTAGAACTTGAAAAGTTCCTCCCTATTTTTCCTTTTTTTTTATTATCCTTTTTATTCAAACCTAAAAAGATGAAATAAAATGAGCATTCCCATATACATTATTGAACAGAAGAGGATTGTAAATGAAACCATATATCTCTATTATATAGAGCTTGCTCTTTAAAAAGCACAACATGTAACTTTCAGAGCTTTTTTACTTGTTTATTATTTCTTCTTTGCCTGTCTATCTAAGTGCCCTGTAACAACCTTGTACATTATTCAGGACAGATTTTCATTCCTATTTTAAAGAGAGGAGAAGTAAGGCACAGAAAGGAAATTTGCCAGGCCAGCTAGTGATAGAATAAGAAGCAAATTTGGCTATACTTTACCAACAGCTGACATTTCACTAATCATCCTGATTTTACCAATCTGTTCTAAGAAATCTCTACCAAGGTTGGTGTGTTCAGAGTTTCATCAAAATAACTGCCACTAGAGTGTGTTTCCTCTGTATATTTCTTCAGCCTTGAACACAGGTTTGGAGAAAAAAATTAAACAGAAGTCCCTCAAATACTTTCCCTGAGGTTTTTTACTTAATGATGGCCCTGATAGAAAGAAGTATGGTGCCAGTGGAGTTAATTTCAAATTCTATCTGCTCAGAGCTACATTACTTTTAAACTCTACGTGCATTTTTTTTGAGTTACCAGATTAGTAACACAGCTTCATTTCATGAGCTTTTTAAAAAATGGAAACCAAAAGACATAGGGAGTGGGGTAGTGGGCCTGGAGTCAGAAAGACTCCAAATCCTGGGTCTGAACCTAGTAAGCTGTGAGACCATGGACAAGCCATTCAACACCTTTGAGCCTCAAGTGCTTGTCTAGGACTCTTCAGTTATAGACATCCTCACTGGCTAAAGTCATGCAACCTTCACATATTAATAGAAACTATTAAAGTAGAAACATTCTATATGACATTAATATTTAAAAATCTTGATTTACCCGATACTTCAAGTACCATTGGGGATTTTTTTTAGTGAGACAATTGGTGTTAAGTGACTTGACCAGGGTCACACAGCTAGGAAGTATTACGTGTCTAAGGCCTGATTTGAACTCAGGTCTTTCTAACTTCAGGGCTGGTGCTCTGTACACTGCACCACCTAGCTGCCCCTAATTGAGGATCTTTTGAGGGGAGCGAGATGCAGTTATTATTGTTTACCTGAAAAAATTTCCTAGATTTTTATGGATAAATAATGTAATTTATCAAAGAGCAGCTAGGTGGCATAGTGGGTAGAGTGTTGGGCCTGGAGTCAGGAAGACTCATCCTCCTGAGTTCAATCTGGTCTCAGACATTTACTAGATGTGTGACCCTGGGCAAGTCACTTAACCATGTTTGCCTCAGTTTCCTCATCTATAAAATGAGTTGGAGAAGGAAATGGCAAACCACTCTAGTGTCTTTGCCAAGAAAACCCCAAATGGAGTCATGAAGAGCTGGACATGACTGAAACAACTGAACAAAGTAATTTGTCATCTTCTTTAAGTTCGCCAGGTATTACTCTTCAGACTATGTTTTTATGACCTCTCTGTCCCTCTTTAGATCACAGAGCTGGGAGGGATCTTGATTGGTTGTCGCCTTATATGTAAAGAAATGATGCTTAATTATCTGGGAGTCAGCAAAGTAACCCAATGACAAACAGGCAGGAAATTTTCCTCTTCCATAGGTAGGTCAAGTGCAAAGCTAGTGGAGGGGGCACTTAAACCTCACAAGTCGTAGCTTACATTGACGGAGCACCTTACAGGATAAAAAACTAGTACTGATACAGTGTTTTTAGTTTTGCAAAACACTCTAAATACATCCTTTAGTGTGATCATGACAATAATCCTATTCAGTAAATACTATCATCATTATAATTGTCACCATTATTTCTATTTTATAGATGATGAGACAGACTCATAGAGGTTAAATAACTTGTGTAAGGTCACAGTAAAGCATGGAGCTATGCCTTAACCACACATTTTCTTAATCTCAAACTAGCACATTTTCTACTAAATAATGCACCCCATATAGGTAATCTGGTTCCTGTAACTCACATCATTATGGCATGTTTCAATTTAGGAAGCACCTTCCTCTCAGCATCTTTATGATATACAGAAGGAAAGTATTGTTATTCCCATTTTATGGATAGGAAAATTAAGGCATAGGTAAGTGAAGTGACTTGCCAAGTTACACAGCTAGTAAGTGCTAAAGTCAGGATTCGTACTCTTAAGTTGTCCTTTTGCCTCAAAGACCTGCCCTCTCACTACGCCCCACTGCTTTAAGGATTCATTGGTCAAAGCTTACCTTTTTCCACCAGCTGCCATTTTTTTTCTCCTAGTGGTGGTAACAGTGTCTATATTCCTGGGTGAAATCAAGTTTCACCCGAGTCTTTCAATCTCTGGTCTAATCCAGGAATGTCTACCTTCATATTCAATTCAATTCAGTTCAATTCACCAAGCATTTGTCTAGTGCTATTAAGGATATTAAGACATTTTGCAAATATTTAGAAGATCATATTTATAAAGGTATATGTATAGATACATGTATACATACATAAGTGTACATATATTGTATATATATGTATACATTCACATGTGTATATAAATCTACACATACATAATACCTACATTATATATATGTGTATATATGTATGTATATATGAGCTCATATTCCATTGTCATAAAGATGATTTACTGTTGCTTGTGCAGGTAGGGTGGATGAAGAGGGCAGGGACTGTTTTTGCCTTTCATTGTCTTACTAGAGCTAAACACACTGCTAGGAACACAGTAAGCACTTAATAAATGCTTGTTGACTTCAATAAGGTCTAGAAATGAGATATTCCCAATATTGAATACCAAGCATGGAGAATGATAAATTATTTCAAGTCATTTTTCCCCTTCTCCCTCCTCTCCAGCCCTAAACACACACACACACACACACACACACACACACACACACACACACACACACACACACACACACACACAAAGAGCCAACAGCCTAGATTTGTTCTGGAGTCCAGGGTTCTGGAGGCAACTTTGAGGCAAGCTTGGGTTTGATAATCATTCCCGAAGTCACCTTAATTTTTCCTTAGGACAAAATTATTGTGTGATTTGGAGTTGGAAGAAACCTCAAAGATTATCTAGTCCAAGGCACATGTTCTGTGGATGAGAAAGCTAAGAGCCAGAAGAGGGAGTGACTTGCCCAAGGTCACAATGACAGTAAAATGGTAGAGCTGGATTTTGAGAATGCTCTGCCCTAATGATGAACAGAGATAGAATTTGACCTCCTGGGCCTGTTACACATGGGGTGGATCCTATTTCAGTCTTTTAAGTCCTGAATATGAGGAAGGTATTTACTGTGGGAGAAACAAATCATGCTGAGGAAAGTGGATACTTAAATGAAAAGCAAAATCAGAATGAGTGAACCCTATCTTCCTTGGAACTCTTTATCTGAGTCTCGGAAAGTCTTCTTTTCATATTACCTTCTACAGCAAACTCTGAAAATGTTTGTCTAGGGGGTACGTAGGGGCTTGAAACCGTGAATAGAGATGACAGTAAAAGTGTGTTTGCAGACAGCGATTGCTCTAGATACAAATAGGAAGAAAAAGAAAATCTAGCGATTATTTCAATTAAAACACTCCTCTGTTAGCCAGATTATCTGTTGCATTTGAACAGAACGTTGGCAGAAGCATAAGGAGAGAAAGAGTGTTGGCCTTGGAGTGAGATCTTTAGAAGATCAATTAGAAGAATTAGAAGATCAAGCCTGTAAGACTGGTCTCCACTCCTTCCTAGATGTGGAACCATGGGCAATTTTCTTCATACTTCACCTACATAATGTTTCTTCCATGCTGCATTTTATTCCCTACCCTATTTTTCTTTCACTTCTTGTTCTGAGAAAAGTATGAGGCCCACTATTTTTTTTTTTTCTGGGAAAGAGGCATTAGCCACCGCATCTGTGTCATTTTCTACTCTCTATGTAGACTTCCTATGTCTATGACCAGGGGTGTTATGAGGCTCAAATAAGATAATGGATGGAAAGCATTTTACAAACCCTAAAGTGCCATATAAATGGCAATCATCATATTTTTGTTTCTTTAATTGATCTAATTTCCTCCCACTTTGCCTTTTTTGGACCTAAGAAATATCTGGTCAGCATTCTCCTTTTCAATAGCACATCACATTCAGGAAGAGAGTTGTTACTGGTTACACAGTGGAAGGGTGCTGTGTTTGGAGTCAGAGTACCTGGGATTGAGTTCTGGCTTTGCTCTTCACTTGGGCAAGTCCTTAACTCCTCCGGGCCTCAATTATTTGGCTATGAAAAATGAAGGAGTTGTATGGCCTCTTTGTTCCCTTCCAGCGCTATCAATGATCTTGCAATCATCCTCTTGACCTCAGTCTTTTGCAGACTAATTCTACTTGTTTTAAGTTTCCCTCATTTTATATACCCTTCGATGTTTGGACGCCTTCCAATGGTTTCTACTTTCTTCTTTCTTTGTCTTCTGGAGCTCTGTGATTCTCTGTCTCCCTAACAGGAGGGACATTGATGAGCCACCTGCCCACAAGTGCCATTCTTGGGTGTTACTGTTGCTCCCAAGAGCGAGACAAGATGGCAAAAAAAAAGACCAAACCATAAGCATTCCTGATGGCTCTGGAGTCATAGGACCCAGCCAAATCCTACCAGTGATACTGAGTGTTTATAACCTTGGGCAAGTACTCCCATCCTGCTTGTCTAAAGATGATGATAATGATTAACATTTATATAGTGCCTACTTTGTGCCAGGCATTGTGCTAAGTACTTTATGAATATTATCTCATTGGATCCTCACAACAATCCTGGGAGGAAGGGGCTTTTACTGATCCCATTTTAGAGTAGAGGTAAGTGAGGCAGACTGAGGTCAAGAGACTTGCCCAGGGTCATCCAGCTAGGAAATGTTTGAGGTTGGATTTGAACTCACATCTTCCTGACTCTAGGCCCAGCAGTCTACACACTGTACCATCTACTTGTTATTGGTATTTGTTCCCCAATTGTCCATATCCATCTCTAAAAGCATCCTGTAACCTTCTGTTTCACAAAGTTTTGGCTCGTTAGCTAGGTTGAACTCCCTCTTAATTACCTCTTTTAGCTAATTGAGTGATTCGGGTTTTTTTTTTTTAAATTTTGTTGTCATTATTTGCTCTTTGTTTTTTGCTTCTTGCTGCTAATAGTTTCAAATCTTAGTGGCCAATAATGTGTGCAACCAATAACAAACAAAAAGCCTTAATTTTCTCCTTGACTGAATCTGGCTCCCTAAAGTCAGGAGTTATTAGGGGGTTGTTTTGTAAACTAGGAAACTGAGCCTACTTGGCAAGTACATTCTGCTTGGGACACAGTAGACAGAGGCCCTGTTAAATATCAAGGATTTAGTTTCCCACCAGATTGTTGGCTGAAGGGCAGGGAGATTGGAACCAACAAGGAAAATCTCCAGTTTGTTTTTTTTTTTGATGTTACTCAACATAGTCCATGTTCAAACATCTGTTTTGTTTGGAAATTACTTGCATATTATCAATTCTCTATGCCTTTTTAAAAAATCATAAATTTCCAAACCAACTGGTCCAAACAGACTGTTAAGATGTATTTTCCAAATCTTGGGCTCATTTAGGATCATGGGATTTGCAGTTGGCAAGGGCCTAAGAGGTCATCTAGTCCATGCTCCTCACATTTCACATGAGGAAACAGAAGCCCAGAGAAGTGACTTCCCCTAGTACAGTTATGTGGTAGATTTGATTTTAGGTCTTCTGGTGTTTGGAGTTGTCCTATAATCACATATAGAATCTCGCATTTCTGACACAAGGAAGCACAATTAACTATTGAGATGGTGTGGTAACAGGTTCTTCTGACTAATTTCTGAGAGCAGACATTATAGAGGAAGAAATTTCTTGGAGATGATAAGAGATGGGATAAATTGTTAGTGACTGCAGATATATTTCCCTCCCTAATTGACCTTACACACACACACACACACACACACACACACACACACACACACACACACACACACACACACACACACACCCTCTCGCTCTCTCTGGATTCAGGTACCTCTCTCAACACACCTTTCTCCAAGCATCGATACTCTGCTTGGACTCTTTCCTCAATAATCATACTCCTGCTCCATTATACCCTCCTCATTCCAGTGATCATAAGGGGCTATTGATGTAGAAATCCCATTGCCCTCCTCCAGCTGTCTGTTTCCTTGATCTCATGCACCTCAAGCCTATGGTAGTAGGTTGTGCGTGAAATCTGAAATAACTGAAGGAACAAAGGTTTGAGCTTCTGAGCATATCTATTTATCAATGCATGCCAACTGCATAATAAATTGGGACCAGACCTCCTCAGCTATGTACTGGACCTCAAATACAGGTGGAGACAGATAGTTATGTATTAAAACAATCAAATAAGACCAATTAATCAAAAGAAAACCATTTATAGGATACAAGGTAGGATATAAAATTAGGTTATTTGATTTCTAATTGGAGGAAAAAAATAGGGGGGTTTCCAAGTTGGGAGGGTGAGAGTGAACAGGTGCAATTCCCTAAAATCATAAAAAGAAGTCTTTTCCCTATTCCCAAGTGTCTGTATTCAATGAAATGAGCGAAGAAAAACAATAGCTGATTGACTGGTACGGGGCCAGTTTTCAGATAACACAAATGAGTTTCTTGAGATGTATAATTGTGAGAAAATTCCTTACATCAATCTTTGGATCTGACTGAGATTTTGGTCAACATAATCTAGGTCCTTAGTTAAGGGTCTCTGAGCAGTAGGTAGAGGTGGTCTAGCTTCCCAGCCATGTACGGCCATGTTCAAACAAAGCAATACATTTTCTCACAATTCTCCTAATTAAATAAAGTTTTCTCACAAGACAGAAATTGGACTAGTCCCATAATTGAATAGAAAAGGGACTGGGCTAGCTCCAGAACTGAGTCACAAGATAGAGTCAGTGTGGGTCACTCAATTCCCACAATTACTTTGTATCCCACCTCCAGTATCCCATTCCAGATTTGCTTACCACCTCCATTGTGCTCTCTGAAGTACTGGCTCCATTACTAAAGTTACTTTCATCTTAAACCTCTTTTTTTCTGACTGACTCCTTCTGGCACCCACTGAGACCTGATTCCCTCCTGGTGACACCACTTCCCTTGTCACTGGTTGTTTTCATTTCCCTTGTCACTGAGGAGTCAGGATACTCTTTGCTGCCTTTTGGCACTTCCAATAGCTTCTTCTACTACTAAGCTACCTTACCTCCTTTGAGGTTCATGTTATCTAAATTTATCACCCAAAGTAGATGTTGGTGGTTAATATCGAATTATCCCCCAGGACATTTTCATTCCTTCCTTACTCAATGAATTTGGTGACTAGCTTACAGACTTTCCCTCTTCAATAAATGCTGTCCTCATATTAGGGAACACACACATATACAATACATATATACACACACACACACACATATACATATATGTATATATACACATACATACATATGTATATGCAAATGTATGAATTATATTTGTAAATTATGTATGTATATTAACATTCCATCAAATAAATTAATTTACTAGATCTTCAAGCTGCTCACTGCTCGTGTTTCTCTTCAGTGACATTTAGAGATGGTCGTAGATGTGATCTTGCCAATACCCACAAGCGTTCCAATTCTATTTTTGCCAACCCCCAAATTCCTTTATCTGATCATAGTCTTTTACTATTCCTTCTTTCCCTCTGCCTTAAGACTTCAACCCTGTTTTTCTTCCTTACTGTGACCTCCATTCCCTCTGTCCCTTAGTTCTTTCCCAGACCATCACCCCTGCACTGACATTTCAGTTTTCTTCCCTATCGTGACTTGCTGGTTAACCAACTTAACTCTACACTATCATCTCCTCATGAATTCTTTTTTTTTTTTTGCTTCTTTGTCTTATCACTGATCAAGCCTTATCAAACACCAGCCCTCTATTACTCCGCCATCGGTTTCCTCTATTCTTATTCATGTGCTGCTGAAGACACCTGGAATAAATCATTAAAGAAATGCTTACAGGTTCCTCTGAAATTGTTATCTAATCTGAATTAGGTTTTTTATTATTTTCTTTTGGTCCTTCCTTCTTGAAGAGGACCATGACATCAGAAAGATGGTGTAGTGACTTGAAAGTGAATTGAATTTAAGTGAGGCAGGGCTGTGCAAAGTCACCAGCCTTGTAGACCAATCTGAATTAGGACCTCACAGTAGAAAAGTAAACATTCAACTACTTAACAATCAATTCATTATCCAACTCTCCACTGGGGCTGGTCCAAACTTTCTTCTCTCTCCTCAAGTCTCCTGTAGGTTCTTTTCCCCCTACCTTTTAAACTATGGACCTCTCATCATACTCAAACCAAAAAAAAATTGGGGCCATTTGAAAGGAGCTCCCCCTTTCCTCTCCTCCTCTTCTCACATAATTCAGTCCTACTATTTCATTCTTCTGTACAATCTTGGGTAAAGAGTTGGCCCTTCTACTTATCAAGGCCAACCTGTCTACCTATATTCTTTAAAAAAAATTATTTATTTTAAGCATTTTTTTTTACATTTTGAGTTCCAAATTCTCTTCTTCCTCCAGACCCTCTTCCAGCATTGAGAAGGCAAGCAATATGATATCAACTGTAAATGTAAAACCATGCAAAACATATTTCTCTATTATTCTTTTTGAAAAAGAAAGCAAGAAAAATAAAGGAAAAAAAAGTATGTTTCAGTCTGCACCCAGAGTTCATCAGTTCTGTCCCTGGAGGTGTATAGCATTTTTCATAATGAGTCCTTTGGGATTATCTTGGATCACTGTATTGCTGAGGATAGCTGTCAGTTACAGCTGATTGTTGTTATAATATCCCTTTGCTAGGATCCCCTATAATCTCTTTTTTATAGTTGTCCTACCTCTAAGCTGAGAGCTCCTGAAGCTGCTGTTGCTGCAGAGTGAGCTCTGGACCTGTGCCTACCCCAGTATGATAGACCTTATCTCCTAAGCTGTCTTGGGCTGGGCACCTCAACTTCTGTGCTCTGCCACTTCAGAATTTGATTTGAGGTATCATGCTTATTATTATTATTATTATTATTATTATTATTATTATTATTATTATTATTTTGGCAGGGCATACATTTATTTTAATAGACAGCCAAAATATTAAAAGATGGTAAAGATGAATGGAAATAATGTTTGTTCTTCATTAAGTTATTACCATCAAATGACTGCTGAAGCACTAAAATGCATTTTTCTTTAACCTTTCACAATGATCTCAGTTATTTTCTACTAGGACATAAAGGTAAATGTTTTCATTACCTGTTAAAGATCCAATTAGACATAAATGAAACTGTTCCAAAGTAAAAATCTATCAAACATTCTTAAGTGATTGTGTTGTTGAGGTTTCTTAGTTTTCACATGTAAATTTTAGTTTGTTCCACTATATAATTAACGCATTTTAAAAATCTGAGGCACAGATTGGGAGTTCTAGTTAGTTTGACAATTATAACTGAGTTAATCAAATTCTTACTTCAAAAATAATGATTGATTTTCATTACCTTTTAAAATTAGAACATATGTGAACATTAAATAAATGGAAGAAACAGTGATGGTCTCCAAATGCAGTAAATTATTACTTTTTAAAAAAACACATCATTTTTAAGATGTCAATCACTGTTGTCCTTTAGCAATTAATGAGTGTGAGCCTTAATGAGATTTTTCCAAAAATGTTTTGTAGCACCTCACATGCTGCTCACATACAGTCTCAAAGTCAGAGTCATTTCCACAATACGGATTTCCAATAATGAGTTGTTTCTGTGGATCATAGCTTCCAAAAAGTTTTTTAGCTTGGCAGTTTTTAACTTGGTTAACTTTTCGATTGAAATCTCTTAGATTGCTTTCATCCATACATATAATCAGAGGTCAGGAAATCTTCTTTGGTAATCTGCCTGGCTATATGATTCATGGTAATGCCATGTTTCTTCATGCAAGTCTGCACTCGATAATCTGGGGGATTTCCTATTTCATATGTAGATGTGTTTGCACTGTCTATCTGCCCCTTGTCTGAAATATTTTGATCACCAAGAAGTTTCCTAAAAACTGCTTCTCCTACAGGTGAGCGACAAATATTAACTTTACTGTCTGCTGATATTTCACTTTGAGGAAATAAATCAATCAGTGGAAGTCAGGTTGCGGCCCCGACACATGAACAGCACAGACTTGATTCCCTCTGAGGCCATTTTAATTTCCTAATCTGAGGTGCTTTAAAAAAAATATTTTGGAGGGGACTGTTGGGAGAGCTCAGCTGTAGTGTTTCCTCTACCTCATCATCTTTGACCTGCCTTTCACTCTACTTGGTTCCTTTTCCATCTTCTCAAACAGATTGCCCTACTATAATTTCTTCTCTCTATTATCTTCACTTTTTCCTTATCTACTGGTTCCTCCTCTGATATCTATGGCCGAGTTTCCCCCATTCTTAAAATCTATCTATCATCTATCTATCTATCTATCTATCTATCTATCTATCTATCTATCTATCTATCTATCTATCTATCTAATCTCTTCACTTAATACTCCCACTACTGAAATCTCCCCTTTATGGCTTAACTTGAGAAAGCTAAGTTTGGCATCTCTACTTCCTCTCCTCTCACTCTATTCTAAACCCTCTCTAGTCTGGATTCTAAACTAATCATTAAACTAAAATCAATCTCTTCAAAGGTATCATAATTGCTAACTTCAGTGTCCTTTCCTCAACCCTCATCCTTCTTGAACTCTCTGCAGTGTTTGATACAGTGGATCACCTCTTCCTGGGTATTTTTCCCTCTCTGGGTTTTCATGACACTGCTCTTTCCTGGTTCTCTTATCTGCCTGACTGCTTTTTCTCCATCTCCTTTGCTAGATTGTCATCCATGTCATGACCATTAGCCATAGGTGTCCCTCAAACTTCTGTCCTGAGGCCTTTTCTCTTTTTGTTCCATATTATTTCAATTGGTGAGCTCATCAATTCCCATGCAGATTATTTTTAGTTCTCCTTCTATAGCTCTTGTCTCTCTCCTAAGCTATCATCCCTTATCACCAATCTGCCATTATTGTAGTTCCAATCTTTATAATCTCTTGACTAGACTATTATAACAGTTTCCTAATTGAGTTCCTTGGCTCAAGAAAAACACTCACGTGATTTTCATCTGAAGTGTAGGTTTCATGTTGTCACTGCTCACTCAATAAACTCCACTGACATACCCTCAGCTCCCTTTTCCAACTTCCCTTCAAGTGTTGTCTTCCCCTATTAGAATGTAAGCTCCATGAGTAAGGAATTAGTTTGATTGCTTATATTTATAATATTTATATATGGAGCTCATGTTATAGTGTTGGTCACCTATGCTGTACTCTGTGTCTCTGTCCCCAATTTTTTCCATCATCTGGCTTATGTGGCACATGTATGGATAATAAATGTGGCTCGGGCAACTTACAACTTTAGAACTGTGGACGTCTCTCAGGGATTGTCCTTACAGAATTCACTGATGGGCATGGCAACTGTTTTCAGATTGGTGACTTTCCTGCTGAGGTGGGATGCTCTGCACAGTTGGCTTGACTAGCTTCTTGGAAGGGCCAGCATTTCAGCTGGGTGTGCTGATCCAATAGCTGTTACTCTACTATTTAACTGGGCTATTTTCTCCCTCCAGCTTGGCTTTCTTTTCAGTGACAGATGTACTCTCTGGCACTTCCAGTTTCAGTTTCAACTGATGCCTTTAGTGGAGGCAGTGTTATTCTTTATTAGAAAAAGCAGAAACCCAAAGTATAGGAATGCTAGAAACATCTACAGTTAGGCTTCCTCACCTTGGTTCGAAGATCTTTATTTTCCACCTCTTAAGCAGAAGGTGGCAATTCAGAGAGGCTGGCTTCTGCCAGCTAGATCTTCCTGACAGCAGGTACAAAGTACAGAAAGTTATACTTTCAATTTTCATGTAACTCTCAGATCAGTTCTTTGATCCTTCCCATTTCAGAAATGGGTCATCAGAGTAAGAAATTTGATTCTCATACCAACCCTATGAAATACGTGCTATTATGATCCAGATATTAAAAAGACAGGTGAGTTGGAAGTGAAGTAGGATATTACTATATGAGTGGAAGAAAGGGGACAGATTCAGGAGATGTTGTGAAGGTAGTGTGTAGAAAGCTTGGCAATTGATTGGAAAAGCAGTGTTGAGAGAGAGTCAAGAATGAAAAATGATCGCACTTGTGTAACTGGAAGAATGGTAGTATCCTTGACAAAAATAGAGAAGTCTAGAAGAGGGGTATATTTTGGAGGAAAGAGGATGAGTTCTATTTTGGGCATTCTGAGTTTGAGGTTCCTGCTGGATGTTCAATTTGAAATATGTAATAGTCAGGTGGCCATGTGGGACTAGAATTCAGGAGAAAAACTAAGATTGAATGCATCTACCTAGGAGTTAGTTGTGTAGAGATGACAATTCAACCCATGGGAGTTAATGTGGCCACTTAGAGACTGTAAAAAGAGAAGAGAAAAGGGTTCAGGACAGAGAAGAGGAGAACATCCATAGTCATTGGGAGAGATATAGATGATGATATAGCAAAGGATTACTCCCAACTCACCCTCCAACTGCATAACTATGTTAAAGATAGTAGAGGTAATAATGTGTATTGAATGAATGAATGTGCACTCCTTGGTAATGTCCTGGTTACTTCCCCTGGAACAATGGTGCTGTCCCTTATAGAACTAGGTAACTTAGTGTAATCTGTGTTTTCTATATCTATATTAAAGAGACTAAGGGGATCGCTATTGTCTCTTTAAGATATAGGTAAGGGCTTAGCTAGTGTTATTTGTACTTTACATTACAGATAGGCTGTTTGGGAGAAAACATCCCTTTGAAGTCAAGGAGAATGTAAGTGTGTTTATTTGTGATCCATGAGAAGATATGAAATATCAAAAGTCAGTTAAGATAAAAAATTAAGGTGAGGCACCTTTCCCTATGGAGTCAGGAAGAAGATGTGTGTTTATTCTGAGATCCATAAAATTCTTATGAAGAATGGGAGATGTTAGGAGGATTTCAGGAAAAACAAAACAAAACAAAGCAAAACTTCTCTCTGTTGGAATTATTTTAACTGTGTGAAAGTAACTTCATAAAGATAATTTTATGAAGAGCCAGTGGTGCAGTGAAATTTGGAGAGACTGTTTTATGTTCATTGAAGAGAGAACAAGAAGAAAGAAAGAATCCTAAAGAGTAATATTAAGAGACTTTATTGTCATTGTCATTGTCTCAACTGAGTTGAAAGATTTGAGGCTCATTTTCCAGACAAATGAAGAGGAGTCAACTATCAATATTTTGAGGGTTTGAGGTAGTTTTGGCAGTGCTATTTGTCATAGCCAAAATATTCTATATATGTACATATATACACACATATGTATGTAGGTATGTAGATATGTGTGCAAGTATATATGTATGCACATGCACACACATGTAGTATATGCACACACATGCATATACATGCAGATATATGTATAAATACACATATATGCAAATGTACACACATATACATGTGCAATGCATTTATATATGTGTATACATAAATATGGGTGTGTGTGTGTAAAGCAGGTAGTCTTAGAGAAGGCAGTAGGCACTATCAGCTGGTTGGACCAGGAAAGGTCTCCTATAGGAGGTAGGTGTTTAATCCCAGTCTTGAAGAAAACCTAGGAAGCTAAGAGCCAAAGGTCAAGAGTGAGAGGATTTTAAGTGTGGGATTCAGCCAGTACAAAAACAAAGAGATGGGAAATGTAGTATTGTATGCCAGGATTGGCAAGTATGCCAACATTGCTAGATTACGAAATGTGTGGAAGTAAGTATAACAAGATTGGAAAGGTAGGAAGCAATTTGTAATTTTAATATTTAAATATAGGTAAATAAGAGTAATTATTAATGGTAAATAATGTTTATCTAGTTCACTGAATAATAGTTAATGAATTTGAATAGGGGCATAATCTAATTAGTTAATTAATGATAACAGATTGCAAATTCACTAATGAGAAATAAATTATCCAACACACCTCTAGATTACTAGGGTTCTCATTAGTAATAATTTAAATGTGTAACAATGAGACAAGTGTTAGGCTGAAGTTGGGCGACCTATAAGAAAGTGTGGTCAGAGCCCAGACCCCTACAATGTGTTACATGCAGAGGACACATGGGGCATATCCTAGTCATGCCTGTTGTACATTAGGAAGAAGAGTGTATTTAGGGAGAAAAAAAGATGAATTCCATTTCAGATAGTACTTGACACTTAGAAAAAAAAAGTGGTAGGCACTTAAAAAATGCTTTTGGATTGATTGGTGCATTATTATAGAAATATAGAAATTAAGATAAGGGGTGAATTTGGCAGGAAAGTTATTTTTTGGACATCTTGTATTTGAGATGCCTAATAGAATACCCTTTTGGAAATGTTGGAAAGACAATTAACTCTTCATTTATTTGCAATTCTTAACCAATCTACCACCAAACAACAATCCTACCCCAAATTTCCAACTACTTAGTCACTTCCCATTTCCCCATAAAGACATGAAGCTCAAATTCTCAATTTTCTTCCCAATCTTACTAATTCTTCACTTCCTAAAATCCTACTGGAAGCATTGCTGGCCTTTGTACTCTTGTGCTATATAAATTACATGTCAGTCAGTCAATAAACTTTTATGAAGTGCTTACCACATGCCATTTATTGTGCTAAGTATTGGGGATATAAGAAAGGGAAAAGGTAGTCCCTACTCTCCAGAAGCTCATAGTCTAACTGGGGGTGGGGGGTGGGGGGCAGAAAGACAATTTATAAACAATATGTGCCAACAAGCTACATAGGATAAATTAGAAATGATTAATAGAAATAAAGCACTAGAATTAAGAGGGGTTTTGGAATGGCTTCCAGGAGAAGGTAGTAGGTGAGATTTTAGCTGCAGTTTGAAAAAATCTAGGAAAGGCAGGAGGCAGAAATGGAGAGGGAAATCATTCCAGGCATAGCAGTGAAAATGCCCAGTCAGTAGATGGAGTGTTTTGTGGGAGTAACAGAAAGGGAGGCAATGTCCCTGGATTGCGGAATATGTTGGAAATGTGTAAGGTTTAAGAAGACTGGAAAGGCAGGTTAGGAAGAACTTTGCATGTCAGAGGAGTCTATGTTTGATCCTAGAGACATAGGAAATCATTAAAACTTATTGGTAAGAGGGCTAACCTGGTCAGAGCTGTGCTTTAGGATGATCGCTTTGACAGCTGACTGAAGGAGAGCCTGGAGTGGGTAGAGACTTGAAGAAATGCCCCAACCAGTAGGCTATAGGCTATTGCAATAGTCCAGGTATGAGGTGCTGGGGACTTGCAGGAGGATAGTGGCAGTGTCAGAGGACAGAAGGGAGGGAGAGCATATGCGAGAAATGTCTCCTCTTGTAGTTGTACTTTATACTATCTTTGGGTAGATTTTATGGATTCTTTAGGACTTCCTTTGAGATCCCACTTTTCTTTCCTTCGATTGCTTCTATATCATGAGGATTTAAATCAGACAATATTTGTAAAGGGCTTACAATGCCTGACACATAGGAGTTGCTATATAAATGTTTATTGCCTTCTCCCTCTTTTCCTCTTCTCTATATTTGTACTTCATGATGTCTTTAAATAAGTCACAGAGTCTTGCTTATATGATCAAAACTTTATTTCTTTTCAGGAGTATAACCATGGCCTTTATTTGGTAGAAAAATGAAGAGCTATTGAATATTTTTGAGTGGAGGTATCTAGACTTTCTTTTTGGAGGTAGATGGCTCAGTAGATAGAGTGCTGGGCCTGGGGTCAGGAAGGCCTGATTTCAAATCTGGCCTCAGACACTTACTAGCTGTGTGACCCTGGGCAAGTCAATTAAGCTCTGTTGGCTTTAATCCACTGAAGAAGGAAATGGCAACCCACTCCAGTAGCATTTGACAAGAAAAGATCACGGATAGTGTTGGTATGCTATGTTTCATGGGGTCACAAAGAGGGGGGACACAACTGAAGACTAAACAGCAACAATTCAGGCTTTACTACCTGTACAGATTCATTGGGAGACAAGAGTCCTTAATGGGCACATAAGATTAACTCTACAGCTACAGAGCCCTGAATATGCAAGTTTAGCTATTACCACTGGGATAAGTAGCTCTGAATCTGTTTTCTTTCCAGGCTGATCTTTCTGTCTATGACCATGGTTCTAGTTTGGGTTCCTTGGCCCCTCCTTATAGGAAGCTTGATTTCAGTCCTATGTGCATCCTTAAATTTCTTTGGTGTGATTTGACTTCAGCCCTACCCCAGATATTCATAAATAAGGGTGGGGGGGGGAGGGAGAGAGAGAGAGAGAGAGAGAGAGAGAGAGAGAGAGAGAGAGAGAGAGGGAGAGGGAGAGGGAGAGGGAGAGGGAGAGGGAGAGGGAGAGGGAGAGGGAGAGGGAGAGGGAGAGGGAGAGGGAGAGGGAGAGGGAGAGGGAGAGGGAGAGGGAGAGGGAGAGGGAGAGGGAGAGGGGAAGCGCTACGGTTGAGGTACCATGATGTAAGGAGAAAACACTGTCTTCTGTATCTCTGGAATCATTATTCCCATTCTTTCCATGCCCACTGTCACTGCTCTTGGTTAGGCCCATATTATCTCTTTCTTGGACTATTATAATAAACAACCTCGGCCTAACCTAATCAAGGGAATTCTCGTATTTATATTTCTTATCAGCAAATACGTCACCTAATTGGATCATTAGTGTGAACTGCAAGGACAAGAAATCTAATGGCTTTCATGAATTATTAGATCAATTTTCATAGTCATCCATGTATGGCAAACAAGTGATCCAAAAAGGCCCACTTATGTGTCTAGGTGAATAATGGCTGTGATAGGGGAAGAGTCAATTTATTCTTACAGACATGAAGTAAATATAATTGCATATTTATTATGCATACTTTTTTCTGACATTTGGAACAGAAGACCAAAGCAGTTTGATAAACTTAATATAGTAGTACGGTGTCTTGTACATGATAGGGGCCCAGTGAGTACTTGTTGATTTCTTATTGATTTTAAAAGGGCCATATTATTACCAAAGGATTAACAAACCATCCTTAAGTTACCTTCTAGTGTTTATATCCTAAGATTCCAAATAAGATGGACTTTAAAATGGATAATTGAAAAACATAGGTAAAAAAATGCCTTTTTAATAAACCATTTTCACTATCAAAAACAATAAATAGCTTATTCATTAGTTCTGTGGGTATACTTTTCCCCTTCTCTTGCCTTCCCTTGCCTTTTCTTGTCTTCTCTTGTCTTCCCCTCCCTTCCCTTTCCCTTCATTACAAGGGATGACTCTCTGGGCATTTTAGGGGAAGAGAAAGATTTAGAATCCTGCTGTTTTGTTGTTTTTCAGTCATGTCTGACTGTGACCTCATTTGGAGTTTTCTTGGAAAAGATACTGGAGTGGTTTG
This sequence comes from Phascolarctos cinereus, assembly GCF_003287225.1. Classification (NCBI taxonomy): domain Eukaryota; kingdom Metazoa; phylum Chordata; class Mammalia; order Diprotodontia; family Phascolarctidae; genus Phascolarctos; species Phascolarctos cinereus. The sequence goes on along the minus strand of NW_027555958.1, from coordinate 147,870,589 downwards.
CCATTTTCTTCTCCAGCTCCCTTTACAAATGAGGAAACTGAGGCCAACAGGGTTAAGTGACTTACACAGAGTCACACAGCTAGTAAGTGCCTGAAGCCAGATCCAAACTCAGGAAGAAGTTTTCCTGACTCTAGGCCTGCTGCTTTAACCACTGTGCAACCTAGCTGCTCTGTTTAGAAATGAAGGTGATATAAAAATAAAATATAGCAATAGAATCTAAAAAAATAATAAAAACAAAGCAAGGAAAAACAGAAGGAAGAAAAAGAAAAAAGACAATAGGAATTTCCTTAAAATTCAGCTTAAGGGCTGCCTCTTACTGAAGGCCTTTGCCAGTCCCTCCTGTTGCTGCTGCTTACCTCTCTATGGCTACTTTCATTCTAGCCAGTTTTTAATCTTAGATGCACTGACATATTTTTCTCCCTCATTGGAATGAGAGCTCGGCAAGAGTAATGCCATAGTGAGATATTATTAAATTTTGTTGATTTATAGAAATTATTCTTTGCTTTTAACAGTAAAACAAAGCATTGATTTTGCAGTGTGCTAGGATCCAGGTATTACTGAAAACACACCAATATTTGAATTTTGTTGGGATACATTTTATGAGCCAGTCAATGCCGAAAACAACAGGCCCTCCTATTGGGTAGGCTACTGGAGGAAGCCCTGAGAGGATGCTGGGCCAACAATGATAGGATTCCTAGGATAGCATCCATCTCTCAAATTGCGGCAGCAGCCGACCTCTGCGCAATAGGGGTTGGACTGACATCTCCAAAGTGGGATTGGGGAAGAGAAGAGAAGAAATCCAACCAGAGATAGGACTAGGAGCATTGGGAATGATATTCAAGCTATGGTTGGCAAAGGGAGTCTACAAGGTTGCTGCCATAACTTGATACTTGCTAATACCAAGCTCTTGTAGGAACTCTTGACTCTATCCTTACTCTATACATTAGGGCAGCTCCAGGTTGAAGATAGCTCAAGTAGTTACAAGAGAGCAATACTGGTCAGGTGGGTCTTGTTGGTTTCCCATGCCTTATATTACAGGTGGGAGAAGCCAATCGGCTAGTAAGAAATCTCTACCCTGGATGATCTCAGACTAAGAAGATTCCAGATAGTGGGGATGGAGGTGGGGAGTAGTTTTCAGAAAAGGGTGCATGGGAGTACCAGACAGAAGAATTCCAAGTCCTAGGGCATAGGCAGTTTGCTAGACAGAGACCAGTGGTTTCCCTTTCACCTTGAAGGGGAGGAACTATTTTTGCCTTTCTCTGTGCACCCCCATGCATAGCACAGTGTTTGGCACGTGGCAAATGCTTAGTAAATGATTGTCGACTGACTGGCAGATTGACCAGGATATTCTGGACAACAACAAATCCCATTTAATATTTTCAGTGATAACAGGCAGCCTAGATTTTCCATTTAGATTGTTGTAATTGAAAAGTGGTTTCTAATTTCTGAACTCAAAACATTTCATGTAGTAATTTTAATTTTTCTTCTCATCCTCCCAGTTCAGAGAGTGTCTGGATAAATCACTATGCAAAAACCTCAGGGTATGGTGTGGTTTGAATGTAAAGCACCTGACTAGTGGTGAGGTTATGTTTTTGCTAATAATGAGTCTCCAATGTGTTCCAGTTCATGTCCCCACAGTGTAGACACTTTGTCATAATCCATGCCATACGCAAGTCTGACAAAGCATCTTATGCTATATGACCAATTCTTTCCCATGGTTTATCAAACATTTTTATTCATGTGTGGAGAATTAATTGATTATTGATATTATTTATTGTTAATGTAATTGTTAAGATTTCTCAGTACAGAAGGTCCCAGAATTAGAGCCACAGAATCTCAGAGTTGGAAGGTACCCTTTCTAATCCTACTTTTATCTGAGTAAGAATATGTTCTTTAAACCTCTGACAAGTAGTCACCCAGACTTTGCTAGAAGTCTTCCACTGAGCAGAAACCCACTACTCACCAAGGCAGCATGCTCCATTTCTGAATAGTTCTGTTAGAATGTTTCAGTTTTTATCTTTTCCCTGAGAGAAAACTTGCTTTTTGGAAACTTCTGCTCATTACTCCTAGTTCAACTCTCTGGGGCTCGAAAGAACAATTGTACAGCTACACCTTCTAAATCTTTCTAAGGAAATTCTTCATGTGTAAAGCTATGATATGGCAAAACCAAACCAAAACAAAAGCATCTTATAGAATGATGAATGCACCGTGATTAGACAAGCAATCGCCAGACCCTTTTTGTGGAGATAGGTAAAGTCAGCTTCCTGAGGACAAAGCATAAATTGGAAATTTAGTGCAGCTTAGAAGTTTGACAATTACAGTAATAATTCAAATATTTAAAATTTTTATTTGATTCTTTTTCATAGCAACAGAACTCTCTTGAATCCTTCTGAGCCAGTAGGGCAATAAACCTGTTTATATAGAGAGAAGCACTTTGCTGTTAATTTTTTATGTTTTTAACCAATGGAAATAAATTTTCTTCTATACCTTGAAAAGTATTTCATGAATTATTCCAAATAAAATCCACTGTGGAAAAACAAATTAAGTGACAACTTCAAAAATACCTTTAGCACTACGTGAATATTGCTCATTGCCACTGATAACTGTACAATAAAATTGAAATAAAATGTTTCCAATTTCTAAGAATCACTGAAAAACTCATTTGATTTTTATAGTCCTCCAACAGATGGGGAGAATCTTGAAACTCTACCCCAGCTGTGGCCTGGAACCATAAGAATACAATTATGATCACACCTTTTCTAATAGGGTTTAGATTTGATTCATATAAATAGAGAAATTTAGGATACAGTGGAAGATTCTCTGTTGTGATTTCATTTGGGGTACCATCTCATTAGAAGGCCTGCCATCATTTAAATTTTTTAAAAATGTTTTCTCAAACTTTAACTCAGCAATAATTCAGGCTGGTATCCATTATCATAAGCACTTATGGCCCACTAAAAGGACCTAGATATAGTGGCTCTCCCAAGTTATAACATAGATGTTGTTATGATAAAAATTTTTGTGGTGGCTAATATTAATCTCTGGACATTAACCAAGACAGCAGGCTAAGAACTGAGATGATTCAGGTGTTGGGGGTAGAGAAGACATTTTCTAAACGCTAGCGGGCTAATGTAACATAAAACTGCTGACTTCTTATGACAAAAATGGGACGTTACCAAGGAATGGAGTTAATATCAGCATTAGCTATGGTCTTTATGTATCCACTTAAATACTCATTTAAACACAAAGTAAAATAGTCAAGACTTAAATAGCACAGTGCTTGGCACACAGCGGGTGCTTAACATGCTTGTTGACTGACTGCAGATGGAGCCTCAAGAAAAGAAAATTTTTTTGAGAATATCACATTTGATACTTCATATTTTGGCTTTGGAATCTTCTCTGTGTGTATGTACAAAGAAGGCAATTTCCCTTCTTCCTGTGAGCCACAGAAATTAAAACCCCTTATTTCTTTAACTACTGAAATCCTGCACATGTGGTGTGTGATTAAAACCATTGGGTTGGAAAAATTATGGTTTAGATTACATTTTTGTCACTGACATGCCAAGATCCGGCTTTCTCTAAAGGTTAATGCATCTAGATAAGAAAAATAAAAAAAAATCCTTCTTGTTGTTATAAAAATTGTTGTTATATTTTTACAGTGAAATAAACAGATAGCTACGTTTTCTGTTTTCTGTTGTTTTTTTTTTTTAACAAATCATTCCAAAACCATTGCATTGAAAAAAAATATTGTTGGTTTTTCTTTTAAGGGCAATGTTTGGAGGAAGCAATGAGATACACTAGATAGATCATGGACTGAGAATCAGGAAGCAGGGATTATATTCCACTTCCATCATTAACTAGCTGTATGACCCAGGTCAAGTTACTTAACAGCTATGGGCTTCCCTTCCCTCATATATAAGGTATGAATAGTAATGTCTATATACCTCTCACAATGATTTTGAGGTTTAGATTATATGTATATACAAGTACTTTGTAAGAGTGTAACAAGTACCGTACAATACTTATTATTTGACAGGAAGACCATATGGCATGTTAGAATGGGTCGGTGCATCATTCCTTTAAATTATGTACCCAGTTTATTAGGAATTGCAAATGGCCCAGGGATTATCGATGATCTCTTATGGTCTAATGGAATAAGATCATAGGAGCATAGCTTTAGAGCAGGAATGAACCTTAAGGGGCCATCAAGTCCAATTCCCTCATTTTTCTGATTATGAAACTGGGATCCAAACAAATTCAGTGACTTGCCTAAGGTCATATAACCAGAGCTGAATTTGAACTCGCATCCTCTTATTCCAAATACAAATGTACCTATTGCTATCCCTTGCTATTCCCTCAAACACACAAACCAAAAATCACAAACAAATCTTGAAGAAGTTCCACAAGGCATTTTGAAAACAAAGAGAGAGAAGTCACAAACTTTGCTCCCAAGAACTTTACAAACTAATAAGGGTAAAAGGCATATATACAAATAAAAAAAATTGAATAAATTATTCAATAAACAATTATCAGTCATCTAATGAAGATAAGTTGTGCTCTGGCTATCAGTGCTGGACTGGAATCTAGAAGCCTTGATTTCAAATGCAGTCTTAGATGCTTACTCCCTGTGTAGACCTGGCAAGTTACTTAGCCTCTGTCTATTTCAGTTTCCTCAATTGAAAAATGAAAATAATGACAGCATCTACCTCTCATAGTTGTGAGGATAAATGAGATAATATTTGTAAAATTCTTTTCAAATCTTAAAGCCTGTCTGTAGCTATTATTACTGTGTGCTAGGCATTAGAAATTCAGACAAAAAGAGCTTATATTCTATAGTGGGAAAAAAACACTTAAAATATAAGAATAAGAAAAGCTATATACAAAAGAAATGCACGATAATTTTTGGGGTGCCCTAGCAGCTGAGATCAGCAAAGGGCTCATGTATGGTAGTATGTGCTAGAAACAGGATTTGAACCAGGAAAACTTGGGTTCTAGTCCCAAATTTGCCACTAACTAGCAGGCCAAATCACTTAGCCTCTTGAGCTTAGTTTCCTTTTATTAGATAATTACACTTAACGATTGCACTTGTCCAAGGTTGTTATGAGGACTAAATGAAAAAATATATTGGAAAGTCCTCGCCAAATATTGAAATAATTTTGATGTTAATTTCCCATCCCAGCATGCCTTTTGCCACTTATTCTTCTGGACATCAAGATGTGAAGGCAGTCACTTTCCCTGTCATTCTTTCTTCCTTTGGGGGCTATGAGGTATGACATGATTTGGCCCAGTTTTGTACCCAGAATAGTGGGAAAAGAGGGGGAAGGAAAGGGAGAGGGAGAAGGAGAGGAAGAGAGATAACAAGTATGAGAAACAGAGAGAGATAGGAGAGATAGGAGAGAGAGGGAGGGAGGGAGGGAGGAAGGGAGAGAAAGAGAGAAAGAGAGAAAGAGAGAAAGAGAGAGAGGGAGAGAGGGAGAGAGGGAGAGAGAGAGAGAGGGAGAGAGAGAGAGAGAGAGAGAGAGAGAGAGAGAGAGAGAGAGAGAGAGAGAGAGAGAGAGAGAGAGAGAGACAGAGGGAGGGAGGGAGGGAGAGAGAGAGAAGAATAAACACCATACCACAACCCCACAACCCTTTGCAAGTAGAAAAGTAGGGTATCATTTGACCATCTAGCATTGAAGGACCCATTCTAACAGAGAAAAATAATTTCAGAGTGAGGGTGCTCTCAGTTAAGCCTGGGAGAGTCAGCTATTTCTTACCTCATTAATCAAGAGCTCATTCTGGCCTGGGAATCACCAGGAACATGCTTTATTCCACTCTTAATTTAAAACACCTGGGCCTCTGGACTGAGGCTACATTGCATTCCTTGGCTCATCTTTAAGGGAGATCAGAGTCATATGACAAACTTTACTAGAATAGCAAACAGATCAGGGGAAAAATGTTAAGTTAAGAAGAACAGGGCCAAAGAAAGCTAGCTAATGTGAGAATGTGAGATAATGATGATAACAATAAAAATAATAACCTAATAGCTCAGACAATGGTAATCAGCATTAGTCCTGAAGTTCTTTTTAGCTAATTAGAAAAGCAAGTACCATTAGAAAAATGCTACCAATTACTAGATATAAGAATAAATTAATGGTGAGGTAATGATGAATGAAAAAGCATTTATTAAGCATTTACTATGTATAAAGCTATGTGCTAAGAGCTACAGGTATAAATAGAAAAGAAAACTGTCCCTGTTCTCAAGAAGCTCACAATCTATTGGAGGAAATAACATAAAATGAAAGTTTCGTTTGCAAGTCAGATAGAAGGTTCTAAGGTCCTTAGGGTATAGTGGGAAAGCAGATGATATGACATTTTCTTTAACATCATTTCCACTAATAGAATCATATCAGTTTCTGAAGTTGAGATATTTAACAGTGCTAAGGACTTTTTGTGGTAAGAACTTTCTTTTCTAAGCTTTCAGTAGCTGGAGCTGTATCACCTACAGAAGCAGTTGCCAGGTTATATCTTAGTTGGGGTTGCTTCCTGGGATGATGGCTGCAGGGGCTGGGCTGGAAGCACATCCAAAGTTCTAATGGGATGCTGCCATTCCCAGGGCTCCTGGGCTTATCTACCTGTTGGTAACAGGTGGTGGTGGTGGTGGTGAGGAAAATGGATGTGCACATATAGCATGTCTTTCCTTCCTCCCAATATCACAGTCAAAACGTTAGGAATGTGAGGCACCAGAAGTGGCTATAATAACTGAGCTGGCATTTTTACCCAGTATTCCCAAGTCTATTCGACGTTGACCTTCTCCTTGGAGAAAGACCTTGGAGAAGGAGAAAGGAGGCATGATAATCCATATTGTCTAGGCACATTGAGGAATAGGCATAGAAAAGCAGGGCCAAGAGATAGGGCCTATGGGACTCTGATGTAGATTAGAAGCAGGAGAGATGGCAGATGGTGGAAGTTAAATGTAAGTGGAGGACTGTGTCAGTGCACAGAAGCTAAAACTTAATCAGGTCTTGGTGTCATTGAGACACAAAACTCGAGCTATGTTGTTTTCCTTCTCCCACAAAACATGAAGATGGGAGGAAAGGGAACAGATGCCTATTCTGTTCTCTTACCATTGGCAGCCCTAGGCAGTTGGCATCCTAATTGAATTGTTCCTCTTTTAATTTCAATTGTTTCTTCACTTATACATTTTTCTCATTGAACAAAATAGCACACACACACACACACACACACACACACACAGAGCGACACACACACAGACAAACAAAAGCAAAAAACAGTGACCATTGATTTAGGCTTATGTGGCTAATGATAGCAGCATAGTGGAGTGGGTGAAAGGGCGGGAGCTGGAGCTAGTCAGGGAGAAGAAGAATATTGGGTAATGGATATTTTAAAAAAAATTTCCCTTAAAGAGACAGGGGAAAATTTTCCTCTTCAGTAGAAGCTTGGGTGAAGGGGAAAGGCATTAGAACAGGGAGAGAGTATGTGAATTATGATCATCTCTTAAGCAGACAAAGATACCCATAAGGAAAAAAAGACAAACTGAAAGAAAAGCCCAAATGATTCTGATATTGCTGTGACTGGTGAATTAGCTTGAGGCTATTAACTGGTGTTAGAAGGGATTTCCAGTACCAAAACTGAACCCCACAAGTGAGTATATAGTATACTTGAATCTCAAATGATATGCTGATCATGTTACACTTGACTACCCCACATTGCATGTGGGACCTCTTTACATGTAGGATATCTGTGTATGTTACACATACATCCCATGGAGTAGTGATGGTCTATCAGAGAAAGAAATTAGAGTGGCTTTGGGTAAGAACACCACTTTCTGAAATTAGCAATTTGAAAATATCAAAATCATATGCCCATGAATGAAGCAACTAATGTTAAGGCACTGGAGGCAGTTTTTAAAAAATGCCAATAGAGTAGGCTCTATCAGGACAATTAAGGCATATCATTCCAAGTTCTTTCAGCAATAAAAATATCATATTCAGGCCAGTTCTCTTAATCCAATCTTCCCTTTTTCTTTTCCCTTAATTGACTTAGTAATCATTGGCACGGAGATCCTAGATGCAAGATGATGGATGGGGAATATGTATTGGCATGATATTATGGAAAAACCTGGAAATCTCTGAATTAGAGGAGTCCTAAGGAATCATAACAATCATAGTTAGCATTTATATAGCACTTTAAAATTTGCAAAGAGTCATGCCTTTTACCTCATGGTATGCTTACATCAACTCTAAGCTAGAGACTATTATTATTATTCTCATTTTGCAGTTGAGGAAACTGAGGCTGAGAGAGGTTAAATGACTTGTCCAGGGATACACAGCTGGTAATATCTGAGGTGGGGGGGAATTTAAACTCAGGTCTTCCTGACTCCTAATTCTTTACTCTCCTCTACTGTGCCAATACAGCTGGATGTGTTGCAGTTATGTTATTCTGTCATTAATTCTCAGATTCTATATGTTGGAGTGCAGAGAGAGAGACTCTCTAGTTTTCACACATTAGCAGCAACGTTTTTTGTTTGCCAAAACAGATTTTTTTCCTGCTAAAAGATACCTAGAGCCAGCAGGAATTCATTCCAGAAAGGCATGATGCATTCTTGCTTTTTGTCCTGGTTCAAATTAATTTTGCATGCTAAACCAGTGAGGATCTTGGGGATAAAGTTGCCTTGATAATTTAACTTTTCACATTGCTTTTTTGTTTCTTAGGGGCAATGGTCATGGGGCACAGGAACCTCATTAAACTGAAGTCATCAGGAATTTTTAATCTTAAATCCAAAAGTTGTCTGAGACTATGGCCTGAGATTTCACTTTAGAACTGGGAGTAAAAAGAAAAGATAATCTTTGACTCAGTGTATTCTGCTTATTTTTTATTCTGCTCCCCCTTAGAAAAGTGTGGTGATGACAAACCAGGAAAATGATAAATGTTGGAGAAGATGTGGGAAAATTGGAACACTAACGCATTATTAGTAAAATTGTGAAATTATACAAATATTTTGGAGAACAATTTGGAGCTATGCCTAAAGGGTTATAAAAATGTGCATACCCTTTGAACCCACAATAGCACTTCTAGGACTATATCCAAAAGACATCTTACAAATGGGAAAAGGACCCACAAAAATATTAATAGCAGCTCTTTTTGTGGTGGCAAAGAATTGGAAATTGAGAGGATGCCCATCAATTGGGGAATGGCTGAACAAATTGTGGTATATGAATGTAATGGTATACTATTGTGCTATAAGAAATGATGAAGCAGGCAGATTTCAGAAAAACCTGGAAAGACTTGTATGGTCTGATGCTGAGTGAAGTGAGCAGAACCAGGAGAACATTGTACACAGTAACAGCCATGTTGTGCGATGACTAACATTGATAGATTTAGCCCTTTTCAGCAACGTAAGGATCTAAGACATCTCCAAGGGTCTCATGATGGAAAATGCTATCCACATCCAAAGAAAGAACTATGGAGTTTGAATTCAGATTGAAGCATACCATTTGCTATTTTTTTCCCTTCTGTTGTGTTTTGTTTCCTCTTTCTGGTGGTTCCTCCTATTGGTTCTAATTCTTACCTACAACATCACTAATGTGAAAATATGTGTAATAGGAATGTATATGTATAGCTTATATCAGATTGCACTCCGTCTTGTGGAGGGAGGTTGGGAGGGAGGGGGAGAAAAATTTAAAATTTGAAAGCTTATGGAAGTGATTATTGATAAATCAAAATAAATTAACTAAAAATGTAATTGAGAAATATTTAACAAAATAAACAAAAATACAATAGGACATAAAAAAAGTGTGGTGAATGAAATTAATCATTTGTTAGGCTGCCCTTTTCAGGAAAGGATTTGGGCTGTACCTTTATGGGAGTTGAGAAGCAGGCAGCCTTGGAGGGACAGCCCAGAAGTTGACAAAGGTGACAAAGGAAATGCTCAGGAGAGACAACATACCCAAAACAGAATAACAGAGTGTAGTGTAATGACATCACCTGAAGACATCAGTGGCTTGGAAATGTCAGACAAGTAAATTGCCCTGGCGACCCACATTGCCTTCATCTATAACCTCCATTCATGTGATCTAGTCAACTGACCCTTTTCATACATGATATCTGGTAACTTGCTCCTCACATTTCTGTCTACCATGTTTTCTGTCATGTAATTTTCTGCTTGTGTGTTTTCCACGCTTGTGTTATGGTAACCTATGGGAGAATGTACACCACATGGATGTGGAAGGAATGGTATGCTATCACTTTATTTCCTAAGCCATTTGATTAAATGTATTTTGTTTTAACTAATGAGTACCCAGGCAGGTTGGTAAAAGTATTGTATTTGTAGGTACTGATAAAATGTGATTTTGAGAGGGGCTGACCCATAGATTATCATAAATTTGAGGTAAAGTTTCTAGAGGACCCATGTGTGATGGAGAATGCCCCAGGACTTCACAAGGAAGTTTACCAAGTAAAAGAAATGTGTGAGTTTGCATAAAAATAATTAAGATCCTTGGGTTTTACTTTCATTAACCACAATGTGAGGGGTTGGAATAGATAATTTCTTAGGTCTTTTTACTCAAAGGATATCTCATGATCGTGATTCCATGATCTCATAATCAAATGATAATCTTAGAAGAGATTAACATATGTAAAGTGTAATATAAATTCTAGCTATAATAATTAGCATTATTATGATGACATTTTATGAACTTTAAAAATCACCAAATTCTCTACCTTCTCAATAATGCTCGCGCTGAAATCCTGCTTGGTTGTTGTCCTTTGCTCTTAAAGAGGATCAAAGTGACATCACTACATTAGAATCAAGTTACAGTGTGTCCAGCTGTGGCTGATCAGACCAATACGAGCTCAGAATGCCCTACCACAGGTCCGGCACAAATAGTATATACTATGTGACCATTTGGGGTGGATTCTCTAAATTTGTGTGTCTCACACTTCTTTTGAACTACTGCAATTCTGCTTGGTCATAGAGCACAGTGCCTTCTTTGATGTGGGTATACCATGCCTGTTTGTGTGTTGGAAGGACCCACTTAGTTCCAAAGGCAAATATTACCCTTGCAACCTATTAAACCATTTTGAGAAATAATTACTATAATTGGACTTCCATATATTATAGATTTTCTATTAATGTCTTACAGGAAGTAGATAAAAACAACAGTGAACTTTAAGGAAAAACAATGCTATTCTTTATTCTCCATCAAGTTACTGTAGACTCTGCTGAATAAAATCACCATGTAATACATACTATTATTTATTTGAACGAGTGTGGGGAAACTGAAGTAATATGTCTATAAAATATGTGTATAAATTATTCATTTTAGAATCATGATTATTTCAGTTTAAGAAATTCAAGTCACCAAATGTTTATTTAATCAAGGCAGAGTGTTAAGTATTGGGTTACAAAGGCAATACAAAAAGTCACAGTCTTTGCTTTCAAGGCAATGTGGAATAGTGGGAAAGACACTAGTTCAAGAGTTCAAGAGTCCTGGGTTCAAATTCTACTTCTGAGCTTATTATTTTTATGACTTTGGGCAAGTAATTTATCTTCCGTTGGCTTCTGTTTCCTCATCTATAAAATGAGGGGATTGGACTAGATCAGTGCTTCTTAAACTGTGGGTCATGACCCCATATACGGTCACAAACATTTTGGCAACAGGAAAAGGTTTCTGAATATGCAACAACCAAAAAAGAAAAATCAAATGTGTACTGAATTCGAGGTGTTTCTGACAGTGCTTGCCTGTGTTGTATCACACAACTTCACTTCAGACTTGGTTCTGGAACACAAAGCATTCACATGTTGCACTGGGCATGCCCTCAGGCCATGCAATGCCAAGAACGCTGAAAAGTTTAAGAAACCCTGGACTAGATGACCTCTGAGAGTTTTCCTAGATCCCTGATTCTAAGGAGTTAGGAATCTCCTAGGAAACATGTAGTATGTACTATATAAGTCAAAGAGGGTAAAATAAAGAGTCAAACATAGTGCTCTAAGAAAATTTTAAGAGTGAGAGATGGCTTTGGAGTGGGGGTATCAGGAAAGGTTTCATGGAGGAGATTATAAAAGAGCAGAATCTTGAAGGAATATATTGATTTAAATACTCAGAAAGGAGAGGAGAGAGTGTATTCCTTGTCTTCTCTCCCCCCTCCTTCCCCATGTGGAATCATCTGCACAAAGGAATAGATATTAGAGAGGGTAGAATGAGCTGGAGAATAGCTAGTAGTCCAATTTGGGTAAAATGAAGAGTGGATGAAGGGGAGTGATGAATTAGAATTAGAATCAGAACAAAAGGGAAAAACCATGAGAAAGAATAAACCACAACAAAAGAGATAATAGTATGCTTTGATCTGCATTCAGACTCCATAGTTCTTTCTCTGGATGTGTATAGCATATTCCATCATGAGTCTTTTGGAATTGTCTTAGATCATTTCATTGCTCAGAAGAGCTAAGTCTAACAAAGTTGGTCATTGCACAATGTTGCTGTTACTGTGTACAGTGTTCTCCTGGTTCTGCTCACTTCTTCACTCAGGATCAGTTAAAAAAAGTTCAGATAGTATAATGTTTGATTTAGATTTTTTTTTCACTCTAGAAAACAGTGTACCATTTAATGTTATTTAATAAGGAAATGACAGGCTCAGACATATATTTAAAAGGTTATTTGAAAAGCTGCATAAAGGAAAGATGACCTCTGTGATAGTCTATTCTGTTGCCACAGTGTGCATACTTCAGTTAAAACCAAGCTAGAAAGACTTCAAGTGCAGGTCCAATGATGGATGGTGTTTTTATGTTTTGTTTTTAATCTGAGAACCAATCTGAGTTCAGAGAAACCCATATGTCAGAAAATTGTACACTACTAGATGGAGAATCCTTTTAGCACCAGCAACTCTAAACGAATATCTAGAAAGGATCTATTTATTTGTTTGTTTTCTTATTATTTATTTATACATTTATTTACCTACTTATTTATTTATCTTTTCATTCATTCATTTATTTGCTTGTTTGTTTGTTTGTTTGGCAATAATCTCCTCCTTCCCTCAGCACCAAAGCATATGGAACCTGCCTTTGTAATAAATAAACACAGTCAAGTAATATAGATGCAGTTCAAAAAGATAGGTGTCTATACTTTGTGTCAACCTTCTACTCTATCAGAAGGTGGGTAATGTGCTTTATTGTAGGTCTTCTGAAGATGTAGTCAGTGCATTGATCAGAGTTCTTATGGTTTTCAAAGTTTTTTTCTTTACAGTATGACTATTATTTCATATATAGATATAGGTATATATAAATATATTCCCCCCCTCCCTGATTCTGATCATTTCATTCAGCATCAGTACATACTATGCAAGATTCTTTGAAATCTTTTTTGTTGTTTCTTTTGTGTGATAATATTCCATTCCATTCATATGCCAGAATTAGCCATCTTCCAATTATCTAAGAGACTATGTAATGCAGCTGTTTAGGTTCTAGTTCTTTTCTTTTCTACCTCTTCCACCCTCTTTTTTTAATCCTCCTTCAAGATCAAGAAATTTGTTTCACTTGTGACTATTCCCTCCATGATAATAATTTCCCTCTTAAGGTCAATCTCCAACACATCCCTGCTTATTTCCCTTTTGAGTTTAATGTACTTGTGCACCAAACTGTGTGTGTGCGTATGTGTGTGAGCATGTGTTTGTGAGTCTTGTGTACATGCACATGTGTTCTTGTGTTTACATGTGTGTGCATGTCCAACCTTCCTTTGCCCATTTTTGATGAGTGAGATTCATCTGATGCCCATTCCTTCAAGCCGTTGCTCCATGTTTGTACACTTTTCATGTATTCCAATTATGAGAAACAAAAAAGTTCCACTCCACTCTTCCCCCCTTTCTATACCAGTCCATTTTTTTAAACTATCCCTTCTATTTCCTCTCTTTAAATCCTCAGAGCAGAACTAATCCATTCCAGGACCTCTTTTTTTCCCCCTTTTTTAATTTAATTCCCTTAACACAATTTGAAGACCATGAAGTTCTGAAAGGGCATTTGTTTTTTATTCTTCTGGTAGAATATTAGCACTACATCATCTAACAGTTCCTTCCAATTTCTCAAATAAATTTATCTTTCTATGTTTCTCTGGACTCATGTTTATATTTCAGGGTCCTGCTCAGCTCTGGTATTTTCTTGAGAAATGCTTGAAAGTCTTCTTTTCCATCAAAGGTCCATTCCCTTCCTTTTCACCTCCTCCCTCCCCCACTGCCATGATACTCAGTCTTATAGAATAAGTTAATTTTGGTTTTAAGCTTTTATCTTTTACCTTTTGGAATATCATATTACAAGAGATCTCAATTTTAGCATAAGCTTCCAGGTCTTTTGTACTCTTGACTGTGGTCCCTTGGTACTTTAACTCCTTCTTTCTGGGTGTGTACATCATCATCGTTATCATCATCATCATCATCATCATCATTATCATCATTATCATCATCATCATCATCATTATCATCATCATCATCATTATCATCATCATCATCATCATCATCATCATCATCATCATCATCATTATCAATACTATATGTAGCAGCTCTGGATTTTGGCTTGGTATTCTCAGGACTTTTTGCTTGGGGTTTCATTGAAATAGTGAGTGGCAGTTCATTTTGCCCTCTGGTTGTAATACATCTGTACAGTTTTCATTTAAGATTAATTGAAATATAGCATTCAAGCTTTTAAACATTGTTTTTCAGGGATTCCAGTGATTCTTAAATTATCTCTCCTCCAGCTTAGCTGTTGTCACATTTTATCTTCTTTCTTCCAACCTTTAGGTGCTATTTCAATATTTTTTGCTGTCTTGTGGAATCATTGATAGCTATTTTGTACACATAGATTTCAGGAAGCCTGTTACTTGAGTAATCTTTACCATTTTGTCTTCCAAGCTATTTATTTCTTCCAATTCTGCCTTACATAGCTTTTATTTAATTTTTTCTTTTGCTTAATTTCTTGTAGGAATCTAAGGCATTCATGGAGTCTATGTGAAGAATTCATTTTCCTTTAAATCTGCTTGCAGCTAGATTTGAAATAATTTTGGTGTTACTATGTTTTCTTTTATTCACTCATCTTTCCAAGTTTCATTCCTTAATTGGGGACTGTGCCGGGGATTGGGCTCTGCCCATGGGCATACTTTGGAGTGGGGTGATCTGCCTAGAGCCCTGGTTCCTGTGTTGACCCCTACCTTTGAGGTTCAGAGTGCTGTATTTTCAGGGCCATATCTGGCATTTTAGGGCAGAGGATGAGGGACCTTAGATTCCATCTAGGCTATCTCTATTTGAGTGCTTTGGTACTTCTGCTACTTCCTTGATCATTTAAGGTATCCACCCTGGAGCCTTCACATCACCCCAGGGCTTTCTCAGTGGAGCTTTCTAATGTGGCTGCCTCTGGACACAGACTCCTTCAGGCTATGGAGATCCTAGGTAGTCTCTGGTCATTCTGGGAGGCCAAGCCTCTGCTGGCATTGGGAACTGCCCCTATTCCTGCTTTTCTATTTAACTTAGGTTTCTGGCTAACCATATGTGCAGTTCTAGGGTGGAAGAAGTGAATTTCTTGATCATCATAAGTTAGGTGAGGACTTCAGAGTTTTGTGAAGTTAGTACATAGGAGGCTGAGAGACTATCTCCCATTCAGGAAGCTATTTTGGCAAGAAATTAGGCACCAAAAAAAAGGTGTGTGTGTGTGTGTGTGCGCGTGCGCATGAATATGTATATATGTATAGATACATGTGTGTGCATGTGCATGTATGCATGTTTACACACACACATATTGTTGAAAGGAATACTCTTTCTGATGAAGTCAGATTCTTGAGGTTGTGAAGTAATTTAAAGAAAGATTGGAGAGGAAAGAGACTGAAGACAGAGAGACCAGTCAGAAGGCAATGAAGGATATGAGAAGTACTATGGAAGTAGAACAAACAGTGCTTGGCAACTGATTGAATTCAAGGGGCTCAGGGAGAGGGAAGAGTCTCTGAGGTTTCAAGCTTGGGTAACTGGGATGATGGAAGTGCTATCAACAGAAACAAGGAAGTTGAGAGTAGAGACAGTTTTGAGTAGATGATGTGTTCATTTGGGACCACGTTAAGTTGTTTCAATTGTGCTGAGGTGTGTGATTGTTTAATATATTCTGGGCTGTCTTGATGGGAAAGTTTCTAGAATCCTCTAGAATGCCTCCATTTGTTGGGGGGTATTTCATGTAAATACTGTGCTTTATAGAGCCTTAAAAGTCTCCTGTAATTTTTTGTAAGTGTCTGCTTTTGCATTAGCAGAACCGGTAGGGCTGTGTACTGAAAACCTTCTATGTTATCTTCTCCTTGGGATTTTCCCATTTGAAAGAAAACTATTAAAACTCCATAAAACTACACTTTTATAGGATACACACTTCTGCTAGAAACAGAAGGGAACCAATAAACACCCTTAGGGTAGGGCTTCCCAACAAGATGAGCCAGGAAAGAGAAGGGAGGGATTAAGCATTTATATAATGCAAGTGCTTCTTAGAAATATTATCTCATTTGATCCTCACAACAACCATGGCAGGTAGGTGCTTTTATCCCCATTTTACAGTTGAGGAAACTGAAGTAAATAGAGATTTTTTTTTAAGTCTATCTTGGGCCACAAAGTTAGTAAGTGTCTCAGGCCAGATTTCAGCTCAAGTCTTCCTGACTCTTGGCCCAGGGCTCCATCCCCTGCACTGACAACTGCCTCTAAAGGCATAGCTATGTATTATAGTTAGCTCAAAGGATAATTGTATAGAAAGCTATCAAAAGCTCTTATATAACTCTGTAGCATGAGTAGAGCAGCAACCACTTGGCAAAGCATCCTTAGGAATATGCTTGAGAAAGGTAACTCTGTGTAGTAAGGGAAAGAGAATAGGATCATATAAAGAACATAGAGGGCAGCTAGGTTGCTCACTGGATAGAGCTCTGGCCTTGGAGTCAGGAGGACCTAAGTTCAAATCCAGCCTCAGACACTTGACACTTACTAGCTGTGTGACCTTGGCCAAGTCACTTAACCCTGAGTGCCTTACCAAAAATGGGGAATAAGGAAATCTTGTGGTGGTGCTTCCCTTCCCCAGGAACACCTCTTCGTAGGTCTATGTTCTGTGTACTAGACACTCATTCTAAGAGTTTTAGTCTTTGTGTGTGTGTGTGTGTGTGTGTGTGTGTGTGTGTGTGTGAGATAGACCCTTTTGTGAAGTCTATGGGCTGCTTTTCAGAATAATGCTTTTAAAATAGATTACAAAAGAAGCCCTTGGCAGCTAGGTGGTGCAATGGTGAGAGTGTTGGCCCTGGAGTCAGGAAGATTTATTCTGGCTACAGACACTTACTAGCTGTGTCACCCTGGGCAAGTCACTTAGCCCTGTTTGTCTCAGTTTCTCCATTTGTAAAATGAGCTGGAGAAGGAAATGGTAAACCATTTCAGTATCTCTTGCCAAAAAAACTCCAAATGGGGTCATGAAAGGTAGGACACAACTGAAAAAAAAAAGGCTGAATGGCAACAAGAAGAAAAGAAGCCAAGTACATTGAAGTATAATTATTAAAATATTAAATTAAAGAAGTTTATGCGCCTAATGTTAAGAACCCCCACAGATTAGAGTAACCAAACATGAACCTGGTCAAAGATAAATCCTTATAAACATCTCACTCACACTGTTGCCTAAGCCCTTTGGTGTAGGCTGTTCTTTCAGACCTCAAGCTGTTTACAATACATTTGAGTGCATGAAACTATCTCCAGGGAACCAGACATCACCTGGGAATGGAGAGACATATGGTGAGACACCCTGGGAAACGAATTCCCCAGAGCTGCACTAATCTACCACCCATGGGCTTTATTTTCTTAAAATGCCATATTGTAATTTTATTTTGTTAAACATTTTCCAATTAATTTTTTAAAATAATATTTTATTTTGTCTCCCAAAATAATTCTTAACTTTTTAAAAAAGTTTTGAGTTCCAAGTTTTATCCCTCCCTCCATCCTCTTCCCTTTCCCTGAAATAGCAAGCAATCTTATGTAGGTTATACATGTGCAATCATGTAAAACATTTCCACATTAGTCATCTTGTACATTTTGTACTTTCTTCTTCTGACATCACAGCTCATTTGTATAAGGTCCAGTGGCCTGGGCCCTTTGCTTGTATAGGCTGGTTACAGGCAACCTCAGAGGCTGAAAGAATTTTGGGTCCTTATTAGGATTACTGTCAATAACTACTGCTTTCTTGTTCCACAGATTAATTACTCAGCTTTCCCATGCCCTGGGAGTTCTCCCCCCATCCCCCGCTCCTTTACCTCTCCCATATGAGGGTGGTACAGGAGAAGGTATATTGAATTTGGAGTTAGAAGACTTGGATTCAAATCCTGCCTCTGACAAATACTTCCTGGTGTCACTTAACCTCCCTTAGCCTCTGTCCATCATCCTCAAGATGAAAAGGTTGAGGGGCAGCTAGGTGGTGCAGTGGATAGAGCACCAGCCCTAGATTCAGGAGGACCTGAGTTCAAATCCAACCTCAGACCAAACACTTCACACTTACTAGCTGTGTGACCCTGGGCAAGACACTTAACCCCATTGCCTAGCCAAAATAAATAAATAAATAAATAAAAAATTTAAAAAAACAAGACAAAACAAAACAACAACAACAAAAAAACCAAAGGGGGCAGCTAGGTAGCACAGTGGATAGAGCACCGGCCCTAGATTCAGGAGGACCTGAGTTCAAATCCGACCTCAGACCAAACACTTCACACTTACTAGCTGTGTGACCCTGGGCAAGTCACTTAACCCCAATTGCCAGAAAAAAAAAAAGAAAAGAAAAGAAAAAGATGAGAGGGTTGAATTAAAAGTCCACTGAGGTCCAGCTCTGGATCTATTAGACTACATGCTTTTCAGATCCCTCTCTTTGCGTGCACAAAGGACATTGGTTGCTTGTATCTTATCCGTAGACTTCATTTTAATGACTTTTCCCCTCAAATATCTCTGAAATACAGTTGCTAGAGTGGTAGTGGGATCCGTCAGGTAATCGACAAGCATTTACTAAGCACCTAATATGTGCCTAGTACTGTGCTGGGTGCTGGGATACAAAGACAAATGTGAATTAATCCCTGCCTTCATTGAGTTTACATTTTATTTAGGAATTTTGGGAGGGGTCTTATGTCTATCCCTCTGGTCTTGGTGTAGGGGAGGAGGATTGTTCACATCTCCCATCAGGGTATGCTTGCATCTTATAGCCAGTTGACCAAGGCCCTTCATGCTGGAAACGTGGAATCAGATGGGCCTTGTTAAGCTTTACTCTAAGGACCTGAAATCTCTGGCTAACCTTGAATGGCCATTCTTTCACCCTCTGAAGATTAACCTTAGACACCTCTTTCCCATCTTAATCCCAGGGCTTCTCACATTGCTAGAATATACTGTCTGAAGCCCTGTATTAAAAAGTTAGGCTATGACACCATTCTTGAAGAACCTGTCATTCTTTAGGGCTCCAATGTCACTGGTCCCTTCCCTCACCCTTCAGATTTTATTAGTCTGTGTTTCCTCCCCTCTGCTGGTGCTCCACTTTATCATATTCATCGATTCCACTGGGATGTATGATTTAAAGTGCCTTGCCAAGAAATCTAGATTTCAATTCAATAAACATTTGTTAATCACCTACTATGTGACAGGAATTGTGGTAAGCATTGAGTAGGGATACAAGGAAAAAAAAAAGACAACTCACAAAATGAAGCTGAAAAGGGGGAAAGGCCATCAGAGGATACCCACTTTAGGTGCGGTATTTTATACAGTCAAAACCAAGTCCTCCATAAAAATCTCCACCATGACTACCTCCTTTTGGCCCCAAATGACTCTTAGCTGCTAAAATTGTTATTGTTGTGGTTGTCCTATGTTTTCAAAGAGGACCAAAATGACGTCACTATGCTAGAGTCAAGTTTTAGTGTGTCTGACTGTGGCTGATCAGACCAATACGAGCTCAGAATGTTCTACCACAGGTTGGGCATACATAGTCTGTGTGAACCTCTGGGGTGGATTCTCTAAGTTTGTGTATCTTGTGTTTCTCTTGAGTTATTTCAATTCTGCTATGCTCATAGAGCACAGCACCTTTTTTGATGTGGACATGCCATGCTGAGCAGGTGCTGTGCCAGTGTTTCCCATGTCACACAATCCATTCCAAAATTTTTAAGAGAGACCTTGAGAGTGTCCTTGTATCATTTCTTCTGACCACCATGTGAACGCTTGCTCTATGTGAGTTCTTCATAAGATAGTCTTTTTGGCAAGTACATATTTTGCATTCAAACAACGTGGCCAGTCCATCAGAGTTGTGCTCTCTGAAGCAGAGTTTGAAAGCTTGGCTGTTTAGCTCTACAGAGGACCTCAATGTCTGGTATGTTATCCTGGTAGGTGATCTTTAAAGACAATTCAAATGTAAGCAATTCAGTTTCCTGGCATGGCGCTGGTATACTGTCCTGGTTTCATGGGCATACAACAACGAGGTCAGCACAAGGCTCTGTAAACCTTTAGTTTGGTAGTCAGTCTAATACCTCTTTCCCATACTTTCCTTTGGAGCCTCCCAAACACTGAGCTAGATCGGGCAATGCATGTGTCAACCTCATTATCAATGTGTACATTCCTAGAAAATTAATACTACTAGTATTAATTGAAGCTTTATTATTCTGTGTCCTTTGTGGGTGAAACAGAGCCCAGTCTTTCATGTAGGCAGTGTGGAATGGTGGAAAAGGCTCTGACTCTGGAATCAGAAGACCTGGGTCTGAATCCTGCCTTAGATACTTACTACTGTGTGAGGTTGGGCCTATAAGGGACCTTCCCTGCAAGGTAAATTACTTTTCAACCATATGATGAGAAGAGAGGATTAACTGACCTCTGAGATCCTTCTAGCCTTATGATCAAAATACTGATTATCAGTGGTTTCTAGTCTCTCTCAAAGGTACCATCCAATTAAATGCTGCTTTAAACTCTGAGCCCCAGGCTTTATCAATCGACAATATGAGCTGTCATTGCTCTAGGCAGGCTGAAGGTTTCTCCCATTTTATATGAAAAACCAATGTAGGTATGATTATGTATTACTGCAGAACTGCCTAAATGGGTGGGGGTGGGACCCTTTTGTTATTATTTTGTTATTGTTGTTAAATCTAAAATATTGCAGTCCTCACATTGAAGCTGCATTTACCACCTGGACTCTGTACCATCCATACTTTACCGCTACAGGTATTGTTTTTGTAACTCAAAGAGTTTCTACCACGCCCATGCCAATCATCCTTCCAAAATGTGGTTCCTACTATGTTATCAGCCAGTCTTTTCCTTAGTTGCTTTTGCAGCAGAGATCTGTGAAAAGAGCTGTGCAATTAGCAGAGTATGCACACCTCTCCTCTCACAGAACTTCAGCACGAAGGCCACAGAATCATAGGATCATAGATCTAGGGTGAAGATCATAGAATAATAGAACCAGAGGCCATCCAGTTCAACCCCTCCATTTTACAGATAAAGAAACTAAGCCTAGTGAGATTTATTTATTTACCCAGGGTTATACAGGGTAGTTAGTATCAGAGGAAAAATATAAACCACAGTTCTCTAACTTTAGAGTCAATATCCAATTATCTAATAATTGGGTTTGAACCTGATGATTGTCATTTCTTCTCTATGTGATCATGGATGTCTTTGAGGCTCTGAATAAGGCACTTTATCCCTTAATCTGTAAAATGGAGATAATTTTAATTGTATGATGCACCATGTGGGGTTATTGTGAAGAAAGCACTTGTTAACCCCTTAGACAATTTTATTTGTTTTATTTATTAATAAACACTTAAAAACATAATGTAGAATAATGTAAATGACCATCTGGGACCTTACTGTTAATGGAAATGTGCTTCATGTTTCCTGAGAAACTAGGCTAGTCATTTTATGCATGCCACTTCAACAAAATGATCTGTAGATTCCTGAGGCTGGGAAATTTAAAAACCACATTTCTATATATTACAATCAATATTCTTTCTAAAAGAATCATGGGTCTAGAATTATGCCTAGAATTGAATTTCCCTATAAAAGTGGATAGAGGTCATAGGGTTAGAGCTAGAAGAGTCACTGAACTCTATTACCCCTCTGACATCGCCACTCTCATTTTTCTTCAAATTTCCCCTCTTTACTGGTTCTTTCCTTACAGGCTATGAACATGCCCATGTTTTCCATATCCTCAAAAAACCTTCACGTGATCATTCCATCTCCATTATCATCTAATATTTCTTCTGCCCTTTGTGGGTGGACTCTTTGAGAAGGCTGTCTATAACAGGTTTCTCCATTTTCCCTCCTCTCAGTCTCTTGTTTTTTAAATTTGCATAAATTTATTTTTCACATTCAGTTTTTAAAATTTTATTTCAAATTCTGTCCCTCCTTCCAAACCCTCTCACAAGCCATTGAGAACATAAACAAAATTATATCAATTATACATGTGAAATCATTTTAAACATACTTCTGTAGTAGCAATGCTGCAAAAAAAAAAAAACCCCAAAAACATAAAGTAAAAATATTATACTTCAATCTGCATTCAGACTTAATCAGTTCTTCCTCTGGAGGTAGATGATAGCAGGTTTCATCATAAGTTCTTCAGAATTGTCTTGGATTATTATGTTGATCAGAATAGCTAAATCATTTACAATTGACCATTGTATAACATTGCTGTTTTATTGTGTACTGTTCACTTTACTTTGCATCAGTTCATATAAGTCTTCCCAGATTTTTCAAAAATTATCTTACTCTTTATTTCTTATAGCATAATAGTATTCCATTACAATCATATAACATAACTTATTCAGCCATTCCCCAGTTGATGGGCTCCCCACTCAGTTTACAATTCTTTTCCACTACAAAAAGAGCAGCTGTAGTTTTTTTTTTTGTACATATAATCTTTTCCCCTTTTCTTTGATCTCTTTGGGATATAGACCTAGCAGTGTTATTTCTAGGTCAAAGAGTATCCACAGTTTTATAGCCCTTTGGCATAGTTCCAAATTGTTCTTCAGAATGGCTAAATCAGTTCCAAACTCCACCAAAAGTATTTTCCTACATCCCTTCCAATGGTTGTCATTTTTTTCCTATCATTTTAATCAATCTGATAGGTGTGCAATGGTACCTCAGAATTGTTTTCATTTGCATTTCCCTAATCAATAGTGATTTAGAAAATTTTTTCATATGACTATAGATGGCCTTGATTTCTTCTTCTGAAAACTGCCTGTTTGTATTTTTTGACCATTTACCGATTAGGGAATAATTCATATTCTTATAAATTTGATGCAGTTCTCTATATTTTTGAGAAATGACACCTTTATCATCATCATCATCATTATATACATATATATGTACAATCATTTTATACATACTTCTATTCACCAGTTCTTTCTCTGGATGCAGATAGTGTCTTCCTTCATATGTCCTTTTTAGTTAATTTATAATAGTCGAAATGACTTATTTGTTGAACATTGTTCTTGTTATTTTATTACTATTATCATATACATCATTCTCTTGGTTCTGCTCATTTCACTCTTGGTTATTTCATGCAAGTCTATCCATACTTTAATTTTTATTAATCTCTTATTTGATTTTCAGGATTTTCAAGTTGGTGTTTAATTGGGGACTTTTAATTTATTCTTTTTCTAGTTTTTAATTTTTTTGCCTAATTCCTTGATCTGCTCTTTCTCTATTTTATTGATGTAAACATTCAGAGATATAAATTTTACTCCAAGTTCTGCTTTAACTACATGCCACAAATTTTGGTATATTGTCTCATTGTTGTCAATTTCTTTAACAAAATTATTGATTGTTCCTATGATTTGATCTTTGATCCACTCAATTCTTTAGGAATAGATTATTTAGTTTCTAGTTAATTTTCAATCCATACTTCTGAGACCCTTTACTGAATACATATTTTATTGCACTATGGTCTGAAAAGGATGCTTTTAATATTTCTGCATTTCTATATTGTTTGTGGGGTTTTTATGCCCTAATACATGGTCAGTTTTTATGAGGTGCCATGTACAGCTGGGAGAAAAGACATATTCCTTTTTATTTACATTCACTTTTCTCCAAAGGTTTATCATATATTATTTTTCTAAAATTTGTTTATCTACTTAAGTTCTTTCTTATTTATTTTATAGTTAGATTTCTAGTTCTGTAAGGGGAAAGTTGTGGTCCTCCAATAGTATAGTTTTCTTCTCTATTTTCTCCTATACCTCATTTAACTTTTCCTTTAAGAATTTAGATGCTGTGTCACTTGGTGCATATATGTTTAGTACTGATACTACTTCACTGTCTATGGTATCATTTAGCAACATGTAGTTTCCCTGCATATATGTTTTATTTAGGTCTATCTTGCTTTAATTTTATCTGAGATCTCTGAGATCTTGATTGTTGTCTTTGCTTTCTTTTTTTTTTTTAACCTCAGCTAAAGTATAATAGGGGAGCAATTAGTTGGTTCAGTGAATAGAGTGCTGGGCCTAGAGTGAGAAACACCTGAGTTCAAATCTAGCCTTAGACACTTACTAGCTGTTTGACTATAGGCAAGTCACTTAGGCCTGTTTGCCTCAGTTTTCTCATCTGTAAAATGAGCTGGAGAAGGACATGACAAACTACCACAGTATCTCTGCCAATAAAACTCCAAATGGTGTTACAAAAAGTCAGAAATTACTAAAATGACTGAACAACAACAAAAAATACAATAGATTCTGCTCTAGCCTCTTATTTTTAACTCTGTGTCTCTCTGTTTTAAGCATGTTTCTTGTAAACAACATATTGTTGGATTCTGGTTTCTACTCTATTTTGCTGTATGCTTCCATTTTATGGGTGAGTTCATCCCATTCATATTCACAGTTATGATTACTAACTGTATGTTTAATTCTATCCTATTTTTTCCTGTTTATCCTTCTCTCTCTCTATTTTCACTTTGTCCTTACTAGAAATCTGTTTTGCTTCTGACCTCCCTTACTCTACCTTCCCTTCTGTAACTCCCCACTCTCTGGTTTCAACTCCCTCCTCTCTTACTTCCCTGTTGGGGAAGATGGATTTCTGTACCCAACTGAGTGTGTATGTTATTTCTTCTTTGAACCAGTTCCAATGAGAGTGAGGTTCAAAAGTTGCCTGCCATCCTCAATTTTCCCCTCCACTGTAAAAGCTCTTCTTTGCACAACTCTTTAATGTGAAATAATTTTCCCCATTCTTCCTCCCCCTTCCCTCTTCTCTCAGTCTATCCCTATTTCTCAAACTTTATTTTTTTTCTAGTTCATCTTATAATAGTCAACTTATACCCATTTGCTCTTTCTGTGTATACTCCTTTTAATTGCCATAATGATAAAGTTCTTAGGAGTTAGAAATATTATCTTCCCATATAGGAATATAAACAGTTTAACCTTATTGAATCCCTTATGATTTCTCTTTTATGTTTACCTTTTTAGGCTTCTTCTTAGTCTTGTATTTAAAAGTCAAATTTTCTATTTAGCTCTGTACTTTTCATTAAGAATGCTTGAAAGTCCCTTATTTCATTAAATATCCATTTTCCCCCTCGATAATTATACCCAGTTTTGCTGGATAGGTTATTCTTGGTTGTAATCCTAGCTCTTTTGCCTTCTAGAATATCATATTTTAAATACCACTTTTTCCATTTGGCCAATACTGACTTTTAAGGTGTTTTTCTTCAGTATTTTTTGTGCTTCTTTTACCAAGCTGTTGACTCCCTTTTCTTAATTTTCTTCCATCATTCTCATTTCTTTCCCCATTTTCCCTCTATTTCTCTTCTCTGATTTTTAAAACCTTTATGAGCTCTTCCAGGAATTCTTGTTGAGCTTGTGTCCAATTCACTTTGTTTTCCCTTTGAGGTTTCTCTTATAGTTGCAGCAGATGTCTTCTCCTGAGTTTACAAGGTGCCTTGTATTTTCTGTCTGACCAGTAGTCTGACCTCCTTACAGTCTCTGGTCTGAGAGCTTCCAAAGTTGCAGTTCCCTCTAAGGCCTACTGCTGGTGTTGCCACTGTGTGTCCTATACTTTGGGCTGGATCATCCCTGGTGTCACAGACCTCTCCTACTGACCTCCGAAATTGTCTTTGGCTGGAAAAAATATCTCACTCCAACCTTGTGTTGGATCTGAAACTCCAGGCTATAATTAGAGGTGTTATTTTAAAATTGTTTAGAGGGGAATAGTGGGAGAGTTTAGCTCAATTGCCACCTACACTCTGCCATCTTACCTCCGCTTCCTTAAATATTTCTTAGTGTGACCTATTCACTTAGAAGGGACAGTGAGGGCTTATTTGGATAACATACATATCTATTCCTAGAGTTTCATGGCCATAAATTGCAAAGAATTAGGAGGCCAGAGCTGATGTCCTTCAAATACAGCAGTGATCCTTTTCAGATAAGGACACTAGGTGGCTCTCTGGAGGAGAGTGAACTATCTGGTACAACCAACTTAGCTAGAGATAGGGTGAGATTTGTTCCCCTCAAGTGAGTCACTTGTTCTTTCATTTTAGCATAGGAGTAAATTCTTTGCTGAAAGAGCTTGAATGAAAACACTGTAACTGCCCAATTCATGCATTCATTCACTCATTCATTCATTCATTCACTCATTTGCTCATAACATATTCATTCAAAAACTTAATTTAGAACCTATTGTGACTTAGACACTGGGGGTTTAGGGGTAGAGATTCCAACTTCTCTGTGCTTGGATTTCTTAATCTGAAAAATGAGAGGAGGACAGTAGATGATCTTTAAACTCCCTCATAGTTTTAAATCTATTATCCTTATCCTTTATGCCATTGGTAAATCTGAGTTACACAGAGTGGTGATAATTAAAACAGCTAGCATTTATAGAGTGAAGAAAAGTCCTCATCAATAATTGCATGAAAAATTAGTAAGAAATTCTCCATGTTTCTCACCCTCCTTCAAGTCCTAGCTAAAATCCCACCTTTTACAAGAAGCCTTTCCTGATCCCTCTTAATGCTAGTACCTTTCTTCCATCAACTCCAATTTATTATCATATATATTTTGTTTGTACATAATTGTTTGAATGTTGTCTCCCTTGTTAGACTGGGAGCTCCTTGAGGGAAGGCATCATTTTTGCCTTTGTGTTCCTACAAAGCTTAGCATAATGCCTGGAACATAATAGGCTCTTATTAAATACTTATTAACTGACTAATTGAATATGTAGTCTTTATATAGACTCTAGGGCCATAGTTGAGTCAATATTGGTTAGTAGTTTACTGAGATATTACCTGGAAAAAAAATTAAAGGAGTGAGTTGTTTTTCCAAACCTGCAAAGTGGCAGGATAATTGCACACATAAAAACCATTTCAGTGAAAGTTATGAAGAAGAAGCTCTCTCCATATGGGTTTTGAAGGTCTTTTTTGAATTGAATCAGCTGGGCTAACACACACATGCGTAGCACACACACACACAAACACACACACACACACACACACACAAATGACTATCTCTGTTTGTGATTCTAGCAAGCAGGAGCTGTTGTATTGACAGAAGATCTCATGAAATACGGAATACAATAAGAAAACAAATTCCAAACAACGGAAAAGCTGCTTTGGTGCACAGGAATTTCATATAGGAACATTTAAACCTCTTTCCAAGATCAATCCTGTCCTCTCCAATCCCAGTCCTTGGAAGAGGAAAGCAAGG
Organism: Phascolarctos cinereus; assembly: GCF_003287225.1. Lineage (NCBI taxonomy): Eukaryota > Metazoa > Chordata > Mammalia > Diprotodontia > Phascolarctidae > Phascolarctos > Phascolarctos cinereus. Next base: position 147,842,918 of record NW_027555958.1, on the reverse strand, counting down.
GATGGGTAGCAATTGTCAGACAGAAACAGCAAGGAGTATGAAAAGCAGCAAATGAGGTGCTAAGGAGTTAGCAGATAAGGGGCCTGGTATCCCTGAGACCAGATAGAAATGATGTCTCACTAGATTTAGCGCTTAGTATTTCACACTCTTCTTATGTACTTACCAAATTCTACTTTAAATCTCTGCCTCTGTCTCTCTCTCTTTCTCAACTAACTATATAAATATCTATCTATCTTTATAGAGAAGATAAGATCCGAAGGCCTACTTATTTCTTTTTTCCATTTTTCCTTCCCATAACTCAGTGCACTTAGCACAATAGGGGCACAATAAATGTTCATTGAATGAATTAACAAATGAACTTACTTTTGTTAATACTCCCAAGGATTCAGGGTATTAAAACCTTTAGACTTGCAGCACAGTTTCTATAGAAGGAAGTCTGATGCCTACCATACCCACTCTCAAATTCTAGTAATTTTCCATCTATCTTTCTAGGTCATAGGATCATAGATTTGGAACTGGGGGGAAATTTGGATATCATTAAGTCTAATCTCTCATTTCACAGATGAAGAAATCTAATCTTGGAGAAGTTAAGTGATTTGCCCTCGGTCACATATCTAGTGTCTGGGGAAGAATCTGAACCCAAGTTTTCCTGACACCCAAGTCTAATGTTTTATTCACTATTCTTTGCTGCCTCTAGCTTTAGTCGTGAGGAAAAGATGAAGCTACGGTCAATTAGGAGAAGCAGGAGCATCAAATGCAAAGAAGAATGTCTTTATAGGATCATAGATTTAGAACTAAAAAGCTCCTTTTCCTCATGTATTGATACGGCATAATAGTACTCACCCCACTGTATTGTTTTATAGATTAAATGAAATAATAAAACTTGAAAGCTTTAAAAGAATCTGGACCCAAGCTTACTCAATAAATCCTAGATTACCAGGGTGAAGGGACACTTGTAATGATAGTAATAATAATAATAATAATATAGCCTTTCATCATGGTAGTCTAGGATTTTTAAGTAAGCTTAGGTTCAAAGTCTATCTGTGAAACATTCAGATATAAGGAAACAAAGGAGGAAGACGATTATCTCTTTAAATGATCTAGGGCTAGTGTCTCGGAGTAAAGGAGGACTAAATCTCAGAGATCCTTCCCAACATTCAGGATTTGTAATTTGTGGGTCTGATTGACAATCAAGAAGAGGTCAAGACTTCCTCATGGCCCTTGATCCTGAAAAGGACCTTCTGGTACCCCCTAGCTACAATTGGGGAAGAGGAGGACAGCACAGCTGGGGCAAGGGGAGAAAAGTCCTTGGTCTCTTGACTTTTATCTGCTTTTCTATCTTTATACTCCTAGCTTCTTTCTTCCCCTTTCCTTTTCTCACTAGGTCCTCTCTCCAAGCTTGTTCCTGTGGCCTTCTCCTCTTACTCCTTGTTTATTTTCCTTAATCAGTGCCATATTCTGCCTTTGTTAAAGTGAACATTCTTACAAAAACCAAAATATACACGTTCCATTTGTCTATGTAAATTATAGCTGCACAAACTTCTTGTTTTGGCTTTGAATACTCCTGAGGAGTTTTTTTAAATTTCAGATTCATGATACCATTAGTTTAGAGAATTCCCTGTGAGAAAATTGCTTTTATCCACGTAGTTGGTCAAATTTCTGCAACTTATCATAAATTTAGAGCTGGAAGGACTATAGAGGTCATCAAGTTCAACTCCCTCATTTATAGTTAAAGATACCGAAGCCCAAAGTTAAGTGACTTACACCAGGTAGTGAGTGGCAGAGCTGGGGTAAGAATCCAGGGATATTCCTAACAATTTGTATATACATTGAATTACATCTGGGATAGGCTGTAAGTAATCCCAATGCAAATTCTTTTCTAAAATGAAAGAACATTTCTTCATTCCCTTTTTCATCTGGTAAATATGATTTCCACATGCCAGATTTATTTAACACAGGGTTTAAATGTACAAATTCCTAACAGGGCAGTTACTCTGCAAAGACTAGCTCTGTAAATATCCCTTCCATGCCTTGTGATGATTGCAATATGTACTTGTGATGGCATTCAAAGCGGTGTTTTGGAAATGAATCTCTAATGGGGTTTTGACAGCTATAATAGACAAGATGGGCAAGCTGTATTTCTATGTTATGACAGTATTGATAAAAAGGGAAAGCCTATAGTCTTATTTGTCTTAGACTTCAGTACTTCAGAGGATCTGTGATTTCCTCAGTATGAGTACTGCCTTCACTGATGTGCAAATTGAGTACCCTTAGACTCCTTAGCGGTCAATGTCATGGCTTGCTATGAAGCATTTAATTAGTGTCAATCTGTCAATAATCACTGTGTATAGGGTTCGTTGAGGACTAGAATCTCTGGTATGATGGCTTGCCAAGCCCTTTTCAGGGCTACTCCTTTGGTGTCCATAACTCAGCCAACTCTTACCTGTGGCTCCAAGAAGCTGTAGCATATGCAGCAGCCACACCCCAATAAAACTATCTTAACACATGGGCTAAACCAGGATTAAGGTAAATAAAAGGCCTCAAACCCATCAATGAGTTAAGGGGATATCTACCCCAAACATGTGGAGACTTCCTCTGGCAGGATGAATGGATGAGAACATTTTGTTCCAACAGTCAAGAAGACAGCTGAAACAGATGCTGTGGAGCACTTAGAGCTTTGTCAGATGATGAAAACACCAATGTCATCCACTGCATTCCTGACCATCATCAATCATCTTGACTTTTGTCTTGCCACTGGACTTAGATGACTCTGGAAGAGAAAGTAAGACTGATGACTTCATGTAACTCTGCCTCATTTAATTCCAATTCACATGCAAGTCAAGGTGTCACTCCATAATATCACTAGTCATCTTCAAAAATGAAGGATGAATAGCAGCAACAAAACAATTAGTCTTAATAATAAGCATTATTAATTACCAACTTTGTACCAGGCTCCAGGGTGGCCAAATAACTTGTAGTAGTCTGTCCAAACTTATCTGGGGTGGCCCTCATATAAGAGTCACATGGCCAGTCTCCAAGCCCATAGTTAAAGCTTTTTCAGGGAGGTGGAACATACTAAAGTTTATTCTCTGCTAATATAATCTTTGATTATATTATATTGGGTCACCTCCATAATAATTCAAGATGTAACTCATCTCAGAGATGAGCTACTGGGACTCAGGAGCTCTCAGAGTTTAAAGAAGGGGCACAATGGAAAACTGTAGGTATTTTCAATTTTTTGTGGTTTTGGAAAGGACTTTCTGAAAGAAGCTCATGTGGCTAAGTGGACAGACTGACAATGGAGAAGTCACACTAAGGGAGTCCTTGGAATACTTTCAATGTGGCTTGGCTTCTCCCTACTTTCCAGGACGTATGGGCAGAGATGAGTAGAAGACAGGGCAGCACCTGATTGTGAGCCAGGAAACTAATGGAGATTGGTGGTGGTACAAGGCACTAACCAGACACAGGTACAAGTGAAAGTAGTGGAATTAATAAGTTGAGTTTGGAAGGATATTTCCAAAAGGTTCTTTCTTGGGTAATTTTACATCTTTCCCAGGAGTATAATCTAGAGCAGCACTTCTTAAACTGTGGATCTAGGGTCATGTAACTTAAGGTGAGGGTCATGAAAAATTTGGCAACAGTAAAAGGTTTCTGAATGCACGGCGACTAAAAATTAATTCAAAATCAAGTGTAATGAATCTGAGGTGTTTTTGGCAGTGATTGTCCGTGTTGCATTGTGTAACTTCACTGCAGTCTTGGTTCTGAACACACAATGTAAGCACTTTGTACTGCACATGCTATCACATCACACAATGCCAATGAACCCTCGGCTCAGATTCGAGAATATTGAATGTTATGAATTGCAGTATTTTTACCATATGTACAAAATTGTTAAATGAATTTTGGCTTGGGATTAGGACAGAATTTCCAACAATTTCTGAAATGGCCTAGAACACTCTTCAGCTATTTTGTACTAGGTATTAATGCAAAGCGGCATACTCAGCATTGATGGTTATGACATCAGAATATTGATCAAGTCTGAAAAAGCAATGAAGATATTTTATGTCCTGTAGTATCAAATATTCCACCAAGATTTAATTCTTTATGTAAAAATAAACAAGCACATTCATCTCATCAGTATGCAAATTTTCTTTCATTTTTAATAAATGGAAAAATTATATGTATATCAAAAAATTGTTTTAAAATAAATTTCTTTGTCATATATTATCAGTAAACATTTGATTTGCATACCTATTTTATATACCTATGTATCCAGGGTCCCCTAAAATTTTATTGGGTGGAAAGGGGTTGTGAATAGAAAAAATTTAAGAAGGTCTGACCTAGAGGAGGTTTTCTATCTATTTGCCTTCTGTCCCTGAAGTGCCTCACTGTTTACCAGTTCAACACTCACTTCCTGCAGAATTGAAGGGGAAGAGGGAAAATCCACTTATCCCTTTATCAGATTCCAACTAAAGCTGCCAATACTTGGAGTTATAACTCCAACTACTTACTTTTGTTAACCTGTTTTTAGCAAGTGCAAATGAAAGACAAAAACAAAATAGAAATCTCCTCCCACACGAAATGACCTTTTACCATGAGTTTGATTTGTCTGTAAGGTAACAATCTGAGACTGAAAGAGATAATTTACTCAACAGGAGAAACTGATATTATTATTATTATCATTATTATATCAGAATATCGGTGTGTAGAGAGTGAATGAGTTTGCTGTTTTATTTTTTATTTTAGTTTTTTAATTTTTAATTTTAAATTTAAAACAGTAAAACTTAAATATACAATAAGAAAAGTAAAAGAACATATTATAAACTTAAACATCGAAACTTAAATACAAAGAAGAAAAGAAGAAAAGCAGTGTTGTGCACAGCAGAACATAAGAGAGGTTTCAAAACAAACAGCAATAAATTTTCATCTCAAGAAAGCCAATATTATAAGTGCTACACATTGTGCTCAGAGCTGTCCATCTTAGCTTCCTTGTAAGTTTTCTTTTCTCTACTGTGCACTTTTTACTTTGTTCTTCCCTCAGTTCCTCTCTCACCCACCCTAGAAGAAGGCTATAATTAAGCACCCATATATTTAGATATACATACATATACATACATATATGCACATATACATATGTATGCACATACATACATACACAATACACACAAAGATTATATATATACATATATACCTACCTACGTACACTTACGTATACACACACACACACACACACACATACATACTTAGATATATCGTATTCATATATGGACATATACATTCACATGCATCTATGTAAGACTGTACTTATTTGTCCTCTGTTTCTCTGAGGGTGGATAATCTCTTCCTTCATAAGTCTGAGTCTTTTCATATTTTTCCAAGTCTACCAACTCATCCTATCTTATACTACAGCAATATTCCAACCTTATACTCTTTATTTTAGATAGTCCAAGAGTTTGCTATTTTACAAAAATTTCCAGAATGCATATGAACATACACATGATAAGATTATACCTTTCATTATTCTTTTGCAAGCAAGTATGAGGGGAAAACCCCCCCAAAAACTAGTAATGGACTGGGTAATAGAGGCCTAGTGTAGGGCAAGGGTTTGAGTATTTACATTTTTTTTTTCCTGAGAGTGTCTTTGGTGTTCTGTCCTAAGGCAACTGCTGTTTCTCTTTTTACCTTGACTCTAAAGCTCAAAGTCTTCTGTTAAATGCATTCATCCTCAGGGCTCCCTGAGCTAAGTGAAATCCAAACAGGGACATACAATCCCATTATAGGTAGACCCCTAACACATACTCCTATTACAAAGACGTTAGAGGAAAATGCTAGTGGAATCTTATGCAACCTGTAGCCCATTATAGATATCCTAGGATCACATTTTCCTGGCTTAATCTTCAGGCCTTCTTAATAATAACTTTCTGGCTCATTTCATTCCCAGCTAGAAATATCCATGGAAGCACCAGAAATCTGCCTCCTATTTCTCAAGGCCTCAACCTCTTATAGTCAAGCCCAGCTATGAATTAACAACATACTAAATTACTTTTTAGGGACAGTAACTGGACCTGTAATTTCATTTCTGTAGAGAGCTCTCTAGACTGCAGACCAGCATCTTCTCTGGAAGTCATCTTCTCTGTGGCCTTAGAGATTTCCCTAGAGCCCTGAGAATTTATGTGACTTGTCCAGGGTAACCCAATCAGTATGTACCAGAAACAGAATCTGAACTCAGGTTTTCCTGGTTCTGAGGTCAGCTTTCTATCCAATATTCCATGTTGTCTGTGCATAGTGCTAATATACTAATATATAGTCCATATTTATAATTATTAGTACTAACATATTGATAACTAAAAGGCATACAAGGGTCCCAGAAGAAACTAGTATCTTAATCCATTAGTAAAGAAACAATTATAGATCATCTTCCAGTGGGTTCCAGGGGTTCAGACAGTCCCTTTAAGAAGCTTTCTGCTTCATTCACTGCTATTCCTGATACTAGAGCCAGACCAAGGCCCGCCCTCTTTTTGTGTTGCCTTATCTCTGCTTGCTCACTATCTCCTGCCTTTACAACTGTAGTGATTATTATCTTTTAGCATGGTTTTTAAGCTATGAGCTTGACTTTCGGAATACTGTCTTACAGGAAGTTTCATCTATTTTTTTCTATATTATTTTTTCTCTCTCAGAAGCCCCTCCTTCAAACTTTTAAGAAAATACCTTTGGGTTTTTCTGTGCAAGGGAAGGGGAAAAGAGCCAAACCTCAGAATTTCTTAGATTCTTTGGCAAGCATCTTCTCTGTATGGGCCTGTTGTACTTAAAATGCCATTTGTTATAAATACTATAAAGGAATTTCTACTGTGCTCCAAAAGGAATGGAAAGGAAGACATTCTAAGAGAAGCTGTGCATCTATTTGCAAGAAGATCAACAAAAATAAGCTGAATGCATTGAAAGCTGGTGCTGTTGCATCTAGCTTTCTCTAACCATAAGCCTTTTTCTTTTTTGGAAAATTTTTTCTTCTGAACTTAACAAACACCAAAAAAGATGAGCATTTCCATATGTGAAGTAGAATAGAAACAAAGATTTGTACCTGAAATTTCACTACCTTTTAAAAAGTATATCATAAATTCCACATGTCATTTCCAAAGAAATCAATCCAAGTCAAGCCAGCAAGTATTTATTAAGTCCCTACTATGTGTTAGGTACTATACTAAGCTCCATGCTAAGCATATGCCTTTGTTTCCTACTGATCTTCCTTGTATTTTCTGTACATTCATATATATATATATATGTATATATATATATATATGTGTGTGTGTGTACGTGTGTGTGTGTGCATGTGTATATACACATGCATACATATACACACATTACATACACACACACACACACACACACACACACACACACACATATATATATATATATATATATATATATAAAATTTTGGTAACTGTATCAATGGTGCCATCCTATCCCCAAACTGAAAGAAAAAAACAAACCCTTGAATCATATATACTAAGGAAACAAAACAAATTTCCACATTGGCAATGTCTAGAAATGAATATCTCATTCTGTACCTTGAACTTATCACCTCTCTGTTAGGAGGTAGAAAGCATGTTTCATTACTGGTCCTCTGGATTTAAGGTTGGTTGTTACCCTGATTAGAGTTTTTCAGAGGCCTTTAAATGCCAACGTGGAGTAGGAACTTTGCTCTCCTTATTCAGACAAATGGATGACTATGTCATTCATTGACACTCATCCATAAAATGAAGGGGTTGGTTTATAGATTGAGAGCTGGAAGTGATTTTAAAAGTTATCTCTTCCAACACCTTTCATTAGCATAGTGCCTGGCACATAGTAAGCTCTTAATGAATGATTTTTCAAGTTTTTAATTTTACAGTTTAGGATAGTGAAGTTTAGAGAGAGGTTGGGGGACTTGCCCAAAATCAGGATTCAAAATACACTATACCACAATGCCCACGACCTAAAGTCTCTCCCAACCATGATAGTTTTTAAAAAATGTTAGGTGACACTTAATAGTAATGATGATGCTAATAGTAATAACATTTATATAACTGTTTAAGGTTTGCAAAATGCTTTGCATTCTCTTATTTGATCCTCACAACAATCCTATAAGGTTGTTGTTGTTGTTGAGTTGTTTCAGTTGTGTCCAACTCCTTGGGACCCCATTTTGGGGTTTTCTTGACAAAGATACTGAATGGTTTGCCATTTCCTTCTCTAGCTCATTTTACAGTTGAGGAAATTGAGAAGCAATGTTAAGTGAATTTCTCAAGGACCCATGACTAGTAAGTTTCTGAAGCCAGATTGGAACTCTGGAAAAACAGTCTTCTTGACTGCAGGCCTGGTATTCTATTTACTACAATGATGCTTTTATTATCCCATTTTATAGAGGAGGAAACTGGCAAACAGAGGTTAAATGATATGCAGAGGGTCACAAAGCTTGAAAGTGTCTGAGTCTGGATTTTGAACTCAGGGCTTTTTGACTCCATGTCCAATACTTTATCTATTGCATCACAATTGTTTCTTAATAGTTGACCATGGGTCAGATTATTCTAGGGGTTAGGAAAGGAAGAAAGGAAGAAAACAGTCCCAGTCCTAAAGGGGATTATGTTGGGCTTGGATTAATGTTAAGCACTTTCAAAGGATTTCTTTCTATTAGAATAATATGTTTGTCTGCATTAATGCGTCGTTGGCTAAATCTCTGGGAATTTTCTACCAATGATAATTCCTGAGTCTCCTTGTAGACTTGCATAGTTGAGTTGGAAGATGCCTTGGTGAATTTCTTCATGATGACACATTCTCACTCTCAATGGTAGACAAAGAAGAGCTTATGAGCCCATTCATGATGCCTGTCTGCATTTTAGGATCATTGCATTTAAATAAACCCTGTACAGCTCTTCTCTTGGATTACTTTAGGTTTTATCACTAAGCAAGCCAAAGGGCTTCTTAAAGCCCATCTTTGGGTGGAATAATTGGACTGCTTTTCTCAAATATTCTATGAATTATTCCAAAAAAGGGAAAAAAAAGAGTTCTTCCACAAATTGCATTCTCAGCAGAGAACACAACTTACCTTTGATCTTTAAGTTCTTCTCTGCTGCATTTTAAAAAGGGAGAATGGTCCAGTCTTTTTCCCTAGCTATTTTTCATTCAAATGTGTCCTTACATTTCCACCCATTACATCATCCATGAGACTTGAAATATACACATATACCAATTGAGGTGAGTGCATCTCATAGTGAAAATATTCAAGTGAAAAAAAAATGGCAGCAAAAGTATGGACACAAGGACACAACCTCAACTTCAGTGCCCTCTGTTTCTCCATCTGCAAGCCTTTCCTTGTGGGAACCATATGTTGGAAAAAAATACAGAATCCAATCTTGCTTGTCCTGGAGGGCAGAGAACAATATATATTGTGCCCATAGGAGCCAGGGCAGATTAATCCTATAGGTAAGCAATACTAGATATCTGTGCTAGTCCCAGGAGACATGCCCCCTTGTGATCTTGTAAAAATCTCATTTAAATTTCATTAAAGTAGAGAAAGAGAGAGCCACAGGCTGTCAGTACAAACAAATTTCACAGTTTTTGTCTTAGCAGAGTGACTTATCAGCAAGTTAAACAGTTCAACACTGAACACTTCAGCAGATAGCTACCAGTCTGACAGCTGCACATCAGCCCATATCAGGTAGTCAGGGCATGTGGATGACCACAGTAATGTACCTCTTAACAAACTCAAATAGAAAACTATTGAAAAATGGAGTTTTCAAGGAACAGAAAATGCCTTCTATTTCCTTAGAAGGATTTGAAGAGGCAGAAATGTGAAGGAAGGATTCAGCTTACCTATCTCATCCATTTCAGAAAAATCCAATTGGATGAAGAATACCAGGATGCAGACCCTGCTCTGCAACTGAATGGACAATACACAGAATGAGTTTCATCAGTACACAAGTATATCTAAGACTAATGCTGCTCATGGATGATGAATGGGCCAATATTTGAAGTAGAGGAGTAGAAAAGATTGCCTTGCTTTTGAGAAATTATTCAGTGCTTCTAGTGACTTAAAGCTCTTTCTTGAAGGAAAGGCCCATCTTTATAACAAGAATATTCTTCTGATGATGCTCTATGACTGTGAGTCATGGAATACTTCAGTATCTGAAGAAATGAGTACAGCATTATCTAAAGAGCAATGCAAAGGTGTGCAGTAGGCTTGAGCAACATAAATATAACCTACTCATTTGTTCCTCATTTCTTTCAGTAATTGAAAAACTTCCTTGTATTGAAAATTGTGTGAATAGTTTGGGTAGCACTTTTGTGAGGAATGGAAAAATGGTCTTATGTTCTTGGGTAATGAAAGCAGATAAAAGAGTACAATTGAAATGCATTGGGAAAATTCCTTATCTGAGAGGCAGCATGGCACAGTGGGTAGAAAGGAGGCCTCAGAGGAAGGCTTGAGTTCTAGTTCTGCTTCTCACACATATTTGTTGTGTGACCGTAGGCGCATTTTTTCCACCTTTCAGTACCCCAGGGAGCTCTTAATAAGTTACAGAACAGGTGTGATTCTGAATTGGTAAAGGGAATTTCCTCAACAGGGAATAATTCTTCTCTTTACCAATGAAATCTTAGGCCTGCCTGCCCCAGCTATCCTCACCTTCTAACTATCTAGAAGATAGAAATTATGTTTTATTTTCATGAGTACTATGTAATTGATATATCACAAGAGGTAGATTTTTTAAAAATTAAAAATTAAACCTGGAAATATTTGAGTAACAGCAGTGTGCTATATGGTGGCATTCCAAGGCAGCTCTTTATTTAGAGATATGAAGAATCCTATTGGTCAAGAGCAGGCCATACTCCCTTCCCCCAAACCCCGAGAAAGACAGATAATGACACATGAGATGTGAATACTATGTGGCTTAACTTTCCCACACATTACACATCACACTCTACCATCGTGAAGGTAACCTTCATCTCTAAACAAATAAATCTGTTAAACAGATCCATCTTTCCTGTCAATTGAAGACAAAGCATCCACTTCTGAAATACTTATTAAGCACTATCTGATGATTGAATACGTCTGATGAAAAGAATAATTTGTCAACCTAATTTGTTACAATCAAGAAGGTCATGTCATGAGATGAGCCCCACAGGGAATAAGGGAGACCATCTAGGTTTGTGCTATTAACTCTCCATGACATGGCCACACGATTTTGCAAGATTTTTTCTTTTCTTAGCAATGTTACATGAATGTGTCTGACATTGTTCTGTAAGTCCTTAGGGCCAGAAGACAGTCCATTCTCTGTGCATTTTGTAGAGTGAGGGAATGCGAACATGTGCAGAGAGCTGTTTCAAACCAGATGTGCCAGAGAAAATTAGATGTTAAAGTTAAAAATAAAACAAGAAATACATTGACTGGCTGTTGCTGGGCTGCTCCCTGTATGGGAGTTGATATATTCTATACACAAAAATCCAAACCAAACCAAACCAAAAATCCTTTAAAAGTGTTTCTAACGTATTAGCTTATTATAGGAGAAATTTCTATAGAAGCGAAGTTGAACAAGCTTCACAACTGGAGCTATTAATCACCATGGGAGGTTATTTTCCCTTCTGCCTTTTTTTTTTAAAGAAAAAAACGTATTTGCAGAAAATAATGATTTAGCAACAACTAGGTGGGAAAAAATGCCTATGCTGATGGAAAAAGACATTTGGAAAAAATGTATCAGGATTCCTATTTACAGCCTAATATGTGTTTGGCCATCTATTATTCTTACAAGAATTCTGTTTCCCAGCTCTTTCCTTTTCTTTGAAAAAGCTATTTTATTTTGTTCAGGCCTCTGGTTTTCATCAGCAGAGGGAACTTGAAGTAAGAAAGTCCCTTTTTTAGAGCTTATGATGTAACAGAGATTCCTGAGGTACCGAAAAATCAAATGACTTGTCCAATGTCACATAGCTAGGACAGAAGGAAGGAAAGGAGGGAGGAAAGAAGGGAGAAATGAAGAAAGGAAAGGAGGAAGGGAATAATAAAGGGAGTAAAGAAGGAAGGAAATGATGGAAGAAAAGAGAGAAAAGAAAGAAGGAAAGGTGGAGGGATAAAGGGAGTAAGGAAAGAGAAAAGAAAGAAGGAAGGGAGGGAAGAAATAAAGAAGGAAAGAAAGAAGGAGGTAGGAGAAAAGAAATGAAGCAAAGGAGAAAAGAAAGAAGGAAGGGAGAGAGAAAAGAAGAAGGAAGAAAGGAAGGATGAAGGAGGAGAAGGGAAAGAAGGAAAGGAAAGAGGTAAGGGAGGAAGGAAGGAAAGAGTCCTATAGAGTGAAACAACAACTTATCTTGTTGGTAAAATTATTGAGGCCCTGGCTCATAGTCAATACTATTTGATATTTTTTGTCACTGAATACAGTTCATGACTCCCCTCTCTGTCCCATCTTCTTTCAAGTGCTGCTAATATTTGCTCTTTAGGGATTTTCATAACATAAGAGACCCTTGTATCATAATACTTACTTAAGTATTTCAGAACTTACTTAGGTGTTTCAGAAACCAGAAAAAAATAAGTAGAAATATTAAAATTTCAAAGCATTATTGGTACTACTCCCAATAGCGATCTCAAAGGTGAGATCACAGTATAGGAGAGAGAGTGACTGAATGGGAGGCAGGAGACTTGCTTCCATTCTGGCTCTACTGAATAACTATGTGACTATGGCTATATCAGTGAATCTTTTTAGGCTTTTGTTTCTTAAGGGGTTGGAATAAATGATAGCTAAGCTTTATTGTAGCATAAAAGTTCTTTATGTTACAAAGGTTCATTCAACACCACCACCATGCCAGCATTAAGATGGTTGTATAGTTACTCACTGCACCTTACTCATTTCTTGACAGAAATCTGTATTGTAAATGGTGGAGCATTATGTGAACACAAGGCAATATGATGTGGTAGCTGGCCTATCAGGAAGACCTGCTTGTGGTATCAGAACAAGTTGTGATATATGATTATGATGGAATACTACTGTGCTATAAGAAGTGATGAGCTCAATGATCTTAGAAAAACATGGAAAGACTTTCCCGAAATAATGAAGAGCAAAATGAGCAGAACCAAGAGAACATTGTATACAGTAACAGCAGTACTGTTTTAAGAATAACTTTGAGTGAAGAAGTTATTTCGACTGTTATAAATATCCAAATTAACTATAAAGGACATATGAAGAAAGACACTATCTGCATCCAGAGAAAGAACAGATATATATAGATGTATGTATAGAATAAGTTTATATATATATGTATATATATGTACTTATACATACATACATACACACCTATTTGTGTCTAATGGTAGCCATCTCTAGGGGTTGGGGGGAAAGAAGAAAAAAGAAAAAAAGAAATTTACATGATAACTTTGTTATATGTTTAAAAGGAATATAGCAAGTTGTACATATTTGCAGTTTAATGTGTAATCATCTTTTTATTACACTGTGTTATGGAAATGTTTATTTTATTCTATAAATTGAAAATGAAATAAATGTGAAAAAACAGTTGGAATCAGTTTGAATCCTCACATATTCACCATGACCAAGTTCCATAATCTCTCTGTTTCAATCTGCTTATCTGTAAAATGGGGATAATAATACCTTAAGTATTTACTTCATAGGCTTATTGTGAAAATTAAATGAGATAATATGTATACATATTATATATGTATGTACATACACACAGGTAAACATACACTATATTTGTACAAACAAAAAGTGTTAAAATGTTACTAACCTTTAAGTTTTTTTATGTCTATTATTATTGTTACTTAAGTAATATAGAATCATAGAATATTAGAGCTGGAGTAGAGCTCAGAAATTATTTAGCTTCCCCCTGCATTTTACAGAAGGAAACTGAAGATTAAAAAGGTCAAAGGTGTTGATAAAGATTTCACGGCTATTAAGTGGAAAAGTTGGAACTTGAACTTGGGTCTCTTGACTCCCAAGTACTCTTTCTATAATAACATGTTGATATTAGTAAGGGCTGACTTCCTTTTTGAAACATATTAATGCATTCACTGCTAAAGGTCCACTAGTAAATGATTAAGGAATACTATTAATGCATACCTTTGTAACTTTTAAGATACATAAAGTTTGAGCAGTTACTCTAAGCAAAAGGCAGCGGGAAAAGAACAGAATAAGCATTTATACGATGCCTGCTATGTGCCAGGCGCTGCGCTAAGTGCTTTTTTTAAAAAAAAAAAGTAAATATTATTTTATTTGATTTTCACAATAACTTTGCAAGGCAGGTGCTATTATTATCCCCATTTTGTAGTTAAGGAAACTCAGATAAAACAAAGGCTAAGTAAATTGCTGAGGGCCACACAGCTAGTAAGTACCTGAAGCTGGATTTGAACTCAGGTGTTTCCTGACTCCAAACCCAATACAGTATCCACTGCTCCATTAGCAACCTCAAAACAAACCAAACCAAAACAAAAATCCTTCAAAAAGGGATTTTTGAATGGTCACTTGTGGTACTGTTATTATGATAAGGCTTAAAGCATTTTGGTCTATGTCTAACTTGGTATGATTGCTTAATACAACTATTTCAGGTAAATCTAGTTAAGCCAACAAATTGACTAATCTCTCCCTCTCTGTTTTTGGTGTACATTATTTTTTTACATAGTCCTCTTATTACTACTTTGTTTTCCTTCTCTGGTTCTGTCAAGCACATCTGTCAATTAATAATTTTCTATCAATTGGATCTGTTTTGCAAACCATTCAATAATCTCAAGGTGGCTACCAAACAAATCTGCCTGTTTCTATGGCCTTCTAATGTCTATGAAATTTCTAGTGACATCTGGCGTCCCTGAAGCCCCATTCCCAGGGATCTGCCTAGCAATCCACGTTACTCTGCCTACAAAAAATGTCCACTGTGGGAGATTCACCAGCACTTTCGGGACTCTCCACATTCCTCAGCCAGATGTTTCACAGTCAAATATTTTCTCAGCTGGATAGAAAAGCACAGTGGAACTATGGTCAGCAGTGGTGGGAATTATCAGTATCAATGAGACACTTCTTTTCTACTTTCACGTGGGAGAATAGCAAAAAAATTTGAAATATGAACTCTAGGCCTGCCCCTAATATACCTTAATAAATTCCAGCTTCAGAGGAGTAAGTGTAAATTGACACACACAGACAACACAGAGTGCCAAAATATGGAACAGATTCCAAAGTTATTACTACTTATTCTGCTTCTAATCATATGTTCATTCAACTTCCATGTGATAAATGAACCATCATTGTATATTTGCCTTGACATTTATGAGTGTCAAAAATAAAGGGTCTGATTTTTTTTTTGGTGGGAGTTCCCTAAAGGGATTACGGTAGCTAAGGTGGCAATGGAATAGAATCATTTTTAAACCTTCAAAGTTTTAGAATTTAATCAAATTTGAAGAGTCACTTAGGAATTGGAAATCATGAAGGCACTTGGGGCATCCTGGGAATCAGGCAAATTTTTCCCAAATACTATACTTCAAATGAAATTGTTATTCATTTAGATGGTTAATGAAATAGGATATTTTGCTGGAAGTCCCCTGGGAAGAAAACAAAAGATCTCTCTGAATATGCAGTATTAAAAGAATACTAGATAAATTGGAACACAAGAGACTTTTAGTTCAGGGTAACTTTGAAAAGTCATGGCTTTTTAGCAAAGGAAGAAACCTATTACTTCTTTGATCTGCTCCTCTTTCCCATCTGCCTTGAAGCTATTAGGATCCCCTTCTTTCTCAAAGCTTGTTTTGGGTCACTTTTTCCCTACTTTCTTTTTCTAGTTAATATAATTTGAATAGAAATAGCAACTAGCTCCTGCTGTATTTCTCCACAGTCCTCTTTGTTTGAAAAGGAGAACAGCATAGGAGAGAGCTGTGTGTGTGTGTGTGTGTGTGTTTAATGCCAAGTCAGAGTACTTTGGGAGAGAGACTTATAGCTTCCAACTACTTATGCACTTGGAATATGTCCTTTTACACCAATTGGGTTTGTCCTTTGTTATATAGTGAATTTTATATAGATTTTTTGTATACTTATACATGTGCATGTTGTCCAGTAGATTATAAGTTCCTCAAGGACAGGGACAATTACATGTTTGTTTTTGTATCCCTCACACCTAGCCAACTGCTAGAATATAGTAAATACTCACAGACTGATTTAGTGATAACTTAAAAATTTGGAGTTTCATGGTGTACACAGCTTTCAAAACACAATTATTAAAACAACCACACTGAAAGAACATGGAATACCAAATAGCCATTACTTCCTTGAAGTATGGACCTTTGAGATTTAAAACTGTGACTATGGAATGACCATGTATAAGCTACTTAACTAGTTTCTTTTTTAATCTGAAGTTATACATTTTCTATCTTGGCTAGAAAGAAGATTCAGCCTGTAATATAGACTTCCTACTTATGTCAGATTTGTCAAGGTATTTTTCCATGCTCAGGAATTATATAGGTCGAGACCCAATGATCAGAATACACATTGTCCTAGCCAATAACAGTATTTTAAACCAACAAATAAAATACATATTAAAAGTATAGCATTTAAAGAGAGGGATAGCCTTGGAGTCAGAAAAAAAAATGTACCATTACTTTTTCTGGTCCTCTGCCCATGTGTTTAACTATCCTTTGTATCTCTTGTTGGTTTGTATAATAGCCCCTAACTATTCTTCACAGCTCTGGTTTGGGTGCTCTTCTCTTTCTACCTTTCCTTTTGGTGACCTCATCAACTTCCACGGGTTTAATTATCATCTCTATATATACTTAACCCCAATATCTCCCTCTATCTTTTATCCTGCTTTACCAATAGCTTACTGGATCTCTCAAATGAGTTATCTCAGAGAAATTTCAATATGTCTGAATATGTCTGAATTCAATATTTCAATACGTCTGAAACAGAACTCATCATTCCCTCTGCCCCCACCATTATTCTAATATCCCAGGTTTGTAATCTTTACATCTCCTCGCTCTCATTTAAATTATTGAAGTGGCCCCATAACTGGTCTACCTGGATCAAGTCTCTTACCACTCTCCGTTCTATGCATATCAGCTATGTAGCTGACAAAGTGATTTTCCTTAATCACAGATCTAACCATGTCAATTTCCCTCTCAGTAAACTCAATTGGTTTCCTGTTGCTTCCAGGATAACGTATAAACTCCCTTGTTTAGCTTTAAAATCCTACAAAAACTGGCCATCATCTACCTTTCCATCCTCTTTCACTCTCTGATTCAGTCAAATTGATCTTCTTCTTATTTCTCAAACACCCACCACTTTTTTACCTCTATGTCTTTGTATTGACTATCCTCCACGGGTAGAATGCATTCCTTCCTCACCTATGCCTCATATAGTTCCTCTCTTCCTTCAAGACTCATCTCAAACACTAACTTCAACATAAGTCTTTTTCTGATCCTCCCAAACAGCTATACCCCTCCCATAATATCTTATATTTAACAACTTTGTATTTATTTGTAATCATTCTCCTTCCATTTATTCTGTACATATGTATTCACAGAGAAAATATGAAAAATAATTAAAAATACAGAGTAGTATACATAGTGACAACTATATACTATATATGTATGTATACATATATGCATTTATGTGCATACATGCACACATATAATAGTATCCCCATAAACGACTCCATATCATTTGTATTATATGTTTAAAAGTTTAAAAATAATTAAAATTAAAAATTATATATGCATAATTTTATTATACACAAATCTATAAATATAAAGGTATATACATAATCTATTGATATACACTGCTGTATATATGTACCTATATGTACACACATACATATAGATGTATGTATGTTTTTCTCCACCACAAGGATGTAAACTCCTTGAGAGAAGAAATTGTTTCATTCTTCATATCCCAGTGCCTGGTACAGTGTCTGGCACATAGTAGGTGCTTAATAAGTGCTTGTTGGGCAATTGATTGATCAAAGTTCAAGTCTTGCCCCTGTCATGAACTAAGTAGGTGATGGGCAATCGACAAATTATTTATCATCTGAATGCTCTAAGCAGCTCTCTAAGCCTATGAGTTATACATGATTTGCTCTACTCTAAGTATGGAAGGGGCTTCCAAATCTGGTATTCCCCAGATTAATGAAAGGTCTGTGCCTGCCTCCACCAGAAAGTGCAGGCCCATGCACATGAACACACACATATACAAACACAGTAAATGCACAGACTATACCTATTCTGCCTCAATGTTTTTGCACATGCTCTACTCTCTAATTACCATGTTCCAGATGGACTCCCTTCTCATCTCTACTTATGAGAAATTCTAGTTTCTAAAAGCATAGCTCAGATGCCTCTTCCTGTGTGAAGTCTTTCCTGATGTTACCAGTTACCAGTTCTTTCTATCTCTTGCCATTACATTTATATGATCCTTAGCTACTTCAGGAAACATAACCCTGGTAGAATGTAAACTCTAAAGTCAGGAACACTTTTTTTATTTTTGCAATCCCAGCATCTATTTTTTTCTAGAGTGATTTATACACATTAGATATCTAAGAAATGTTTGTTGAATTGAATTATTCACCTATTTAGTTAAAGCAAATCCCTTGTTTAAAAGGCTAGTGGAAACTATTACCATTAGTTCTTCTTTTTCCCTGTTCTTTCAAAAGAAGATCTTGCTTTTATATATGCATACACACACACACAGACATATATATATATATATATATATATATATATATATATATGCATATATATATGTATATATATATATGTATGTATGTATGTATGCATGTATATTTTACTTTCATAATCCCTAGAACATTACCTGAGATCTGGAATGGATCATGGAGGCCATCTAGTCCAACTCCCTAATCAGGAGGTTGGGAGTGGGGAAATGGAGACCCTAAGAGAGAAGTGACTTAGGCTATAAGATCCTTGAGGCATCTAGGTGGTGCAGTGGATAAAACACTATCAAGAAGACCTGATTTTATATGCCCAAAGGACTATACCTTCAGCAATAGCATTACTGGGTCTGTATCTCAAACAGATTTAAATAAAAAAGGAAAAAGGACCTACATATACAAAAATAGTTAGAGTAGCTCTTTTTGTACTGACAAAGAACTGGAAATTGAGGGGACGTCCATCAGTTAGGCAGTGGCTGAACAAGCCTCGGTATATGATTGTGATGGAATACTATTGTGCTGTAAGAAATGATGAGTGGAGTAGTTTCAGAAAAACCTGGAAAGACTTACATGAACTGATACAAAGTGTAGTGAGCAGAACCAGGAGAATACTCCTATACATGATAACAACAATAGTTTACAAAGATTAACTATGAATGCCTTAGCTAGTCCCAGCAATATGAAGATCTGAGACAATTCTGAAGGATCTGTGATAAAAAATGCTATAGTTTACAAAGATTAACTATGAATGCCTTAGCTAGTCCCAGCAATATGAAGATCTGAGACAATTCTGAATGATCTGTGATAAAAAATGCTATACACTTCCAGAGAAAGAACTGATTAAATCTAAATGAAGATCAAAGCATACTTAAAAAAAACCTTTTTGTCTGTGCTTTCTTTCACAACTGATATGGAAATATGTTTTGCATGACTGCACATGTATAATCTTTGTCAAATTGCTTGTCTTCTCAATGCTAGAGGAGGGTGGGAGAGAATTTGGAACTCAAAAATTAAAAAAAAGGTTAAAAATTGTGTTTACATATAATTGGGAAAAACAAAATAATAAAATTTTAAAAAGACAATCAGGCACAATAAAAACCATAGAAGAAGAAGGAGGAGGAGGAGGAGGAGGAGGAAAAAGAAGAAGAAGACCTAAGTTCAAATCTAGCTTCAAATACTTAGTAGTTGTGTACCATGAACAAATCAGTTAATTTTCATTTGCCTCAGTTTCCTCATCCATAAAATAGGGATAGTAGTAGCATCTCCATTCCAGGGTTGAAGGGAGGATAAAATGAGCTGATATTCAGAAAATATGGAGCTGATTTAATTATTGTTATAAATATAGAGCTGAAAGAGACCCTACAGGCCATCTACACAACCCCCCTTATCTTATAGATGATGAAACTGAGGACCAGGGAAGTTAAGTGACTTGCCAAAGACCACAAAGATTTTCAGTGTCAGAGACAGAATCTGAACTCAGGTTCTGTGACTCTAATTGCAGTATATCACAGTGGCCAGTGAGAAAGATGTTTAGCTACAAGATCTTCAGCTTAACTCACTTGTATGGGAAAATGGAAAAGCCAAGAAGCACATGGTCTTTGAAAAAGAATTCCAGTGTGTTTGGATATTTTTTATTTGTATAACCTTTTCTGTTCATTTATATTGGTATGTGGGCCATGGCCATTAAGGCATTTTTCATATTGAGGAGAAGTAGCCAAGAGTAACCATGGTGGAGAGAAGTCTACTTTTGTGATGGATGTTGTGATGGGAGATGAACAAAACTATTCAAATAGGAATATTCTTTAGGCAATTGAATGTTCATTTACTCCTCACACCAAATTGAAGCCACTTTCCACTGCCCTGACCCATTTTCCATGCACCTTTCCACTTCAGAACTGGCCCCAAATCAGGGAGTACTGAGTGTCCTGCCAGTAAACTCTCCTGAATTTCTAATGTGCCTGGAAGCCAACTAGCTGAGAACCAGAAAGCTGGGGAGAATGTTTGTGGGTTAAACAGGAAAGAAAGAAAGACAAAATAATAATAGCAATAAAATAAAAAATAGTCTAAATTTCTAAAATCAATCTAAGAAGAAATAAATTTTTTTTTTCTAAATAAGGTGAATTTGGATAATCATCTAACACAGGTTTTTTGCCCACCCATCTGTACTTGTAGATAAATACTTGTGGACTCTTATTCTTCATCTTAAAGGAAGGGTGACATTCAGATGGATGGAATATGTAGGGGGCTAGTGGGAAATGACCTGGAAAGAGAATATGAGCTTGAGGGTACTTCTTTTTCCCTATGATCTTTAGCTTACAATTAGGAATGATTGTAACATATTAGATTGGCTCTATTTAAGACTACAATCTAAGAGTTACATTAGAATTCATTCTAAGGCATACCTACTAATCAAACTTCTCTTAAATTTCAGAAAAACCTAAATACCTTCTTATTAAACTACAAGGGTCTCTTATGTGTCCAGATGACACAAAATCATATAACAGAAACTCAGATTTGGAAATGACTTTAAAAGCCAGCTCACACAACCTATAATTAAAAAAAATCACCCCAATAACCAAGCCAAGCAGTGTTCATCCTGTTTTTGTGAAGACCTCCAATGAAGGAAGCCCCTATCTCCTAAGAAAGCCCATTCAAATTTTAGATAGTTCTGATTATTAGAAATGTTTTCTTTTTCATGAAATTAAGGCTAAATTTGCCTCTCCCTCTTCTGTCCATTGCTTTAAAGAGAATTATCAGATATGAAATGCTAAATTATATAAATAAGTTAGGAAACCTGCATTTCAATTCTAGATTTTCCAGCTGTGTTATTTTGAAAAAAATTACTTAACCTTTCTGGGCCTTAGTTTCTTCATCTATAAAATGAGGTGGAGTGGACTAAAAGATTCCTTTTTATATCACAACTCCAAAATTCCACTTATGTATCCCAGTGGTTAGACTCATACTTTAACTAGACATTTTCTGTCTATAATTTATCTAGTCCTGCTCTGGGAATTCCCAGAAGGCTAAGAGTTGGCTTGATAGCCTGAGGAGAGACTATTACTTCTTCCCATGGATAATATATCTATTGTATAATTTACACACAGCATAAATTGTATTCCACAAATATTAATGACTAATACTCATTTCGAACTTAATAAATGCTCTGTATCTAACTGTCTGTCTGTCTGTCTATCTATCTATCTATCTATCTATCTATCTATCTATCTATCTATCTACCTATCTATCTGGCAACAAGGAAGGCTACAATAATCAATACTGCAATAACATACTTTGTTCCTACCCTTAGTGCATTTGCAATGTATTAGAGGAGGCAAGGCATAAACACTGCAAACGATAATATCAGATCTAATGTGAAGGTGCAAAAGAGGGGTACATACTGCTAGGGAGTTCAGAGGAGGGTTGTCTCATCTGCATGGGGGGAGATCATGGGAAGCTTAACAGAAAGGTGGCATTTAAGCTGGTGTTTGAAGAATGGGTAGAATTTTAAAAGATGAGGATGAATAGGGTCTTTTAGGCTTTGGAAACAGAGTGAACAAGGCATGTGTTTGAAGAATAAAATATTCAGTTTGACTGGAATGTATACGGAAGCAGTGGGAAACAGGAATAGGGACTGAATTATTATTTCATTGGTATGAGAACTCCCGGGTGAGGAAACTCAGCTTTTAATTTTGGAGAGTTGCCTAGAGCATTGAAAGGTTAAATGTCTTGTTCAGGGTCATATAGTCCATACGTGTTACAGGTCCTCCTGGCTTCAGTTCTGTGTCTCTGGGGAAAAAAAAAAGAGGCAACTGACTCTTTACCAGTATCTTTTTTTCACTGTTAAAAGTGAGTGCAAAACATTAAAATGAGTACTTCTAAGACTGATAGGAAAGCTTCACTTGCTGATTGGAAGATAATTATCACCTTAAGGGTTGGCTGACAAAAAACTTTAGTGCCAGTTAATTAAAGGAGAGCTGAATTTCATTGCATTTTTAGCTATTGCCTTAGCATGGTAAATTTGGGATAGATGAAACCTCTCAGAAATTCCTGGTTGCTCTCTATTGCCCCATTTGCTTTTGAGAGAGAAAAGTTGTTGGGAAGGCATAGGGAAAGTAGACCTGGCAACTGCTTTAAAAAAGTCTGAGCTAATTAGCAGCATCCCCCAGAGGAAAGAATGATTGGGTTTGTCTGCATTGCCCAGAGAACCAACCTAGGTGCATTATATTTCTCTGGCTTAAGAAACCTATTTATCTTCATAATAGCTAAACAGTTCCTCAACATCTTTCAAAGAATGTTATTTAGTAATTTCAGTCATGTCTGATGCTTGGTGACCCCATGTGGGGTTTTCTTGGCAAAGATACTGGAGTCATTTGCCATTTTCTTTTCCAGCTCATTTTACAAATGAGGAAAACAGGGTTAAGTGATTTGCCCAGGGTAACACAGCTAGTAAGTATTTGAGGCTGTATTTGAACTCAGGTCCTCTTGATTTGAGGCCTGGCTTTCTAACCACTTCACCACCTAGCTGCCACTTTTTAAAGGATGATTATGAGTTAAAAAAGCTTGTCACTACTTTATCAGTTCCGGAGTGGAAGGTTTGCCCAGCAGGAGAATGATGAAGACCAGTTTGCAGAGAAATTGCTTTATGTGGTATAGATTATCCATGAAACAATATTAAGGCCTACAGCCCAGAGTTGTTAATTACCACAAATACATCTTTTCTGCTAAGTTTCTGAATGTTTTTGCTTATTTTATCCTACTATGTGCATTGGTGGGAGAATGTGATTCAGATGTGTCAATTATAATATGTTGATTGTTTCTGTATTTATCTTATTTTTGGTAACTGTGATATATTGATTACTATTTATTTTACCTTATTATTGTTATTCATTTGTTTCAGTTGTGTCTGACCTTTCCTGACACCCATTTAGGGTTTTCTTGGTAAAGATACTGGAGTAGATTGCCATTTCTTCCTCCAACTCATTTTACAGATTAAGAAACTGAGGCAAACATTGTTAAGTGACTTGCCTAAGGTTATACAACTAGTAAGTATCTGAGGTCGGATTTGAACTCAAGTCTTCTTGATTCCAGGTCTGGTGATCTATCCGCTGAGCCACCTAGCTGCCCCAATTTTGCCTTATCATTAAATAAATGTTTTATATTTAGGTTAATGGTATCCTCTGTGTGAAATGACTGATTTTGTATAGATGGGAATCACAAAAGTGGGGGCTCAAGGTTCAGTAACTGGTAGAAAAATGATAACCCTGGACAACAGGGCTATTCCAATGGAGTCCCTGAGAATGTTTGAGATATAACTGTGTGGTGGTGATACTTTTCTAGGAACCTTCTCACCCCTTTCAGTGTGATGGGAAGTTGGGGCACATGAGCTCCCAGATAGAGAGAGTGGGTAGCTCATATCTTATGTCAATGGTTATAATGTGGAGTTCATTCCAGGCATGTTAGAGGGTGTTATGCTATGATCCTTAGATCCCTATTGATGCATCCTAAAATTAGATTTAGAAATCATTGGTCAAGGCAAAGATTCTTAACCTGGGGTCTGTGAGCTTATTATTTTAAATATTTGATAGCAGTATTTCAATATACAATTATCCCTTCTACATTATGGCTTTCCCCGTCTTGGTTTTGATATATTGTGGGTTGGTATAAGAAATTAAATGAGAATTTTTTGGGAGTTTTACAGAAGCTTAAGATGATGAACAAAGGACAGCAGATGACTAAAAAAGTTTAGAAATTCAGAAATGCACGAAATATATGCATAGTATTGCATAATATCAAGGGGAAAAAAAGAGCAGCTAGGTGGTGCAGTGGATAGAGCACTGGCTCTGGAGTCAGGAGGACCTGAGTTCAAATCTGACCTCAAATCACTTGATACTTACTAGCTGTGTGACTCTGGCCAAGTCACTTAATCCCAACTGCCTCATTAAAAAAAAAGAAAGAAAGAAAGAAAAAAGAAATCCACGAAGCTGGAAGACTTCTCTGGTACAAAGAGAAGGTCAAAAACTTTTACATGGACATTCCAGAAAGGGGGTGGGAGGCAGCATGCCCCTAATTCCTGAAATATGGAAGATATAACTGTAATTCATTTTCTCTGTAATCTTATGTATCACATTTTATGCATAAAAATTCAGAAAGGAGGCACGTATGTTTTAACAGGCTCCCAAGGGGATCCACAAGACAAAAAAAAGTGTCAAGGACTCCTGGCCTATGATAACAAGCTCTAATTTGTCATTAAATTCTTTCAATTTTTATGTTTGACACATCACAGCATTGTATTCAAAGAAAAAGAGGGAAAAGGTGCTTGCTTTGAAATCAAAAGACCTGAATTCAAATCTCAGTTCTATCATTTACTACCTATGTTATCTTCAGCCAGTCACTTAATCTCCTGGGCCTCAGTTTTTTCATTTATAATATGAAGAGATTGGACTAGATGACCTTTAAGGTCCTATCCAATTCTAAACCTGTGTTCCTATGATCTTCACAAATATCTTCAAAATCTTTGCTGGGGTTTAATTCCTAGAAAAATGGAAAGCAGAGGTTTTTTTTTCTTCAGATCTACAAAATGCTTTTTTTTCCCAAGTAGATTCCCTATAGATTTCAGAGAGATCAGTTTTAAAATCCATGCAATCAACCTAGAAAAAGCACTTTAAAAATTAAAGTAATTTAATAGCTGTATACAGAGTTCCGATGAAACGACCATTTAAAATTCTTGTGTGAATAAGGACAGACAGGAATTGCTCTCTCTTCTCTTTTGCAACCTTAGAACAGAATCTAACCTTTAAAACTCAGTCATGCTTAGCTAACACAAAGCTCTTTCCCTGGGGAAAAAGTCATCTTAATTGCGCCAGGGTCTGTTGAAGGATATCTAGAGTGACCATACCACAGAGTGTGCAAGTCATAATGAAGAATAATTATTGACATTCTTTTGCTCTCTTTCAATGTATCAGCCTCATTGTTCAGTGACACACTGGAGGAGCTCCCTTCTTAATGTCTTGTTTTTAGTGGTGGGAATATAAAACTAATTATTATCATTTTTTTCCCCTGAGAATCTTGACCCTATCTCTGTTAAATCACATGTACACCATTAAATGATTCGCATGTTGGTGGGATTGGAGCTTCGTTTTGTGACTCTCTCTAGGGAATGCCTCTCTATTTTACAAGTACAAATTCTCACAGGTTGTCAAAATGCATGTTATCCAGGAGGTCAAATTCCCCTTTCCTTCACATTCTCTCTAATGAAACAATGCAGGAAAGCACTGGCCCAGAAAAATTGTCCCTCATGCCTGGAAACAGGGTGGCAGTTATGAGTGATAGTTAACTTAGAGGGTGACATCTGGTGTTGGAGGATGTTAAACACTCACAAAAGAAATCCACTTGCTTCTAGGCTGCTGTGGCAGCAGCTGGATGACAGAATCAAGCACTGGCATAAAGCTTGCCCTTGTCTAACGTCTATGCTTGAAAAAAAAAAAGAAAGCATCTGTCCAGCATCTGTTGCTAGGAACCTTGTGTTTCTTAAAAATGAAAGCCTGTTTTCTGTTTGGAGGAAATTGTCAGTTTGTTGAGTGAGGCAGCAAAGACCAATCTACCAGGTACTATGAAAAAGTGAGGTGAGGCACTGTGCAATTCAAACCAAAATATGATAGTTTAAAAAGTGAAATTTTATATCAGTCCTCTCAGGTTGTCTTAAGAATCTCTCTTTTTTTTTTTTAAGGCAATTGGGGTTAAGTGACTTGCCCATGGTCACTTAGCTAGTTAAGTGTCAAGTGTTTGATCTGAGGCTGCATTTGAACTCAGGTCCTCCTGACTTCAGGGCCGGTGCTCTATCCACTGTGCCACCTAGCTGCCCCTCTTAAGAATCTTTTGCTTGTTTCTTGGTATTCTGTTAGGGGTCCTTTCTATGTCCATGTATTTCAGCAGTGGTCCCTCCTATGTCCAAGTAGTATAAATCCTCCTAAAATTATAGAACACCAGGTCTGGAAGGGAACTTAGTCATCCTCTAATCAGACCTGAAACCAAGGCCTTTTTAAGGCCTCAGTAAAGTAGAGGTAAAGTGACTGGCCAAAGGCCAAGTCTCCTGACTTATAGCCCTATGCTCTATCCATCATAACTATAACATGGCAACCATAAAATTTAAACAAATGCTTTATCAAAAGGCCACTTCTGAAACTGTTTACATTCCCTGTTCTTATTTGCCCTTCCTAATAACCTACATATTCATGTGCCTTTAGAAAGGATGTGACTCAGAATAATGATTCAGACTTCTACCTTTTCCATTTTTCCTGTACCTGTCCATGTTTATTTCTTTTAATTTAAAAATTAATTTATGTATTTGAACATTAAAAAATGATTTAAAATTCTTTCCCTCCATCCTGCCACTTTATAACCCATTGAAAAAGTAAGGAATATGATAATTATGCATGTGAAATCATAAAAACCTATTTCTATATTATCCATGTTGCAAAAAAAAAATAAAAAGCAAGAAAAATAAAGAAAGTGAAAAAAGTCTGCTTCAATCTGTACTCAGAGTTTATCATCAGATCTCTCTCTGGAGTCAGATGGCATTATTCATCACGGGTCCTTTGGAATTGTCTTAGATTATTGCCTTCATCAGAGCAGCTAAGTCACTCACAGCTGATTATCCTTACAACATTGCTGTTACTGTGCACAATGTTCTCCTGGTTCTGCTCACTTCACTTTGCATCAGTTCATAAGTCATCCATTCAAGAAATCATTGGTTATGGCAAACGAAGAAATTTTGAATGCTGTGGATATGTTCACTTACCTTGGCAGTATACATTTCAGGGATGTCCATATGAATGATGAGATTGATTCATACATTGCCAGAGCTAGCTCAGCATTTGGCAGGCTCTGAAAGAAAGTGTAGGAGAGAAAAGGTATGAGGCTACATACCAGACTGGAGTTCTATAGAGCCTTTGTGCTGACTTCACTGTTGTATGCCTGTGAAACTGGAACAGTCTGCCAGTGCCATGTCAGAAAATTGAACCACTTCTGTCTGGATTCAATTAGGAAGATTCTGAAGATTACCCAGCAAGATAAGGCACCAGACACTGAGATCCTCTTTCGAGCTGAACTGCCAAGCACTCAAACTCTATTGCAGAGAGTACAACTCTCATGGCTTGTCATGTAGCCCAAGGGCCAAATGTACATTTGCCTAAAAGATTGTTTTAGAGAGAACTCACACAAGGTACGGGGATCAGAAGAAGCAATACAAAGACACTGTCAAGGTTCCCCTGAAGAACTTTAGTATTGATTGTGAGACATGGGAGATATTGGCACAGTATTATTCAAAATGACAAGCTCGCATCAAAGAAAGAGCTGTACTCTATGAACAAAGCAGAATCACAGTAGCACAAATGAAACATGAGATATGAGAATCTAGAGACATCTCCATCCCAAATGGGCTATTTGGGTGTAAACTGCAGTAGAGCCTTCTGAGCTCACGTTCGACTGATCAGTCAGTCAAACACACTGTACCTTGTCACCAATATCATGGTATCTTTTGGCGTCTTTGAGCGTGAAGGACAAACAACAACAACAAGTCTTCTCAGTTTTTTCTGAAACCATCCTACTCATCATTTCTTATAGAACTATAGTATTTCATCACAAACATATACCACAACTCGTTCAGCTACTTCCCAATTGATCGTATCCCCTCAATTTCTAATTCTTTGCCACCACAAAAAGATGCTAGAAATACTTTTGAACATATAGGCCACCCCCACCTTTAAAAAAAAAAACCTCTTTGGGATATAGTTCTAGTAGCAGTATTGCTGGGTCAAAGGGTATACATAGTTTTATGGTCCTTTGGGCATAGTTTCAAATTGTTGTCCAGAATGGTTGGATCACTTTATAACTCCACCAACAAAGCATTAGTGTCCCTATTTTCCCACATCTCCTCAGGCACTCATCATTTTCATTTTGTCATATTAGTCAATTAGTCAATCAGATAGGTGTCAGTTGGTCCATCAGAGCTGTTTTTATTTCCATTTCTGTAATCAAGTTAGAGGCACAACTAGGTGGCACAGTAGAGAGTGCACCAGCCCTGGAGTTTAGGAGAGCTTGAGTTAAAATTTGGGCCCCAGACACTTGATATTAGCTGTGTGACCCTAGATAAGTTACTTAACTCCTATTGCCTTGCAAAAAAAGAAAAAGAAAAAAAAGAGAGAGCATTTTTTCACGTGACTATTGGTAGCTTTGATTTCTTCTGAAAAAAGGCCTGTTTTTTATTTTTTGACCATTTATCAATTTGAGAATGGCTCTTACTTTTATAAATTTGGCTCAGTTCCTTTGAGAAATGAGGCCTTTAGCAGAGTAACTTAGTATTAAAACTTTCCCCCAGTTTCCTGCTTTCCTTCTTATTTTGCTTGCATTGGTTTTCTTGAGCTCCTGCTGATTTGTTTCAATTTACACAAACCTCACCAATCAGGATGATGATAATTCATATCTTAAACATAACTTTTTACTTAACAATAAAGAAAAATAAATAACAGTGTTATAGGTACTCATATTAAAGCAAATGCAGAAATAAAAATAATTCATAATCCATACCAAAAACCTGCAAAGAATACAAAACACAAACATGCACAAATTCTTTCAATATCTATGGGTGAGAGAACACACACACACACACACACACACACACACACACACACACACACACACACACAGAAACCTGACAGTGAAACGCATGAGAGAGGAGAACCATGTGCTCAGGGTAACTTACAACTCTAGACTTAAGGCTTTGATAACATGGCTTTATTCAGGAATATCTGTATCACACAAAACTGCTTTTTGCTTACTACTCCCTTCTAGCTGGGAAATTTATTTTTTCTCTATTCTACTCTCAAACCAATGAAGCATTCACAAACTCAAAGCATCCTAAAATACTGAGAATTTGTTATGCTCTTAATTTGGTTAGAAGTTATTCGAGTAACCACTCTCCTCCCAAAGTACTAAACTCCCACCAAAGATTTCCTTTAAAGAGGGCAAAAATTGAACTTGCAGATCATTCCACTTTGTATATGCAACTCTGCCTCGTTTCAATTCTATGGGATAAAATACTCCCATGACAGTACCCTCTGGTGTCCCCCCTCCATTTCTATCTTCCTTTTGTGTGTTGTCTTCCTCCATTAGATTGTGTACTCTTTGAAGACTGCTTTCTGTTTCTTATTTGTTTCTCCTGTATTTAGCACAGTACCAGGCACATAGTGGATGCTTAATACATTTTTATTGAACTATTGAATTGAATTGTTAAATCAGAGAACGCCAAATCTCATCTGGCTGGCTCAGCTATCAGTGAACTATGATGCTATAGCTTGTAGCAGAAAAAAGTCATGGTAAAATATCTCCAACTGACTCTTCAAGGAAAGCCATGGAAGTCTAGCCAGCTCTTCACTCACCAGGTTACTGAGACAACCAAACAGTTTGAAGCAAACAGACTTAGCAAAGTAGCTGCATGGCCGTATTTATATCTCAAACCCAAAGTGTCAGTAGAAAGCATCATGTACTTGAGAGAAGCTTCATATTTCTCAAGCTCTAGATGGGACTGACAGGTGGTAGCAGAGACTGAAGCTTTTGTTTAGTGGGGTTAAATCTCATTTTAGCCAGTTAAGGATCATCTACTTGAAGTATTCTTCCTTCTAACTGTTCAAGATGTCTTTTCCTTATACAGATCCAGCAATGCTGGACTTCATACCCCTTGTTGTTTCTTTACTCTTCAATCTTTACTTACTAGGTTCTTTACTCTTCAGTCTTAATACTTTCAATAACTCAGAGCCTGCTCCTGTTCACAGATTTGTTTTTCACAGGAGATAAAAACTCATCAAATGTCCTCTTTGAAATCAACAATCCTTATTTAAATACACTCTAATCTTCAAATGGTTGTTTCATTTTTTGGGACATATTGTGTCTTTAAAAAGGTACGTGCAGATGAGCACAATCTCTTATAGGTCCAGATATACAATAGCCTTCAGAGAAATCCACTTTAATAGTTTATGTCTCTGACAAATTATCTGTCTCTCTCTCTCTCTCTCTCTCTCTCTCTCTCTCTCTCTCTCTCTCTCTCCTTCCTTCCTTCCTTCCTTCCTTCCTTCCTTCCTTCCTTCCTTCCTTCCTTCTTTTTTGGTATCTCTACTATTTTTTCCCATTTTAAAAAAACATTTTCATTTAAAGTTTTGAGTTCCAAATTCTATCCCTTCCAGAGATGGGAAGCAATCAGCTATAGGTTATGTATGTGCAATTAAGTAAAATATTTTCCTATTAGTCATTTTGTACAAGAAGATGAATAAAAAAAATTAAAGAAAGAAAAAAAGTGAAAATGCCATTCTTTAGTCTGTTTTCAACGATTATCAATTCTTTCTCTAGAGGCAGATAGTATGCTTCATCATTAGTCTTTTAGGATTGTCTTGGATCATTGTATTGCTGAGAATAGCTGAGTCATTCACAGCTCTTCATTAAACAATATTGTTGTTACTATGTACAATGCTTTCCTGGTTCTATTCATTTCACTTTGCATCAGTTCATGTAAGTATTTCCAGGTTTTTCTGAAATCATCCTGCCTGTCTTTCTCATAGAACAATACTATTCCATTACAATCATATATACCACAGCTTGTTTAGGCATTACCCAACTGATGAGCATTCCTTGGTTTTCAATTCTTAATTGTCACAAAAAGAGCTGCTATAAATATTTTTGTACAACTAAGTCCTTTTTGATTTTTTAAGATATCTTTGGGATATAGACCTAGCAGTGGTATTACTGGATCAAAAAGTATGCACAGTTTTATAACCCTTTGGTCATAGTTCCAAATTGCTCTCCAGAATCATTGAATGAGTTCACAACTCTACCAACAGTTCATTAGTGTACCAGTTTTCCCACATCCCCTCCAACATCCAACATTTTTCTTTTTTTGTTATGTTTCTTTATACTTGAGTTTTTAAAACAATTTTTAATAAAAAATTTCCCTGTCTGCTTTAAATCAAACTATTCATATACAAAAGACATCCTTAGCCACCATTTGCAAATTATACTGCCTGCACCTTCTTCATCAGTTTAATTTCCCTCCTTCCCTCACTGGATTCTTGAACCCTGCCCCTGGAACCACCTGAAACTTGATAAATGAGTTTTACTCTTATCTTGCCTGGCTTCTATGTCACTTTCCACCAGTTGTAAGCCTTGCCACCTGTAGTATGGCCATCATCATTATCTCTTACTGCTCTTCTCTTCATTAGAATTGCGGCCCCATTCCATGAAATCT
Source organism: Phascolarctos cinereus (assembly GCF_003287225.1). Classification (NCBI taxonomy): domain Eukaryota; kingdom Metazoa; phylum Chordata; class Mammalia; order Diprotodontia; family Phascolarctidae; genus Phascolarctos; species Phascolarctos cinereus. The sequence goes on along the minus strand of NW_027555958.1, from coordinate 147,810,958 downwards.
GCTGGTCTCTGATAGGTGAGGTTTCACCTTTTCTTATTTAACAATTTTCATTCCACACATTTCTTTATGTGTGATTTTTCTCCTATTGGAATGTAAACTGATAATAGACAGGACTGTCTTGCTTGTATTTGTATTCTTAGAATTTGGAACAGTGCCTAGAACATAGTAAGCAGTTAACAAATAATCTCTGTCTCTATCTTTGTCTCTCTCTGTCTCTGTCTCTCTCTTATCTTTCTGTCTCTATCCATTTATATTTATGACACAGTTAATTTTCTTATCTGAAAACTTCATAAATTTTGTAGTTTTTATTAAACAAAAGTTCTTTTCCTATTCCTTCAGGTATTCACCTATGAAAGAGGCAATATTTTGCATCCTTTTCCATTTACTTCTTTTCTTTACATAAAAGTACTTTTTCCTTCCCCTTTCATCACCATACTTCTTTATATGTAAGGCAAGAACCTGAAAGAGACAGTACCTTACATAAACATACTTTCTCCCTTCACAAAATATAAGCTGTAAAAAAGGCAGGGACAATTTCCCTTATTTCTTTGTATAGTTCCCTCCCTTCTCTCCTGCCTGCTTCACAGCCTCCTCCCGTCCACCCCCCCTCCCCAGACAACATGGCATAGGAAAGAACTGGACTTGAAGCCAGGAAGACATGGGTTCAAATCCTGCCTCTTATACATATTGTCTCTTTTAGCTTGGGCAAAGCAGTTGCATTCTCAAGGCCCAGACAACTCTCTAAAACTATAAGATCCCAGAAATGTGCTAACTTCAATTGGTGGAGGGAATTTCCTCTCCCAGGAGTTCCCCATATCAAGAAATAACAGCTCTAGTCATATTCCTGTCCTGTTTTATCTCCAGCACCTGTCTGGCACATTTATTAAGCATGCTGATTAATAAATATTTGTTTGTTGATTGTATAAAAAATAGACTTGGAAGTAGAGCAGAAGCAGAGTTGTGGAAAGAGCGCAGGGTCAAGAGACACAGCTTCAAGTTCTAGTTTTGACATTGATTAGTTGTATCACCATGGGTATCACTTCAATTCTCTGAGCCTCAGTTTTCTTCATCTGTAAAATGGAAATATTTAGCTTCATTACCTGTCTCATAAGGATGTGACAAGGGAAATGCTTTATAAACTTAATGTTATGTAAATGTGAGTTCTAATGATAAAATATCAATACCTTTCCTACAATAATCTAAGACTATAATGATGATGGCACTGATATCTAGCTATTACACAATGCTTTAAGGTTTGCAGAGAACTTTACAAATATTGTTTCATTTCATCCTTACCACAAACCTGGAAGGTAGGTGCAATTATTCTCCCCATTTTACAGATGAGATAACTGAACCAAACAGAGGCTACCTGACTTTCCCAGTGAAGCATGATCACAAACTGAAGTGTCTTACTTCAAAAAGTCCAAAGAGTGTTAGAAACCCTCCCAACATTTATGTATAAAAGGAACAGAATAAGAATAAGAATTGCAAGAAGAACTAGATTAGAAAGAGACCATAGAGATCATTTATTACCACCCATCATTTTCCACATGAGGAAACCAAGTTCCAAAGCAGTTAAATGATTGAGCCAAGCTTACAAAAGCAGTAAGCAGCAGAACTGGGTGGGATTTTCCATCTTCTGATTCCAAATTTGACGCCTGTTCCATGGCACTCTCCTGTATGCAGTCTGTTTACTTGATAGTGTCTTATCATTCTTTCCTCTCCAGATCAATGAAAACTGCTTATGAAATGCAAACAGATGGGCAGAGGCTTTTGGCTCCTCTCCTACGGCAACACATTTTACCAAGATGAGAATGTGAGATTTTACACCTGTATGTTTCCAGCAAAAGAAAACTTATCAAAAGAAATCAAACTGCCCAAATAAATAGATCCATACCACATACTTTGTCTCCCTATCTGCTCCCTCTTTCCTTTACAACAGCAACTTTTTTTCATAGATGGTCACTATATCAAAAGAAAAGTCCTCTTTTTTGATGCTGATCGTTTTTGTTGTTGTTATTGTGATTTTCTAATGAGATATCAGGCATCTTTCATGAGACAGTTCCATATGGTCTTCTATGAAATAAGACTTTCAAAGAGCTGCCCTCTACTTTCATCAAGAGAGGAGAATAATCTGGCTGAAATTTATGAGAAGAGACAAAAAAAACCCAAAACAAACAAAAAACAATCAAACTCATGGAAACCACACATGGTCACAAACAGGTTTGGGTTTTCAGCAGCAATGCCTCAAGAACACAACTGGCGTTGCTTTGGACAACATTCTATTTATTTAACTTGGGTAGAAGGATAGGTTTCCAATCAAGAGAGGACTGGCTTTCCTGTATTGATCTCTTCTTTATGTTCAACAGATGATTTTTTCTTTCCTGCTTTTCCTCCCCCCTCACCAGCTTCATCATCTTTACCTCATAACAAGTGAAAACATATTTTCCCAAATCCCTTTCCAAAGAAGCCTAGTCTTTCTAGCTAGATAAATTCCTCAGGATTTCTCTCTGTCTCTCTCTGTCTCTGTCTCTTCTCTCTCTTTTCTCTCTGTCTCTGTCTCTGTCCCTTTCTTTCCCTCCCCCCATCTTTCTTCTTAAGTGAAAACATTCCGGAAACCAATTCTGTGGCCACTGAAGAGAAAGGGATTGAATCTTATTTTATAATTTTTTCTTCCCCCACATTTCTTCCTTTCTTTCTATCTCCCTAACACCCCTTTACCATTTTTGCATATTTTATTCACTTTGCACATGTGACTGTAGGGGTTGCTATGCTAGACTCAGCAACTGATGAAGCAAATTTAAAAGGCTTCAAATTCTCAGTAATGGGTGGTTATGGTTATGAAATATATGAATCAATCATGATTATGCTGTGGAATCCCATTGGCAACAACCCCTAGGAGCTGGTCTTGGGAACAACCTCTTTGTTTTGTGTTAAATCCAAAACCTATTTGAATGGTACTTTCCAATTGGTTTTCACCGCTGCTACTTTTGTAAATTGTCCTGGGATCACAACCAGCAACACTTTTGTATGGGTGAAAGTTGCAGAGTATAATCTCTCTACAACCATCTGACATCTGATAAAATAGAATTTGCCAAAAAAGTACTTTAGGAAGAGCTTAAAAAGAAGAAAAAGAAAGTAGTTTCACAAGCTGCAAAAATTCTATAATTGTGGTCTTCAATAGGAACTCCAGGATTTTTAACTTCCTCGTTTTAATTCTTTCTTTGCTAATCTTCTGCTTGATCTTAGCCTTAATATTACCTCAAATTTAGTTTCCTTACCCCTGAATTTGCCTGTCCAAGCTACTCCATCTTATCCCTTTTGAATATATCCTCAATCAAGAACATGGTTGATTAGAATTTAGATCCTTTTCTTCTGGACATCTTGTATATCCTCTAGCCAGGGACACAGTTATTCTCAGATTATTCACTTTGAGCCCTTGGCCGTAGCCTGAGAAAGTGCTTCCTGGCTCTCCAACTCCCAGAAAGAAAAACTACCTTATCTGTAACACAGAGGTATCTATTTTTTCCTCCTTAATTGAAGTCTGGTACCACTTTATCCTTCTTTTAGAGTGTCTTCATATTCCTGCTCTTTTTCCCTGCTCTGGCTTCCTTCTCTCTGCCTTTGCCTCTGTCTGACTCTATCCTGAGTGGAAAGATTCTATCCTGAAAAAGGGTTCTACTTGGTCTATATATTCCTGGTGAACTCTATTTTATACTGCATAAGCCTAAGGCTCCATAACCAGGTTCCATAATCCTCTCTGAGAAGATGACCTGATTCTAGAGTGAGAAGACCTGAGTTCAAATCTCACTTCTGACACAATCCCTGTATGGCACTGGACAAGTAACTTAATCTCCCTGAGCCTCATTTTCCTTATCTGTAAAATGAAGGGACAGGACTAGGCAACCTTTTAATTCTCCTCTGGCTCTAGATTGAGTCTGTGTTTGTCACATGACTTCTTATCCAATATTAAACTTGTTCCTCTCTCTGACTTTATACCCCTTTGTGGTCCTCTCCTAATACCCTAATTATTGGTGTAGATGGAATAACACATTCTAGGACCAACTGCCACTTGATAATTTTCCTTGAGTTTAAAATAATTTCATTATTCTGGCATGTAGGGTATCAAGTAATTGGTTTAGACTTGAGCCATAATCCCAAAGAACATACATTTTCCAAATGCATGTGCACGTATGTGCATATTCACATGCACACAGAAAAATAAAAACAAATGAAATATCCAAATTAAAAATAAAAACACATATCACATATAAAGGGTGTATTGTCCATGTACATTATGTATATATCCAAATGAATTGTCTAAAATGTCTAAACCTAATTGTCTAAAATGGCTTGTGGGGAGGAATCTTGCCCACCCTTCTCCAAGGGAGACTTTGATTCTTCTACAGAGGTAATCATAAGATTGGAGCCACTAGGCTATTCTCAGAGAAGGGATATTAGACTATAATTATATCTATATGCCACCCTAAATATTGTTAGGGAGTGAATAAGAATTTATTAAGCACCTGCTATGTGCCAGACACTTTATAAATATCACATTTGATCTGCATAACAACCCTATAAGGTAGGTTCTATTGTTTTTCCAATTGTACAATTGAGTAAACTGAGGCAGACAGGTTAAGTAATTTGCCCAAGGTCATACAGCTAGAAAATGACTGGATTTGAACTCAAGTCATCCTGACTTCAGACCTAGTGCCTACTTAGTCTAGGGGAAATTTTAGGTTCAAGCTATTTCTCCAGCTACTATTGCTTAAAGAGAAAGGAATGCAGCAGCTTAGTACTTTCCCACCAAATACTAGTTACACAAAAAACCATCACAAATAGTGAATAGCAGATTGAATAAATTCATTTATTGAAGGAGAAAGCGAACAAATCAGAGCAGTTATACAGATAAGAGTAAACCAGAATATACAAAGGAATTAGCTCACCTATGGGCTGCAAGCTCAACTAAGACAGAAGGTCTATGATCTCACCTGAGGGGAAATTCTCTAGAATCTCTAGAGAGGAAGCTGTAACTTACATAAATGTTGAGACACCAGCTCCTCTACAGTTCTATCTCTTTCCAAAATCTGTCTTTCTCTCTCTGTCTCTGTATCTCTCTCTCTCTCTCTCTCTCTCTCTCTCTCTCTCTCTCTCTCTCTCTCTCTCTCACATTATATCTATCTATATATACACATACACACATATACATACACATACATATACATAAATATACATATATACATACATAAATATACATATACACATACATATACATACATATATCTATATCTATATCTATATCTATATCTATATCTATATCTATATCTATATCTATATCTATATCTATATCTATATCTATATCTATATCTATATCTATATCTATATCTATATCTATGTCTATATCTATATCTATATCTATATCTATATCTATATCTATATCTATATCTATATCTATATCTATATCTATATCTATATCTATATCTATATCTATATCTATCTATCTCCAGATGTTTTCCTAAAGAGAATCTGGACATCTGTCCTCTTTTAAGGCAGCAAGGAAGAATAAAGTCCTTCTTCTCCATATCATCTCTGCCCCTCAGATGCATTCTCATCATCAATGAGGGGTTTCTCACTTAAGCAGCAGCTCCCCAAATTCCTGGTTTTGAAACCTGGGTTACAAATAAAACAGTAATATTAATATATCTTTACCCCTATAATCATCAGGTAAATTTTTTTTTTTAGCTTTAGTAAATGAGACATTTTGAAGTCAGAACAAAGTTTTCCATAGAAACAATATTATAAATAGCAGATAATGTCCCGGACTCTCAGCAACCCCAGCCAACTTTTTTTTTGGGAGATAATTGAGGTTAAGTGACTTGCCCAGGACCACACAGCTAATAAGTATCTGAGGCAGGATTTGAACTCTGGTTCTCCTGACTCCAGGGCTAGAGCTCTACCCACTGCACCACCTAGCTATCCTTCCTAGGTAACTTTCTAAGACTGTAAGATGCCCAGCCATTGCTGATCTATAATGAAAGAAACATCATGGTACAGAGGAAAGACAACTCATTTTGGAGTTGAAAGGCCTGGGTTCATATCCTGCTTTACTGCCTGCATGACTTTAAGCAAGTCACTTAACCTCTCACTGCCTCAGTTTCTTCATCCATAAAAGGAAGATACTGAACTAGGAGGTTCCTGCCAGCTCTGAGTCTATGGTCCTAGAAGGAGTTTACCTTTTCTGCAACTTATAATCTTAGAGAGTTGTTCAAAATACTATGAGGTTAAGTAAGTTACCCAGATGCTAAGGATTCAAAGAAAAAAGGAACTAACCCTTGATTTTTCCCCCTTAATAGTATTTCTTTTTTTCCAATTACATGTAAAGATTGTTTTAAACATTCACTTTTATGAGGTTTTGAGTTCCAAATTTTTTTCTTCCTCCCTTCCTTCCACCTCCCCAAGACAGCATGCAATCTGATGTAGGCTACACATGTAAAATCATATTAAACATAATTAAATAAAATTAAATTAATTTCCACATTAGTCATGTTGTGAAAGAAGAATCAGAACAAAAGAGAAAAACCATTGGAAGAGAAAAAAGAGAGAAAATAGTATGCTTTGATCTGCACTGAGACTCATAGTTCTTTCTCTGGATGTGGATAGCATATTCCATCTTGAGCCTTTTGGAATTGTCTTAGATCATGGTATTGCTAAGAAGAGCTAATTCTATCAGAGTTAGTCTTTGCACAGTGTCGCTGTTACTGTGTACAATGTTCTGGTTCTGCTCACTTCACTCAGCATCGGTTCATGTAAGTTTTCCAGGGTTTTCTGAAATCTGCCTGCTCATCATTTCTTATAGAAGAATAGTATTCCATTACATTCATATACCACAACTTGTTCAGCCATTCCCCAATTGATGGGCATCCCCTCAATTTTCACTTCTTTGCTACCACAAAAAAGAACTGCTGTAAATATTTTTGTACATGTGGGCCCTTTCTTTTTTATGGTTTCTTTGGGATACAGATCTAGTAGTGGTATTGCTGGATCAAAGTGTATGCAGTGTTTTATAGCTGTTTGGGCACAATTCCAAATTGCTCTCCAGAATGGTTGATCAGTTCACAGCTCCACCAACGATGCATTAGCATTCCAATTTCCCACATGTTCTCCAACATTTATCATTTTCTTTTTTGTCGTATTAGCCAATCTGATAGGTGTGAGGTGGTACCTCAGAGTCATTTTGATTTGCATTTCTCTAATTAATGATGATTTAGAGCATTTTTTTCATATGACTATAGATAGCTTTATTTTTTTTTTCATCTGAAAACTGCCTGTTCATATCCTTTGACCATTTATCAATTGGTGATCCCCTGAAGATATTTGACATTCAGCATCTTCACTGGGAAGCACAATGAAAGGGTACTGGATCAGGAGTCAGGAGTTGAGTTTGAATTCTCTCTCTGTAGCTTATTACCTAAGAGATCATAAATTATTTCATCCCTTTGGTCTTCAGTTTCTTCTCCCTAAAATGAAGTGGCTGGATTAAATGCCTTCTGAGAGCCCTTCTAGCTTTAAATCTCTAAACTTATGATCTAGTGAAAATAGCTTGGTACACTGCTCTATAGCAAATAAAATGATTTAGCTTAATTCTGACAAGCTAGGGTGCTTATGACTCAGGAACCTATGAATACTTTAGAAATAGTCATGCAATTTTTATCTTTGCTATGACAATTGATTGTTATAGTGTTTAGGAAATCACACAAAAGGACAATAACAGTGAAAGGAGAACTATTTTTTCTAGATCATTATAATTACCTGACACACAAAAATTTGTAAATACAGATAGTTTGAATTGTTCCAAATGGCATAATCTCTGTCTCTCTGTCTCTGTCTTTGTCTCTCTGTCTCTGTCTGTCTATCTCTCTCTCTCTCTCTCTGTTTTGCTATTATATTCAAAACCCCCCTTCCCAGAACACTTGTCCAGAAGATCCATGAGGTTGGCCAGGAAGATTCAACATTTCCTTTTTGTCTTCCAGTTTGACCAATACTGATCATCCTGCAGTTATTTGTCCTGATTAGATGAGAACTAATCTGTTTTAGAGACTGAGAATGCCCCTAGGATATTTCATGCCATGGGCTAGGAGGTGAGATTCCCTGGTTCTGATTCTATGGGACAATTTGCACCATCTTGTGCATGGTTCACTTACTCTGCCTTTGCCTTTGATGGTTGTTATACCATTGTACTCAAGACTTGAATATTTAACATGTTAATTAGATGGTACTTACTGTACATATACTGTGTGATCAATATGGTATTAGGTACTACTGGGGGGATTATAAGAAAGTTGTAAATCAATGGATTTTTTTTGTGTATTTAAAGCTGTTCACAATTCATATAAGAAGAAAAAAATTAGGCACAATCCCACCACTGGTTTCTTTGACATGTAGTAAAGAGAAATAACTTTGTTCTAGATATTTATAACTTTGAGGCAGAGAATGACTCAATTAATTTTGAATCTATTAAAAAAGAAATTTCAATTTTAAGATGAATTCCCAATTGTAGTTGTAGAATATTTTTGTTTCTACCTATTTTTGGGGTGTGTGGCCGTGTGATATCAGTTTGGATATTAGTTATAGAATCTTGGGATCATGGATTTAGAGTTAGAAAGGATTTTAGAGGTCACTGAGTCTAATCCCCTTATTTTATAGACGAGGAAACTAAAGCTCACAGAGAATAAATTAACTACCTAGTGTCACACAGCTAGTAAGTCTCACAAGTGGAATTTGAATCCAGGTCTTCCTGATTCCTGAGTCTAGGGCTCTATCCACTACACTGCCACCTCCACTAATGACAGAAAATGTAAGCCTTGTGGAATTGCCAGAAGCATATTCTGTGACTTGCCCATGGTCATAACAGCTGATAAATGTGGAGACAGAATTAGTGACTCAGGTCTTCCTGATTCCAAGGCTGGCTTTCTATTTTCTATTCCAGCTTATCTCACTTAAGTGATTAATAAATACAATCAACCCACAAACAACTAATGGTAACAAGCACATTTCCTGTTAAGCCACAGGGAATGATTCTAAAATAAGCTCCATACTTCAAACTCTTTGATTCAGTAAATTGCCTTCATGGCTTGTACTTTCCTCAGTTTTATGAGTTCCAAGCAATTTAAAGGAAAGTAGCTAGATGAAACTAAGACAAACAAAAACAACAAAACCCCCACAAATCATTCAATTGAATCCAATGCTTTAAAAAATTGATTTTATTCAACATATCAAACAAAACACAAGTAGCTTCCTTTAGGCTTGCTTAGATACATGTGCACAAGCTTTAATCTTTGTACATTAGGGTTACATTCATCAGGAAGGAGATTTCCCCCCCCCCCAGCCTATGCCCAGACATATGTCTTTGTTTAATTGCTTAGCTTCAAGTCTTTATTGTTTCCCAGGATCTTTAGAAAAATGTCATCAATGCTTTCGGGTTATCTAGAACTAAGGAAAATTTGAGCCAGTGGATTTATGTGAATGCCAAGTTGACAGTAAGAAATGAATTTATTGACTGAGTGGCTTAAGGTAAATGAACATTCATGGTGGTGTTCTTATATCCAGGCAGCAAAGAGGTAAATGGAAAGTGAGCTGAGCTAGTGCATTTGGTGCTCAATAAATATTGTTGACTGACCTTATGAAATAGAAGCAATTTCCTCTTAAAGAATGAACCCCACAATGACAGAACATTTAGGTTCCAGTTTAGTAAGAAAGAAAATGCACTTTAATGACAACATTTTTTTCCTTTTAACTTACATCAAAACTCTACATTTCTCATACCAATGAGTCAATTAGAAAAGAAATAGCTACATATGTTCCAATGAATTCTAAGAATTAAGAGAAGAAACAGTATAGCTTTGTCATTTGATACAAAGAAACAAAATTAAGACAGAACCAATTTGGGATCTCATCCTTTTAACACTATAATTTGGGCAAAATAAAACATGTTTAAAGATTAACACAATTATTATAGAACCCAATGAGAGATGAGAGCATAAATCCAATTTAGTGATTTTTTTTTTTTACATATTTAAAATCTCTGACAGCCTCTAATGTTTGAAAATCTGCAGACCACATCCTGGATCAGGCCTTTCCTTAGGTAAATTGAAATTACTAGACACTGGGCAGCAATTAAAAGAATGTAATTACAAGAATTGCATCTTTTTTGCCTGAAACACAAGGGAACCAGTTTCTAGAATGGTGCAAAGTATGGGATATTCTTTACAGGAAAATTACAGGCTAATCCTTTCAAAACCTCAGGAAAGGAAGAAATAAACATTTATTAAGCACCTACTTTGTGCAAGTCATCACTGTTCTAAGTTCTTTACAAATATTATGTCATTTAATCCTCACAACAACTCTGAGAGGTAGGTTCTATTACTATCCCCATCTTACAGTTAAAGAACTGAGGCAGACAAAGGTTAAGTGAGTTGTCCACAGACAGTAAGTGTGTGAGGACTGATTTCAACTGCGGTCTTTCTGACTCCAAGTTCAGCATTCTAACCATTGTACCACCTAGCTGCTTCAGGAAAAGATGAATATTTATCAATGCCTACAGGGAAGGCAATGTTGTATAATAGATAGAGGACTGACTGATTTTGGAATCAGGGAGATCTGGGTTCAAGTCCTTTCTGATATATGCAGGCTGTGTAACTCTGGGACAGTCACTTAATTTTTTAGTGACCCACACAACTCTCTCAGACTAAAAGTTTCAAAACAATCATAGCTTTGCTTTGGTAGAATTCACTATGCTGATGAAATCACAGGCCTGGATCAAAAAAAATATAAAAAAACCAATTATTTAGACCAAAGAGCACCTATTCAAAAACTCCTAATCTTTCCCTTACCTTTCATCAAGTACCATTTTGGACTTAATGGAACATTATTACCTCATTTTAAACTTTTTTTTTAACTATGAAGTTGACATTCATAGAAGAAATAATTCTTCAATACTATGAAATGTCCTAGATCTCCATCTGCACAGATCATACTCCCTTCTGGACATTCTAATGCCAGAGGTTTTTCTATCACATCCTTCCATGAAGCCTCTATGGAATATTTACCAAACACACTGGAGGCATTCCTACAGTTCCTTTCATATCTCAGGGGGTAGCTATATAGAGCTTAGAACTACATATCTATTTTCTTTCATTCTTGCAAAATGACTGATGTCCATATAATTCTTGTATGTTGGCATCATTGTTGGCAATTTGCCATTGCCTACTTGTACAGACTATGATTTATTTTTCATTATCTTTGGGTGTCACCTGAAAATGTGATCAATCTAAGATTGTTATGTTCTTTGATCAAAAGTCATATTACATCTCCAGGGGAAGAATAATTAATAATAGTGATAACAATACTAACAACAATAATGATGATGATGAGATATTCATTTTAGGCTCACTGAAGCTTGACAAAACTTCTCAATTGTGATTCATCTTGATCCACTCCTATTCATTTCTAAGCCCAATTTATTGACCATCTGCAGTACTTGTCAGATATAGGGGTGTGTGTGTGTGTGTGTATATATATATATACACACATATATATATACACACACACACACATACATAAATATACACATAGTGTATGTCTACATATATACACATACATAAATGTTATATATGGGTGTGTGGGTGTGTGTGTATATATATATATGTGTGTGTGTGTATATATATATATACACACACACCCACACACTCATATATATATACAGTGTATATCTACATATTACCTGTGTGCATTAGGTTTTCTTGGCAAAGATGGTAGAATTGTTTTGCAGTTTCCTTCTCTATCTCATTTTACAGGGTCAGATCAAAATAATTGGAGTAGTGTTTGTTGTTCATGGATAGGTAAAGCCAATAAAATAAAAAATGACAATTTTACCTAGCTAATCTATTCAATGCCATCCCAATTAAATTACTTAAAAAATTAACTTACTGAGTTAATTACTCAGTATTACTTTGAAAAAGTAATATCAGAGATCATTTGGAAGAACAAAAGGTCAGGAATTTCCAAAAAAACAGAGGATAAAGATGTAAAGGAAAGAGATTCAGCAGTATCAGACCTCAAACCATATAATAAGGTGAGAGTATTGTTGAAGTATAAAATGGATAATTTTGATTATTTTAAATTAAAATTTTCTTATATGAAAGGAAATAAACAGGGATAATGCTAAATGCTTTACTTATCTCATTTGATCCTCACAAACATCCTGGGATGTAGGTGTTATTATTATTATTCCCATTTTACAGTCGAAAAAAATGAGGCAGACAGAGGTTGTGACTTGTTCAGGGTCACATAGCTAGTAGGTGTCTCACATAGCTAGTAGGTGTCTAAGGCTGGAATTACACTTAGATCTTCTAGACTCCAGGCCCAGAAAATCTGTCCACTGTACCACCTAACTTCCTTTACTTTGGTATAGTAGATTTAGACCTAGAAGGCATGTTGGTGTTTGTCTAGACTAGAGCCCTCACTTTCAGATAGTGAAATTGAGACCTCAAAAAAATGAAGTTACTTTCCAGGGCCCCACATGAAGTATATAGCGGAGTGGAATTTGAATACAGGTTTTCTGACCCACCAGTTCATTCAATGTTCTTTTTACCATGCTTTTCTTGCCCCTACACAAACTAACTCCTTATCTTAAGCAAAGGGATTTGTCAAGTGGTTTATTGCATGTAGATTCAGTCTTTTACCTTTGTCAATCTTTTTTTTTTTTTAAATTAGGAAAGCTTTCAAGGTAGCAAAGTAGAGGCCTTCTTTCCTTCCTCTGGGAGCTCCTTAAGCCTCTCCGCCCCCTAAGTCTGCTATGCTGATGAATCAGGTTTGGCTTGGTAGAGTAGGTCTCATGTCTAGAGCAAGGGTGGGGAACTTGATGCCTTGAAGCCACATGTATCCTTCTAGGACCTCAAGTGTGGCCCTTAGACTGAATTTAAACTTCACAGAACAAATACAAAGGATTTACAGACTTTAACACCCTCTATAAGGGGCAGTTATTACTCAGATGCTAAAGACCAGTTTAATTCAACAAGCATGTTTCAGCACTTATTGGGAGTAATAAGGGTTTCAAAATTGACTGGCATTCCAGGATTTATAATTAAGAGATATGCATTCCTTCTCAGCCCTGTGAATGATTTAGACTTGTATGATTGTTGAACCAGAAGGGGGCTTGAGTTACATCTGGGAGTATTGCTAAATTGCACACAATTTAAAAAATTAATTTATTTTGAATTATCAACAATCACTTCCATAAGCTTTTGAATTTTAAATTTTTCTCCCCCTCCCTCCGACCTCCCTCCCAAGACAGCACACAGTCTGATATGGGCTATACACATACCTTCCTATTAAACATTAGTGGTGTTGTAAGTAAAAATTAGAACCAATAGCAGTAACTACCAGAAAGAGGAAATAAAACACAACAGAAGAAAAAAAAAAGCAAACAGCATGCTTCAATCTGTATTTAAACTCCATAGTTCTTTCTTGTTTGTGGATAGCATTTTCCATCATGAGGTCTTTGGAGATATCTTAGATCCTTGTATTGCTGGGAAGGGTTAAGTTTATCAATATTAGTCATCGTACAACCTGGCTGTTACTGTATACAGTGTTCTGGTTCTGCTCACTTCACTCAGCATCAGACCATACAAGTCTTTCCAGGCTTTTCTGAAGTCAGCCTGTTCATCATTTCTTATAGCACAATAGTTTTCCATTACATTCATATACCACAACTTGTTCAGCCATTCCCCAATTGATGGGCATCTGCTCAGTTTCCAATTCTTTGCCCCCATAAAAAGAGCTGCTATATTTTTGTACATGTGGGTCCTTTTCCCATTTGTAAGATGTCTTTTGGATATAGCCCTAGAAGTGCTATTGCTGGTTCAAAGGGTATGCACATTTTTATAGTCCTTTGGGCATAGTTCCACATTGCTCTCCAAAATGGTCAATCATTTCACAGCTCTACAAACAATGCCTTAGTGTTCCAATTTTCCCACATTTTCTCCAACATTGATCATTTTCCTGTTTTGTTATGTTGGCCAACCTGATAGGTGTGATGTGCACACACACTTTTTGAGAAAGAATTTGAGAGGAAGGATCAAGGAGACTTGGGTCCCCAGAAGATCATAGGACTTAAGGAGATGAAATGGATGGGATTGGTGCCCAGGGGCAAGAGAGAAAAGGAGAAACTGAAAGGAGGAACAGGATGATGATCTGAGTTGTGGAAGACAAGGGAAAGATGTAGGGAGATGGCATCTGGCTTTTGAGGGCGTCTTAGTACAGAGGACTTGGGCTGACAGGACAAGTTGTATTCATCTCTTCAAGGACCGAGGGATGTTAAAAAAAAAAAGATTCTTTGCCCAACTTCTCTTCCCCATGCCTTTCCAATTACAGACACTAAGAAATTTGCTTGCTTTTTTACTTCAGTATTTTCTATATCCTGATATTCATTTGGATATAGAGAAGCTAGGGGTAAACTTAAGTTAGAGCAAAGAGCCAAACCCTTCCCTGAATGTTGTGAATTTTTCCAACTATGAGATCAGATCAATTGTAATTGCACTATCAGTGTGCTGTTTCTTAGAAAAATAAAACAGCACAGAGAGGAAGTACTTGGACCTTCAGGCCTCCTGGCTCCACTGATCACTTTCTTACCTTGTAGGCCCTTATTCTAGCAGACTGGCCTTCTTCCCAACTCAACCTCACTTTTTGGAAACCCTTTATGTATTGTCTCCCTGCATTGGAATGCAATCTCCTTGAGGGTAGGATCTATCTTTTTCACTTTCATTTGCATCTCCAATGCTTAGCTTGGTGCCTGGGACATGTTAAATGCTTAATAAATGCTCTCTCTGTCTCCATCTCTGTCTCTCTCTTGCTGTGTCTCTGTCTATCTCTATATCTCTTCGTCTTTGTTTCTCTCTCTGTCTCTTTATCTCTGTCTCTTTTTCACACTTTAATATTTTTATTTATATAAAAAAGTCATTTGTTTTTAAAAGCGTTAACAAGAAATAGAAAAGGCTATGGAGACATGTCCCATGGTCATGTTTGGTGGGGAAGTGGGATTTTTGGTTCTTCTGGAATTGCGTGTTTAATGTTTTATAGTCACACAAAAATTTTAAAATTAAAATTTAAAATTAAATTTAAAAAGGTCCCCAAAGTCCATATCTGTACTGATAAAACCCCACCCAGAAGACAAAAGAACACCAGAGGAAAAAAGACAAAGGTGGAAGGGGAGAGAGGGAGACCAAAAGGAGACCCAGTTCAGGCCAGGACACATTCCCTCTGGGTTGTTTGCTTGCTCCTGGGGTCACTGAGAAAGCAAAGGCTCCCTCTACCAACAAGGGGTGGGAAGGAAATAGTGAGCTCCCAAGCTTTAGGGCAAGGCAGCTGGGCACTTGTATCCCAGCCTAACAATCTATACTTGAGGAGGAATTCCAGTTGCATTGAATGTGGCTTTGTCTCTCTGTGTCTCTGTTTCTGTCTCTGACCATCTCTCCATCTCTCCACGTCTCTGTCCCTGTCTCTCTCCCCCCATCCCTAGGCTAAAAGTGAACTTGCTGTTGAAATAAAAGGTGGCTAATTATATATTAAGTGTCTAGTATGAGACTTGATGTGCTTCCTAAAGGGAGGGGACTAATAAGTTCAATTACCTTCCGCAGTGCTACCCACCTCTGTTATATATACACTAACATGTACTAGGTAACTGGGGATAAAAATCAAAACAAACAGAAACCTCCGAACTGAAGCAATCCTTACCTCGCAAACCTGAAGACTATATATATATATATATATATATATATATATAAAATCTCACGTGCACACACACACACACATATGTATATATATATGTGTGTGTGTGTATATATATATATACAGACATGCTATTATGATTCCTAGGGTATACAACATGTAAATACATTCATATATACAAAATATACAGAATAGAGTTGTGCGTGCGTGTGTGTGTGTATGTGTGTGTGTGTGTTTTTGGAGGGGGGAGCTAACAATTGAGTATCTCCTAAAAAAAATTCCAAGCTGGCAATTCTAAAGCCAAAGAGTTTTCTTAAACCTCACTCTTAAAGGCTCTTAATGCTCAGGATTTACTGGTGTGGTAGGTTTTGACCTGTTCAGTAAAGGTCTGGACTTATACCTTTTTTGATAGTCATTTCAAAATGTGTGATAACTAACTGGGCAAGTTTTGTTCTTGGCACTGGACCCATTTTTAATCTGACCCCTTAAGGTTGTTGAATGGACCAAAGTGAGATAGTATACATAAAGTGCTTTGCAAATCTTAAAATGCTGCATAAATGTTAGCTATTAATACAATTATTGAGGCAAAGACCTTGTCTTATTTTTATTTGTAATGATACTACTCCTCTTTTTTTCTAGTCCTCTCACATTTTTCTTCCTACCATATTCTGAGGTCAAGTGATATTGACTTCCTTGCTTTTCCTTGCAGGAGCAAGACACCTCCCAGATCTGTGCATTTTCACCTGCTATCCCTCATGCCTCAGATGTTCTCCTCTGTACTTATCTCCTCCTCTTGGCTACTCAGTTTTTTTTTAAATCTCAATGCAAATCCCACTGGGCACTCAAGGAGGGGCTTCCTGTGAAATAAATGTGCCTGTGTACTAATAAAAGTTTAAGGACCATTTTGCTTTGTAAATGACTTTTGCAGCAGACACTATGGACATATGCTTGTAGCAAAATGCTTCTGGGGTTCCTTCCTTTGCATTTATCCCAACACATTCATGCTTCTGCATCTGCAAAAGTATATTTTTTTCCCATGAACTTATTATACTGATGAGATGAGCTTTGTAGATCTGATTCCAGAAGTCTCCCTGTGACTGGAAACCCTTGGAAGCCTGTTTCCAACCTGTTTCCAACCTGCATTCTTCAGGTCAAAGGCACACTGGCAATCTTGTTGGAAAAGAGTGAAGGGAATAGTCAGGCATCAAAGACATTTCAAATGTTTTGAAAGTACAATTACACTATTCATCTGTTTTCTCTTTAGAACCAATATATAAAGCCTGCCAGAGATCACATTACCTCTTGGATAGGGTGTTAAGATGTAATCTCAGCTGAAATAAATGGAAGGCCCTCATTAGATACTGCAAATTAGCATCAGGGAAATTGGTTTCTTTTAATCTTCCACATAAGGAGGCAATTTCTCTATATTGGAATAAGAAACTTTGCATATTGATGGTTCCTCTTGATGGTTGAACTTGCACATTTACAGGACTAATGGTGTTCTCTAAAAAACAGACACATGGTAAATATCTAGCTCCCTAATTCCCTTTAGTAAGTTACTGCTCTGGAATGTCAAATACTTCATGGCACAATTAATGTCTTTTTGTTACATCCTGAAATTCATTTCCCCCTAACTTGCTTTAGTCTATGCTTAAAAAAATTACACTGAGTGGCATGAGTTATAATTCTGGGCCCAAAACTTTATAAGGAGCTCCCTCTTGTCCATACCACACTAACACCCTTACCAGGTACTCTATGGACAGAGCCCTTCTCCTTTTGTGGGACCTTGTCCATGGTAGGTTTTTCTTCTCTACCAGCTAGGTCTTAGATTCCATCTCCAACCACTAGAGCGATCTTTTCCCTCATTTTATTCCTACTGTATTCTATTTGATTACCCTCCCTCTGTGCCAAGGTGATTAATCTCTCCCTACTGTTCACTAAATTAATTTGTAGACTTAAATTTACCACTGCTCATATTTTATCTAAACTACACATGTTCAGCCAGTTTATCCTTTCAAGTCAATCCCATTTAATCTCTTAATCATTATACCAGACGTTCCTTAAACCCTATTTAATTTGTTTAAAACTATAAGCAATAAACAAAAAAGCAACAATTTTTATGTTGAATTATATAAATATGGATATAGGGCAAAATAGGCAGAAAATGAGAAGTTAAATCAATACTGGGTATGATTAGAATCAAGGTTATGGAATCAAGAATACCAGAGGAGTGAACCGTAATTGGAAATAATGGAGACAAGAGTCAAAAGGTTACAGAAAGCAGGATGATTCAGACTTCCAGGATGGAATATAATAAAAGTTGAAAGGCAGGTTACTGGAAAAGGAGATGCTGCTTGAGTGAAGATTGGATTAAAGGTCAAGGGACACGGGTTCTTATCCTGAATCTGTAACTTACAAGCTACCTGGTCAAGCCTCATCACAGTGCCTCAGTTTCCTCACATGTAAAATGCAGATACTAGATTAGATTATCTTTAAGGTCATAGGATCATAGCCTTAGAGCTGGAAGGGCCCTTAGAGGTCATCTGGTACAAACCCTGCATGTTCTAGATGGAAAACCCAAGGCTCAGGGATGTTAATTTATCTGCCCATGGTCACAGAGGCTCACAAATAACTCTGAAAGAGAAGATTTACTCAGACTCCAAAAACTCAAAAGCCTGATTCGGAGAAAAGCATTGGCTAGTGTCATACAATTATGGAGTTAGAGTCAGCAGGAACCTGAGAGTTCATTTAGGCCAACCACCCTCATTTTACAGATGGGGAAATTACATCTAAGACAGTTTAAGTAATTTACCCAAACTCATGCACCAGTAAGCATCATAGTTTTTTTTTTAATCAAGTCTTTTAACACTGAAACCAGTGTTCTTTTTTGCTTGCCATATCATGTAGTATATAGTTTATCAACAGTATGTATAGAAACAGAATTTTCTGAACAATGTTCCATTAAAAGATTATTGTTATTTGTTTACTTGAGCAATTGGAGAAAAAAATCTTCAGATAAAAAGGCACTTACATAGGTAAACAGAATAAATAATTTAGTTGTTTAACCAGGAGAAGAAAAGATTTATGGGGAGGCACATAGGATCATAGATTTAGAATGGTTGAGGGAACTTAAGTTGTCAAGAGGCAACTTTAGATTTAATGTGAGGAAACATTCAATGATTACAGATATCCTAAAATGGACTCTTCGAATAACCATGCCACTCCTCTACCCAATAAACTCCAGTGGCTTTTGATTTCCTTTAGGATTAAGTGCATATGATTTGGTATTTAAAGACCTTGACAACATGAGTCCCTCCTACCATTTTGGCTTTATTATTTTAATACTCTCCTTCACATAGTTATCATTCTAGCCAAAGAAATTCCTATTCCTCACATATAACACACTACCTCCTGCCTCCATCACTTTGCACAGGCTTTATCTCATGTCTGGAATGTATTCTCTTCTTACCACTGCCCTTTAGAATCCTTAGGAGCCTTCTATCTTCTACATGATATTTTTTCTCTGATACTCTACAGGGGTGGGGAACCTTGGGCCTCGAGGCCACATGTGGCCCTCTAGATGCTCAGATGTGGCCCTTTGACTGAATCCATTTATCCATTTGTTCTGTGAAGTTTGGATTCAGTCAAAGGGCCACACTTGAGGATCTAGAGGGCCACATGTGGCCTCGAGGCCACAGGTTCCCCACCCCTGCCCCAGATGCTAATGCCTCACACTTCCAAATTATTTGGATTTATTTTATATATGCTGACATGCACACATGCTGTTCCACCATTGAATATAAGCTCCTTGTATGCAGACTTTGATTTTTGTCTTTGTATTCCTAGCACTTAGTATAATGCCTCCCACATAGTAAATGTTTAATAAATGACTGATATTGGGTTTAAATAAAAGCTAGATAACCTCAAATTACTTTCCCCTCACTATTTTCTCAGGCTGTAACTTCACTTTCCTCTTTCTCCAATCTTAATAGTTAACTATTTCAGCTCTACCCTTGAATTTCTCATTCCCTTGTCCAGTCATAGCTCATCTCTTTCCAAACCTCATCCTCCAGTCCTATTTTAAGATGTGGAATTCAGCGCTTACTGCAAGTCTCAACATTGTGTTTACTAGGTCCATTACAAATTCATGTTATCCATTCTCAATTAGGTTATAACTTCAGCAAGGCAATCCTTCTATTCCCCCACATCCAATTGATTCCCTGTCTCACACACCACAGAAGTTATTCCAAACCTCCTACTCACCCCTTAGACTTTCCATACATCTCCACTTTACTTTGCAACTGAAGATTTTTGCCTCTTACTTTGCTGAGAAAATTGAGGTCACAGTCTTGTTCTATTTTCTTTGTCTAAAAAAATCATGTGACATCACTGCCCCCCACTCCTCTTCCCATCTCTGACAATGAAGTAGTCTTTCTCTTTGACAAGGCCAATCCTTCTACATAGAAATCTGATCTCATCCCCTACCACTTCTTTAGCATATTGCATCCTCAAAAAATTTCCAAGAAATTCTACTGAATAACCAAAGAGCCCACTCACTACCTATGAAACTATTATTATATTATATTGTATTGTATTGTATTGTGTTGTATTGTGTTGTGTTGTGTTATGTTATGTTATATGATATTATATTGTTATGTTATGTTATTTTATGTTATGTTATATTATATTAATTATATTATATTATCCTGTTTCCATTTTTGGGCAACTCTCATTGTTAGGAATTATCACTATATGTTAACCCTAAATGTGTCTCTCTACAACTTTTACTCACTTAAAAAACAAAACAAAATGAAACAAACAACTTACTGTCTTTTCTACATGACTGCTCTTTAAATATGTAAAGGAAACCATCATGTGACCCTTAAATTTTCTCTTCATGATAATTATTTCTACACCCTTCAATGATATCTTGTATGGGATAGTCTTCAGTAACCTCACCATGCATGACCTCCTAAGAACATAATTCTGATTTTTTTTGTTCTTTTTTGGTGAGGCAATTGAGGTTGGCTTGCCCATGGTCATACAGCTCATAAGTGTTAAGTATCTGAGGCTGGATTTGAACTCAAGTCCTTCTGACTCAAGGGCCAGTGCTCTATCCACTGCACCACCTAGCTGCCCCCATGGTCCAAATTACTAATGTCTTTTCAACCCTGTCTTTTCCAGAAATAAACCCAGTGCTCCAGGCAGGATCTGACCACAGAAGAGGAGAGCAGAACTGTTACTTCCCTTGTTCTGGTCATAATGTTGACACAGTGTGTTACTACAGCCTAACTTTGCATTAGTTATTTGGTTGCCATATCTACTTCTGATTTGATTGTAGCCCACTGAAACCCTCAGTTTTTTCAGATGAACTGCTATTTAGCAATTTTTCCTCAATCTTATACTTCTGAAGTTTATTTTTTATAACCACTTGTATGATTTTATATTTTGTCTATTAAATTCATCTTATTAATACAATCTATTAATCTAGTTTGTCTAGTTCTTTTGGGGTCCCAACCATTACCTGGTTGGATAACATGGAAGCTGTACCACTCAACTCCATTTAGTCTGCAAATTAGCTAAGCATGCCAGTTATGGCTTCCTCCAAGGCATTGATAAAAATTCTGAATAGCACAGGACTAAGGCAGATCCCTGCTATATACTACTAAAGACTCCAATCCTAGTTGACATGGGACCATGAAAGACTCTTGGCATAGGGTAAACTTGACTGATTGTATATAGTACTTAGCTTACTATCACATAACTCACTTGTTTACATGGATAGTATGAAATAATATATATGCACACAATACACATGTATAAACACAATATACATATGTATATTCATACATATATACATATATGTTTATAGCAGAATTACATGATGTAAAAGGTTGAAGGGAGCCCAGAAGCTATGTAATCCAGTCTTTATTTGACCAAGAATCCCTTCTATAATATCCTGACAAGTAGTTGTCCTCTTTCTATTTGAAGACCTCTAATGAGAAGAAAGCGACTATCTCCTGAGATAGTCAGCTTTGGTCAGCTCTGTTAGGAAGATTTTCCTTACATTGAGGCTAAGTTGATCTCTCTGCAACTTCTATGTATTTAACCTGATTCTTCAATCTTGGGTTAAGCAGACTATATCAAATTCTTCTTTAAGTATGTAAGGGAAGATCTCATGTATGACCTAACTCTTTATTCTCCAGGCTAAATATCTGTAATTCTTTCAACTGATTTTCATTTAGCTTATGTTTCAGTCATCTCACTCTACTGGTTGTTTTTGTTTTTGCTTTTTCTGGACACCTTTCATCTTTTTTTATGTCTTTACTATAATTCAGTGTCCAGAAATGAACAAGATACTCCAGATTAGCCTGACTAGGGTAGAGTATAGTAGAACAACAGTTTTCTTTCAATAGGAATCACCAATAATGAATCAGCAGTTATCCATTTCATTTCTCTAATTAGCTTGTGATATATTTCATCTGGGCTTGGTCACTTGAACTTACTGAGTTGAGTACAGTCCTCAGTCATCTGGAGTTTCATCTCCCTGGAGTTGACTCACAACTATCTCAATGAAAATTGATTAAAACAACCTGTGGAAAAGGAAAGAAAAGATGACTTACTAATAGGAAAAAAGGAAAGAAGAAAACAAGTATTTACTAAGTATTTACTATGTACCAATCACTACATAAGCACTTTACAAATATTCTCATTTGATCCTTACAACAATCTTGTAAGATAGGTTTTATTATTATCCTCATTTTACAGTTGAGGTGGATGAGGTAGCCCAAGTGACTTGTCATGTAGTAAATGTCTGAGGCCAGATTAGAATTCAGGTCTATGCTGAACCCATGTCCATTGCTCTTCTGACTATACCACCTTGCTGCTTAGGAAGAGAGGAAAGGAAATAGAAGAGAGAAAAGATTTAAAGGCTTAAGTGCCTTTAATAAACATTTATTAAGTGCCTGCTATGTACTAGATATTGTACTAAGTACTAGGCATACAAAGAAAGGGAAAAACAACAATGACAACAAAAAAAAACAGTTTCTGCTCTCAATAAATTAACAGTCTAATAGGGCAGATAGCATAAAAACAATTAGGTGCAAGCAAGATGTTGTTTGTTGTTTGTCCTTTATTCTTGAAGAGGATTGGTAACTTCACCAGGGTGATGTTTTGAGGAGCAAGTGAACTGGATTTAAGTGAGGCAGAGCAAAGTCATCAGCCTAACTCTCTCCTCCAGAGTCATCTGAGTCCAGTGGCAAAACATAGATAAAGATGGCCCAGGATGCAGTGGGAGACCTTGGTCTTTTAAAGCTAAAGTCTTTCCTAGGTGTCAATTTGTCTGAGGCAACACCTCAGTGATTAAAGGCTAGGTAAGAATTGAGACAAAAGATGCCTTCCTTTGCCATCACAAAAGAATTAATCTGAGAGAGGAAGACCCTCAGAATTTCTGACTAGAAAACAATTGCTATTTATGCTCACCCAGAGTCATCAAAACCCAAATAATGGGGGGGGCGGGGCTATTGCTGGGACCTATTATTGGTCTATCAGTGAAAGCCAAAGTGATTTGGGCTTAAAGACATAGTCAAGTAACTCCATTTAAATCACAGTGGACATTTTCTAAGCCTGTTTTTTCAGAGCTATATTTCAAGAAATCATAAATGAAAACTACAGGAGACATAGGATTAATTGTCCCAGCTTTTTGAGAAAAAAAAGACAAAATAAATAAATAGGGGGAAAACTCTAGCCCCTAAACCTCAAGATATCTTGTGAAGTATAAGTGATCAAAAATTATATTTCTTTGCACAGAGCACCCATATTTAAGGGTATTACTCGCCATGTGTAGGAGGAGGAGGAAGAGGAAGAGGAGAAAGAGGAGAAAAATAGCAGCATTGCCTAACTCTAACTGGATGGTTGGATCCCAAGGGGGCAGCAATCCACAGATTGTTGTTCATCCCTCTTTCTCAAAGAGGACCAATGACATCATGAAAGTAATGTCTTCACTTGTGAGTGAATTGGATTTAAGTGAGGCAGAGCTGCACAAAGTCATCAGCCTCATTCTGTCCCTCAGAGTGATCAGAGTCCAATGGCAAGACGTAAGTCAAGACAACTCACAAATATGATATAAACAAGATGAATTGGAGATAATCAATAGAAGGATGGTACTGGCATTAAGGGGGACAGGGAAAGATTTCATCAAGAAGGTGGGATTTTAGTTAAGGCTCAAAAGAAGCCAGGGAAGTTAAAGAGGCAGAGAGGAGAAGGCAGAAAATTCTGGGCATGGGGGGACAGGAAGAGAAATGCAGGAGATGGAGGGTCTAGAGTTCAAATATACCAGTGTCACTAGATTTCATGTGTATGTGTATAGGGGATTAAGGTATAAGAAGACTGAAAAGGTAGGAATGGGCTAGGTTATAAAGGGTTTTAAAAATCAAACAGAGGGTTTTGTGTTTGATCCTGGAGGTGACAGGGAACCTTTGGAGCAAAATAGAGTATATAAGAAAGGGAGGAAGAGAAAAAAGAGAGAAGTTGCATGGAAAAGAAGAAAAGCCAAGAATTTCTTTTGCCTTTTAAAATCTAGCTCCAGTTTGTTTGACTTACTTGAGGCAGACTGACATATTGCGAAGCACTGAAATTGGAAACAAAAAAACCTGGGTTCAAATTCCATCTCTTCCAATTACTAGCTATGTGACTTTGAACAGAACACTTACCCTCTCTAGGAATTAACCTCCTTATCTGTACAAGGGGGCAGGTTGACTGGGTGATCTATAAGATCCCATCCAAATCCAAATCTGTGATTCTATGGTAATGTGGGTTGCCCTATTAATCTCTATCCAACCCATGTTCACTCAGAGCAAAGCCTGAGTGGCACCTTCATCCTCTCCCCTACTCCATGACAATGGCAGGAGAGTAGATTGTGATGTTGGTTTTAAGCTGGGTAAGGGAATAGATAGTATGTTCATCAAATTTGTAGGAAGCACAAAGTAGCAAAGGATAGCTAACACTCAAGATGATAGGATCCAAAAAGACTTTGATAGGTTAGAATGCAGGGCTGAATACAATAAGATAAAATTAACTAGGAATAATAGTCTTACATTTGGGTGCAAAAAAGCTTCACATGTATAGATGAAGGAAGAGATGGATAGAAAGAAATGTTTGTTGTTTTTTTTTTAAAGATCTAGGGATTTTAATGGACTGCAATTTCAGTATGAGTCAAAAGTGTGATGTTGAACCCGAAAATTCTTAATGTGATCTTGAGATGCATTAAGAGGGGTACAACATTTCTTTTTGTATGTAGAAAATAAATGCTTACCCCATGCTGATGCAGATTCAGTAGTGTGCTAGTAAATGTTTAACAACTGCATCTCCAAAAATGCACAACACATTCAGTTTAAACTACATCATTAACATTTTTCCTATCACTTTTTCTTTTTTGGTGAGGCAATTGGGGTGACTTCCCAGAGTCACACAGCTAGTAAGTGTCATGTGTCTGAGACTGGTTTTTGAACTCATGTACTTCTGACTTCAAGGCCAGAGCTTTATCCCTAGTTGCCCCTTTCCTACCACTTTCTTAAGTCTGCATCAGTGGTATCAAACTCAAATACAAATAGGAGCTAGTAATATGTACATAAAACCCCACAGGACATATACTATAGGACACATTTTAAATTGTAATATTGTATCAATGTTTTTTCTTTTTTTTTTTTTTGTATCTACTTATTTTGTTAAATATCCCCCAGTTGCAATCTGCTTTGGTAGCACTCTGGATTTTTTTGGGCCTTCTGTTTGACAGCTATGGTCTAGAAAAAAAAGAATAAAAATAAAAATTAAAAAAAAGAATAAATTGAACCTTGATTTGAAGCATTTGCCAATTTTTGAGATATACATGCTCACAATGAAAATTTAAGAATTGGCTTATGTGACCTGATATGATCTGGATCCAGCATATCCTTATTGCTCTTATATAGTGAGGCTTCTTTATTCCCTCCTTTGAGAAGGCCTTAGACATGAGCCAATAGCTACGTCTTAAACAGTTTTCTGTAGGATGCTGCATCAGGAAAGTAACAAGCCAGAGTAGGAGAAAAAGAGCCCTCCCCTCTCTTCTAGGTGGTCAGACTTCTCCAGGATTTAACTGTATACCTGGGATCCAAGCATATAGTGTTCTTAGAGGAAAGCATGTAGATGCATTTCCCAATCCATCTGGTCCCAGCAATGACTCCTTGTTGTTAGGCTATGGACTTAAGCTATTTTACTCCATGGCAACAAGAATATGATAGATTATGATATGGTTGAGGGAAAAAAAAATGGAATCAAAGTTGAAAGCATAATGGAGCAAATTCAAAGTGGTTGAGTTGATGAGGAATGAATCATATGTAATATTTTGCTATGTAGTACTTCACATAAAAGCCAGGGTTGGAATTCATGAATTGCTACAATCCTAAACTTAAACAAGCAAGGTAAAAGAATGGTACATGACCAGGATCTTGTAAGACTTCTTTTTTTATTAATACTTAGCTATGTTTTAAAATTACAAATGCCAATGACGAAACCAACACAATAATATCTGTAGCAGGGAACTGGCTGTCAAATCAGCAAATAAGTCACATGTTACTGGATCTTTCTTCATTTACTTCTTCCAATTTTTCTTTTTTAATTTTGCTCTTCTTACTGACTGCTCCCATACTTCCCTCTATCAAGGGCAATTCCACTTACTGGCATCTGTTCCCTTTAAAACATAACTGAAATAGTACAGGACTCTGGCATCACAAATGAGGATGAGTATGTGAAATATGGTGCCCTGACATGTTGCTTTCATATGCTGCCTATTTTGGGAACTTGTACAGAATGTTTAGCCAACGCCATCATCCAATGGCTTGCTGCTCAGAATGCTCTTATTCTTGGAACGCAAACTGGATCTGTGATTGTGTGATTCAGTAGTCCAAGCTGTGAAAACAGATTCTTCATTAGCCTGGCATCACTGTCATTATGGTGATATGTTTCGTTCCATGGAATGAGTGAGCATTTTCCAACACAGACAAAAATAGCATCGTGTGCCTAGCTAGCTCTTATGCATAGCAAAGATGCAATGTGGAGAGTCTAAATTGTAGTTCCTTGGAAGAGTTATGTTCACACAAGCCACGGATCTCAAGTCTTCTTTTACCTTTCACCCCTAAACCTTTTGCTAAACTGCCTTGGAATATAGATTGGTCTTTTGTATTCTTTTGATTTTTGGAATCTTCTGTGACAAGGACATAGATTCTCAAGGTCTCACACTTTCTTGCTCATCTAATACCTTGGTACAATTCTAGGATGGGAGGGAATAGATATTTAGCAAGCCTATCTAACCTGAAGATCAGTAGATGATCTTGGAGATGATGGATAGAGATACTGAGAATCTATGTCTATCTTCCTTCCCCATACTCATTCTCTCACATATACCCCCACAAGAAGATTCCTTTTATACTGTGAAGTATTGATTTCAAATGCTCTTTTATTTATTTTAAAATATCTTAGGTCAGGAGCAATAGTGAATCATGTAAATATAATCTTTGGCCAGTGAAGCATTTTTTGAATGCCAACGTGGAGTAGTTGAATGACAATGAGGAGTCAGAAAGAGCTGGATTCTAGTCTTGTCTCAAAGTCTTACTAGCTGTATTACTTAGCACTTAGTATAGTGCCTGGCGCATTGTAGGTGCTTAATAACAGTTTATTGATTGAATGACTGTGTGACCAAGGGCAAATCACTTAACTTCTTTGAGCCTCATTTCTCTAATCTGTAAAATGGATATAAAACCTATAAATACATACATCATAATGTGTTGTTAATTCTCAAACAAGAGCCTTTTCAAAGATAAAGTAATATATAAATGCCAGTTATCATCATCATCATCATCATCATCATCATCATCGTCATCATCAGTTTCTCCTATGTTAGGTTTTCACCCTTTGATTGTTAAATTTGTTAGTATTAATGCTACTTCCTTCCAGTGTGTCATTTATGTAGAATGAAAGTTCCTTGGAGCAGGGGCTATTTCTGTTATGTTTCCTACATAATGTCTTAGAGCAGGGCTTTGCACAAATTTAGTTTTGTCAGTGACCTGCTGAAGAAGCTTCATTAGCCCTCTATTCTTCCAGGATAAAATAAATGATATTTTTTTCTTTGACATTTAACCTTCATATCAACTTATATTCCCGGACTGATTTCACATTACTTCCTATCACACAATCTATATTCCAGATAAACTAGATTACTTGGTGCTAACTGGATGCATAGACATGAGTAGCACATTTCATTAGGGTGTGTAATCAGAGAATCATATATTTTTTTTAACGGAGAATGTTTATTAAATACTCAATCATCAAGGATATTATATTTACTTATCAAAGTAATGAAGCTAAAACAACTAAACTTAAGCATACTACACATGCATAATTCTTACTTTAAAACTAAAAGCATGCATGATGGGAGGACAGGGAAAGGAATAAGCCCTTATATAGGACCTATTATGTTCCAGGCACTGTGCTAATTTTTTACAAATATTATCAAATTAGATAGTCACAAAAACCTTGGGAGGTAGGGATGTCATTATCTCCATTTTACTGTTGAGGAAAATTGGACAGAGGAGAAGTGACTTGCCCAGGGCCACGTAGTGAGTAAGTATTTGAGGATGGATTAGAATTTAGGTCGTCTTCCTGAGTGGCTTCCAGGCCACTATCTACTGCACCACCTAAATTAAAACTCAGTCACTTCTTTGAATCCATTTTTGAAATCACTTTTTTCTAGTGTTATTCTATAAAATAGAAAGTTGCTCAGTCTCCCAACAATTTAAAAGTAGTTCTTATTTTAATTGGTAATTTGTGGGTTTCTTGAAGGATTTTCAGCAAAGCCCTGTCTTCTAGGTATAGTTCTTGATAATTAAGTTGGGCATCACACCTTGATTTATTTCTGTCAGAATTCTTTGGAGTTGAGGTCATCACAAGTTGTTAAACTTTCTTCAACTTCTCTCTTAATCAGGAAATGTGTTGATTGTGAATAGCTGTATCCTTTTTATTCTGAGAGACTCCAGAACACAAGCCCATTGATAGTCATGATTAATTTGACATGTATTTTGTACCCAAGCCTATTACTGTATGGAATATCCCATCTTCCATATGCATGTCTTTGCACAGACTTTTAAATGTGGGAATCTTCTCACCTCATTGCTGTCTCTTGAAACTCTAACTCCTTTCAAGATTCTTCTCAAGTGCCTCCCTCTGTAAGAGATCTTATTTTTAATTTCCTTAATTGTTAATGCCCCATCCCATTAAATTGAATTTATTTTTTTGTTACCTCTGTACAAGAGATAAACTTTCACCTACCATACATAAGATGTAAACTCCTTGAAGGCAGAAACTGTTCCATATTGATTTTATATCCCTGGTACCAATAACAGCACACTTAGCACATAGAAGATAGTCAATTCATGTTTCTTGAATTGAATTGACTTGAAACTGTATGGGGGCTATCCGACAGATTGCTGTAATGCTTTACAAACAAAATAATCTAACAAAAATGCACTAAATTCCCCTCCTTATCAGCTCAAAATTATTTTGCATGTTTACCTGTTTTTCTTTTCTTTTATTCTTGTCTCTGAATGAGAAATCTCTTTCCAAACTTATAATTCTGCTTTCTACTCCATCTTCTCATCTTGTTAAGACTTTGCCCCATTTCTCCTTTTACCCTCATTCTATAAGCAACCCTTCCCACAAAAGGCAGCCCCCACACCCTATACCTTGATTCTTCTAGTCTCTGAAACCGCTATTCCTTTTTTACCTTTTTACTATTCAACTTGAAAGAATAATCTATGCTCACTTCCTCACTACCTATATGTTCTTCAGTCCCTTGTAGTGTTACTTCTGTCTCAATCACTTTTCCAAAAATGCTGTTATGATTCACCAATATCTTCTTTTAAAAATCATATCTTTTGCTATCACTTTCATTTTTAATATAATGTTTCTCATCCATTCATATTAATAAGAGGAAAAAATAGTTCATGAAACCACACTACACATTAACTGAGTCTGATGGTATATGCAATGTTCCACATACATAGTCCCTTAAATCTACAAAGAAAGGAGGATGGCACATTTCTTCATCTCTTCTTTAGGAATAAACCTTGGTCATTATTATTATGCATCATGCATTATTCAGTTTCATTTTCTTTTTGTTTTGTGGTTGTTCTTTCTACTTGGATTATTATAATCATTGTGTATATTTTTATTGGTTCTATTTGCTTTTTTTAAAACATTTCATATGTCTTCTCATAATTCTCTGAATTCTTCAAACTGTTTCTTATGATGTAGGAACATTTTGACCTGTATCTTAATATTAAAATTATTAAATTTTTTCTAATTACTCATCCTCTTTGGGATCATCATAGCATTGGATATATTTAACAAGTTAGCCATCTCAAAACTCTTCCATCCCTTGATTGTCATGTCGCTTTGTTACTTGATTTTTCTGATATCTCTTATTCTCATCTTCTATTCCTATGACTATGAAAGATTATATTTTATTCAAAAAGAGGAGAGTTGACAAAAAAAGGCAGTAGATCAGAATTATATGTTAAGAAGATGTACTCAGATTAGAGAAATCCAAAAATATTTGAGTGAAGGTCAGTGGAGGGTAAAGCAGAAGGACTATTATGATAGGATTAGACTATAGACTGCCTAGTAAAAAGGAAGACATGGATTATATGTAAAAGAAAATATATCACATATTTATTGGGAGCTATGATATAGTGATGATAGTTGTCTTCATGACATCTATCAATTTTGTACCTTCTTTTATATGTTAATTTTTAACAACTCTAGTTTAGGTATCTATATCTCATTTAAACAATTGTTGAAATACATTTTTTTACTTTTTTGTTTACTTTTGTTTACTACTGTTTCTGTCTCTAGTCTCTCATATTTTCTATTCATCCAATGCATGAGTGGTTTAATCTTCTTAAAACACAGCTCTGATTATGTTATTCCCCTACTCAGAAATCCCAGTATCTAACAAATTAGTTCAAATCCTTTAACTTGACATTTAATGTTCTCAATGCTCTGGCTCCATTCTGCCTTTCAAGCCTTCTACATTTGTACCCTAAATTTAGGACTATTATTAGAGTGGAGGACCCTGGCTTTGTACTAGGGCACCAAAATGCAAAGGGTACTGAAACTACTTGCAGTCTTTTAGCATTGAAGAAATGATTGAACTTAAGTCAGGAAACTACCAGATGACATGTGTTTCCTTCCAGGGACTTCACAGGATCAGAGATTTTGAATTTTATGGGTTTTCCAAGGTCATCCAGTCCACAATCCCTCATGTTATAGATGAAGACACTGAGGTTCATAGGTAGTGAAATGACTTGCCCAATCACAGGTTGTTATGAGCATATCTAGACTTTGAAGCCATGTCCTGTGACTACAAAGAAATCACTCTTTTTATTATGCCTCATTTCTGTTTATAAGGGCAAGTTTCTTAGAGTCTCTCCCTCCACCTTCTCAACACCTCAGCCCCATGGTATTTTGTCAAAAATGTCAATTAGTCATTTAACAATAATTTACTTTCTTATTATGTACCAGATGCTGTGCAAGGTGAGAGTGTTGCAAATAGATATATGTAATTGTCCTTGCATTACAGCAGCTTACATTCTACTAGCCTACTGATTTGAGTATACTTTTGGTACTGACTGCCCCATTCCAGATCTTTGAAGCTTGCCCTAGGTTACATTTGTTTACATCCTAGTCAAGTAGAAATACTCAGTCCTTAACATTCCCATTTCCATTTTCTTTGTCCATGCTATTGGTTCTATCTTGAATGTTCTCCTATTACCACCTTTGGAATTCCTACTCTTTCTTCAGGCCCAATTCAAATCCCAACTTTTCAGGAAACCTAACTTGAGCCTTTCCAATGAGATGGGAACTCTCCCTATTTATTACCACTTAATAATTTGATCTCTTTTATTCACTTACCATAGTTTGCTTTGTATTACAACTACTCTTGTTCTTATCTAGTATCCCCTAATAGAGTACATGCTCTTTGAAGGTCATCTTTTTATTATCAGCAATGCTCTGTGTAAGTCATAGCACAACAATTATTTAAATTGAATGATCAGTCATTAGGTAATTAAAAGTTGACTTTAGAAAGTAAATTTTATGACTTAATTTGCAAAATAGCTAGTGGATAAGCTTCAGATTCTCATTTTTCATGTGCCTAATTATCCCTGAAGGATCAACTTTTGAACTAAAATGTAAGGAACATAAAAGTTACAGGCACATAACCCAATTAAAGCAAGATGCTGGGCAGAAAATACATTTTTTTAAACAATACTATGAATGAGTGTTATATTTGCCTTGTATATATTAACATTATTCATGGTTTTGTTACAGATGTGACGAGAGATAACTTTACTTAATATCACTGAGGATTAACAAGTGAAGTATAGAACCAAGGTATGTGTTTGCATAAGGTGTTCTTAACTGACATGTAAGATGGCCAGCATGGATTTCAAAGAGTAAAATTCCTGATTAATGGTGAAAGACTCTAAAGTCACAAAGAACATCATGAAAAACTCCAGAATACCACAAAGTCTCCCCAGTTAAATCAATAGTAATGAGACTTACGGATACACCTATTCACCTAACCAAGATATATGGGAAACATATATTCCCAAACTATGTCATGGAGTTGGAAAGATAGTTTATTTAGTTAATGTGTGTATATATAAGCATTTCTCTCTCTCTCTCTCTCTCTCTCTCTCTCTCTCTCTCTCTCTCTCTCTTTCTCTCTCTCTCTCTCTCTCTCTCTCTCCATATATATATATATGTATATATATACACATATATGTATATACCTATATCTACATATAAACTCAATACATACATGTTATATATGTATATGTAATGTATGCATAAATATGCATTCATAAATGTCACCCAGTTTAATTAGTCTCTGACACAGTGACTTGGAACACATGGCATATCTTTAAGAGGTCATAGAAAGTTGAGAAAAGTTTGTTAAACAGGAGAGTCCTTGACCTAATAGTTTACTGCCAATGGAGACAAAGTCTTGGACTTTGTGAAGCACTTGGACAAAACTGTGGAGTTTACATTACATTCTGTGGAGAAATGAGAAAAATTAAATGTGTTTTGGAGGAAGACTTTTACCCACAAAAGTAGATAAGCACTGTATGACAGGAGTGACTACAGAGGAGACAAGGTTGTGAATCCTGTGTCAGCCCCCTCCAGGTTACCCACCCCCTAAGGCATCTGTTTTTGCCCCAAGGCCTTCTCCGCTACTGTGAACCAGATCTACCTCAAAGATCACCTCTTTTCTTTTGTTTGAATTCCCCCTGCTGTTCTGCTTCCTGCTGCTATGATGTGAGCCTCAAAGGTTTCATTGGACACAGCATCACTATTGTCATGAGGTTGGAGGAGGACCCTGAACAATCTAATCACACCGACTTCCCTCAATAGACCTCACTCTTACTGTTACTGTACTTGAATTATTCCTAAATGATTAGCATATTTCTAACTCTTTCTATTCTCCCCGTTTGAGTGATTCTGAACCCCCTGTCTCAATGTATAAATCCAATTCCCCATTGCCTACTTACCACTCTCTTACTTTCATTCAGTCAAGATCCTCTCCACTATCAACCCTGGCTAGTGACCCTCTTCAGATCTCCCTACTTTTTCTACTGTGTTCTCTGGAATGCTTGTTCCGTAATTAACACATTTGATTTCATCTTAAATGTTTTCCTTTCTCACTTCCTCTGTCTTCTGACTTTTACTGAGAGATCAGGCTCCCTCCTGTTGACACTGCATCCTTTGTCATCCTTTCCTGTATTGGTTGCACTTTCACTAAAGCACCATGACTCACTAGCCATGGTAGAAGAGGAATACTTCTTGTTGGCCATTGCCACTTCTGAACTCTCCCTCTTCCATCATCACCCAAGAATATTTCCTACTTTGAGAGATTCATTCAATGTAAATACATTCAATGTAAATATTTTATCCAATCAAGACTCTTGCAGTTGATATTTACCTGGCCTTAGAACATCAATAAATCAATCCTGATTTATGGCATTTGTCAACTTTTGAGGTACAAATGCTCACACTGAAAATTTAACAATCAACTCTGATAAGTTATTTTGAACTGGCTTCCCCACCCACTTTGGTGTTAGTCTAATTGAAATTTCTCTCCCATGTCTCTCCACTTTTCCTAGACCTGAAATAACAAGTCCTTCTCTTGCATCTTGGGTCTTTTGTTTTGTCAAGCAATAGGCTACTAGGTTTTGCTTTTGGATGGCATATACTTATTTCTCTGAATGGCTCTATTTTTTGATCATTAAAATAAAATTGTTTTGATAATTAACTGCTTTGTAATATAGTTTGAAATATGATACTGCTAGGCTTCCATTCTGCCCTCTTTTCCATTATTTCCCTTGAAATTCTTGACCTATGGTTGCTTCAGATGAATTTCATTACCATCTTTTTTCTGTTTCAACAAAGTGATCCTAGTTTGATTGGCATCCTCTAGTTGTCTTGACATTGCATGCATAACAGTGGAAAGAAAGACTAGCCATATGTTTCCCCTTCTGACATCTTTTCCTCTGTGACCAAGGCATAAACTTTTAATTTGGACTTAATTTCTTGGCACATGGTCCAAACAGATTCTCTGCACTAAATTTTTCAAATTCAGCAAATTATTTTAATTTCCTACACATGAAGTGATTAAGGAGGGTGTTTTTTGCCTTTTTTTTTCACCTTCAAGTATATTATTTGTCTAGGAGATTTTGAAGAGATTCTTAGAAACTGATAATAAATTAAATTGTTTTTTGGCAAAACCAAATGAAAACAAACAAAAGATGAATCATTGAACATTTACTTTACTTAAAGATAAAGACTGGCTCAGTTATCTGGTTTTTCGCATAGATAACAGCAGATGTTGACTCTTAATAGTCTTCACATTGTTTTCTGGGACTAGATTAAGGAATGAACAAAAAGACATTTATTAAATATGTCCTATTTCCTAGGTGCTATGCCAAGCTATGTATTAAACATTGAGGATACAAATGAAAGCAAGCAAAACAATCTTTGCCTTCAAAGACTTTAATTTCTAACAGGAGAAGACACATCTAGGCAAGTGGTGAATAGGGCACAATATTTTGGACAGGGAATTCAGAAGGGTTGGTGATTGTAATCAGTCAGCGATCAAATGATTAATATGCCATTTTCAGGAATGGTGGTGTTGACTTGATTGATTGATGATCTCAGAAATAGAGTTGGAAGGGGTGAGATATGGTATAAGGTGACTGGGAAGTGTTGCAGCAGGACTGAGACCAGAAAGATAGAGTTAATGCTCTCCAATCAGAGCCCAGGGCCTCAGGAAAAGATAGCCTTTCTTCAACACTATTTACTTTCTTGTCAGAATTAAGTCACAACTGAGTCTGTTGAATGCTTTCAGTTGGGGAAAAAGCAATAATAAAATTCCATTTTAAATGTCTGTTGAAACTAGAATCTGAAAAAAGGGCCATGAGGTATATCTCTATTCTGAGAGAGAAAAGTCTTTACCTCTATACAGAAACATATTTCTTCAATATGTTTATTCCTTATACTCATACAAATTATAACAACTCTATGTCTTAGTTGATGGATACATAGATTACTTATGTATGTCTTTTGGCAAACACACACACACACACACACTCATCACCTGATGGTTCATCTTACTGTGTAGTATAGAAAAAGGAGCATTTACCTTACAGTTGGGATACTTGAATTTTAATTCTAGCTCTAATATTTATCATTTGTGTACCCTGGGCGAGTCAATGGACATCTCTATAAGCCTCAGTTTCTTCATCTGTAAAATAGTAATAGTAATACTAGGCCCTACCTACCTCACACAGATTGCTGTGAGAAAGGGCCTTTAAAATTTCAATGGGCTATATGCATTTGACTCATGATGATGATGGATCTCTTTTAAATGACTGTAATTAAGCTTGTTTTCATATAATAGACACATGAACCTATACTCAAATCCTTTCCTGATTGGGAGGGACTTCCAGAACTCATAGTAATCTGGTATCACCTTTTTGAGAATCTATTGCTATCTCCACACACACTTATGATCCATACGTGCATGTGTGTGTGTGTGTGTGTGTGTGTGTGTGTGTGTGTGTGTGAGTATTGCTTTTACTCCTTCATCTCCTCCAGAGAGATGTGTGCCTTCCTGCTCTTCCAGCCTCCTATGCCTCCTCCTTCTCCTTGTCTTCCTCCTTCTCCACTTCAGGATTCTCCTCTTTCCCTTTATCATAGCTCGTATCTACATAGTACATTAAGATTTTCAAAGCATTTATATATATCAAATGAATGAGTGAATGAAGCATTTAGTAAGCTTGGTGGGTGGGTTTGGGGCATGGGAATTCCCAAGACTTGGGCTCAGATTCCTGAGCTATTTCCACTGGGGTCAGAAATTAGGTGATGCTAGTTTGGATTTACTGACATATGCTATCTCTTATCTCTCTGTCATGGTCACTTGCTGCTCAAAGGGATTACCTGTCCCATAAATGATAGTTGGTATGGATGACTGGCACTTTCTCCACAGGCATAGTTTCTTTGGATAATGGCTGTGGGGGCTAAGCTGGAAGCAAGACTGGTAGTTGAGAAAGCATTGCTATGTAGTGGAACTTGTGTTACTGATTTTATCTTCATAACAACTCTGTTATATAGATGGTATTATCCTCATTTTACAGATAAGAAACCATAGTGACTAGCCTGGGGTCACACAGCTAATAAGTTTTTCACACAGGATTTGAAGTCATGTCTTCATGACTCCAAATCCAACACTCCATCTACTATGCTACCTCATTTCCAATCCTAATATAGAACTTGGAAGTTCATCATATTTGCTTTGGATATTTTATCAGTGGAAAGTCAGCATGAGAAGTTACTACCTGAAGAAAGCTTGATTTGTGTACATAATTTTAAGGAAGGAGCATAAAGGATGCCATCAGAGAAGAGTATGAATGGAAAAGGAGTTAGATAGATGATGTATTGAGAACAAAAGGTAGCTAATCAGTAGTCTGCAAACACTACCAGCCACTTTGTGTCTCAGGAGATCTAAAGAATGGCCCCAGAACAGTGGGGGGACTATTTGTGAAGAATTTAAAAATAACATAGAAAAGAGTGGCACAGGATGAGGAAGTTTGGTTGGGTTGAAATCTGCATCTTTGAAGAAATGACCTATACCAAATAAGATCTTAGGACCATCTCTGTACTGAAGTATGAAAGTAGAACCATGCTTTGCACAATGTCTGGCACTGAATAGGCACTCAATAGACAATTGTTGAAGTGAATTGCTGTTGCCTCAATGTGTGACTGTGAATAAAAAGCCAAAGCCAAATCATGGAATTCTTAGAGAAAGAAACAAAATTTAAAATATGATCCAATTCTTGTATACTGCCAGGGTAGATTACTTCCATTTTAATCACTTCATCTCAAGAAGACATGGGAGCTGGGAAAAATCTACAGTAAGCCAAATTATATTGTGTTGGGGATGAAGGGAAATCCAAATGAAGAGGCCTCTTGTCCATTGTGAAAAGGTCTGGGTTCAAAGGGAGTAGTAAAATTTTCAAAAAAAAAATATAGAGGCTTGGATAGGATGGCTGACTACTTGTTCACTAAGTATCAGAACTTGAAAGTGGTAAGAAGATTATAAGATAATATTAATAATTATTAAGATAATAAGATAATAGGAAGCCTTACTTTACATACTTATTAGCCTAGGTGCTGGAAGCTGAAAATAGAAACTGGTTCAACAAAGGTTTGGATTGGGGATTGCATATTGCCACATATGGGCTATCTACACATTTTCATGAAGCTTTTGAATGACAATTTTAATGAAAATTAAAGTGCCCATGGCTGAACAAATAGTATACATTTAACAAAACTTTGTTAATAATTAGATATGTTATTGGATACATCAAGTACCCATCACATGAGTGTGTCTTCTATTAGTGAGGATTGTATTCTCTTTAGACATCATCACTCTGTGTCATTATTTCTATATTTTCCAGCAACCAATAAACATTAATTAATCTTCTACTATATGCCTGAAATTGGTCATAGAATGACAAAAATGAATCAGTACCTACCCTCAGGAAGCTTATGTTTTGTAAATCCTCTATAGCCAGATCTACACAAAGCACAGATAGCTAGGTGACACAATGGATAGGGTTCTGGGCCTGGAATCAAGAAGTCGTCATCTTTCTGAGTTCAAGTCTGGCCTTAGACACGTTCTGGCTATGTGACCTGGGCAAGTCACTTAACCCCAATTGCCTAGCAAAAAGAAAAAAAAAAGCAGCTCCAAATCGGTGATCCTATGGTTTTATGATAGTTACTTTTATGCCACTAATCATTGTGAATAATTCACTAAAACCAATCCTACAAGATAACGTACTTAAAATTCACCTCTTTCCATTACACTGAGGATCTCTGTAGTCATGAATTTTCTAAGGATATGGTGCTCCTTGATGCACTGGTATTACCTGGAGAATATCAGTGTTAAAAGATGGGCTTTATGCAACAGACCATGAAGGAGCATTGGGCAGTTTCCCAAATATGATTCATTCTTATCTCCTATTCAATTCTGGGTCCAGTCCAGATCATTGCCCATCTGCAGCATCTAATGAAAATATCTATTGAAGGATAGCTCCAGACGCAGTAGCCATGCTTAAGCCTAGATATGATCTTTTCATTTGCCCTGCCACCACATGTGTACTTTATTTCCCCCTCCCCACTACCACCATCTTGTTTTCTATCTCTTGCTCTGAGAAGAGTACAGCTAGGTCTCAATTTATGCAAATAATAGATCCCCTAAACTGGCCTCATGTAGTAAAACTCTCACTATTCAAAATTATAATTTTATAAAATACATGGATTGGTTCTAGCCCAATGGAATAATGCAGTAAAAATTGAAATAATGCAACAACTGCAGGGGATAATTATCCCCACTAATTAGAACTTGGCTGTGATTAAATTAATGCTACCAATGCTTCTAGAAATGGTGTATCAACTTACTCCCCTATGGATCAACTTGCCGTCCCTGTGAGTCTCAAGATACTCATTTCCCTGGCCTCTATTCCCATACATGTGCTGCTACCTTTGTTAAAATGTAAGCTCCTTGAGGCCAGGGCTGATATCTCTTTTGTATTTATATCTCCACCATTTAGCACCATGTCTGTAACATAGGAAGTGCTTAATAAATATTATTTCGTTTATACAGAAACAAGAGCATCTGTATAACCATTTATAAAGTATCCTTTTATTTGTAGTCTGCAGAACATTTTTCCTGATAATGGTAAGCAACGTATGTGTTCTCATTTCATGCTTATTATTTGCTGTTGATACCTAGTGGATCATTGATTCAATTGATCAACAAATAAACATTGATTTAGAATCCACTATGTGCCAAGCACTGAGGTAGGTTCTGGGGACACACACAATCTCTGCCTTCAAGGTGCTTTCCTTTTATTAGGGGAGACAATATATACAAATTTATATACAAGGTAATTTGGAGGCAGGGCAGAGGGACAGAGAGAATAGCAACTGGAGAGGTTAAGAAGAGCCTCAGGCTGCAAATAGACCTCAAACTTTGAAGAAACTAGAGATTGTAGGAGCCATGGATGAGTAGGGAGTACATTCTAGGCCTGGAGACAGCGTGTGCAAAGGCAGGAAGATAATAAGAACTGTATTTATCTAACACCTTAAGATCTGCAAATTGATTTACTTATGTTAAAATATTTAATCCTCATAACAAGCCTGTGAAGTAGATGCTTGGGGAAATGGAATGCCATGTATAGGGAAAAGAAAAAAGGCTAATTTGTCTGGGTCATAGTATCCAAACAGAGGAGTCTGGATCTAAATCTGAAGTTAATAGGGATTCACTAGAATTTATGGAACAGGAGAATGACATAGTCAGCTCTGTCTGTACTTCAAGTATTTCACTCTGACAACTCTATGGAGGATAGATTTGAGAGGAAAGAGACTCGAGATGGGGATGCCCATTGGAAAGATGATGCAATAGTCCAGGCAGAAAAGAAGGCAGGAAGGGAGGAAGAAGGAAGGAAGGAAGTGAAGAAAAGGGAGGAAGAAAGGTAGGAAGGGAGAAGGAGGGAGGAAGGGAGGGAGGGAATGGAAATAAGGAAAGAAGGAAGGAAGGAAGAAAAGAAGGAAGGCATGAAGGGAGGAAGAAGGAAGGAAGGAAGTGAAGAAAGAAGGGAGGGAGGAAGGAAGGAAGAGAGAAAGGGAGAGACAGAGGGAATGGAAATAGGGAAAGAAGGAAAGAAGGAGGGAAAGAAAGAAGGAAGGAAGATCTGTGATAAGTTTCTAATGGAGTCTAGGAGTGTTTGTTCAATTGTATATAACTAACCTTTAGAGGGCAATCATGCCTCCTTAAAAGCATTTGTTGGTACCGCTCTCAAAGACAGGCCGTGGGGCTTGGCAGAATATTTGTTTAACCCACTATTACAATTCCTATCTTCTTATGTAATATTCTTGACAGCACCATTTGGATGTTATATAACTAGTGTGTTGTTCATGACATGATCATATCTGTCATCATCCATGATTGATGATAATGTTCTTTGCTTATACTTTGTTTTTGTCCCAAGCCGATATTTCAGAAAGCATCCCAAATATTCTAATTAAACTTTGTATTACTTTTTCACAGATGTTTGGCCACCTAGAATCTTTTTATTCTAGATTTTTTTTGTATCCATAGAGAATTCTTCCCCTTACTCTAGTGATCTAATTCTTTCATCTTTAATTTTGTCTGATGTGATGGTAAGGGAGAGAAGTCACTTCTCCTTAGGAAATTTAAGTTTTCTGGGTGTATTTACTGTAAGTAATGAACTTTAATTACTTTTGCAATTATAGCTTATTTGATTGAATTTTCCACTGACTGCAAAAAACATCTGTCCTGCTGGGGCCATTCATATTCTCTGATCTGGGTACAGTTTTCTGTGAAAATATAGTAACATCTGCAGTCCATTAATTTGTAAAGCAATAGGCAAGCTTGACTTCCAGTAGGGTCTTGGCCAAGTTTGTCTGTCCGATTTCTGTTAAGTTACTTTCTGTCTAAAAAGAATTGAGACAACTAGTGCTTTCTGCCTTGTTTCTC
This sequence comes from Phascolarctos cinereus, assembly GCF_003287225.1. Classification (NCBI taxonomy): domain Eukaryota; kingdom Metazoa; phylum Chordata; class Mammalia; order Diprotodontia; family Phascolarctidae; genus Phascolarctos; species Phascolarctos cinereus. Next base: position 147,769,962 of record NW_027555958.1, on the reverse strand, counting down.
ATTTCAATTGGTGGTTTAATAATGGGATCTGGCCAATTATCTTACCATCTGATTTGCAGTTGTGCTTCATACTGAAGCAGGAATAACAGTACCCTTTCCACAATAATACTTCTTGCATGCTGGAGAGAGCATAGCGTGGGTTAAAAAGCATTGGACTTGTCATGAGGAGAAATAGGTTCAAAGCTTGTAACTGAAACTTGAAGCTCTCTGAACCTCAGTTTTCCCATCTAACTAAATGAGTATACAATTATGGGGATATAATAATTTGCATTATCTTCTTCATAGGGTTATAGTGAGGATAGTACTTTGTAAACTTGAAAGCTTTAATTACATGAAAGTGATTGAAAGCAGAACAGAATGTAAGCAATGAAAATGAATGAAAGTGTACTATAAATGTAAACACAAGGGCTAAAGGCATTTGACTGATAAGGACAAGGCTACCAACGCCCTTCCCCCTCCCCCCCAAAAAAAATCAACACAAGATTTCAAGGCTACCTAAAATACACAGAATGAATGGTATTAGCACTGACCTTTCTTCCTCTGTTTCCCAAACAGTTCTGAATTCAGCTCATCATATTGCTTTAGTAAGGTATAGAGAAGGCTGCTATTATCTCCCTTTCACAGAAAAGGTAAATGAGGCATTAAGATACTGCAGGGAAGGAATGCTGCTTTCACAGGGCATCTATCCAGCATCTGGATAGAAGATTAATGACTTTCATTGGTGGCTTCTCTACCTTGTACTGCTTCAGCATTGTCATTTGGCACTGTCACTTTTTTTAAAAAAGGTATCTATGTGGAAGAAAATCCATCCTGAAAGACTTTCCTTAAAGAAGGAATCTCCCACACATATGTTAAAATTATAAGTACCTATGACCAATGGAACCATGAAGATATATCTTTGGTCCACCAAATCTTGTCAAATGTAACTTCACAGCATCTCTCACATACATTGTTTTCTTTTTATTCACATAGCCGTCATTTTAGTTCAGGCCTGACCATTGCCTACTGCAGCTCAGTGGATCAGCATCATGAAAGAAGCCTCAGGGATGGTGAATATTGTAGTAGTTTGGGAGGTAACCTAGGAGCTTTGAATGGCAATGCGGAGAGAGAGGCAGTGGTGGCAGGTACATTTGAAAATATCTGGGAGTGAATATGAAGGGTTTTGAGCACCTACAGCAGACTGAGGAGGAGACGTGCAAGGCGGGAGAGTAATTACAGTGGGACGACCTTTGGCAGTGGCACAAAAGACATGCAAAAGGGTGAGTGGAGAAAATGAGGCTGAGGCTGCAAGCTTTTGGTTGGAATGTTTAGGAAAAGGATGGAGTGAGACCAGAGAGGGTGCTCGTGGGGAGTTATAGCTTTGTGTCAGTGAGTATTCAATAATAATTGGCATTTATATTGTGCTTTAACTCTTGTAAAAACACTTCGCACACATTTTCTCATTTGAACTTTGCAATGATCTATGACAGAGGTATTAGAAATATTGTTAACTCCCTGTTATACAGATGAAGAAACTGAGGATCAGAGAAGTTAAGTAAATTGCCCATTGTCCCTTAGTTAATAGATTTCTGAGGAAGAATTTGAATCCAGGCCTCACTGACTCCTAAATTTTCAATCTATCCATTTAACCATATTGCTTCTCCATTGTAGTATATATACCATATAAAACATGACGAAAATCTACAAGCTCATGTTTTATCTAGTATAGCAGTGTGGGCATCTCATCTCTCTCCTAGTTTGAAGTTCAAAAGCATGGTGCCCTTGGCAAAGAGAGAGAGAGTGTGTGTGTGTGTGTGTGTGTGTGCGCGTGTGTTTTGTAGGTTTCAGTGGGTGAAACAACTACAATTCCAGGGTTCTTTTCATTCTATCTATCCCCTCCCACCTCTCTTGACTCTGATCATTGTTTGTTGTTTTTCGGTCATTTTAGTCATGTCTAACTCTTTATGGTCTCATTTGAAGTTTTCTTGGCAAAAATACTGGAGTGGTTTGCCATTTTCTTTTCTAGCTCACTTTACAGATGAGAAAACTAAGGCAAACAAGGTAAATGACTTATCCAAGGTCACACAGCTAGTAAGTGCCTGAGGATAGATTTGAACACAGGAAGATGAGTCTTCCTGACTCCAGGCCTGGAACTCTGTTTACTCTTCCACCTACCCACCTAGACTACTCTTTAGAATATAACAGATTATTCTTTGGAATACAACTAATCAGTACTTTCTTCATAGGTCCACTGGTGAAATTAATTAGCCAATGATTTAGCGAGAAAGACAAATGAGAGAAAAATATCAGGTCTTGGATACAAACTTGAAAGTCACATACACACATATAGTTAACAAAGGTGAGGAGGTAAAGCAGAGGTAAGTAAGAAGAGAGGTGGCATGGTGGGTAGAATGTTGAGCTTACAGTATGAAAGACCTGAATTCAAATCCTGCCTTTTCCTCTTCCTAGTTGCATGAACCTTGTCAAGTTGCTCAACCTCTTAGTCTCAGTTTCCTCATCTATAAAATGAAAGGGTTTGACATGATGACCTCTGACGTTCCTCTTACTTCTAAATTTATGATCTTAAAAGGGTTAGCATGAGAACCTAAGTCATATGGTATTTGGGTGGGCAGAAAGAAGGGGAGGAATGGTGGTGCGGGCGCTCAGCTGGCGATAACACCAGAGAGGACCAGGAATATAAGTAACCAGTTATGTCATTATCCCTCTGGGAGCTTTTTTTCCCCTTCCACTGGCAGTTGCAGACTACTTGGCTCCTAGTGGTAGCTCTTTTTCTGTCCTTCCTTGTCTGGATGAAGGCAGGCTGATGGAAAGGGACAAGGCCCTTGGGGTAATATGATGCACCCTCCCTACCTCTCATGTGCATCTCAGATGGGTTTTAAACATACCAAAATATCTTCAGTATGTTCATTTCCTGTGCTTGATTTACAGGCTGTGACAGGAAATCCATTTCTGTTTCTGTAGATGCTAAATTCATTACCTGGTCACAAAATTCAGATTCTCTGCTCCTCTTTGCACTTTACATTGCTGCCATGGCAACCAGCATCAGACATTTTTTTTCTTCTCACTGTTTTCACTGGAAGCTGGATAGTTTCATATAGCAGCACAAACAGCACTCCATCAAAAAGTTATTTTTTAAAGTGTGCCATGCACCACACTTAAACCAAAGGTGTCTCCCTGCTGTCACCTCTTTCCTACATATGCTTCATAAATCCATAACCACATTGCAACCCGAGGCACTAGATATGAACAGTATAGATTTTCTTTAAAGGGTTGCTCAAAAAGGATTTAATTTTTTCTTTTCAAATTGTCTACTTCTCAGTGTTTCAAGTTGCATTGATATCTATGGAAAAGCATGGATAATTCATCCTTCCCTTTTCAAGAATACACTCTAATTCAGAGGTTGTTAACTAGGGGGTTCATGGAACCTCAACAGGTGCAATGGCTAGATTTCAGGGTGTCTATGAATCTGGTTCCCACCTATCTTCCCAAACTGATTGCACTCTACCTACTCCCACCACATATTCTGTGTTTTGGACAAACTGACTAACCTGCAGCCCCTCCTATAAAACAGAACTTCTCTTTGCACTCTTGAATAGGTTATCCTATAATACGGGATAAGCATCCGATCCTTTTCCATTTCTTAAATTCCATGACTCTCTTTTGGCACATCTAATTTGTTACCTCTTGCAAGGTCCCTTTCCTAATCTTCCAAGTTGTTAAAGTTCTCCTGATATTATTTTGTATTTTTTATACATATACGTTGTCTTTTTTCCCCAGTAGAATGAAAATTCCTTGAGACAAAGGACTACTTCATTTATGTCTCTGTAACCTCAGTGTTGAACACACAGTAGGTGCTTAATAAATTCTTCTTGAACTGAATTAAATTGGAGAATTTTGGCTTGTTATCATTCTTGAGAAATTCTGAAGCAACAAACACCTACCATCCCAATGAAGAGTAGAGGGTGAAGCTGAAATGGCTGCATTGACTTACATTTTTTAAAAGATGGAAGCAAGATCATGTGATTTAATATATATATTTTTAAAAAGAGGTGCAATTCTCTAAGAACAGCATCATGTGTCCCAAAGTTAAAAATCAACTGAACTGAAATGAAATTGGAAGGCAACAAAAAGGTCCCTTTATGTTTTTTGGGGGGTGGGAGAAAGATGAAAGAAGGGATAGAGGTGACATGGGATAGATGGAATGATGACTAAGGATCACACAGTGAAGGCAGTATTTACAAATGTAGTTAATAGGGAGTTGAAACTGATTATAACTGCCCTCAAGGAATTTAAGTCACTCAGGCCAGGCAACTTATACTAAGGTCCAAAAACACAACAACCCGGCAATATGATAAATTAGTCATTGTGAGTGATCTTGGGAAAATTAAGAAGTATCTCAAAACTGGACAAATATTATCTTAATTAAAACTATAAGAAGAGAATTTGGTCTCTAACCTATAAGCCAGTGAACTTGACTTCAATTCCTAGCAAAACCCATATCAGGTTATTAAAGTGACAATTTGGACAACTAGAAATGGAAATGAGGACCACCAAGAGTCAGAACGAGCAAGAACAGATCAAGGCAGAGTAACTTCCTTTGCTTTTTTTTTTTGATAGTTACTAGAGTATTAGATCAGGGAATTCTATAGATATAATTATGTAAAAGTTCTTGAACCGGGGGCAGCTAGGTGCCACGGTGGATAGAGCACTGGCTCTGGATTCAGGAGGAACTGAGTTCAAATCTGGCCTCAGACACATAACACTTACCAGCTGTGTGACCCTGGGCAAGTCACTTAACCCCATTGCCTAGCCAAAAAAAAATGTTCTTGAACCTTGAGGGTAAGACCAAGAGTAACTTTTATGAAAAAATCCAGTGGACATGATGGAGAGAAAAAAAGGCTAGATAGTAGAACTAGTTGAAAGACTGGTTCAAAGCCAAGAATGGCGGTACACATCTGCAGTCTCTGATGCTAGGGGAAGCTGAGGCTGGTGGATCTCTTGAGCTCATGAGTTCTGAGCTGCATCAAGAATACAGTTGATTGTGTTCATCTAAACTAAATCAGGGACCAAAACGGTGAGTCCCTGAGAGTAAAGGATCACCAGGCTGCTGAAAGAAGGGTGAACCACCTCAGGTTAGAAAAAACATAATAGATCAAAACATCCGTGAAAATCAGTGAGTTACCACCAATCTCAGAACAAAACAAAACAAAATAGCATCAACAACAAAAACTGGATCCAAAGAACCAGTCAACTCAGAGGGAAGTCTTTGTTAGGATGTCTCAAAGATTTGTCCTGGGCTCTGTGTTATTATTTTACATGTAGTAACAATGTAATAAATGTTTGTTGATTGAATTAAATAAATGGTAAGCTTCTCAAATTTATAGTTGACACATCTAGTCCAATCAGTACTGGAATACTTCAAGTTCAATATGAGCTAACAGTGCGATATAGCAGCCGAAACTAATGCGATCTTAAGCTGCAATTGAAGAAGAAAGATGTTTGGAACTAGAGAGGTGAGTTTTGTTGTGCTTTGCCCTGGAGAGACTACATCTGAAGTATTACATTTAGCTCTGAGTACAGCACTTTAGGAAGGGCATCGATAAACTGAGTAGTAGGGTAAAGTCCCCAGAGCAGTGCAACCGGGATGGCAAGGGATGTCAGGCCTGTGTAATATAAGGACTGGTTGGAAGAACAAGGCAAGTTTAGCCTATAAAGGAAACTTAGGAAGTAACATGAGAGTTGCCTTTGTGTTTACAAAGGACTGTCATAGGGAAGTAGGATTAGAATGTTCTGCTTGCCTCAGAAGACAGAAGTAGGAATAATATATGGAAACTACAAAGAAGCATACATAGGTTTAATGTAAAGAAAAACAAATCCCTAGAGTTATCCAAAAGTAGAATGTGTTGCCTTGGGAGGTAGTGATTTCCTCCTCATTGGATATCTTGGAGGCAAAGAGGTAGCTAGACGGTGCAGTGAATAGAACTCTGGGCCTGGAGTTGGGAAGACAAGTCCAAATTTGGTCTCAGATACCTAACTCTGGGCACATCATTTAACTCAGTTCCTCAACTGTAAAATGGCTACAACAACAGTACCTACCTCGTAGAATTGTTGTGAGGATTAAGTGAGATAATATCTGTAAAGAATTTAGCATGGTGACTGGTACATGGAAGATTCTATGTAAATGTTTATTCCCCTTTCCTTACCAAAACCTATATGGCCATTTGTCAGGGATGCTAAAGAGCGTATTCTCCTTTAGGCATAGTTTGAACTAGATGGCCTCTGGAGTTACTTCCAGTTCAGACATCTGTGATCCATTATAGCAAGGGTATTCAATACTAAGTCCTGGCTTAAGTTCTAGAGGGAACTGGTATTTGGACCATATTTTCTTACACCTGCTTAGGATGGTGAGTCTGTGGATTAGTAATCTTTGGGCTGAGAAAGCATCAAAAGTCTCCTAAAATAATCCCTGTGGAATGAACAATGAGAGGTAGGGTTTAACCTGCAGCTCAGGGGGTAGCCTATCTCACTAGAAAGAACACCAGACTGTCTCAAAGGAATCCCTGTGTGTGGATATCTAGGAACAATCTATATTGGGTGGGCAACTGTGTACATAGTAGGCCCTTACATGATTGTTAAATAAATGCCACTGTATGGAGACATAGACCCTAAACCATCAGTGTCCACTTGACAACATTGAAAACAAAGTTTGACAAGTTTGTAATTAAAATAACATTTCCACAATTATGTGTTCATGAAGTTAGGTTTTAATCCCTGGACATTGTTAATTATTGCATATACACTATATCTACGGCATCTGATATAAGTCATCTAGGGTGTCAGCACAGCAGCTCTTTGCAAGCTTACAGGTAATTGGGTCATGGTAGTAATGAAATATTTCATCTTTCTCAGGGCAGAATGGTTTTCAAACCATTCACCTTAGCTCCTGCTGGGCTGGGGTAAACACACATCTAGGGTCTGTCAACAATGTATTAAGGCAGAGTAGGTACCAATAAGAATTTGAAAGTAAAATACTAGAAAGGATACAATTTATTGGTGATAATTTTGAGTTGATGCTTGTACTGTCACTGAACTGGGTACCAGTAACAGGTTAATACATACTTCTGAAAAATGAAATGACATAAAGACCAGGAAGCAGATTTATGAAACCATATGATTATCAAATTTTCAAGAAAAAAATGTCATGACAAAAGTCTATTGAACCTGTAATACACACAATCATTGATCATTTAGGGCAGACCAACAAATCTGTTGATTATCAATCGATGAGGACTTATTAAGTGCCTACTATATGCCAGTCACTCTGCTAGGCACTGAAGTGAAGCAGGGACAAAAGTGAATCAACCCTTGCCCTCATGCTGCATGCATTATATCAGTGGAAGTGACATGACAGTGGAGATTGTTTCATTTTCTTTTTTGACTTTGTATCTTCAATATCTAACATAGTGCCTATCATACAGTAAGCACTTAATCTTTTTTTTGTGCCCTGAACTCCTTTGGCAGTCAGGTGGAGCCTATAGATTCCTCACAATAATGTTTTTAAATATATAAAATCAAATACATAGAATTAAAGGGAAACCAATTATACTGAAATACAATCATCTAAAGGGCAGTTAGGTGGAAGAATGAATAGAGTGCTGGGTCTGAAGTCAGGAAGACTCCTTTTCCTGAGTTTAAATCTGGCTGCATATACTTCCTAGCTGTGGGACCCTGGGAAAGTCACTTAACTCTATTTGCCTCAGCTTCATCTTCTATAAAATGAGCTGGAGAAGGACATGGCAAACTACTCCAGTATTTTTGCCAGGAAAACCCCAGATGGAGTCATAAAGAGTTGAATATGACTGAAATGACCAAACAATAACAACAGTTATCAAAATAGTATTTTTTTGGAAAAGGTCACATACTTTAGGTTAGTCACCTGACACAGGTGATTCCCTTGTGGTTATAACAAATTTGTGACCACTGACTAAACTCTCTCCCCTCAGATCATTACTCTCAGTCTGTAAAATGTCACTGAAAGACATTGTATCATGGTAAGAAGTAGTGGGGAGAGTTGGGTGGAAGATAAGCAATGAAGGGACATGATCAGGAAAGAAAAGAGGCTGGCATGGTAATGCAAACCTGGCAAATGACAAAAATTTAGTCCCTAAATGTAAAACATGGAGAAATTACATATATCATGCTGGTATCCCAATAGGAATGTAACATTTTATATTTTGGGTACAAGCACACAACTCATCTGGAGCCAATTAACTGAGATTGCTCAAGAGATACATAAAGAGAACTTGGACCAACTTCCTTCTTATTCCTATCAACATAACTAATTATTTTAGGGCAGGAGATACTTTATAGATGACTTTGGGGTAGGCTCTTCACTTGAACTAAATCTTACCCCAATTTATTACAAAGAAATAATGTTAAAAAGGGAGAAAGAGTTGGAAGAAGAAGAATTGGCAGAGGATGGAGCAGCAAGACACTGATGGCCTCCACATCATTTGGCAACTACAACCTTCCCTTTCATATCACAGACACTATTTTGAGCTTGATGCATGGCTTGGCAAGTTTCCACCTCAGTAACTCACAAATGTGTGTGTGATGTTGCTGGGAATAGCACATAATAGATGCCCAGCTCTTTCCACTCTAACAGAAGCATAGCTAGCAGTATCATGCCCATGGAGACATTTACAAGTATCTAATATTTTCCCTTGAAGAAGACATACCCTTGAACTGCTTAGGAGACATGACTGGAATGTGATCTTCATGTTTCTTTTTCTCAGCGAAGGAATATGCTTTATAGCCACCTAAATGGCTATGACTTTTGGAGTTAATATTTTTTTGTGTGTTGCCTAGGTATTTAGAGAAAATGTAGATAAAGCAAAAAGCAGGAATTAAGCTGCTGCTTCATATTGCTCAAATACAGTAAATTCTGGGGAGTGAGGGTCAAAAGGCAATGTAAAAAGGCAATTCTGGGAGAGTTTGACTTTTTGCCAGTCGCTATTCTAATACCTCAAGATGCACAGTATTTTCTGGAAATATCATAAGAAAACTAGAGTTGTATAAGAAGAGAAAGCCAACTCAGCCTACTGCCCCAGGAAAGATTTGTGACTTCAATTCTTGAAAATTTAATTTGAGAACAGGTACCTCCTTTGAGCAAATATAGTATAGGACAAAGAAAGAAGAAAGCTTTGTAAAGAATATTTTGGAAGCAGCTGCATTATGATATATTGAGAGTCTGGAGGAACAGGGTAAAAATTTAAATAGTAGCAGCCATCATAACTGAATAGCCACCAAAAGGAAAATAAGACTGGGGATAACAGACTTGGCTTGGCTGGATATGGCTCAATCCTTCCAATTTCTAGCCATATGACTTTGCTATGAATATAAACAATGGTGAAATATTATGTCCAATTTTAGCATTCAAAATTTCACCTACTGTGGGAAACCTAGAGTTGGTCTGCATAAATCTAAGATGGTCTCTTTAAAATGGGCAAAATCATGAAAAGTATCTTGCTAAAGGAGGACTGGCCAGTGGGGGCCCAGTCCTTCATTACCATAATGAAAATGTTAAATATTAAATATTATTAGCTTGTAGGATTTTTCAAAGCATCTAAAATTTATTTGGTTCAGTCTTCTCCTTTCTGCAGGAGGACCTTTAACTACTATCCAATATAACTCATCTCTACTTACTCTGATGCCAACCTCTTAACTAGTCTGCCTGTATATGTCCATTATATATATGTACATATATATATATATATATATATTTGACAATACATTTATACTGACAGTTATTTTATTAAAAGCTTAGTTTAAATTGTACAATCATATTATCACATGTTCTTTGAAGGTAAGGATATTGCCTGGTTGAGCTTGTATATCCTCCAGAATTTAGTATAGTTAATTGCCCACAGTTACCACACAAAATGATATCATATGATATAATATAATATAATGTAGCAAACATTAACAGCTTCCTATATGTAGAGGCACTGGAAAAGATATAAATTTTATAGAAAGCATAGTACCTACCCTCAAAGAATAGTATGAGAATGTCAAAGGTAACTATGAGAAAATAAATAAACAACAGTGTTACACAGGGACCTAAAAGGCAGAGCTATTAGCTAATTGATTCCTCAATTTATGGCAAGCCTAGCTTCTAGCATACCTTAAAGAAAGAAGCCAGAGGACAGAACAGGATAGTATATCATTAAAACAAAATAAAACAGCATAAAAACAAGTATTACTTGCTGTGTGTTTTTTCTTGTGGTTTTGTCATTTTTCAGTTGTGTCTGACTCTTTTTTGGGGTTTTATTGGCAAAGATGCCGAAATGGTTTGCCATTTCCTTCTCCAGTTCATTTTTCAGGTGATGAAACTGAGGCAAACAGGGTTAAGTGGTTTGCCCAGGGTCACACAACTAAGTGCAGAAGTGGGGGTAGAGGGGTGGATGGAGAGGGGAGAGCTATCCAATTTGGCTACAGGATAAATTACATATAGGAGAGTAAAATGAAGTTAAGGTGAGTATGAGATGGTAATACTAGGTTGTAAAATGACAGGTTGTTTGAATTTTATTTGATAAGATGTAGGGAGACACTGAATGTTTTTGAATGGAGGTCTCAACAACAATGCACATTTATATAGGGTTTTAGGGTTTGTAAAGGCTTTCACTTACTTTATCCTATATTTACTACAACCTTATGTTTAGATTAGGTGTTACTATTATCACCATTTTACATATAAATAAACTAAGGCTTAGAGAGGTTAAATAATACGTCCATGATCAAATAGCCAGGAAGCATCTATATGGGATTTTATCCAACATTTCTCCTGATTCCATGACTAATGCTTTGCATATTATACCATACTGTCTTTCATGTCTTTGTGCATGAATTTTTTTGTCATAGTGAGAAAGTGGAATTTTAAGGTTCTGGATATTGGAAATGGTGCAATTTGGAGAGTTGCTGAGATATAAGGCATAGCCATATTAGTGTGTAATGGAGACTAGTATTCCTAGAATTGATTACAGAATTATGGGGTTAGGTTATAAAAATTAATTTTGTCATGGGATGAGGTTAAGAGGGCAATTATGAGGTGACTTCTAAAGTAATTTGCCACTTTTAAGAAATATTTATTAAATCAATCAATCAATTGACAAATTATAATGAAAGTGTCATGATCACAGATTGAGGATTTGAGGCAAAGAATGATGTACTTTGGCTCTAGATGCGATTTATCAGTGACTTAGAAGAGACTACATAAGTTCTTGCCAAGTATTGTGATGTGGACACTCCTTCCATGAACTCATCAGTAATCCTGCACACATCACAGGGTGGTCTTCCTGACTTACTTTGACTACAACAATTTGACATCTGGTGACCAATCTGATAAAAAGCTTGCTTTAGACTTAGGCTGGTGCTTAGATGACAGTCAAATAGTCCATCATGGTATATATATGTACTCAGTGTCATTTGGCTTGGCCTGACTTTCTAGGGTTTTGCTTGGCTGGCACAGAATGAGAATGAGGGTCAACTTCAAGCTAGGATTAACCATTGAAGTTGGACTTTAGTGGAGGATTAAAGCAATACTGATACCTGAACACTTCTCCTTTGCATGTTAGACTCCTGTTTACATGTGTATCTCTCCCCAACAAAATTAGTTCTGTTGCTCACAAAGATTGAATGATATTCTCTTAAAATTCCTGCCTTGAATTTTGCTTTTGTGCGCCCCTTTCTCTTCTTGGTTACTGATGGCACTGTGGACCACTACTGACTCTTCAGCTGCTATCTTCTGCTTTAGTAATTCTCTGTAAATTAAAACTCCTCAATGGAAACAAATTGGACCTACTCTTTTCCTGAAGAAGAAAACTCACACCTGAGGGTCAGATGCAGGGGACCAAGATCAGCACCTAATTACTTAATTTTAAAACATTAGCCACTAAAAACCAACATAGACATTAAAGAAAAAAACCATTAGGTTGGTTGTAAGAATCACCTGTCCATTACATGAGAGGGAAGTGACTGGTGGATGGTGGTGTGGGAAGCCTAAGGAGGAAATAATGAGGGGAGTAGCAAGGCAATATATCTAGTTGTTTTCAAAACACTTTTTGCTCATTCTCATGTGTTCCATCATTGGTCCCAGATCTGCTCTGAGTTGGCAGCAGATCTTGAAAGAGCTATTGATGCTCTCAGAGGATTTAATGTAGATGGATTCCTTTCTATATTACAACAGTTTGTAGAAAGTGACTTGTCTCATATATAGGACAGAAGTATATTTTTACATAGACTTATGAAAACCTATAGGCAAAAGCAGAAACAAGAGAGTAAAGTAAAAAGTCAGTGAAGGGACCTGATGAAGTAAAAGTCACGGCTTTGCTCAAGACGATTAGTTACATTCTAGATGTAATTACAGGACAAAGGAAATATGGTAGTCCCTCTCTAGATAGCATATATTATGAAGTACACTTGGAATTGGGAGAAAGGTTTTTGTTGGCAAGATATCAAGAAAGTTATATAAAGATGAGATGGTACCACTGTTTGAAAAGGCTGGTTCCATTTGAGATTTATATCTTATGATGAATCCTCTGTCAGGACAAAATAGATACATGCATTCATCACTTCTTATGTCTATACAACACAGATATGAAATCCATCCTAGTAAACACTTTGGCATAGATATCTCTGTTTGTTGGATTGATTCCAAAGAATAAAACCAAGGAAATATAAGAATTCAGTAAAATCACAGAAGTTTTGATGGATGTTTTCTCTATCATCAACCTGATGATAAAAGGAACTGGGGGTTCTGTTTCCTTGAATATGAAGATCATAAGCCCAGTGAGTAGAAAGGGAGTCCAGGGAAATGATCTAACTGTTCAGTAGGCTGACCCTGTGGAAGAATCAGATTCAGAGGTTATGGCTAAAGTTAAAGTTTCGTTTGTGAGAAATCTGGTTATTGCAGTGGTAGAAGAAATATTTGAGAAGTCCTTTCCTGAATTTGGAAAATTAAAAAGTCTGAAGACCCTAAAAGATTATGACTGTTTATTGAGAAGACAGAGGAGTAGCAGTTAAGGCCACAGATTACGTGAATGGGGAAGCAACAGAGGGTGAAGTATTTGTAATAGTCTCAGCTAGTCCTCTAAAGAAAAAAGATGAAAAAAAAGCTAATCTTCAAGATAGACCTTCAGATGTACCAGCTCCGAAGATTATTATTACCCATCTCCTCACTCATTAGAGACCTCTTATAAGAGACATAGGGGTGTGTGTGTGTATGTGTGTTTGTGTGTGTGTGTGTGTGTGTGTGTGTGTATTTGTGTGTAGGAAGGAAGGCAGCTATGCTTATTTCCATATCTTTCTCCTTACCCCTCCATTACAATAGTTACGATTATCCTATCCTGAAAGATAAGATATTCTGCTTATTCTGGCTACAATGTTGGCTATATAGTAAGAGGAAGAAGAGGAAAAAGGAGTGGATATGGTGCCCCACCATAATCTCCATTGTGTAGAGCTGGCTATTCAGAGAGAGTGGCATCTTTGGGACCACTGAGAAGAGATAGGGATAGAACTGATGGTCTATCACAGCAATAAATAGGTTCTGGAACAAGTGCAACTCAGAGCAACAATGTGAGTAATGATGTAGGAAGTAAGAGAAAGACAGATGGGTAGAACTAACCTGATCTCAAGTCCACATCAGATTAAATAGCAGCATAACTGGGGCTTCCAAACTATAGCCTACTAGCATCTTTAGTAAGGTAGTGACTCTTCTTCTAACTATTATTACAACAACAAAAATAGGAATTTTATCAAGATATTTATGGGCAACAGTGGAAATGAAATAGGCAAATGAGGGCTTGCAAATGATACTGACAAGATTTGATTGGTTAAAAATCTACATTCTTTAAAAAAAATGACAACAGTTTCCTCTTTCTGTAGTAAATTGCTATTATTTACATTTGGCTGAAAATCACTATTATGTATACCTTCATCTTTTTTTCTCACTTTTCATAAATGTTCTAGAACATTATTGGGGTTTCATAATTCCCTTATGTGGGATGCAGTGATATTTTATTTTAGGCTTAATTTTCATAGTTTCAGAGTAGGCTGAACATGTCATTAAAACAATGTTTTTTTACAGAACCGCTGCTTTTTGGATTTTTCCCCTTCTTATTTGATTTGAGATAGACTACATACAAAGCTACATAGGAACAGGAAGTACATTGTTAATCAAACTAAAATCTAATGCTTTGTCTTAGTAGTTTTAAGAAATTAAACACAGTGCCAACAAACTAACAATGTAAGTGAAATTAATGATTATATAAAACATTGTAAATTGCCCAGATTAACAGAAGAGGAATTAGAATATTTAAGTAAACACATATTAGAAAAGAAAATTGAACAAGCCATCAATGGGCTCCTAAGAAAAAAAGTCTTCAGGACCAGATGGACTGACAAGTGAATTCTACCAAACATTTAAAGAACAATTAATCCCAATACTACATAAACTATTTAAAAATAGGCAATGAAGCAGTCCTACTAAATTATATTTTATGAAACAAATATGTTTCTAATACATAAACTAGGGAGATAAAAAAAACAGAGAAGGAAAATAAAACACCTACTGAAGATTGATGCAAACTTTTTTTTTTAAATAAAATAGTAACAAGGAGATTACAACAATATATCAGAAAGATCATACACTATGACAAGGTAGGATTTATACCAGGAATTCAGGGCTGGTTCAATATTAGAAAAAACTATCAGAATAATTGACTATATCAATAAAAAATACTGACAAAAATCATATGATTTTCTCAATAGATGCAGAAAAAGTTTTTGAAAATGACTGCAATTGTGAAGCAAGTTTCTGTGATAAAGGCCTCATTTCTTAAATATATAGAAAACTGAGTCACATTTATAAGAATATGAGTCATTTCCCAATTGATAAATGATCAAAGAATATGGATAGAGTTTTTCAGATGAAGAAATCAAAGCTATCCATGGTCACATCAAAAAAATGCTGTAAATCACTATTGATTAGAAAAATGCAAATTAAAACAACTCTGAGGTACCACTTCACACTATCAGATTGGCTGATATGAAAGAAATGTAAAATGACAAATAATGGAGGTAATGTGGGAAAATTGGGACACTAATGCATTATTGGCGGAGTTGTAAACTGATCCAACCATTCCACAGAGCAATTTGGAACCATGACCAAAGGGCTATAAAACTGTGCATGAGCTATGATCCAGCAATGCCACTGCTAGATCTTTATCCCAAAGAAATTCCCCCTTCCCAAAAAAGGGAAAAGGACCTATTTGTACAAAGTATTTATAGCAGCTCTTTTTATGGTGGCAAAGAATTGGAAATTGAGGAGATGCCCATCAATTGGAGAATGGCTGAGTAAGTTGTGGCATATGATTAGAATGGAATACTATTGTACTCTAAGAAATGATGAGCAGGATTCTTTCAGAAAAACATAGGAAGACTTAACATGAACTGGTACAAAGTGAAATGAGCAGAACCAGGAGAGTAACGTACCCAGTGACAGCAATATTGTATAATGAAGAACTATGAATGACTTAGCTACTCTCAGTAATACAAAGATCCAAGACAATTTTGAAGTACTTATGATGAAGAATGCTATCCATATCCAGTGAAAGAATTGATGAAGTCTAAATGCAGATCAAAGCGTTCTATATTTTGAGGGGCTATGTTTCTTTCATAACATGACTAATATGGAAAATAGGTTTTGTAACATGTATAAGATATCAAATTGCTTGCCTTCTCGATGAAGGACTAGTAAAGAGAAAGATATAGAGAATTTGGAACTTAAAATTTTCAAAACATGAATGTCATATATTGTTTTTTGTATGTAATTGGAAACATACAATTTTTAAAAATGAAAGAACCTTACAAACAACCCAACCTAACCTTTCCATTGTACATATGAGAAAACTAAGGTCCATAGAAATTCACATGACTTGTCCAAGGTCACAATCTAATATGTACAGAATTGAGAATCAAACCCAAATGCTCTGAGTTCAAGTCCAGGACTTCTGCCACTATATGGCTCTGCCCTTAATGGTGTGAGTGTGTGTGTGTGTGTGTGTGTGTGTGTGTGTGTTGTGTGTGTGTGCATGTTAGAGAGGAGGGTAACTGTCCATTATTTTCATAGTATTTAAATTTGGAAAGGACTTTAAAGATCAGTTAGTCTAAAGTCAGTATTTCACATATGAGGAAACATCACCGGAGCAGTTACCCATTTTGCTTACGGCAAGGGTTCACAGAACAATTTGGATTCAGCCAAAGGGCCATACTTTAGGACCTAGAGGGCCACATGTGACCTTGAAGGCAACAGGTTCCCCACCCCTGGTCCAAAGTAACCCAGACAGTAAATAGAACTTGGATTTGAACCCAAATGCCAAATCCATTACTCTTTCATTACTTACTACATATCTACATCTGTATCTATATCTGTGTTGTGTCTGTGTCTGTGTATATGTCTGTCTTTGTCTATGTCTATCTATTTATATTTATAGCCACTATATCATTATGGTGTTTTTACTGGGCTGGTCCAAGGCTACCTTATAACCAAGTGTGTATTCTTATGATTTTGTGACAATAGTGGAGAGAGGATATCCTTCAAGATTGCTAATTACAGCAGTGTTGGGGTAATGGTAATGACATAAAAGTATTGGAATATCAACTTAGACATTGGAAGATGAGGAAACTCAGAGGCTATGTAGTAGTCCACCTTTTCAATTATATAGATAAGATAGTTGAAGTCTCAGACAGTTTAAGTGACTTACTTGTCCTACATCAGACAGACAGTGTCAGAGCTGGGACTACCTGAGTTCTAGTATGAGTTCGATCATTAACGATGTGATTCTAGAGAACACTTTTAACCCATTTGCTTTAGTTTCCTAGATTCCTAGAATGGATTTTGAAGGTTATTGATTCTAATCTATCATTAAAGAAAAGGAAACAAAAACACAGAGCTGAAATTACTCACCAAGGTCACAAGGGGAGTTATATAATGGAAACCACTTTAAAACTCAAGTTTCCAAACACCTTTCTCTACCTGATGTGAAATTAAAGAACTCTACTATCTTATCTTATATTTACCTGTTTATTTGCTTATTGTGTTCCCCCAGTAGACTTTAAGCTTTTTGAGGGCAGTGACTGTTTTCCCCATCATCTTTGTTACATTTCTAGCAAGGAGAGGACAGTGTCTTCCATGTAACAGGCATCTATCTATGTTTTCATTCCTAAATTGTGGATTGTAAAGTGGATTGGTTTATAATGCCTACAAATAATAGTAGTTAGCATTTACATTATGCTTTAACGTTTGCAAAACACTTTACAAATATAATCTCACTTTATTCTCATAACAAACCAAGGATCTAGGTGTTATTATTACCCCCATTTTACAGATGAGAAAACTGAGATTCAGTGACTTACCCAGGGTCTCATAGCTAGTAAGCATCCTAGATCAGATTAGAATTCAGGTCTATCCTGCCTCCAGGTCTATTGCTCTATCCACTTTTCCACCTAGCTACCTAAGAAGTTTCTTCCTCTGAGATCTTTTCTTCAAATTTAGAATCTGAGCTCCAGATCTAAGACCCTGTTTTATCATGAACCAATGTTTGCTGAATTGAATTGAATACGGGCTGGATGATTTCTAAGGTACCCCCAGTCCCTAAAGTCTGAAATTCTACATTTCAAAGTGGAAGGAACCATATGTTAATGGTTATCTGAAAGCCAAAGAAAATGAATCTGAGAGAAAAGCTATTCATATAACCTGTTTAATTAAATACACTGGTAGGGGAATACAGATATGCAAAAGAATTCTATTTTTTGTCACTCTGTCATTTCAGGGCAAAATTTGGATGACAAAATTCCACATATGTAGGAGGATGCATATAATGCTAGTAACCCATTTGAGGTAGAAATTTGAAGACAGATATCTATTCCCAGGCAGAGGGAGCCTTAATCACTCGTGCAGGACAGAGCCAACCTCTCTCTTCTGTCTGTGTGTACTGTTCATTATGGAACACGTCACAGCTTTACACAAAAACCCTTATTCAGCATAAAATGGCCTTTCAGAAGCTGCCATCCTTTGCCCTTCCCCCCACTTACCGGTTTTACACGCTCTTGCCTCCCCTGGGAAGGATGCATGCATGTTTGGTTCGCTCTCCCAGCAATGTTACCATGGAAACCAGCCTCCTCTCTTTCCCCCTCCCCCAGTTACCAAGCACAGATTTTGGACCCAACGCCAAGACCTCCTCTCTAAAGACTTCAATATTCTTTCAATATTTAGACAAATCTGTTGGGAGAGGTTGTTTAAATTTTTCACAATGCCTTAGCTGAGCATTCTGGAAAAAAAAAAACAACCCCCCCCAACTATTTCCCATGGACTTAGTCATGCTCTTAAAGAGACTCTACCTATTTTCCTCTGCCCATTCTTCTTTCTTCACTTCTCTTAAAAATGTTAGCCCTATATAGTTATTCTAGCACATTTAATAGGGTATACCAGATGATGTTAAACATGGGAGTCCCAATGTATGCTATCAATGTAATTCAATTCAATTCAATCCAATTTAACAAACACATTAGGTGCCTCCCCTGTCCAAATTTTTTATTCATTCAAAGGGGTAAAATTTTATAAGCACTTCTATGTCATTTGGGCTAGTAGTATTGGTTGCTTTTGTGAGCTCAATTATTTTAGGGTAATCATTATATTTATTGGACTTCTCTTTTTTTTTTCCTTTGTTTTCTCCCAGATCATTCACTTCATGTATTGGTTTGGTGAAATACTGACATTTTATTTTCTCTTTTAAGTTGGTGCAACAATCTGAAAATATTCTTGGGAAGACCCCAGAGTTCCTTGGCCCTTCAGGAATAAGGGTTCTTCCATTCCTGATCTTTCATAGATTTCTGAGGAGCAGGCTTCTGTGACTACTTGAGCACAGACCACATGGTTGCAGGGTATGTACGCTAAAGGCTAGTTCCACTTGTAGCCAAAATGACACTTTTTGACATTTCTCTTCTTTCTCCACTTTTTCAAATTATACACTGGGCAAAACTATCTTATACATCATTTGATAGGAAAGGCTAAATATTTTACTCAACAAATATTCTTTATGGGTTGAAACATCACTAGAACAGCCAAGATGCAAGAAGGGGTGGGGCATACCTGCTATGAGAGTAGTACCATTTTCCTTCCCAGATACATATGTATTTTTTTTAATCCTCAAATTGTAGGGCAGATTTTAAAAAAAAGAGATTTCTATCCTTTTTTTTCCGCTTATTTTTCCCTCTGATAAACAGAAGAGGGAGCAGTTTTTCCTTCCCATTGCCAGTGTCTGAAGCATGTAGTTATTTTCTATTTTCCCTTTTCTCATTCCACCTTTAAAAAAATCAAATCCTCTGTCATAATTCAGACACTGCTGCTGAGGTTTGTTTTGAGGAGTGGAGGTGGGGGGAGAGAGGACCACCCACATTGTCCAAGAAAACATAGCTTAAATTATTTCTGGTATTCTACTTTCCATAAGGATAGAGTAAAAATGAGGAACCTTTGTCCTCTACTGTATATTTTTACTTTTAACAATGCCTTCCCCATCCCTACCCCCAATCCACTTTGCCACTTTTCAAAGAAGTAAGGGCGTTGTGTAGTCAGCTGGAGTGAATGTGAGCATTCTCTAGTGCCTGCTTTGTGAGGGACTTTGTCTCCTGGTTGTTCTCACTCTGGGCTGAGCAGAAACCATCCCCAGCTGAATACCAGTGGCCTTTTTGCCTGTTGTAATCCTGGATTGTTACAGTCTAGAGGCTAGCCATGCTGTCACCGGTGCAAATTGATTTAACCATCAATTGCACTGGTCATTAAAGCTGCTAAAAGTCCTAGCCAAGCTGATGAATTGCAGCTGAATGTGAAATGAGGCTTCCAGTCCTTTTCCCACCATCTCATATCAAAGCCTATTGTGTCCTTACAGAGTAAAGGGTTGGAGGTTCATGCTGGAATTCAACAATGGGCTCAGTCAAAGGATAGAGCTCCATTCACCCGAGTCTCTGCAATTACAGTTTGCTTTCCATACCGTATTGTATGAAATTTGCATCCAACTAATACATCTCATTATTGACATACTCTGGTGTCAATGAAGCCATTGAAAGGTTTATCCCTGAAACAAGAAGAATTCTAAGCATCTGGAGGGCTAGCCAATGGTGACAATGAAATAGTTCCCAGCTTCCCTCTGTATGTGGTATAACTGATTAATCTCACCCTGCGCAGATGTGCTACTTCTAGACATAGCTTGCATGTGTAAATGTGTAAACACATGAACCCATTTTGGAGTTTTCTTTTTAAAATCTTTACAATGACATTGTTAAATTTTACAAAGGAGCCACTATAATCTTTATGGTCACTTCATGACTGTGTGAATGTGTAAAGTATATCCAAAAGTCACTCCACAAAACTAGAGTTATCTGCTGAAAACTTTTATAGAAATAAAATGAAGAATTTCAAGAATGAATATTCACCCAAACTGGAAAACACTAGTATCTATATAATCTATTCTATGCCTACTTTTCAGGGTTAATAATGTCCAAAGGACTATGAATCAATTAAATAACACATGCATACATGCATGTATGTGAGATTGAGGGTTATTTTATTAAGTATAATTATGTTAAGGATATATTTTGTTTATGTTTTTTGAAATATAAATATATACATTATGTTATTTTATTAAGTATACTTAAATAGTATGAACTATTTGATGGAATATTGGCCTTGGAATAAAAACAGATCGGGATTCAAGACCTGTCTGTGACATATATTGGTGGTAGTACCCTGGACAAGTTATTTAACCTCTCAGGGTCCCAGGTAATTAACACTATAACACTATAATTGGTAGAACAGATGTTAAACAGTAGTGGTAAAGGAAATTTCCTCATTAGGAGAAAATCAATGAATTCATAGGTCTATTCCCCCACCAAAAAAAAAGAATAAATAGATATAAATGAAAGCTTCTGACATACATATGCCTTCACTTAATTACAGTTCTAACCTAGCCTTCTCAGCTCTATCTCATGCTATCTTTCTTCACTTACCCTGTGGTCTAGCCATACCAGATACTTAAACTATCTGCTATAAGCTATTCCTTAAACACAGCTCTGGATTTCCTCCCTTCATAAATTCACTCACATTGTTTCCTTTGAACTTTCATTTCCCCAACCCCTTTTATTCCCACCCTTCAATTTCTGCTGATTGAAATCTTATTGATTCTTCAAACATCTGTTCTAATGCTGTATCCTTCAAATAGTCACTGTCCACCTCAAGCCAAGAGTTAACCCTCTATCCCGTGAATTCTCCTTTATACTTTCACAAGCAGCATGGTAGGGAGGAAGGAACACAGGTCTTAGAATCAGAGGAGACCTGAGCTCACATCCCAACTTTGACACTGTGTTACCCTGAACAAGTCACATAATTCCAATTTCCTCATTTCTAAAATGAAGATAATACCTATAGTACTTCCTTCACAGGTGTGTTGTGAGGATCAAACATGATAACATATAAAAAGCATTTTAGAATCTATAAAGGCTTAAAGTATTGTTGTTGTTTGACCAGTCTTGTCATTTGACTGGTGGAGGGAGCTCCTCCTGGCAAGAAAACATCCTATGCTAATGCAGACTAGTATATGCTATATCACTATGCTGCCTTCTCTCCTCTCCTCTTCTCTTCTCTCTCATCTATCTATCTATTATCTATTTATCTGTCATCTATCTGTCACATTATCTATCTAAAGTGTTACAGACAGTGTTCTAATAGTGTACTTTTAAGCTATTATGTTTAAGCTTCAAGTAACTAACATTTAAGCTATTAAGATTTGAGAGTTTAAAACTGTATTGGTACTTTTGGGATACCCTCATGTATCTATAACTATATGTAGATAACCATCTATAATGTATAGCTATGTATGTATATATATACATATAGGTATATGTATATATGGATACTTATATGCACACACACACACACACACACACACACATCCTATCTTTCTGTAGCTATAGGAGTCCCATGTATGCTGTATGTGCGATCCAATTCATTTCAGTTCAAATCAGTCCTCAAGATATTCCAAAGAGAGAGAAGTTACAAAATGCTTGGGGAATAAAGCTCAGACCTTATTATTGTCCCCAGAAAGGCAACCAAGTAAATATTAATTACTAGTTACTTAGTAATTAATTAATTACTAATGAAACACAAGCTCACTTTCTTATCTCTACAAAATCTTTATGAAAATAAACTAAAATTCAGGTCCACCTCACCAATTCAATAAACTCTAGTGACTCACTATTACATCTAAGTTATATCCATCTACACCTATCTATATAGATATATGTTATCTCTATATTATATATTATATCTAAATTATATCTAAAATTAAGTGCTATTTGGCTATTAGAGTCTTTAACAATTGGGTCCCTTTTTCCTTTCTGGTATCCTTACCTTTAGTTCCCTCTCTACAATCTGGGATTCAGCAACACCTTTCTTCTTGCTGCTCCTCACACATAACACTCCACCTCTCCACTCTCTGCCTTTTCATTCAACTCTATACTCTATCTTCACACCTGGAATACTCTTCATCTTTATCTCTGCCTTTTGGTTCATCTGACTTCCTTTAAGATTAAGCTTAAATCTCACTTTCTACAAGGAGCCTTTCACAGTCACTCTCTTCTCCCAATGCTAATACCTTCCCCTTGGATTTATTTTCCATTTATACTGAATATACCTTGCATGTACATAGTTAATTGAATGCTGTTCCCCGCATTGGAATGTGAGCTCTTAGAGGGCAGGGACCACAATTTTTGCCCCCACCTTTTTTGTATCCCCAGTGCTTAGTACAGCATTGGCATATGGTAATCACTGAATACATACATTTTGACTGGTTGATCTATGTGCATCTGAGGGCCTGTCTGATGAAGGAATGTGAAGAAAAAGGTAGAATTTTTCAAATTGTATTCTGAAGCAGACTACATCTTTGCAATCATGAAATCGACGGAAAGCTATAGAGAATACAAGATACCACTATACTCATTATTAACTATTTAAAAAAGTATTTGATTTGAAACAGGAAATTTCTTCCTTAAAATCTCCTTTCCACCAATGGATCTCTCATTCATATGGACCAACAGAGATGAAGAGATATATACTCACTAAAGATGTTGACCATCATTCATAAGAAATGTCCAGTGTAGAATACAAATTGAAGAGATTCCCAGTTCATGATAAGCTGTTCCAGATGCTCCTATTTATTTATGTCATAATCCTAATTAGATCAACCTTTAGAATATTAGGAGATACCAATCTCAGCTGGGATTTAAGAGGACCTGGGTTCAAACATTGACTCTGATATATCACAAATAAATGGCCCTTTGCAATTTATTCAGTCTGTCAGTGTCCCCAGGCCAAGTCACTAAATTTTACATAGGCTATCCATGTTCATTGGTCGAGGGAGTTTCCAACTTTACAACTTTCCACATCAGTAAAAATCATAGGTTCAGTACCCACCACTAGCATAAAAATTTTAATTATGAAAATCATGTTAATGATGATGATAGTAGGAGGAAGACAAGGAGGAGAGGGAAAAGGAAAATGAGAAGAAAGAAGAATAAGGGAAAAAAAGGCACTTTGGCATAACTATCCACACAAGAAAAGAAAAATGGATAAAAAGTCTCTTGTCCAGATTATAATATGCAGTTTGATGGACAACTGCTATAAATGATTCTTTATTTAATCTTGGACAGATTGTGAATGGCCAATTATCTATGCCAAGAACTGAATAGGAAAAAAGATAGTAGATTGGATTACTTCTCAGGAAACTATACAATGTTTTAAAGACCCCTAAACTTTCCCCTGAAACAAAAGCTAATCATTTTAACTTCAGCATTATTCTGGTGAATCTGAAGGGCTACATATTATGTACCAATATAGACTTCCAATAATTAAATTTGTGGGTCATCAAAGGGTAATAAAAATGTATGGAATAAATAAGTAGATTGTAATCTATTACCAACAAAGAATTGTGTAGGAGAAATAAAATAAATGATATTATCAGAGAGATATTTGACTGAAAAAGTTGGTGAATCAGTGATGTAACCATTACAAAGGACAACTTACTAATGTATTATTAACATGTTCCAATATTATATACATATGGAGGGATGATTTCAAGAGATATGGAAGACTATTCACCTCGGGTGGGATCTCCATGGAAAATTTATGAGAAGACTTATAAAGGAGTCATATGGGATGAGAAAGTATGGATGGACAGCATTCTGCATCACTAGAGGGAGTATGCACATGGATCAGATCATAGTTAATTCATTATCACTTATTAAATGCCTATTATGTGCCATGTACTTTGCTTCCTTCTTTTATTAATCTGGATATTTTATATTTATTAAATATTTATTTCTTCTAATTTATCAGTTTAGCATTTCATATTTATCAAAGACAATATCATATAATTGGGCAAAATAGTTTCTGATATTTTACTTTCTCTTCAATTATTTTGAGTTTTAAAAAAATTTACATGACTAATGAGGTTTTCATATAACCCTTTTTAATGAGATTAGCTGTTTATTTTGCTTTTTAAAAAAACAAATGGTAATTTTATTTATCAAAATATATTTTTTGCTTTTAATTTTATTAATCTTTTTAATTTTTATGTGTTCTATATTCCTATTTAGTTGTGCATTTTTGATTTGTGGTAGTTCAAGTGTTTTTTTCAATTGCATGTTCAATTAATTGATTTGTTTTTTTTTCTTTAGCTAATGGAAGCATGTATAGATATAAATATTCTCTGAAGGGATGCTTTATTTATATCCTACAAATTTTGGTATATTGTATCATTATTGTAATTTTCTTTGGCAAAACTTTCCATTGTTTCCATAATTTGTTTTTTTATCCATACATTAGAAATATGTTATTTAATCTTCAATTACTTTTTAATTTTTTTTTAAAGTGAAATATTGTCAAGTCAAATCAATTAGAATTTTGTAAGTGTCTACAATGTATCAAGCACAGTGCAAAGGGCTGGGGATGCAAACAAAGAAAAAACAAACAAATAAAAGAACAATCTCTGCATTTAAGGATCTCATAATTTAATGAGGGAGACAGCATGCAAACAACCATGCAAAAACAATTGTAGATAGGATAAAATGAAGATAATCTCAGGGGTAAGGCATTAGTAGATAAGGCTACCTGTATGTGAATTTTAGCTGAGACTTTAAGTAAACTAGGAAAGTGAAATGATCTGGGACAGAATTTTTGGCATGAGTGAAAATTAGTGAAGATGGTCAAAACTGGGAGATGAAGTGTCTTGAGAGAGGAACAGCAAAGAGGCTAATGTCATTGGATTATAAAATACATGGATTGGAGTACAGTGTAAGAAGACTGTCAAGATAGTAAGGGATCAGGTTGGGAAAGGTTTTAAAACCCAAACAGAAAATTTTATATTTGATTCAGGAGGATCAATAAATGTTATTTTTTTTAGCACTTTTTTTCTTTTCTACATTCTTAGCAAGGTCTTTATGTGCCTATATCTTGTCCATTTTTGTAAATGTCTCATGTATAGCTGGGAAGTATGTAAATGCCTTTCTATTACCTTTCCATAATCTCTAAGAGCTAGAATCCCTATTCCCCCCCCCGCTAAAGTTCTATTCAAGTTCTTAACTTCATTATTGTTTATCTTTTAATTATATTTGTCTAAGTTTGAAAGAGGTATGTCAAATTCCCATCACCAAAATTTTACGATGTATCTCTCCTTCCAATTTGATTATGTTTCCTTTGGGTATTTAGATGCTACACTAATAAATGCATAAATGTTCAGTATTGTTATCGATTCATTATCTATGGTACCTCTAAGCATAATATAATTTCTTTGCTTATCTCTTTTAATTTTCCCTAGATGTACCTCATCAGAAATCATGGTTGATACACCTGATTTTTTAGTTTAACTGCAGCATTATAGATTTTGTTCCAGCCGCTTATTTTAACTCTGTATGGAATTTCATATTTTAAATGTGCTTATTTTTTAAAGCCAGCTTCTGCTTTCTAATCCAGTTTGGATTAGAAAGCAGAAGATGGCTTTATGATATAATTATGGATTAGTTTATCACATTAAAATGTACAATTATGATTGTTAATTGTATATATCCCCTCAATTCTGCTCACTTATTTTTCCCCTCTCTTTACTCCCGCCTCCTTCTTTACCTCCCTCTTTCTTTATAAGAAGAAGTAGCATAGGAATAGGAGTATTCTTGACATTTGTCATCTTATAAATGAAACAACCTATTTCTACTGTTGCGGCTCTTCCTTCCTCCTTCCTCTCCCATGATCTTGGGTTTTTCTTTCTTTCTCTTTTTTTAAAAAAATATTCTTTTTCTTTTAATCTTTCCTTAATATTCTTCCATATAGCACTAAAAATTATTTTGCTTGTGGTTACTCCATTACCTATCCTACCCTTTCCCTTATACCTTTTACTTCCCCTCCCTTAAATATAACTTGAATATATCATATTTGTTCATAGTTGTTTGTGTCTTTAATGCCCCCACAACATTATGAGCTCATTGAGAAACAAGATTAGCTTTTACCTTTCATTTTATCCCTAGAACTTGGCATAGTACCTGGCACATACTAGGCACTTAAAAATGTTTGCCAACTTAAGTTGAGTTTAATATGTTTCTATACCAAAATCTGTGTGGTTATATTTGAGTGGTGTAATTGTACTAAATTTTCGTTTATGCAATTCAAATGAGAGTAAGATTTTCCCCTCCACACCTTCATTCATGATTACATTCTGTTCATCATTTATAACTCTATTATGCCTTAGTGATTTTCTCTCCTTTTTATTTTTTCCATAGTATAGTCACCTGTCCCTTTCACTTTGACCTCTACTAAGACCATTGAAACACAGTAAAATCACCCATAGATCATCTGTCATTTTAACATTTTTCTATGACCCTTGAAGTTGCTAGGTTTCTGAGATGACATTTGTTTCTTACCATGTATGAGAAGACATTCTTGTAAAATATATTCATTCTAATGAACATAAACAATTTATTTCCATATAATTGTCTTTGAATTCAACAACTGTGTATACCTTTCAGTGTTTCATTTGGAATGTGTTTTTCCTTTTCAAAATGGTTTCTGGGTATTTCTCTTTTCACCCAAAATGTTTGTAAATCCTTTGTTCTATTAAAGAACAGTCTTTCTTTTAGGATTATACATATTTTTTATTCCATTTAGGTTATCTTTAATTGTAAATGTTTATATCTTGGCTTTTATAATGTCAATTTCCAAGCTCTGTTCTCTATATGAGCTGTTATATCTTGTGTGATACTTATTATAGCTCCTTGAATTACTTTTTAAATGCTCATAGTTTTTTAAAATTAATTTATTTATTCTTAGTTTTCAACAATCACTTTAAAAGCTTTTGAGTTTTAAATTTTCCCCCCTCCCTCTCTGCCTTGAAATCTGCTTGAAATCTGATATGAGCTCTATATGTACATTCCTATTAAACATATTTTCACATCAGTCATGTTGTAAAGAAGAATTAGAATCCATAAAAGGAACCACAAGAAAGAAGAAACAAAATAAAACAGAAGAAAAAAAAAGAGCAAATAGCATGCTTCCATCTGCATTCAAACTCTGGATGTGGATAGCATTTTCCATCATGAGACTTTTGGAGATGTCTTAGATCCTTACATTGCTAAGAGGAACTGTCAATCAAAGTTTGTTGTCACACAACATGGCTGTTACTGAGTATGATGTTGTCCTGGTTCTGCTCACTTCACTCAGCATGAGTCCATACAAGTCTTTCCAGGTTTTTCTGAAGTCCGCTTGCTCATCATTTCTTATAGCACAATAGTATTCCATTACATTCAGATACCACAACTAGTTCAGCCATTCCCCAATTGATGGGCATCCCCTCAATTTCTAATTCTTTGCCATCAGAAAGAGCTGCTCTAAATATTTTTTTTTTCATGTGGGTCCTTTTCCTTTTTATGATCTCTTTGAGATATAACCTTAGAAATGCTGTTGCTGGGTCAAAGGGTATGTACATTTTTATAGCTCTTTGGGCATAATTCCAAATTGCTCTCTAAAATGTTTGGATTAGTGCACAACTGCACCAACAATACATTAATGTTCCAATTTTCCCACATTTTCTCCAGCATTTATCATTTTCCTGTTTTTTCATGTTAGCCAATCTGATAGGTGTGATGTAGTACTTCAGAGTTATTTTGATTTGCTTTTCTGTAATCAGGAATGATTTAAAGCATTTTTTTTTAAATGACTATAGATAGTTTTAATTTCTTCATCTGAAAACTGCTTGTTCTTATCCTTTGACCATTTATCAATTGGGGAATGACTTGTATTTTTATAAATTTGACTTAGTTCTCTATATATTTTAGAAATGAAGCCCTTATCAGAGAGACTGGTTGTAAACATTATTTGCCAGTTTTCTGTTTCCCTCCTAATCTTGGTTGCATTGGTTTTGTTTGTGCAAAAACTTTTCAATTGAATGTAATCAAAATGATCTATTTTGCATTTCATAATGTTTTCTAACTCTTGTTTCATCATAAATTCTTCCATTCTCCATAAATATTACAGGTAAACTCTTCCTTCCTCTCCCAGTTTGCTTCTAGTATCAGCCTTTATATCTAAATCATGAACCCATTTTGACTTTACTTTGGTATTCTGTGTGAGATTTTGGTCTATGCCTAGTTTCCATCCTACTCTTTTCTAGTTTTCATCAAATATTGAGTTCTTATCCCAGAAGCTGGGGTCTTGGGGTTTATCAAATAGTAGATTACTATAGTCATTGAATACTGTGTCTTACATATCTAACCTATTCCACTGATCTACCACTGTATTTCTTAGCCAGTACCAAGTAGTTTTGATGATTGCTGCTTTATAATACAATTTAAGATTAGGTATGGCTAGGCCACCTTTCCTTGCATTTCTTTTCATTAGTTCCCTTGATATTCTAGACCTTCTGTTATTCTAAATGAATCTTGTTATTACTTTATTTCTAGTTCTATAAAATATTTTTGGTAGTTTGATTGGCATCACACTGAATAAGTAAAATGCTTAGGTGGAAATGTCATTTTTATTATATTAGCTTCGCCTACCCATGAGCAACTGATGTCTTTTCTAATTATTTAAATCTAACTTTATTTGTATGAAAAGTGTTTTGTAATTGTGTTCATGTAGTTTTTGGGTTTGTTTCAGGAGGTAGACTCCTAAATATTTTATAATGTCTACAGTAAGCTTAAATGGAATTTCTCTTTCTATCTCTTACTGTTGGGCTTTGTTGGCAGTATATAGAAATGCTGATGATTTATGTGGGTTTATTTTATATCCTGCAATATTGTTAAAGTTGTTTATTATTTAAAGTAGTTTTCCACTTGATTCTCTAGGATTCTCTAAGTATATCATCATATAATCTACAAAGAGTGATAGCTTTGTTTCTTCTTTGCCTATTCTAATACCTTCAATCTCATTTTCTTTTCTCATTGCTAAAGCTAACATTTCTAGTACCATATTGAACAACAGTGGTGATAATGGACATCCTTGTTTCACCCCTGATCTTATTGGAAATGCTTCTAGCTTATCCTCATTTCATATAATGCTTGTTGACAGTTTTAGGTAGATGCTACTTATTTTAAGGAAGACTCTGTTTATTCCTGTCATGCACACAGTTTATTTTTTCCTTTTAGCATGGAAATGCTGGAATTTAAATATGTTACTTCTTGGAATTTTTTGTTTTGTGGATTCTTTCTAGGGGCAGCAAATGTATTCTTTCTACTTTCATTTTATCCTCTGGTTCTAAGAGTTCTGAGAAGTCTTTAATTTTAATTATTTGAAATATAGTATTCAGACTTATAAATTGGAGATTAATCTCAGAGGAAAGGCATTAAGATTAAGGAGGATTGAAAAAAGGTCTACCATATGCCAGATACTGTGCTAGGTTCTAGGGATACAAAGAAAGACAAAAGACAGTTCCTACTCTCAAGGAACTAACAGTTTAATGGAAGAGACAAACAAGTAATTATATACAGAATAAATTGGGGAGTATCCAAGAGGGAAGGTATTAAGATTAAGGGGTACTGGAAAAAGCCAGTGACACTGAATCCAAGAGTATCTGGTGGAGAGAAAGATGTAAGAAGATTGGAAAGATAGGAAAAAGCCTAGTTATGAAGGTCTTTGAAAGACAGACAAAAGATTTTACATTTGATCTTGGAGGTAACAGGTAGACACTTGAGTTTGTTGTAATAATACAGGTATAAGATGATGAGGGTCTGTACCAGTGTGGCACAATGTCAGAGGAGTAAAGGAGTAATACATGACATATATTCTAGAGATAGAAACGGCAGAATTTGACAACTGATTGGTTATGATGGGGTGAATGAGAGAGAGAGAGAGAGAGTGAGGAGTCAAGGATAATATCTACGTTGTGAGGTCGGGCAATTGGGAAGATTGCGAAAATCTTTACAGTAATAGAGAATTTAGGAAGAGGAGGGTTTGAGGGGAAAGAATGATTTGAATTTTAGATATGTCAAGCTTAAAATGTGTCAAACGATGCCACCCTGGTTTTATTTTTGTAATAGGCCATTGGAGACCTGAACCTAGGTTCTGAGAAAGAGGTTAGTACTAGCCAAGTAGATCTGAGATCCTTCTGCATAGAGATGATAATTGAAACCATGGAAGATAATGAGATCACAAAGTGAAATAAGATAGGGAGAGAAGAGAAGAGGGTCCAGGACAGAGCTTTGAGAGTTCTCTGAAGAGATTTTTTTAAATGAGGAAAAGAAACTATATGGGTGAAATATTTGTAGACACTTTTTTCATGGTAGCCAAAACATGAAAATTAAGGGGTTGTCCATAATTTGTTTAGACATTTTTTTTCCATTGGAGAATAACTAAACAAATTGTGACATAGAAATTCAGTAGAATATTATTGGGTCTTAAGATATGATAAAATGGAGAATTTCAGAGGAAATACCTCAGAACACTGTATAAAATGATGTAGAGCCAACTGGACAGAACTAGGAGAACTTCCCTATTACTTCAGAAGATACCACCATCTTCCTCCATTTTCAGTCTTCTTACTCTATTGATTGTGAAATAATCTTTGTATCAAATGCTTTTTATAAAGCCTTGAAATCCAAATATATGATATAAAAGCAAAGGCACCAAAAATAAGAACAATGTAAAAACACCACCATCACAAACAGAATGTGGAATGTGTCTTTCATCATCTTAAAATGCCCCCATCAGTTTCAATTTCCTACCCAAACCTTGAAAATTACTACAGATATATTACAATTTTCTTGTTTTTATTATGTCTCTCCACGAGTCACTAAAAGTGTGTAGTGTCTGTGGAGTTTTCAGAGTCTTGGCAGGCTCTTGGTCACGTCCTGTATATATGCTCCAAAAAAAAGATAACATGCCTCATGAATTACCTTGCCAGTTTTACATA
Organism: Phascolarctos cinereus; assembly: GCF_003287225.1. NCBI lineage: Eukaryota > Metazoa > Chordata > Mammalia > Diprotodontia > Phascolarctidae > Phascolarctos > Phascolarctos cinereus. The sequence continues at coordinate 147,738,403 of NW_027555958.1, read as the reverse complement.
GTCACATTCATATAGCTTACAAGAAGTCCCTAATATTATGTAAGGGCAGCTAGGTGGTGCAATGGAGAGTGTCAGGCCTGGAGTCAGGAAGACTTACCTTCTTGAGTTCAAATCTGGCCTCAGATACTTATTAGTTGTATGACCCTGGGCAAGTCAATCAACCCTATTAGCCGGAGAATGAGATGGGAAACCACTTAAGGATCTGTGCTGAGAAAACCCCAAATGCGGTTACAAATTGTTGGATATGACTGAAATGACTTAACAGCAACAAATTTACTTGAAAGATTCAGCATGGAAAGAATCACAAACACATCTTCCTGAATTAGGACACACTCTCCTCTCTTCACTCAGTATCTGGAGCTAGTGGGTTCAACTTAAAGTGGTTGCTATTAAACATTAGTTATCCAAATTCCCTTCTTATTTTTGTTCTCAAAGTTGTTTATGTTATAGCTCTTCCCTTTCATACTTAAGAAAGTCATCTATGAGTTACATCTCTATTTTTCTTCTCATTCTCTTCTAAACCTCCTGTGTTTATCCTCATCATTCAACTGAAATTATGTCCTCCAAAATTATCAATAATCCCTTAATTCCCAAATCTCATTTTCCTTTTGCTTTTCACTCTTGATCCTCCTTGATCTCTCTGCACCATTGGAGACTGTTGATCAACTTCCCTTTCTGGAAATTCTCCCCTCCCTAGGTTTTTATGTCTGTTTGTCTGACTTGTCCTACTTAGTCTTCTTTTTAGTTCTTCATTTTTATCATGTCTTCTAATGGTTGCTGACCCCCAAGAGTCAGTCCTGGGACCCCATTTCCTTTTGTTCCATTCCATCTTACTTGATAATTTAATCAGCTCTCATGAATTCAATTGTCATCTCCATGAAAATGGTTACCAATTCTCTTCGCACTAGTCTCTGTGATGAGCTACAGCCATACATCTCCAATTGCCTCTTGCATATTTTGAACAAGACCTCCTCAAGGCTTGTCAGACTCAACAGGTTCAAAACAGAAATCATTTCTTCCCCTTCACACTCTCTCCTTATACATTACCCTGTAGAATTGCACCACTTGTACTCTAAGACGTTTAAATTCACAATCTTGGTGTCATGCTCAACTTCTTACTCTCATCCCACATATCCAACCATTTACAAAAATCTCATCATTTTTACCTTCACAACATCTTTTCTATATGTTCCCTTCTCTCTACTCATACAACTAGTTTAGGGCCATAGTTCAGACCACTCACTAGGATGATAGCAATAGTTTTCTAAATAATTTCCCCCACTCAATTCTCTCTTCATTCTATCCATCTCTCATTTATCAACCAATGTGATGTTATTCTAAGCACAGATGTGACCATGCTACCTCACCTCCTCAGCTCAATGAGCTCTAGTAGCTCTAAAGTACTTCCAGGATCATATATAAAGTCCCTTATTTGGCATGTAAAGCTCTTCATAACCTAGTCCCTCTCAATTTTTCCATCATCTTACATTTCACTCCCTATTATATGATGCACCGTATGATGCAGTTTCTTGAATACAACACTCCATATCCCATCTCTGTTCCTTTACACTGGTTATTTCCTATGCCTAGAATATTCTTCTCCTTTACATCCATCTCTTAGTTTCCCTGACTTCATCTAAGACTAAGATCAGATCTTTCACAGGAAGTCTCATCAACAGTAAGTGTAGTTATACCTTTAAAAATTTATGCATATATGTGTATATATGTATATATGTATATTTGCATCCATCCATCCATCCATCTATCCATCTCCCAATCAGGCCAGGCATTTTCTATGAAGTCTGGACATGGAGGCCTAAAGTAGCTAGCCCATTCCACCATGGTGTGCCAAGAGTAATGCTTAAATTAGTCTATCCTGTTAATCAATCAATACCTACTTCATTCCCGCACTGTGCGAAGTACTAGGAATAAAAAAGTAAAACAAACAACACAGTTCCTGTTGTCATGGAACTTATATTTTGCCTAGGAGACAACACACACATATATAATTATACACAAAAGTTTATAAAATAAATATCAGATCTTTTTTTTTTGGCAGGCAACAAGTATGTGCCAGGAACTATGCTAAATGATGGAGATAAAATGCAAACAAAAAGAAAGACAATTCCCACCCTCAAGGTGTTTATATTTTAATGGAGAAAAATACATTAAAGGGAGATGAAAAGCATGTCGGGTGGATGGAGGAAGGGGAAGAAAATGAAGAGTCAGAAGCACCCAAAAGAGGCATTTCATGCTGGGTGTGGTGGTATCAGAAGCTCTCGAGTTGCATTTGGAAGAAAACAGGTATTCTGAGCCTTGGAAATATTAGAGAGGAATGATTGAGCAGAGCAGCAAAATCATTACTTCAGTTCATTTGAAAGAACATAACTTTGCCTTTTGTGACTTTCTGCTACTGCAAAGCCTATGTTGGCTGCAAGAATAACATTCCTTCCCAAATGAAATTATCTTATTATGTTTTTATACCTCTGCAGAATTCAATGGAATGTTGTAATATGAAGGTACTAACTTCTGATCACCATAGAGACTAGAAAAGAAAAAATCTCCTTAAATTGAGATTTTTCTAGGTACTAAAATAACATTCATGAACAGATAGTGTCCTTACTCATTAACTTAGGAATAAGAAAAAAATCAGACAGCTTCACATATACCTCCAGATCTGAGTCAATAGAATTGGTTTTTTTTTTATTATTATTTCTTATAGAAAGAATAGACATCATGACACAAAACAAGCTACTCATTTAATGGTGAATCCACTCTGGAATGTAGGGAAACATAATTTAGGTTTTCATTGTGCTTTGCCCTGCCCTCTGGATCTGCATATGTCTGGGTATATGTAGCATCTCAATCACAAAAAAAAAAAAGCCAAATCATATTGAAAACCTAACTGGGGAGTTGGAAAGCTTCAGTGAGTGATTTCTCCCTGATCTCTTCACACTGTATTTGTATCATCACTATCATTATCACCACCCTAACACCACCATCACCATCATCACCCTTAATATCATTATCATTTAGGTTTTCTCTGTCTCTGTCTCTGTCTCTCTGTCTCTGTGTCTTTCTCTGTCTCTGTCTCTCTCTCCTGTTTCTAATCTTGCCATTTAGTTTGGACACATTATGGTACAAAATAGAGGAGCTGGGTTTGGAGGTAAAGGTCAGACAATGACTCCTCTTCCTTATTAAACCTCGCCCAGAGGTGAGATTGCTCCTAGTGAGTGGTACCAAAGATGTAGACTATTCATGATGGAAAGGGACTTTAATGATCATCTGGTTCAACCTCCTCTGTTTGTGAGGAAAATGAAGTCCAGAGGACGGTGCACAATCTATGTAGGCTATACATATACATTCCTATTAAACATAGTTTCACATTAGTAAAGTTGTTAGTAAGAATTAGAACTAATAGGAGTAAACACCAGAAAGAGGAAACAAAACACAACAGAAGGAAAAATTAGCAAACAGTATGCCTCGATCTGCATTCAAACTCCATAGTTCTTTCTTTGGATGTGGATAGCATTTTCCATCATGAGGCTTTTGGAGATGTCTTAGATCCTTGTATTGCTGAGAGGCGTTAATTCTATCAAAGTCAGTTATCACTCAATGTGACTGTTAATGTGTACAACATTCTCCTGGTTCTGCTCACTTCACTCAGCATCAAACCATATAAGTCTTTCTAGGTTTATCTGAAGTCTGCCTATTCATCATTTCTTATAGCACAATAGTATTCCATTACATTCATATATCACATTCATAATTATAATTACTATCTGTGTCTTTCTTTCCATCCTTCCCCCCCATTTATGCTTTTCCATCTTCTTTCTCCTTTTCCCTCTTCATGAATGTTTTGTTTTCGACCACTGCCTCCCTCAGTCCTACCTCCCTTCTATTAGCCACTTCCCTTTTCTTTCCCCTTTTCCCTCCTACTGCCTATAGGGCATGTTAGATTTCTATGTCTAACTGATTATGTTATTCCCTTCTTTAGCCAAATCTGATGAGAGTAAGGTTCAAACAATGCTCATCTCCCTTTCTTCTTTCCCTCTGCTATAATAGGTTTTTGCGCCTTTTTCTGTGATGCAATTTACCCTTCTCTGCCTCCTTCTTTCTTTTTCTCTTAGTACATTTTCTTAGATCAGATTAATTCACTTACTTGGATCCATTTAACCCACTTGATTAGATTTTTTTCATCATTACATCAAAGTCAATTTATATCCACCCCCTTTATGTATACCTCTTTAACATGGTGTAATAACAATACAGTTCTCGAGAGTTACAAGTGTCATCTTCCCTTGTAGGGATGTAAACAGTTTGCCCTTAATAATAACATGTTGTTTCTTTCCCATTTATCTTTTTATTTCTCTCTTTGACTCTTGTATTTGAAGATCAAATTTTCTGTTGAGCTCTGGTCTTTTTATCAGGAACTATGGAAGTCCCCTATTTTGTTGAATATCCATCTCCTTCCCTGAAAATCATGCTTATTTTTCACTGGATAGTTGATTCTTGGTTATAAATCAAATTCCTTTGCTTTACAGAATGTCATATTCCATGCCCTACAGTCTTTTAATGTAGAAGCTGCAAGGTCCTGTGTAATCCTGACTATGGTTCCATGATATTTAAGTTGTTTCTTTTAGGCTGCTTGCAGTATTTTCTCTTTGATCTGGGAATTTGGGAATTTGGCTACTATATTCCTTAGGGTTTTCAATTTGGGATCTCTTTCAGGAGGTGATCGGTGGATTCTTTCTATGGTTCTAGGACCTCAGGGCAGTTTTTCTTTATGATTTCCTGGAAGATACTCTCCAGGCTCTTTTTTTCATCATGATTTTCAGGTAGACCAATAATTTGTAAATTGTCTCTCCTGGATCTATTTTCCAGGTCAGTTGTTTTACCAATGAGGTATTTTACATTTTCATCTATTTTTTCATTCTTTTATTTTTGTTTGACTGATTCTTGCTCTCTCATAGAGTCATTAGCTCCCATTTGCTCAATTCTAATTTTTAACACATTGTTTTCTTCTATTAGATTTTGTACCTCCTTCCCCATTTGGCCAATTTTATTTTTTAGTGACTTGTTTTCTTCAGTGTACTTTTTTTCAGTTGGCTAATTGTATTTTTAAAGGATTTGCTTTCTACAGTTAATTTTTGTCCTTCCTTTTCCAAGCTATTGACTCTCTCTTTCATACATACCTCTCTTTTCTTTTCCCATTTTTTCTTTTACCTCTCTCATTTGACTTTTAAAATCCTTCTTGAGCTCTTCTAAGAAGGCTTTTTGGGCTTCAGACCAGTTCATATCCCCTTTTGAGGTTCCAGATGTGGGTTTGTTGACAATGTTGTCCTCTTCAAAATTTCTGCCTTGATTTTCACTCTTCCCATAATAAGAATCTATTGTACATTTCTTTTTGCTCATGGTGTTTGCTTATTCCCTGGCCTTTAAAGAGATTGACCTCTCCCGCTGGGGAGCAGAGGGCACTGACCCAAGTTTCTTGTGTTGGGAGACTAGGGCCTGGTCTATGGCTTTGTGTGCTGGGCCTCCAATGTTGGCAGTTGGAGGCTGAAGGATTCTGGCAGCTTTCCTGGTGTTGGACTGGAATCAGCAACACTGGAACTCTAGGGATAGGATTGAGTAGTGTGGCTACTGGAGATTTCCTGCTCACCCAGGCCTTTCCTTCCTTTTGCTTTCTTCAGCTCCTTTCAGATGGATGTTGTAAGGTGTTTATCCACATAGGGTCCCTTGGAGGGCTGCTTCCCTTAGTTTTGCTGAGGCACTGGGTGAGCCAGTTGCTGTAGAATGCTGAGTCACCTTGTGGTTTTCTGAGCTGGTTTCCACCAGTTCTCCCACCCTCAATGAGGCACTCAGGGGTCCAGGAGTTGGTGTTTGCCTGCTCCCCCGCCTTGGCTTCTGGATCTCTTCCTGATATGCTGAGGTGGGGCATTCCACTAGATTGCTGGGATGCCTCCTGTTCTGTACTTCTCCCCTTCCCCCAAGGTAAGAGGGGCCTTTCCAGTTAATTCCTCAAGCTACCTGGGCTGCTGGACTGCCACATCCCATCTTTCTTCTGGTTCAGCTGTTTTAGGGTTTTTCCTGGGGTGATATTTTCTGGGCTTTCAGGGTTTAATAAGGGAGGGTAAGAGAGACTCACCTCTTACTCCACCATCTTGGCTTCCAGAAGTGGAAGCTCAGACCAGTGTTCTTGCCAATATAACATGCACCTTCCCTATACAATTGAGTCTCGATTACACAGCCTCAACATCTGAACTGGGCACACAGTAAGTAACCTCCTTAATAAATCTCATTTCCTTTTTGTAACAGTAATCATTCACTGGGATTGGGAATTCTCCTGACACCATTGCAGATTGGCAGCTGTTCTGTACCTTAGTCTTAGAACACTGCTCTGGAAGCACCAGGAGGCTAGGTGAATTATCCAGAGGCATGTAGACTGTATGTGTCAGAGGCTAAGATCGAATCCAGGTCTTCCTGATTTTAAAGTCATTTCTTTTCCATTATTTCACACTGCTGCTCTTATTTAGAATTATTTATAATTAAATTGAGAAGTGCCATTCCCAGGGGTTTTTAAACAGCACTCAATAAATGTTTGATGATCTTTTAGCAAGCTAGTGCCTCAAGAAACTCCCACGACTTGAGCTAATATTTTGGGGGCTTCTCAATATCGTATTTTTGGCTCTTTCCCTATGCAGTGAGAACCTACTCTCTGAGAACATTAGAATTTAGCTAAGTTTAGCTCTCCAGCAGGCATATACAATATCAACTCTGGTAAGAAACAGGCCAACAGTAAGCATTTAGACATGGAAAGATTATTCAAGAAAATAACAAATAGAGAAAGCACTTGTATCCAAGCAACATTACCAAGGGAAGAAGGGAAGAGTTATGTATCCAACCTCCAGGAGACTTGTTTTTTCTTGAAGCAGCAACCCCATCCTTTCAGCTTCCCACTAGTTAAGTCTTAGTTCACACAAAAGTTTCATAATAATAAGGAATGCTTGGAAGAAATCCTGGTAGTCTGTATGCGTTACTGGGTGGCTTCTGGAACAATTAAATGTTAGCAGCCTTTATCCTAGGTCCCAGATACTCTTCTTTTCAAAGGTTTTGCAACTACTATCTTGAAGATGAATTCTACAGCTCCTAGTCTACCTCGGCTGCTACCGGTATTTTCAGTTCACTTGGCTAAATTTGGGTTAGGAAGCTCTGGCTGCTCTCCTGGAGGCTCTTACTCCCTTTGCCTACTAGATTCTGGAAATATTTTCTTGTGCTGTCATTCTGAAGCCCTTACTCCATTCCTTTGCAAATGTGTGTACCTTGGGCCCCAGGATTATGGGAGAGTGAATCCCTTTTCTATCAGAATATGTGCCCTCCTGCTTCCTTCCCATATTCCTCATAGAGGTGAGGTAGTGGTGGTAGTGGTGAGGTGTTGGCAAAGGGAAAGAAAAGGAAAAAAAAGATTCAGTAATCTGCTGCTGGCTGTTGGGAATGCTTGACTCATTTTTATGAATACTGTTTGCCTCTGGCTTAGAGATCCAGAAAAAAGCTCATCTTTCCCTTAATCTGTGAGTCTGAGAAAGGAGAATGAATGCTTCTTCCTTATTGAAGTAAAAAGCAATGATGTCCATACCTGGGAATATTTCTTTGTCCACATCCCAAGGGCTGGAGGGAAGGGGGTATAATAAAGGAGAGAGTATGAAGACTAACTTCATTATGGTGGAGGAGTTTTTTGCCCATTTTCCTTTGCATTTCATTGATTGATGATAAAACTGTTATTACAGACTATCAAAGGAAGAGACCCAAGAGAGTGAAATACCCCCAGAAAGGTGGGGGCTAGAGCCAAATTCTGGGATCACAAATTTAGAGCTGGAATTCATCTTTGAAGTCATTGAATCCAACTGTCTCATTTTGCAAGTGAGAAAACTGAAGAGGTGAGAGAGAGAAAGAGAGAGAGAGAGAGAGAGAGAGAGAGAGAGAGAGAGAGAGAGAGAGAGAGACAGAGAGACAGAGAGAGAGTGAGAGGAAGTGACTTGTTCCTTGTCACCCAGGGAGCAAATAAAAGGTCCAAGATTCAAAACCAATCCTTCTCACTCAAAATCTAGCACTCTTTTCATTGTACCAGTCTGCTTTCTGAAGTAGATTCTGAATTTTGATATGTTATCAATATTTCATTTGCTATACTAGACTAGGATCATAAAAGGTGTTAAAAGACATAACTAAAAAGGGCACTCAGCAGTGCCACATGGTACAGCAACGTCCAAGTTTGTGGACATATTGTGTCTGGAGGAATGTTGCAATTTATTAAAAGGGCACAGGTGTGTACAGATTGCACAAGTGTGTATCCTGTGTACAGGTGTGACATAGAGAAGTTTAAATACAGCACCAATTAGTGGTTAATTTAACTATTTGCTTCAGAACAAATTCTAACACTATAACTGGATTTTTAACTATGATAGAGCCTTTGAACCAATATTCCAAGAGAATTCCACACCACAGCTATTACTATTACTCATGCAGCTGCCACAAATGCTCATGTCACACCTGAAAAGCAATGTTCTGTGGAAGCATGCTGAGCCCTTTCCCCATTCCCTCTTTAGTCTGACTATATGTTAAAGACTAAAATAAGGTTAATACTTTAGTCTCATGTCTTTTTTCCTACCTGAATGAGGAATCTTACCATTCTTTCTTTATCTATCACTTTTAAAACAATGTCCTGCATTGGAATCCTCTTACCACATTCTTATCAAAGCTCTAACCACTTTCTGAAGGGAAAACTGAGTTTGAAAATGTCAGAAGGAAGGCCAAACTTTTGAAAAATGGATTCAAGTGGTAACTAGATAGGGAGGAAACACCTTAATCAAGCTAAGCTTATGAGGTTTAGGAAAATGATTCACCAAGATGACTATTGTATGTTTGCAACATTTTAAGTGACTATTGTTATGTTTCATGAATTAAAACTGAACTGAACTTTCCTCTAAGCTTTATAACCATGTTTTATCTTATTGTGGAATTTTTTTCTTTCTTAGGAAATACTATAAATTGTACATTTAAAATGGCTTGTGGCAGAGAGATTTTCAAAGGCAAGCAGGATGGATTTCTGTCCTTCTGGATCTTCTCTTTCTCTAAGCAAAAATGTAACTTAGATTAATTTAACTAATACATTTCATATCTAGACAGCTTGTATCCAAAAGGCAGAGTACTGATTTTTTTCTTTGACTGTTCAAAAGACTAACACTGGCCTGGTTAAGGAAAGGGGCAAGAAATAGATGCAGCTTTCTTGGCATGAGAACTGTCATGGTCAGGTCCCCTTCCTAGGTTTCTCTGCTGCTCTTTTTTATTCCCTACCACTAGCTGCTATGGAATAGGTAAGCTCAGAAGTCATCCCCTTCCTTGATTAATCCAGTAGGAAGTAATCTCTCCCTCTTAATTTATATAGTCACTTTTATTTCTACTTCTGATATAGAACTGATTTAAATGCATTATATTTAAAATATTAAAATGCATGCATATATACATACATACATGTGGGCTATATGCTGTCTCTCTTTCTTCCAAGCTCAGTGTTAGTTGCTGTCATAAACATATGTGAAAAATTATATGAAGTCCCTAAATTCAAGTTACTTTCAGTCTAGTGGTACTACTAACAAACAGCTACAATTGCACATACGCGCATGTATATATCCATATATATAGACATGTAAGTATATGCATATATGTAAAAAAAGATGTACAAAAACACATATGTATGTGTTTATGTGTGTGTACTATCTAGATGTGTCTATCTATCTACTCACATGTCCCAAGAATCTTAGTGTAGTTTTAAACTTTTAAAGTTTAAAATTGTGTGTATACATATACACACAGTTTCTGGCGATTCAGGAAAAAGCTCTTTTCTCTCTTAATCTGTGAGCCTGAGAAAGGAGTATGAATGTCCCCTCCTTATTTAAGTAAGCGCTGAGGGCGTCCATTCTTGGAAACATTTCCCCATCATGGATACTATTATGTGCATGTGTGTGTTTGTCTGTACTTTGACATCTTGTGTGTGTATAGGCTCACATACACACTTTTAAACTTTATTAGCTTAAAATGGGGATGTGTGTATACATATACATAAAAACTCAAAATTGGGATGTCTATATATACATATGCACAGATACACAAAAACACACATGCGTGCATGCACACACACACACACACATATATGGATATTTTAGTAATCATAACTCTTTATTAGTAGCACCACTAGATTGAAGGTAACTTGAATTGGTATTTGTATTTGTCTTGTGTGTTCCCCACAATAGCTACCACACACTGAGCCTGAAGAATGAGAACTAGCATAGTTTGATGGAAAGCACTGGATTTTGGGTCAAAAGCGGTAGGATGCTGTGGTGATTTAAGTAGTGGTCTATGAGTCAGGAAGGGTGAGTTGAAATCCCACCTCAGACTTTACCAGCTCATATATGGTTCTGGGCAAGTCACTTGACCTCCCTCATTCAGTTTCCTCATCTAAAAAATAAAAAAAAAAACTTGGGACTAGATAATCTTTAAGATTCTTTTTCCATCTTTTCCTACTAAAATACTAGTTGGGGGTTTAATATATACTTCCCCCCCCAATATTAACTCTGAGTTACTTAATAGTGTTACCACTTATCCACCAGCTGGTCTCAGATCTAATCCGATCTTTGACTTTTTCAGCTGATTTATGGTGAAACTTATCTTTTTTTTTTCTTTTTTATACACATCCCAATGAAATCCCAAGTTCTTTAACTTCTTCAATCCTGTCCAATCCATTCGGCAGAAATTCAAGGTAGCTCAGCTCTGATTTTATCCCCAAATAAGCATTTAGGTATGCTCTCATTTGGAAAGGGACACACCCTTCACCCATTTGTCATGTGAAAAGGGAATACAAGCAAAATTATTCCTGTTGTTTATGCTACAATTAGTAATAGGTCTCAATAACATTGTTCTAACTTATAGAGGCCTCTAAGCTATATTCTTCCAATTACCTATGAAGCCATGCATATAAATAACCTGAAAGAGTCAAAAAATACAGATGTCATGTCTTGGCTCATTTGTACAATAGAATATAAATAAGATCTCTCTCCTTTTTTCTTCCAGTCTCTAGCAATGCTATTACATTTAACTTTCATTTTGCTTTACTCATTTGTCTGTTGCCTGAGCAACTAAAGAAGGCCTTTCATCTTCTCTCAGAGGTGGTAGACAGATAACTGGCTCAAAAACAAAGCAAAACAAAATCTTTAAGACCACATCATTTACTTTTTCAACAAGGTGGTAAAAATAGACAACTAATGCAGTTAATTTATTTAGCTAGATCGATAGCCACAAGAATGCATCTCAAATGTACTATTTGGGCAACATGGGATATGTTTGTGTTTATAGAAAATGACACCCATGTCATGTTCTATAGAAGAGTCACAAGTGAAAACGAAGTCAAGGCAAACCCAGGATTGAGGCTGACAGATTGCCTCAGAATACAGCTATTTTGGTACCCAGAATCACATGATGAGGTATTCCTAGCAGTCATGTGATGAAAAATGGGATAGCCTTTGCAGATTTACTTGGAGTATTCAGAGTGTGATGATTAAAGTAGAAAAAGAACAACAACAAAGATATATGTGTTTCATTGCCCTTTTCAAGCCTCTTTTCATTTTCATAATTCAGTTTCATGAGAGATTTTCCAATATATAATTCATCCAAAATGTAACAGAAACATTGATACTAGGTAATAAGTAACATCAGTAGCAGACAGGATGTTTTTCTTCGATATCAGGGGAGAAAAGAAGCAAAGCACTAGTAACAAACTTAGTAAGAATCATTGATTCTCAAAGATGTCATTTTGTTTGTAAAGTCAATCAATAAACAATTAACAGATATTTATTAAGTGCCTATTATGTGCTTGCATTGTGCTATTTGTTGGGTAAACAAAGTCAAAAGTGATATGATCCCTGAAATCAAAACACTCACATTTTATCAGAGTAGACAAATCTATGTTTATAGATATATGCGAAACACAAAAATGATTGTGTAGGATAGGAGAAAGGTGACTGGGGAATCTGGGAAGACTCCATGAAGAAAGTAGAATGTGAAGAAGATTTCTTGAAGGAAATTGGAGATTTTATGAGGTGGAAGTGAGGAAAGAATGCATTCCAGGCATGGGAGATAGCAGTATGGGAAATAGTGGATTGTATTTAAGGAACACAAAGAAGACCAGTTGGACTGGTATGCATGAAGGAATTGTGTATAAAAAGGCTGGAATGGTGGTTTGTGGGCAAATTGTTGAGGTATTTACATTATAAACAGAGGGGTAAATACGTGCTCATTGAGGTGATGTGTGTATATAGATATACATATATACATGCCTCAGTTATATCAGCCAATACATGCACATATAATGTGTGTGAATATAGATTTCCTCAGTTTCCTCCTGTGTAGCATGGTACAACTTTACAAAGCTATAAATATTAAAGGAATAGTTAACATTTAAATATTTAACATAATATAAATATTATATATTACATAAATAATATATATAATTATATGTAATTGTATAATATATTCTTAATATATTATATGTAATATATGATTAATATAACAATAATATGTAAGAATAATTATATATAATAATATTATATAAATAAATAAAAAATAAAATAATATAAATATTAAAGAAATAAAATTTCATATTTTTGTATAACACTGAAGTTCAGGAGTATAGCATCCACATTATATACTTTCCCCTACATTTGCACTCAATGTAAAAAACTTTTTATATGAGAATTATGATGGAGACCACAGAACAGTTGAAACTATGCCAGCAAGATGCTTTAAACTGGAAACGTTTAGAAGATAATTATACAAATGTGAGATTTGATGGTTATTATCTATTGTGGCATTTAGAATCTTCACCATTGACCTCAGGGCAGCTAGCTGGTGCAGTGGATGGAGAGCCAGGCTTAGAGTCAGGAAGACTCATCTTCCTGAGATCAAATCTGGCCTCAGACATTTACTAGCTGTGTGACCCTTGACAAGTCATTTAACCCTGTTTACCTCTATTTCCTCATCTGTAAAATGAATTGGAGAAAGAAATGTCAAACCACTCCAATATTTTTGCCAAGAAAGCCTCAAAAGGGGTTGTGAAGAGTTGGACATGACCAGAAATGACTAAACAAAAACCATTAACCTCCTCCAGAAAAATTTCAAGAGAAAGATGTCAATCTTTTTTTTCTTTCTTTCTTAAGATGCCGATGTATACCTAGTTGGGGTATTCTAGTGTTTGGAAGTGGAGTCAGGAAGACTTGAGTTGAAATCCAGCCTCAGGAACTTACTTAGGTGTTTGACTTATGACAAGTCATAAGTCATATCCTCATGTGGCACCATCTCAATATCTTTCACCACCCCCTGTAGCCTTCTTCTGGACACCAATCAGTAGTTTTTTTTTTCTAAAATGGAACTCACAGAGCTATACATAATACTCCACTGTGATCTAACTGGGACAGCAAGAACAGAATAGTTGTGTGTAGTTCACAACAGGGTACATTTCATGCCCAAAATGTGGCAAAGGATAGTCTTTTCAGGTCTTGGCTTTTTGTTTCTGCCAGATTTTCAAGTATATCTGTGGGCCAATCTCTAGTTCATCTTCTCAGATTTTGTACTATCCTTAGGAGCTTTCCCTTTTCTTTGGCCCATAATGTAGAGTTCAGTGTCAAAAAAGGATCTCTTTCTCTTCTCCATTCTTTATTAATTGGTCTTTTTAAAGGGCTGACTACAATAATTATAACAAGTTAACATTTTATGTTGTGTATTTTAACTCATTTGATCCTCATAATACCTTGGAGAGAAATTATCCCAATTTTATATTCTGATTTTTCAGGTGTGGAGTCTGAGGATCACACTGGTTAAATGACTTGCCCAGGATATGCAGCTAATATCTAAGTTTGGATTTGCACAACCCCTGTAGTCACTCAACTGATGAAAAAGGTAGAGCCCTGTTCTGGTACACCAAGAGTAAAAAAGGAGACATCTTGACTTAAGCTAGGTATTACCCATTGGCACATTTGGGGCACAGAAGATATAACAATGTGTGAGCGTGGGGATGCTGTAAGGTTTGGGTAACAAAGGAAGAATATTCTAGGTTATTCTGGCTTCTGGAGCTGGTTCACTCATAGTTGCAGAATTTCAGAGTAGTAATGAGCCCCCTTTCCTGGCTTAGATTGCTTCATTCTTTCTTTGTATTTTCTTTTTGCCATTCAACCAGCATTAGAGTTCAGTTTGAAACTGTTTGGTCAGTAAAAACTATCCTGACATCACATTTGCATCTCTGCTATTTTCTCGACATTAACCTTCATTGGCAATTATTACCAACTGTCTGTACTATGGGTATTTCTGAATTTACACTCTTTCCCAATCTGTCTTTAGTACCAGCGCCAAAATCATCATTCCTATGCATAAATGTGGTCATGTCATTCTGCTCAAAACCCTTTCATGATCCCCTTTTCCTGCTGAGAAATGAACTTTTAAATTTTTTTAAATTTATGGAATAAAACAAGCATTTCTATAACACAGTACAACAAAAAGATGATTGCACATGAAACTTCAAATGCACTGTGCACAACTTGCTATTTTTTTTCAAATACATAACAAAAATTTTATGTAAATTTCTTTTTTTCCCTTCTTTATCCTTCCCTACCCTTCTCCCCCATCCTAGAGATGGCCACTATTGAACCTTCGAATCTTTGCTTGGCATGGAAAGATCTCTACAAACAGAGACCACTCTATTCAGCTTTTTCTCACACCATTCCCTTCCATATACTCTAAGCTGTAGACAAACTAAGTTATTTACTGAATCTCACGAGTGCTACATATTTTCTCATCTGTGTCTTTGTTGATGATATTTCTAATATTTGGAGTGCCTTCCAACTTACACTTAACATTTTGAGTTCCTATGTATTCTTTATGGCCAACTCAATTATATATGTGGCCAGAAAGTCTCCCCACATCCATCCTCCTTTATCCCCTTTTTCCTACATAGCACTTCTCACCTTGCTCATTTACCTATCATGTTTTAATTTTCATGAACTATTCATCTTCAGGTTAAATACACCTACTAGATTGTTAGCTTCCTGAGGACAGAGACCATTATCTTATCTATAATTTATATTTTCCTTTTCACCTAGCTTAATATCCTTGTGCAGCAGACACTTATTCAATATTTCTTAAATGGAATTTAATCATAGCAAATTTTTATCTTTTTGCCTCCGTTTGACTTTCAGAAAATTTTTTTCTTTATTATCTTTGATCTCCCTGGGCTACCATATACCCTGCAACATATCTTGTGTATTCTCTGTTGTCTGTATCTTTTGTTTGTATGAGCTAGAGTAAGGTACCTGTCCGGGTTCTTCTAAATGAAAATGCTTTGGTCTACCATGTTGCCTGTCATGCTACACTTAGTCCATGCTATCTTGCTTTCATTATGTTAAGTGTTTGTTCTGTCCCCTCCCACCTTGTCCTTCTCTCATGTGAGCTGCATCCAGATCCTTAGTTTTCAATCCATTCTTCTTAGTCCCAGGTACAAGCAGTAAGACATCATTACCTCTTCCACATTGGCATTAAAGTCAGCCCAATTTGTATGTGCTACATCCTGAAGATGTCATGATGATGGTTAGTCATGGTTATTGTCCCACCTTCTCAGAGTACCAAAATGACATCACTATGCTAGAGTCAAGTTTCAGTGTGTCTGACTGTGGCTGATTAGACCAAAATGAGCTCAGAATGTTCTTCCATAGGTTGGGCACAAATAGTCCATGTGAACATTTGGGGTGGATTCTCTAAATTTGCCCATCTTGAGTTTCTTCTGAGCTTTACTCACAGAGCATAACACTTTCTCTGATGTGGGCACTCTATGCTGAGCAGTTCTGTGACAGTGTCTCCTATGTCACACAATCAATTCCAAAGTTCTTAAGAGAGACCTTGAGAGTATCCTTGTATCATTTCTTCTGACCACCATATGAACACTTGCCCTGTGTGAGTACTCCATAAAATAGTCTTTTTGGAAAGCATACATTTTGCATTCAAACATGGCAAATCCTTCAGAGTTGCCCTCTCTGAAGCAGAGTTTGAATGCTTGGCAGTTTAGTTCAAGAAAGGACCTCAGGATCTAGTATCTTGTTCTGTCAGGTGATCATCAGAATCTTCCTAAGACAATTCAAATGGAAGTGATTCATTTTCCTGGCATGGTGATAGTATACTATCCAGGTGTCACAGGCATACAATAATGAGGTCAGCACAATGGCTCTGCAGACCTTTGTTTTGGTAGTCATTCTAATACCTCTTCTCTCCCACACTTTCCTTCCAACCCTCCCAAACACTGAACTAGCTCTGGCAATATGTGCGTCAACCTCATTATCAATGTGTACATCCCTGGAAAGCACACTACTAAGGTAAGTATACTTACCTTGGTAAGCATTCAGAACTTCTCCATTTACTGTAACCAATGGTTCCCCGTATGGATGGTGTGGCGTGGCTGTTGGAGCACCTGTGTTTTTTTGCTGTTAATTGTTAGGCTAAAATTAGCACAAGCAGCGGAAAATCAAACTATACTTTGTTGCATCTCAGCTTCAGAGGCTGCATTGAGTGTACAATCACCCACAAACAGAAAATCATGCACCAATACTCCCTTTATCTTGGTCTTGGCTTGTAGCCTTTTCAAGTTGAAGATTTACCATCAGTGCAGTAGCTGACTTTGATGCTGTATTCATCTTCATTGAAACCATTTGACAACACGGCTGAAAACATCATGCTAAAAGCGCATGGGAGCAAGCACACAGCCTTGTTTCACTCCATTGGTGACTGAAACCTGACTAATTACAGTACTTATCCTAGGGTCTCTCCACGGCCAAGACAGTGTTGTATAGTAGAAAAGACACTTTGGAATCAGAGAACCTGGATTCAAATGTTGCCTCTAATAACTACACAGGGTAACTATTTTGATAAGTTACTTTACTTCTCTAGGCCTCAGTTACCTCATCTGTAAAATAAAGGGGTTGGGATTAACATGACCTCTGAGATCCCTTCTAGATGAATAATACTAAATTGCTCCCCACCACTCCCTCCAAATTGGGAGAGTAGTACAATTTCTTTCTTTCTTTCCTTCTTTTTTTTTAGGCAATTGGGGTTAAGTGACTTGCCCAGGGTCACACAGCTAGTAAAGTGTCAAGTATTTGGTCTGGGGCCGGATTGGAACTCAGGTCCTCCAGACTTCAGGGCCAGTGATTTCTTAATAAACCTCATATCCAATGTTGTATTAAAATAAACCTTTAACAATTGCAGAAAAGAGATTCGGAAGCTTGCTTTTGGGGAGTTAGAATAATGACTGAGCCAAACGTTTGGGGGCAACTCACAAAAATACATATTAGAAAGTCAGCTGGAAACTCCATTGCTTTTACTGCTTTCAGAAACATTAGAAATTGGACTTCTCTTTTGTAGCCAATTCTCTTCAACCAAAAGAGAAAAAGCAGGGAGGGGATGAAGCAGTAGGGAGGTTTCCTAATACTCTTTTTTATTGAGAACACTATCTACTGAGTATGGGGCCAACAGCTGAAAAATTGAGCCTGCCTTTGCAGTGTGAGAATGCAGTTCTCTCCCGGGGTCTGTCCAGATGCTCATTAAAACTCAACAAGTATCTCCCACAAGGGTATGTTGTTTAGGCTAACATCTCAACCCTCTTGCTGAAAGAAAGGATTCTGGTGTTGGTGTGGGAAGGAGACAAAGAGCAACATTATAATAATTACAGCAAATTAACTCCTTATACAGGTGCTACCTGCAGGGAAATTGGCCTTTTTGACATGTGCATTCAAAAATAGAATTGAGCGGTTACTTGCTTCTTCTGCCTTAGCTCAACTAGAGACTCTGAAGTTTGAGTCTATCCCCTATGCCATCAGTCCCAGATTCAGGGTTCCTCCAGAATATCTACATCCTAATCCAATGCCTGTCCTACTGGAAACATAAACTGAACATCCTGTGGAAACTGTTGTTTACGGTCTTTCACCTACTCTAGGAAGGATTTGTACTGTCCATATCTTAGAATTCCTGGTTTGGGATGTGTCTTATAGCCAGAAAATCTTTCAGAATCTAGGTGAGTGAGCAGCTCCTGGTTTGATGTTTTTTTAGACATAGTGTTTTTGTTACTGGTCAAATCAGGTCAATCAGCATTTATTCTGCACCTACTATGTACCAATATCTATTGGTCCATTAATTCTATGCTTAGCACACATGTTAGATCCAGTATGTAAAAGACTACAGCTCCTGATACGTAACAAACACAAGAAGTTGTTGAATGGGGTTTCAGAGCTGGTTTCCGACTGGGCAAATTCAGAAATCCCAATATTTTTTGGCAACACTTTGGCACTGCTTCACAAAGGAAGATAGAATTGAGGAATAGAAGGTGTCTGACTCTCTAAGAGCTACTTACTTGACACTCCAGCTCAGGTATGCATATGCCAAGCACCTGGATGAAGCGGTCCTTCCCAGGAGGATATCCTCAGAGCTGAGCAGGATCAAATGAGTTGCTGCCAATCAATCAATCAGTCAATCAATAACACATGTTGGTTAAAATAACAATGACAACAATATCCTTATATAACACTTTAAACGTTGCAAAGCATTTTCCTCATAGCAACCACAGAGGCAGACAGTGAAAGTTTTGTGTTCCCTATTTTTACAGGTAAAGAAACTAAGATTCAGAATTGTTAGAGGCAATGCTACCAAATGACTATAAAGTGACTGAAGTAAAACAGAACATAGCAGCTTCCATTTAGAGAAGGAACAAATACAACTATCGTATCCCTTACTTGAAGATGTTAGGCTAATACTTGGAAGGGACCACAGAGTTCATCTGATTCAAAGTCTCTCATAGGAATTGCTTCCTCAAAAGCCCATGAATGATGATATCCCAAATTCTCTCTGTCAGAATTCTAATTCACAGATCATGGGCATACTTTGTCTAAAACTTACTAAAAATCTGATGTGATGTATGGTGTAATAGAAAACAATGCATAGAAGATGCTGACAATGCTACCCTAAAACACACTGATTGATCCATTTATTCAGTTATTTAATGCAATGCTAGGAAAATGATTTCCTCTAATATGTCACCTCCTTTTATATTATCATTAGTCATGTACTATAGAATACTTTGGGTATCTGAAGAATTTAAGCTGAGGTTTAACTAAAATGTAATGGAAAGGTGAATGGTGAATATGATCAGGTTGGTAGGCTGGTCATGGCTATGAGTAAATATAGAATCAGATATTTTGTCAGACTTATAGTTTAGAAAAAATTTAGTTGTGAACTATGGTTTTAGTGATATAGCCACATATGTTGAGCTTAATGATGAGTTTCACCACCTCATTCTACACTGTCTGTCTGGGAGCTAGAAAATATGAAGGGCCTGTGAACCTTCTTATTTCTCTCTAGGGTACACTCCAGACTCTCCCTAACTTTCTCCGTAACGCCTCAGAAACCTTTTCACTGTGGGATCTCATTTCATCCATGGACTTCACACATTGTAGCATCTCCCTCTGATTGGCTGGCTTCTCCTACAATATCCATTTCAAAAATGAGTCCCAGGTCATCCATGTCTTCATTCCTTTTAAGGTGACACCCTTGGCTATCCTGAACTTTCTCTAAAATGTCCTTACTCTGAATACCTTCTTCTCTTCCCCTACCCTTTTCTGCTACCTTTTTTGAGTTATTTTTCTCCATTGCAATTAAGCTCCTTGAGGTCAGGGGGCAGCCTTTTTGTTTATATTTGCATTTTCATGGGCCCTGGCAGATAATAAGCATTTATAAAAGCTTGCTAACTTGATTTGACAAGAGTCAGATGAAAATTTGAGGCACTGAGAGGCGTGAACCAGTTGATTTGCTTTAGCATCAAGTCACTTATCTTGGATATGTAGATTCTTACTGGGAGAGTCAGAGGAAATATCCAGGAAGTGATTCTTGGAGACTATAACTATTAAACATTTCAGCAGTGTAAATATGGGGAGATCATGCTGCCAGGACTGGAATCTTTGACTATTGTCCCCGCTAAGGTTATCTTCCTTGGAATTGGATGGTATCTTGTACTCCTATTCCTGGTCTAGTGTTATATACAAAGTAGTTGGTCAGGGAAGCTTTGAGATTCATTTTTTATTGCCAAGGATTAGTCTACCAATATGAATTAACTAGCTGGAAGGAACCTTAGAGGCAATCTAGTGTGAATCCCTCCTTTTACTAGTGAGGAAAATGAAGTCTAGAAAGTAAAAGTTACTTGCCTAAAGTCATACTGGATAAAATGAGGCAGATCAGAAATCTACTTAAATGAGAAAGAAATGAACTGTTAACATCTTTCAACTCCTTGGCCAAGAAGATAAAGAGGAAATCTACAAAACATTGCTAGTCCAACTGAGTACACAGGCCATGTACCACAACTGCATAAACCTGCTTAACTATTATTTTCACAGATTGTCCAAAACAAAAGATAAGAATAAGGAGACAGCATTACTGAGTCTAGATTCCTAGACATCAGAGATGATATGGTTCATCTTGAATGTGGGTCATTTTATAGCTTTCATGTAAGACCTCAAAAACAGCAGACACTGAGAACATCAACCATGTTAAACCATGCTTAGATAGCTTACAAGCACATTCTAGATAATAAAATAGCAGAATTTTAGAACTGGCAGATATCTTCATTTCATAGTGTGGCTTTAGTAAGAGATAGCATGATAGACTTGAAAGGATGATGGAAAGTCAGGATATGAGTTCAAGTCCAGGCTGCTACAATCAACCTCTCTACATGTCATCTCACTTCTAAGGCTCTCTATTCACTCCTTTGTAAACTGAGAGGAGTGGATTAGTTTTGTCTGAGGTTCCTCAAAGTGATAAGGGCAGGAACTATTTGATTCTTATCTTCTAAACCCCAGTGCGTCACCTATTGACTGACACATAAGAGAAGCCTAAAAATGCATGTTGAATAAATGTTTCAGTGAATAAATGAATGAGTGAGGGAATGGAAGAAGGAATGGATATGGATGGATAATAAGAAATATAATATGACATTTTATTTACCATACTTTTTTCCAGAAAGACTTTATCTAATGATAATATCCTGGATGACTTCTTGGCAAAGAGAAGTTCCGCCCAAAGATAAACTGAGAATCTGCTTTGTTCATTATGCTGCTAGGTGCCATTAAAAGATACATGTATAGGATACTGGCTCTTCTCTTACTGGAGAAGCAGGACAAAAAACATGAAATATTGAAATAAGAATGAAAGACAGAAATGACCAAATGATGAAAAGAATGGTACAGACGGTATGATATGAATTCAAAGGACAGAGAGATCTGTGTGAACTGGGATGTTTGGGGAAGGCTTTATGGAGGTCAGACATAGTTGATCTTTGAAAGACTGGTAGGATTTGGATGGGAAGAAGGGAGGGGAAGAATTGTACAAGAAGGTGAAGAATAGGTCATTTCTACTTTTCTTTTCCTCATCATTCTTTTCAGCAAAGTCTCAGAACAGTCTATGCATCTGATCCACTGGATTCATTTGCAGACTCAAAAACTACTTCTAATTTCTCACCTCTAATTTCCCTAAATAGCTCTTGGGATGATGTATTACCTCTTCTCTTTTTTATCTTGACACTGTTACCAACTAAGTAAAATTATAAGCAAAGTGCACTAGTAAAGGAATCAAATGGTATGAAGTGGGATGTTCTATTTTGTGGAGACTCTTTTTTTATTATGTGCATCAATGACAATGAGAACAGTGGGAAGCTGGGAAAGGCTAAGACAGCGACAAAGCTGATGTTGATGCTATCTTGACCTCAAGCTCATTGAAACCTGACAAGCAGCTTAAGCTTCCCTTCTCTGCTTCTTTCAGCTACTCCTCTCCTGCCTTTTTTGGGGGGAGGGTATATTTCAAAATGAAATAGAGGACAAAATCACCCTCTGTTGATTAATTCCCATGATCTGGGAACCAATGCACAAGTGAAATAATCTTAAGAATTTCCATCTGCCAGAACTTCATATTAAATGAAAGTTAATTTAATAGTTGTATTCATCTCCTGACAAAGGAAGACTTCATAATCTTCATTATTCAAGTAGAGAAGTTTAAATAGAACAATTGGGTCCCATAAGGGGCCTTATATAATGCCTTTATGAAGACGTCCTAAAGAAAATCATAAAGCACTAGCCGTTCTTCATAATTACTGCACTTCTTGTCTTTCTTTCTTCCCTCTCATGTCTCCCTTTTCCCTTGTCTAAATTTTCATGACAAAACTTCAGGGTTTTTTTTTCTCCATTTAAGTTTCTCTGCCTTGGGATTGCAACTGTCAAGAGGAAGAAGCAAAAATAGATTTGAAATGATTCCTTTATTATTTTTTCTGAGACCAGAATAGAACAGAAGCTGTATTTAGCAATGTATGTATTCAAAGAAATAACAGAAAATATTTATCTTCTGAATGTATTCATCTAACTATTTGTTCAAAAAGTATTCACTAAAAATGGACTATGTGTATCACACAGATGAACATTATTTTAAAATCTTGATTTGTCTCTCATCTCTTCTTGCCAGACCCTGTTCAGATTCAGTGAACTTGAGCCATCATATTAAATTACCAGTTATCCCTGAACCCTGAGATTCTGGCTGGTTCTCTTACCAGTTTATTTCTTTATTCTGTAAGAAGACTATTTCCATACTGTGGCAGAGAATCCATGCTCACATAACTTTCAAAATGTCCCAGTACCTAGCAGAGTGTTGTGTACACAGTAGGTGTGCTTATTAATTAATTAATTAAACTGATGCAGAGAAAAAAATAAAATCAATTTTAAGAGCAATGTTATATTACATATATCTATCTATCTATCTGTATATATAGCTGCCAAAATGTTTTTTTCTTTTGATATGTTATATGTAGTACAATAACTTGAGTCAGCATGGCATGGTGGATAGAGAGCTGACCTCACAAGCAAGAGGAACTGGGTTGGAGAACTACATCTGATTCATACTACCAAATCATTTAACTTTTCAGTGCCCCAGGCAAACCACAAGGTTTTAATCTGCTTGGTAGAGGTGGATTCTTTACCAAGAATTCCTTATACCAATGAAATCACAGGTCTGGTAAAAGGAGGAAAACATAACTAGAGATAATTTTATCCCCTGATCGAATTATTTTAATAAAATGATTTTTTTTACAATTACATTTTTCGATTAACAAGTTGTTCACTCTTTTCCTTCCCCCCTCCCCCACTTGGAGAACTCTTGGATACAATGGATTTCTTATTTCAAAATCATTACTAATGATAGGGTACCTAGGCCTGGTGACATGGGAAGTGACTCACTGGGAGAAGACTATTGTTTTGATGAAATGAGAGCTCACTCAGAAAATATAATGGCATTTGCAAGATAACAGACACTTGGGTGCATTTTTACCTGCTGCCCCTGGCTAACCTTTAGTTTCCTTGTGATTTCTAGTTTCTAGGGGCTTTTCCGGCTTTGACACAATGCTCCGCTTTAGGTAGTGATATTCATACTTCCATGTGTACCCTCATTTGGGACCATTCCCTTAACAGCCCCTTAACTTCATTGCTGGTTATTTGTTCATAGGCTTGTGATCCAATTTCCAAAAGTGCCTAAGGCCAAATCATGTACCCAAGAAAAACCAGTAATGGTTCTTCTTTCATGTGTAGACAATAAGTAGATGTGGAAATTTGTTCACAAAAAGGCTTAGTCTCATCAGTTTTAAAGACACAGGTAGTCCGTCAAAGGAGCCTACCTATACCCACATGATAGATGATGCAGAGGCCTCCATGATAGACAACCTAGCCATACTCCAAAGACCCTCCAAGTATATTTCCATGTTACTGAAACTGTGCATGCCCAGACTTGCTCAGTTTACACATTTTCTTCTATTTGAAATTTGCTGTCTTTGGCAAATAAGCAGAGATGCATTTTTTAAAAAAACACAGCTGAATTACATAAGTATGTGAATAAAACAATTTTCAGATGGAATTTGAACAGTTTAAGACAAAAAAATTAACTTTGAGGGGCAGCTAGGTGATGCAGTGGATAAAGCACCGGCCCTCAAGTCAGGAGGACCTGAGTTCAAATCTGGCCCCAGACCAAATGCTTGACACTTACTAGCTGTGTGACCCTGAACAAGTTACTTAACCCCAATTGCCTGAGAAAAAAAACTTTGGTGTGAACATAAAAATAATTAGATCCTCTTGTGAACGATGCAGAATGATGGCTAACATATGTGGTAACAATTTGATTTTATAAAGAGAAAGATAAAAACTTTTATTCTTTAAAACTTCAAAAAGTCTAAGTGTAAAGAAACATTTTAATGACACCAAAATGTGACACTCAATGATGTTGAGGATTTTAGAGTTGAAGAGGATCATTGTATCTCAGTTTATTTGCAGGTAACTGCAAATAGGATAAAACTAAAAAAAAAAAAAGAAAAATCGTGCAAACATTTGAAGACTGAGATATGATTTAGAAAAGACTATTCCTTTTATAGGGAAAATCTAGGGAAGCTATTTTTTTTAAGTTAAAAGCAAATCACTAAGAATCAAGAGGTTCTTGTTTAAGCCACTGAAGTAGATAGGAAGTAAAGGCAGCTAGGTAGTGTATTGGATATATTGCCTAGCCTGGAGTCAGGTGGACTCATCCTCCTGAATTCAAATGTGGCCTCAGACACTTACTAGCTGTGTATCTCTAGGCAAGTCTCTCAATTCTGTTTGCCTCAGTTTTCTCATCTGCAAACTGAAGTGGAAAAGGACATGGCAAATCATTCCAGTATCATTGCCAAGAAAACCCAAATGGAGCCATGAAGAGTCAGATATGAATGAAAACGCCTAAACAACAAAGAAAGGAGGTGGGGATAGAAATATTATAGCCAAATTCAAGAACTCCTGGGTCAAGGAGAAAGTATTGCCAAAAAACAAAACAAAACAGAAAGAATTCAAATATTGTGGAGCCATAGTCAGGATAACATAAGATTTAGCAGCTTCTACATTATATATATATTACATAATATGATATTTTTGGTATCAAAGGAGCTAGGATTACAAACAAGAATTATCTATACAGCAAAACTGAGTATGATCCTTCTGGCAAAAAATGGATATTCAATGAAATAGAGGACTTTCGAGAGACCAGAACTGCATAGAAAATTTCAAATACAAGACTCAATAGAAGCAGGAACTTGATACAGGAACCTGGGAATTAAAAATACAGTAAGGAATCAAAAGGTTACTCTGTCAGAGCTGTGGCATTTAGAAGCAGTCAGCCTACAGAAGGCTACAGCTAAGTGATTCTTTATCTGCGGGAAAGAGAATTGACTTCTTTGGCCCAAGAGCTTCATTGACAGCTGCTGCTCTTCAGCACTACCTGGAGTGTTCTCTGCTGACACCTATGACTTGAGAAGGGAAAAAATACAGAAGAGCCTCGGCAAACGCTTTCATAGTCTGGTGAGCTGGCTAGGTTTGTTTTGCCTGGCTTAAAGAGTCAACCTGAGCTATGTTGCTTTGAACTCTATTGTAATTAGACAATGCAGCAGGCAGGTGATGGAAAAACTAGCTAGGCTGGTCTGTATAGCACAGAGATGACCAACCTAACGAGCTTCACAGTTACCTGGCCAAAAGAGTATTACTATTCACATTAAGAAGCTACATTTTCTAAACATCCTTTTAAAGGTGATTGCTAATTAAAAGAGCTTATAAAGGATATATTTGAGTAGAAAAGAGAGTGTTGAGCATCAATAGTCAAAGGGTATGTAAAGAAATAGTTTTCTGTGGTGCTGATATTCTTGAATAGACCAATGACACAGAAGGCTGAAGTACAGAGTTGGTGAGTTACCCTAACTCATGTGCCTAACTTCCAGGTACTTATTAATTTTGACACCTTTTAACTACCAGTATTGAGCACATTGGTGGGACATTTAGAGACCCTTAGGCCTTAGGACCTTTAGAGAATTTGAGCATAACCATATATAATACACAGTCTGTACCTCTAGATTTGCAGTGAGTGAGTCAATGGAGTGACATTTCATATATAAACACACCTATATGTGTATATACATAAACACATATATATGTTTTATAAACATACATTTATAAACACATACATGTGAACAGATAATATTTATATGTACATGCATATGTATGTGTGCATATTTATGTGTGGGTATGTGTACATGTGTATATAAACCCATATGTAACAGTTATCTTCATAGAGCTGTTAAAGTTAAACTCATGGGAGTTGATGAGGCTAACAAGAAAATGTAGAGAGAAAAAAAGAGGGCTTAGGAGAAAAACTTAGGGAACACCTAGAATTAGGGGGCATGATATGGATAATAAACTAGAAAAGAGTAATAAGAGGTGATCAGGCAGACCAGAGAAGAACCAGGAAAGAGTAATGTCACAAAAAGCCCAGAGAGTGTAGAGTAGACGAGAAGACAAGATAATCAAGGACCTCAAGTGCAGTAGCTATATCAAGAAGTCTGAGGGTTAAGCAAACAAAACAAAACAAAACAAAACAAAAAAATCTTTGCATATTAATGGACTACTAGATACTTTGAAGAGAGTGGTTTCAGTTGAATTATAAAATTAGAAGAAAAATTCTAAGGGTTTAGATGAGAGGATGAGTAAGAGGACAGTAAGCTGACAACAGATACAAGATCATACCATTAGGAAGTCCAATAAAGGTTTTTCAAAGACAGAGGCTATTTGGAAATATTTGAATAATGAGGAAACCAATAGAAATGGAGAAACTGAAGATGTGAGAGAGAATAGATTTTTTATGATGTAGTGTGCTGGAGAAAATGTGGGGTAAATGGTTATATTGAAAGTTGGACCATGACAAGGAGAAGGGCCAACTCTTTGTAAGAAACCAGGGGAAAGGAGGAAATAGTGGAGGATAATGTAGATATAAGATGAACAGAATAGGGAAAGGGAGAGGTCACACCAAATGGCCTTGATTTTCTCAATAAAGTAAGAGGAAAGACCTTCAGACGAGTGGATTGAGGGAAGGGAAAACTTGGCAATAAACACAAGTGGTGCTGGAATGAAGCAGTGCATATATACATATATTATATGTAATAATAATATGATATGTGATACACATTCACACACACATACATATATATACATGTACACATACGTGTATACACAAACACACACACACATATATATATATATATATATATATATATATATATATATATGTCTTATGGTTTATCCTGGAAAGACTGTGCTGGCATTCACATTGATGGTGCAAAAACAATGGTGGGTGAAACTACTGGTGCCATAGCATGAATTAAAGCAGGGACGCCAAACTGTCCTAGTACTCATTGAATTCTTCACCACCACACATTAGCAGAAAAAAAAGAGACAGACTCACTTAAGAATGTTCTTGGTGAAGCAATAAAAATTATTAATTTGATTAAATCTCAGCCCTTGAGTAAATATCTTTTTATTACTCTGTATGATAAAATGACACACATAAAGTCTTTCTACTGGTGTTCATTTCAAGGAAAAGCAATTTTGTGTTTGTTGGAGGTGTGATTTGAATTAGCTGCTTTTTTTTTCATGGAACACCATTTTGACTTGAAAGAATGTCTGACAGATAAACTGTGGTTATTTAGACTTGGCTATTTGGCAGCTATTTTCTCAGAAATGAAAGAAGTGAGCCTGTCACTTCATGGAAAACAACTGACAATATTTGTTGCTGATGATAATATTTAAGCTTTAAATGAAAATTAGAATTTTAGAAAACTTTTATCTGCCCCTGTGATCTTGACAACTACTAAGTACTTAAAGACTTTTCCTGATCAGATTAGTGATGATATTAATGAATGTGATTGTAAAGTAAAATGTGTCAACATTAGGAACATTAGGAAGACCTGCCTAATTCAGTGAACTGGTATTTTCCAAATAACCCATGTATGATGTCAGAAAATCATGCATGGGTAAGTGATCCATTTAAAGCTAAATATGAATGAATGAACTTTAAGGTAACAGAGTACAAAAAGTTCATTGATATTTTTTTTTTCAGATTCTACATTGCAACCAACTTTTAAGAAATTACCACTTGTCAGGTTTTGTAGTGTCAAAGAAAAATATCTAAAAATATCTGAAAAAGCTATTAAAATACTTCTTTTTTCAATTACATATGTGTGTGTGATACTTGATTTTCTTCAGATACTTTAAACAAAACATCATAATAACAGATTGAATTCAGAAGCAGATATGAGACACTAGCTATGTTCTATTAAATCAGATGTTAAAGAGGTTTGCAAAAGAGTAAATCAATGTAACTTATCCATAATTTTTTATTGTAGAAAATAATTATTTTATTAAAATATGGTTTTTACATTAACAAAATAGGTTTATGATTGCTTTTTTAAATGAATTAGCACATATTTGAAAAATTATCAATTTTAATTTCTAATACGGCAAATATTGATAGATATAATCCATGCAAACAGAAGTTCTTTGGGGACATCAATAAGTTTTAAGAGCATAAAGGGGTCTTGAGAATGAAAAGCTTTAAAGTGACTGCTGTAGAGGATATATGATTGAAAAGAAAGGGATGGAAATGAGAAATACTGTGGGTGTAGAATTGCCAGGCCTTGGAAATGGATTGGAAATGAGGGCTAGGAGAAGGAAGAGTTAAAGGTTATTCTTAAAATTCAAGCCTGGGTAACTGAGATAATTGTAGATCTCCAAAGAGTCAGAGAAATTAAGGGAAAAACGGGTTAAAGGGTGGAAGCGGAAGGAGGGAACAGAGGTGATGAAGTCAATTTTGGATGAACTGAATTGGAAGTCCTGGCATACTTTCCAGATACCAGTATCTAGGAAGAAGCTTGTAATGAAGACCTGGAGTTCTGGCAGTAACAACAACAACAGCAGTAACAACAATAGCACTTAACATTTAGATAGCACTTTAACACTTTAAGGTTTGAAAATACTTTACATGTATAAACTCATGAGATGCCCACAACAATCTTATAAGGTAAGTGCTATTATTGTCCCTATTTCAGAAATAAGGAAGCTGAGGCTGAGAGAGAATGACCTGTCCATTATCACACAGCTAGTAAGGGTCTGAAGCAGGATTTGAACTCTGGTATTTCTGACTTTAAGCCCAGCACCTATATATATATATATATATATATATATATATATATATATATATATATATATATATATATATATATATATATATACACCTATATAGCATCTTATGTATTGTCTTTGTATTATAACTTGATTTGTTGTAACTTTTATTAACCGGCTTTCATTCCACAGAAAATGTATATTTTTAAGCACTAGGAATTCTTACGAGAATGTCATGCAAACATTGTTTTCTTATCTATTATATTGCGAAGTCATCATGTCCTGAATGCCCCTAACTCCATGTCTTCCTTAGCTAACCAAAATGTTATTTTATTATTCTGAAGTTGAACCTTCCTTCTGGGTTAGGTCTCCATAGTCAAAATTCTCCTGTTCTCAGGTAGCATGCTTCAAGGGGCTCAGAGCTCTCATTTTATATTGGCAGGAAAGGCCATTTCTATCTTACAAAACACACACACATACACACACACATAGCTAAGTTGTGCCTGGGGAAAAAATGTTCTACCTCCTTGGCTTTTTCAAAGGGCTATATAACTTTGAATTCCAATCAACATGGGCTAAATATAACTAAACAAATTACAGCACTTCCCAAGACCTTCATAATAAAAGATCTTTAAAAAATAAGTAAGTAACTAAGGCAGAAATTCTCTGGTTCTAGTAACTAAGAAGGCCCCACAGCACATTTATAGCTGCTTCTTGCAATGTTTTAAGAGGAAAGTGTCCTAATCTGACATCTGGAGGGAGCAGGGGGTGAATGTGGAGAACCTTCTCTGAAAGTTTTTTTTTTAAGTTTCCCAGAAGGAGCAAGTACATCACAACCTATATTATTAGATATGTATAACAACATCACTCATCAGAAACTCATTTCCAGGGTTTGCAAAACTATATTGTTGACCCCATGAGGACTGGAGATAGCCCAGACTGACTGTCAGGCTTTAATGAGAAAGAGTAGCTTTCTTAGGGAGGCAGATCTTGCTATTCCTAAATGCAGAAGGGTAAAAACAAACAAACTTGCAAAAGCGGCTCAAGTACCAGAGGTTGCCAGTGAAAAGCTTTCCAAAACTCTGTGCAAAGTGACCGACCTCATTCCATTTAATAATGTTAGTGTTTTCTTGTAATGAAAAAGAGTGCAGGTTCACCGAGCACGGGCAAGCATTTCATGAACAATTTGTGAGAGAGTCACTTTGCCTTGTTGCATTTGGGTTGAAGGAAGAACGTGAACAAATTACTTCCAATCACTAAGCATCCTATTACTGGGAGGGCAGATACACTAAGGCTAAGGAACTTAATGTATTAGCTTGAAGGTAGCTAATGTAAGAAGCTCAGAATCTCATGGGGGCAAAAGTATGGTACAGCAGATCAGAAAGTCACTTGGAGTTAGAGGGGCTTGGTTGAAGTCTAGCATGCCCATTTAGTTCCAAGTCTTATGCTTCTGAAGCACTGAACTCTTTTGAACATTATTTTCCTTACCTGTAAAGTGAAAAGGATGGACTAGACCACAGAATCTTTGATCAAGATCTGAAATGTCCATCAAAGTCCAATTAGTGCAACTCCATTATTTTGTAAACGAAACTGAGGCCTATGGAGTTTGTAATTTGCTCACTGAGCTCTAAAATCTAAACCTACCATCCAGTGCTAAACCTATGGTCCTATGTTGATCTTAAATGCTAACATGCCAAACATTGCCATTATCTTAGAAATAATTATTACAAACTCTGATCATTCTAGGGCCATTGCTGAGATGATTGATATGATAAAGATTCACTGATCAATGTGCACACATGAGTGAAATTCAGTCATTTCAGGTGTCTTGTTTTAAGGGCTGCTTAATTTGATTTCTGGTCAAATTCAACTTAAAAAATAAAGGAAATGTGAGAAATTTGATGCAAGAATAAAACTAACACAGGAGAAAAGAGCAAAACTAATTTCTTTGGTCATTTAGTGACTTTTACTTTCTCATTAAAATATTATATAATCTATGGCCATTTTTCTTTCTTTAAACCCTGAAGAGATTGAGATGATGCACTAGGGAACATATAAAATTAGATGAGAAGAGATAGATTGCTATATCTATGAGATTTCCCTCAATTTATTTTTCTGTTTTGTTAATCTTTCAGGCTACCCATTATGAGGTATCATGCAAATATGGTCCTCTTTCACTTAATCCATTTGAGAAGCATTATTTCCAACTATTTTTAGTTTAACAGATCACTAATAAAATTTTCTATTTTGGCTTTCCATTAGTAGGGTGGTTAAATAAAGGAGAGAGAGAGAGAGAGAGAGAGAGAGAGAGAGAGAGAGAGAGAGAGAGAAGAGAGAGAAGAGAGAGAAAGAGAGAGAGAGAAGGAGAGAGAGAAAGAGAGAGAGAGACAGACAGACAGACAGACAGAGACAGAGAGGGACAGGGAGGGACAGAGAGAGACACAGAGAGAGACAGAGAAAGACACAAAGAGAGAAAGACAAACAGAGACAGAGAGGTAGAATTATATTAGTTACATGTCATGAGCTGCCACCAAGGAGGTCAAAATATTTAATTCTAAACTTAAAAAAAGTCTGCCCCAAGGTTTACTTATTCATAGAAACAATCAGAAAGAAGGGAAGGAAATTTTGTATAGATTATATGTACTTGAGGAACTAAGGAATCAGAGAAACAGCTTCACCCACTATGAAATTTTGATGTTTAATTTCTTGTACATTACTTTGTGCTTTATGACAATAACCCAGTAAGTTCTCAGAGAGATGGCTGAGTTAGAGGTTGCAGCTAAGCTCAGTTCTACTTAACACCCCAAATTAATGATATATGAACCAAGAAATGTATTAACAACATGAGGAAAAGGGGGAAAAATCAGTCTGCACAAGGTAATCCCCATAGGCAAAAACAACAGAAGAACATTTTACTGGTTCCCACTCACAACTTTACCCAGAAGTCTCTGTTTATCACTTATATTATCAAACATTGTGCTATACAAGGTGTAGTACCTTCTATTAGTTGCCTCTTGGAGTGTCCATTTATTAATGATCCATCTGGGGCCCCCTTCTGCTATCAAAACAGATTCATGAATCTACTCAGCAAAATGATGTACATAAGAGATATGGGGTAGCTTAGGGTGAAAGAGGGGCTCAGCTGTGTAGGGTTTGCTTCAAAACTGTCTAATAAAAAGGAATATTATATCTAGCTAGAAAGTCAATTGAAAGGTTGGGTTTGAGGCCAGCTCCCTGTTGGTACCACAAAACAACTAGACCTGACAGATATAAAAATGTTTAAGGGATAAGAATAAAACACATAACAGAAAGGAAAGGACTTCTATTAAAATGTAAGAGGGTGAGTTAGCAAAGCTTGTCTGCAGAATGAGAGAGTTGGACTAAATGGACACTAAGGTCTCTCCAATTCAATGGTTCTAAGAACATGTTCTCTCAAAGTAGCAAGCAGTATATAAACTAGCATAACAAAATAATGACAAAGAGCAGCAATGAAACGAATACATACATATAAATATACGCATTACCTATATATACAAATAGAGTATTTGTTTATTTTTGACTCAATCCTTAAAGAAAACAAGATTAGGAAATAGCTAAGAAAAACCACAGTATTTATAATTTAAAGTGATCTTTATTTCATTTTCAAATGCAAGAAAAAAATACTGTTTGAGCTTCAGAGCTATAGATTTAATAAATTTTAAAATTGAGCTCAATTCATTTAAATTCAATACAATAACAAGGAGGGAATAAAAATAATTCATATAATAAATGCATAATGCCCTGAAGAAAAAGGAAAAATGAACAAAAAAAATCAAGAAAAAAAGCAGTGAAAAAAAGGTACAGAATGAAAATCTTCAGTGAGAAGTAAAATATTGTAAAAATTATATAAGATCTTCAGAAATAATCATTAAAAAACAGTAAGATTCTTCAGAATGGTTCTGAAGAGCAATAAAGGAATTAGGAGAAGCATTAAGAGGATATATAAGGATCATAATCACATTGGAAAAAAAGTAGCTTTCAAAGACGAAAAAAAAAAGAGAGATGAGAAAGTAGAAAATTTAGAGCAAATTATGGTTGGGGCTTTCCAAAATAGTAGATTTTATGAAAAAGAGAATGACAATTTGGAATTCAAACATGCAGACATAGAAGAATAATTGACTGAAAAAAATTACAAAAAAAAAATAGTAAGATTCAAAGAATATGAACTCCTTATAAACCAAGGATACTGAATAGAGAATAAGAAGATACAACATAATTTTTCTAGTCCCTTTAGAAATCAGGATGAAAGAAAAAGCCCTAATAGTGTACGTTATCATATTATTATAAATTATATAAGATTACTCAGAATGACTGGAAACAAAGTATAGCATATAAATAGGGAAGATTCAAAGAACATTCGCAGAGGAACTTTTTCATTAATGAAAAGGTGTCACATTCAGACTTTCAGAATATCAGACAACAAATGCTACCAAAATCCAGTAGAAAATCCCCTACATAGCAAGAGAAATTGGACTGAATCTTTCAAGACCATTCATCATTTATAAGAAATCAATGAAAAATTTGAATATAACAATCTGAAATACAAGAGAATTTGATTTGCCTTTCAAAATAATATCCTGCTAAGCTGAGCTTACTTACAAATGAAAAAATATAGTAAAAAGGGGAATTGAAGTAATTTTTTGAAAGAAATCAGAAGTGAGCAAGATATTTCACATGCAAATTCATCAAACGCAAGACACACTAGAAAGGCAAATAGGTACCATAAACAAGAATAGAGTAAGCAATGAAATATTATACACACTTTCTATTTTCTAAGGATAAAGTGATACTATTTAAAAAATAATACATTCTTTGAAAGCCATTAGAATAACAAAGTGATGATACGTGCAAACTTCAAGATAAGAGCAGTGAAAAATGTCAGGAGGATAAAAGGGGTCTCGAGGTCTACAGAGCTGATGTGACTTGTTCAAGGTCACACCAGTAGTGATAAAGTTTGAACTTTAATGTAGGTCCCCTTAACTACAAATTCAGTGCTCTTTCCATTCTGTCATATTAACTCTAGAACAATGGGATGAAAATAGCGAAAACAACATGTATTAATATTTATGGGATGGGGATAAATCAGTCTTCAGAGAAAAATTAATTTCTTAGG
The DNA here is from genome assembly GCF_003287225.1 of Phascolarctos cinereus. NCBI lineage: Eukaryota > Metazoa > Chordata > Mammalia > Diprotodontia > Phascolarctidae > Phascolarctos > Phascolarctos cinereus. The sequence goes on along the minus strand of NW_027555958.1, from coordinate 147,704,068 downwards.
AGATGTAAATTAACAAAATTTTAAAAAGCTAATTAGTAAATAGCACAAAGTTAAAAATAATATATAAAATCAACAAATTAAAACCTCATAGTGAAGTAAAAATGTAAAAATAAAATTAGAGGAAAAATATCATATTGAAAATAAAAAGACTAATGAATCTACAAGTGAAAGAATTGTTTTAATTTTTAAAAAATGTATATATTTTTTCTCAGTAGCATGTCAAAAATATTTTTAGCATTCATTTTTATAAGATTTTTAGTTCCACATTTTTCTCCCTCTCTCCCTCCCTTCCCCTCTTCCTAAAATGGTAGGCAATTTGATATAGGATATATATATGCTATCGTGTAAGACATTTCCATATTAGTCACAATTGCAAAAGAAGAAACAGATTAAAAGGAAAAAACCCACAAAAAAGAATAAAGTAAGTGAAAAAAATATGCTTTGGTCTGCATTCAGAGTCCATCACTTCTTTATCTGGATATATATAGCATTTTCCTTCATGAGTTCTTTGTATTTGTCTTGGATCATTGTGCTGCTGAGAAGAGCTGAGTCATTCATAGCTGATCATCACACAATGTTGCTAATACTGTGTACAACTTTTTCCTAGTTCTGTTCATTTCACTTTGCATCAGTTTGTATAAGTCTTCCCAGATTTTTCTGAAATCTGCCAGTTCATCATTTCTTATTGCACAGTAGTATTCCATTACATTCATATACAACAGCTTGTTGGTTATTTTTATGTCTTTCCCTCAAATTCACCTTATACCTACACCCTCTGTCTATGTATATTCCTTCTAGCTGTATGGTACATGGTACAATATACAAGTATGTAGGAATGTAAACAGTTCAGCTCCATTGAATCCCTTATGTTTTCTTTCCCCTTTTACCTTTTTAGGCTTCTCTTGTGGCTTGATATTAGAGATCAAATTTCTTGGTTGATTCTGGTGTTCTTATGAAAGCTTGAAATCTTTTTATTTTGCTGAATGACCATTTTTCCCCCTGTGAAGTATTATGCTTAATTTCACTGGGTAGGTGATTCTTGGTTGTAGTCCTAGCTCCTTTGCCTTCAAGAATATCATGTTCCATGACCTCTAATCCTTTAATGTTGCAGCTGCCAAGTCCTGTATGACCTTGATTGTGGCTCCCCAGAATTTGAATTTTTCCTTTTTTGGCCACTCACAGTATTTTTCCTTGACCCTTTAGTTCTGTAATTTGGCTAAAACATTTTTTGGAGTTTTTATTTTGGGATCTCCTTCCTGAGGTGGTTGGTGGATTCTTTCAATGCCTGTCTTGCCCTCTGGTTCCAGGATTTCAGGGTAATTTTCCTTGATAATTACTTGAAAGATGTTGTCCAGGTCCTCCTTTTGAGTATATCTTACAGGTAGTCCAATGATTCTAAAATTGTCTCTCCTGGATCTGTTTTCCAGGTCAGTTGTTTTTCCATTGAGATATTTTACATTTTCTTCTATTTTTTCATTCTTTTGAATTTGTTTGTTTGATTCTTTTTTTAAATATTTTAACATTTTTCATTTAAAGTTTTAAATTCCAAATCTATCCCTGTCTCACTCACTGTCCTTCCCCTCCCCGTCACTGAGATGGTAAGCAATAAGATATAGGTTATACATTGTAATTATGTAAAAAAATTCCATATTAGTCATTTTGTACAGAAAGGCTTGAATAAAAGAAAAAAATGAAAGTGAAAAATAGCATGCTTCAGTCTGTATTCGATCAATATCAGTTCTTTTTTGGGAGGTGGATAGTGTGCTTCATCATTAGTCCTTTGGGATTGTTTTGCATCATTGTACCGTTGAGAATAGCTAAGTCATTCACAGCTCTTCATAGGACACTCTTGCTGTTACTTTGTACAATGTTCTGGTTCTGTTCACTTCACTATGCATCAGTTCATGCAAGTCTTTCCTGTTTCTTTTAAATCATCCTGCTGTCATTTCTTATAGCACAATAATATTCCATTACAATCATATATCACAGTTTGTTTAGTCATTCTCCATGTTTTATTGAATCTTGATGTCTCATAGAATCATTAGCTTCCATTTACCAATTCTAACTTTTAAGGTGTTGTTTTCCTAAGGCAGCTTTTATATTTCTTTTTCCATTTCACCAATTGTATTTTTTAAGGACTTGTCTTCTTCAATGGATTTTTGTATCTCCTTTTCCATTTGGCCAGTTCTACTGCTTAAGTAGCTGCTTTCCTTTTCCAAGCTATTGCCTATTTTTTTCCACAATTCTCTTGTATCATTCTCATTTCTTTTCCCAATTTTCTTCTACCTCTCTTATATGATTTTTAAGTTCCTTTTTGAGCTCTTCCATGAGTTCTTTCTACACTTGAGACCACTTCCCTTTTTTCTTTGGGTTTTTGCACACAGGTGTTTTGACATTGTTGCCTTCTTCTGAGTTGATGTCTTGATCTTCCCAATCATCATGATAACTTTGTATGGTCAGATTCTTTTGTACTCATCCTTTTTGGTCCTTTTCCTTTTTTTTTTTTTAATTTGAGCTATGCTCACAGAATGCAAAGAGCACTCTCAGGCTTCTTGTGCCAAGTGCTGAAGGCCTTGGGTATTTACCTGGTGCTACACTGGTATTGTCCTAAGCCATATGGAGGACCCTCATGTTTGGTGCTTTGCTGAGGGTGTGGGGTGGGGGTGGCTGGAGGCTGGAGGGATGTGGCAGCTTACCTGGTGCTGATCTGGGGTCCTAGTGCTGGTGTTTGGCATGTGCTGAGGGCAGTGGAGAATATCTGCATTTCCCCAGGGCTACACTGAAGTATGGGGGGTCTGGCCACTGGAGGCTGCCTGTTTGCCCAGGTAGCATATGGTAGTTCTTGGAGCTGGAGTCTGCCTGTTTCCCTGGCTATGATGAGGCATGTGTGGGTTCACGGTGTTGGCATTTGCCTGCTCCACTACACTGGGGCTCAGGATCTCCCACTGATTTGCTGAGGTGGGGCTTGCTGCTGGTTTACTTGGATGTTTCCTCTCCTGGACTGAGTTTCCCTTTTACCTGAGTGAACTGACTTTTCTTGCTGATTTTCCAAGTTTCTCAGGCTAAAAGATTGTTTCACCCCATCATTTTTGCTGGTTCTGATGTTCCACATTTTGTTTTGGGTAGCTATTTTATAGTTGTTTGGAGATGAATATTTGAAAGTTATGGCAATTTATTGCTTACTCTGCCATCTTGGCTACTGGAAGTCTGGAAAGAGTTGTTTTTTAAAAGATAAGTACATATCCACCTGCAGAGAGAAAACTGATGAACTCTGAGTTCATATTGTTTATTACTTTACTTTTTTTTTAACATGGTTAATATAGAAATATATTTTGCATGGCTTCATATGTATAATAGATATCATATTGCTTGCCTTCTCAGCAGAAAGGGAGAGAGCTAGAGGGAGGGAGAGAGACAATTTGGAACTCAAAAGTAAAACAAATTACTATTAAAGAATGAGAAAAAGTTAAAACATTTTAAAAGATAAACAAAACACTATATACACAAATATGTGCATGTATGTATATCTATATATACATATACATACATACCCACATCTATGTATATAACAATGTTGGTTTTAGCAGACTGATGTTGAAATATAATTCATTGTTGCTGCTGTCAAGGGAATTTGTAGCCTACAAGAGCACAGTATTATTTCCTCTGTTGGTTGTGGTTGCTTGACTTGTTGTTTTGTTTTGTTTTCTATAAATGAAAGGGAATGGGGGATGGGTTGTTAGGAAGTGGTTATGGCATAAAAGACAAAATGAATAAAAAAAATTAATAAAAGAAAGATCCTAAATGGGATGGGAAACACTTTTGTTTTTGACAGTGACTGAACCCACTGAAGCCAAGATGCAAAGGAAATGTAAAGTGCCATGTTTTGAGGGAGCTCTGGCAGCTAACACAAGGTTCCACACCATGTGGGCAGTCAGTAAATACAGTATTTGTTGGCTGACCTGGCAAGTTCTCTTGGCATGGGAGTCTATGAAGCAAAACTTTATCCAAGTCTTGGCAAAGCAATCTTTCTCTCTTCAGGAAAACCAGATCTCCATGAGGGCCATCTCCAACTGGGCTAGCTAATTAAACCTACTATTGGAGTGAATCAAAAGTAGATTGAATTATAGCCCTAGGCCACTGGATTGACAATTAAAGATAGTTCCTGGTTTAGTACAAACTGTATATAGACCTGCAAAGAATGCTTTGGTAGTTTTGACAATGTTTTAAAAACAAGAACATTTTACCTATATTTTGGGACTCTGCTTTTCCTACTTTATAAGGTTTTCTCAGAAATGGAAAGTTCAGGCTAATCTCATATATTGAAAAGGTTTTTATTCTTGCCACAGACAGACAGAAGAAAAGGAAAGAAGAGAGAGAAGGAGGGAGGGAGGGAGAGAGAAAGAGAGAGAGAGAGAGAGAGAGAGAGAGAGAGAGAGAGAGAGAGACAGAGAGAGACAGAGAAAGAGAGACAGAGAGATACAGAAAGACAGAGAGACAGACACGGAGACAGAGAGAGACAGAAACAGAGACAAAGAAACATAAGTAGACATAAAGGCTGAAGCATACAAATATAGACATAGGTAAGAGAGTAGAGGAGGGAGGGAGAAAGAGAAAGCATGGAGAGAAGAGAGAGAGAGAGAGAGATAATTGCCACCCAGAGCCAACATTTCACCTTTTTTACTATAATTTAAATGTAAGAGAATCTCTTATTTAAAGTTTTGAAAGGAAAAAGAAATAAAACCTACCCATAATATTCACTTTTTCTTTCATAAACATTTCTTCTCCTTCAATGATTCACAAAGTTAAGGAGCTAGCTTTATCTGTCTTGGATTTTTTCTCTTCTTTCTCCTCCTCCTCTTCCTCCTCCTTATCAGGAGGTCAATAGTATTGACACTCTGGAATCATGGTTGACCATTGTATTTATTAGAGTTCTTCAGAGATTCAAAGTTGATCAATTCTGCACCAAAATCTGTGTATGTATGCGGCCTTCCTCCATCTGTTCCATATGAATAAAGTTCATCTAATGTCTACTTCCCCCACCCCTTTTTCTACGTTTGTGTACTCTTCGTAAGAATTGCCCCTGTGTTGGATGTTAAGAGCACCTTTTATAAACAGCTCATTTTTATAGGTGTAGCTTTGATTATATTTCATAACTTTTCAGTCAGTGAACAAGCATTTATTGTGCCTACTCTGTGCTGATGGGCTGGCCACATTGTTCGAATGCCAAGCATATGTCTGAAAGACTCTTTTATGGAGAACTCACACAAGGCAAGAGCTCACACTGGAATCAGAAGAAACAATACAAGGACACTCAAAATCTCTTTGAAGAACTTTGGAATTGATTGTGAGACAAGGGAGACAGTGGCACAGGACTGCCCAGCATGGTGTGCCTACATCAAAAGAAGGCACCATGCTCTGAGTAAAGCAGAATGGCAGTACCTCAAAAGAAATGCGAGATGAGCAAATTTAGACACATCTCCATTCCAAATGTTCATATGAACTACTGGTAACTACCTATGGTAGAGTCTCCTGAGCTTGTATTGTACTGTATCTGATCAGTCAAAGCTGGATACTCTCTACCTTGACCTGGATGTGTCAATTTGGTCCTCTTTGAGAACAAAGGACAACGATCAACCAACTCTGTGCCAAGCACTGTGATAAGCAGTGGGAATACAAAGAAAGGTAAAAGATAGTCTGTTTTTAAGCATTTTAAAAGTTTATTTTTATTTTAATTTTTTTTTAATTTGAGGATTTTTAAATTCCCAAATCAGTTTCTGAATGTATGTTTTAGAATCTGATTATGCTGTATAATTCATATAGACTTTTCTGGAATTCTTCAAATCTAGTTTTGGTATATGGCTTTGAATGACAGAGTATCTTTTTTTCAAATTTCAGAGAAAATTTTCAGTTAAAATTTCCTTTTTCCAATACTAAGTACTCCAGTCTTTGCATAATCTTTCCCATGTAAAGCACATTTTCTTCATAAAAAAATATTTAGCAAATGCTTTTATAGTGGCCTTTTCTCTGTTCTTCCAACATCAAAAAGCCGGTGATCTACTATAAAAATCTTAATCACAATCTTTCCAACTGCCAGATTCCTTTGAAGTTCTTTGCTTGTTTTCTGAATTTTATTTAGGCTGCTTCAGAGTAATAGTTTTTCAGTTCCTGACATTGTTTTCATTTTTTGAGCTTACTTCCTTTTATGTCACCAGAAGACTAATCTTATTTCACTGAAGGCTTGAATGGTTTTTGAAACTACACCAACAGTTGCTGTAATATCTCTAACAATCACTGAAGTGTGCTCTTTAGGTGGTATGATTTTCTTCTGCTCTTTTCCTGCAGAATTAAAAATACAACAAAAAGAGTAAAGTTACATGCCTATGTGACATGAAATCCATTGTTCATACGATAAAGAAATTATTAGCTCAATCCAAATTCCTCTTCTCAGGATCAGATTTTCTGAGTCACTCTACTGCCTGTAGAAGTACACACACACACACACACACACACACACACACACACACGAACATGAACACTGCTATCACAAAATGAAAACTTATCTAAATTATTAATTGTCCCAAGGAATCCACATACCACTAGAAACAGAGTTTTTCTTGAGACTTCTCAACTTCAAAAATTAACCAACTTTAAGTAGCTTAAAATAATTTTCTGTATTATATAAATAAAAATTTTCTTGACCTATTATTAAAGCAATGATTTAATATGGATTGAATCTATTCTTATTAGTGAATAAAGACTAAGTTGATTACCTTTGGGAGCCATTTTAAATCATCAGTGTCAAAATAAAGTTGATCACACTTTGGAGACATTTTAAATCATCTAGGCTTCAAAAGTACATTCAAAGTCCTGGGGAAAAAAGATGATTTATGAAAAAAGATAATGTTCTTGTGAAAGAATTTACTTCCTCTTCACTGTGGGAATCAAGACTGGTGGCTAACATGACTGGAAGGAAAGAGATTTTTATGGTAAATGTGTGAATCTGACATTTTTATTTATGATAAACCAAAAAATGAAATTGAACCTAGATATATACAATCATAGTTCCATTATTCAGAGGTCAAAAGAGATGTGAAAATTTTATACATCTAGATCCAAGAAGAAGAAAACATGCAAAAAAAGACCTTGAATCTTTGAAAAACTATCATAAACACTTGCAAAAGAATAACACACACAAGGACTCCAGTATTATAAAAGACTTCTAAAAAATATCTGGACTCATTAAAAGATTGATCAATATTGTTTCCAAAGAACATAAGATAAAACACAATCTTCTCTTTTTGGTAGAAAATTGGAGAAGTAGTTCCTAATGTTGCATATCCAAGCAGATGTGATTGTTTCACTTAATTGTTTTTCTTTCTGTTTTTATTTTGTTTTGTTTTATTTTTTAAATCAATTTATTCTGAATTATCAATGATCACTTCCATAAGCTTTTGAGTTTTAAATTTTTTCCATCTCCCTCCTTACCTCCCTCCCCAAGATGGCACACAATCTGATATAGGCTATACATATACATTCCTATTAAACATATTTTCACATTAGTGAAGTTTTAAGAATTAGAACCAATAGGAGGAACCACCAGAAAGAAGAAATAAAACATAACAGAAGAAAACAATAGCAAACAGTATGCTTCTATCTGCATTCAAACTCCATAGTTTCTTCTTCGTGGATAGCATTTTCCGTCATGAGGTCTTTGAAGATGTTTTAGATCCATGTATTGCTGAGAAGTTCAGTATTGTCAGCACACAACGTTGCTGTTTTCAACATTTACTTCCACAAGATTTTGAGTTCCAAATTTTCTCTCCATCTCACCACTCCCCCCACACCAAGATGGCATGCATTCTGAATATCTCTTCCCCTAGTCTGTCCTCTCTTCTATTTCTACTCCCCTTCTCTTATCCCCTTCACCTTCTATTTTCCTATAAGGAAGGATAGACTTCTGTACCCCATTTCCTGTATTTCTTATTTCCCAGTTCATGTGAAAACATTTTTTTAAATATGTTTTTAAAACTTTGGGTTCCAAATTTTCTCCCTTCCTCCCTCCCCACCCGCCCTCATTGAAAAGGCAAGCAGCTCAATATAGGTTATGCAAAACACTTCCATAGTAGACATGTTGTGAAAAACTAACTCTATTTCCCTTAATCCTATCCTGCCTCCCAATTTATTCTATTCTTTCTTTTGACCCTGTCCCTCCTCAGAAGTATTTGCTTCTGATTACCCCCTTTCCCAATCTGCCGTCCTCTCTATCATCCCCCTGCTCTCTTGTCCCCTTCTCCCCCTATTTTCCTGTAGGGTAAGACAGATTTCCATACCCAATTGAATGTGTATATTATTCCCTGCATAAGCCAAATCCTATGAGAATAAGATTCACTCATTTCCTCTCACCTTCCCCCATTTCCCCTCCACAGTAAGAGCCTTCTCTTTGTTTTTTTTTGTAAGATAATTTACCCCATTCTACCTCTCCCTTTCTTCTTCTCCTAGTATAATCTTCTCTCATCCCTTAATTTTATTCTGCAGATATGACCCCTTAATGTTCAACTCACCCTGTGCTATCTATCTATCTATCTATCTATCTATCTATCTATCTATCTATCCATACATATAATTTTTCTCCCTCCAACTACCCTAATATTGACAAAGGTTTCATGAGTCATAAATATCATCTTTCCATGCAGGAATGTAAACAGTTCAACCTTAATAAATCTCTTATGATTTCTCTTTCCTGTTTACCTTTTCATGTTCCACTGGAGTATTGTATTTGAAAGTCAAATTTTCTATTCAGCTCTGGTCTTTTCATCAAGAATGCTTGAAAGTCCTCTGTTTCACTGAATTACCATTTTTTCCCTGAAGGATTTACTCAGTTTTGCTGGGTAGGTGATTCTTGGTTGTAATCCTATCTCCTTTGCCCTCCAAAATATTATATTCCATGCCCTGCAGTCCTTTAATGTAGAAGCTGCTAAATCTTGTGTTATCCTGATTGTGTTTCCACAATACTTGAATTATTTCTTTCTGGAAGCTTGTAATATTTTCTTCTTGACCTGGGAACTCTGGAATTTGGCTACAATATTCCTAGGAGCTTTCCTTTGGGTATCTCTTTCAGGAGGAGATCAATGGATTCTTTCAATTTCTATTTTGCCCTCTTGTTCTAAAATATCAGGGCTGTTTTCCTTGCTAATTTCTTGAAAGATGATGTCTAGGCTCTTTTTTGATCATGGCTTTCAGATAGTCCAATAGTTTTTAAATTCTCTCTCCTGGATCTATTTTACAAGTCAGTTGTTTTTCCAATGAGATATTTCACATTCTCTTCTATTTTTTCATTCTTTTGGATTTGTTTTACAGTGTCTTGATTTCTCATAAAGTCACTAGCTTCCAATTGCTGTATTCTAATTTTTAAGGACATATTTTCTTCAGCAATCTTTTGGACTTCCTTTTCCATTTGGCCAATTTTTCTTTTTAGGGCATTCTTCTCCTCATAGGTAATTGGGGGTCAAGTGACTTGCTCATGGTCACACAGCTAGTAAGTGTAAAGTGTCTGGTCTGAGGCCAGATTTGAACTCAGGTCCTCCTGACTCCAGGGCTGGTGCTCTATTCACTGTGCCATCTAGCTGCCCCCTGCCTATGGCTTTTAACAAGCAAGTGTTGGCAGGTGAGCATGTTGCATGTTGTTGGGAAGCCCAGCATGCATTGGCAGGAATATGTGTGTGTGTGATGGGTTGTTTACAATATGATTCTACATAGTTACATGATGCAATATTGCATCATCAAAATTTCAATGCAGGAAAACCCCCACAAATTTACAATGAATTATTAAATTTAAGATGCATCATTTTAAAACTATGTTTTGTATATTTTTAAAAATAATGCAAATTTAAAAAAAAATTAAAGGGTTAAAGAAAGTAGATTTCCAGGGACACTCTGAGAAATTTTTTTTTTTTGAGAAGTAGGAGGCATGCCAAATAAATTTGGGAACCTATGGTGTAGTTAAACAACCAGTTAGTTCTAAAACTGAAGCAGGAAGAAGAGGAAGCCAGACTGAATTGACATTAGGACAAATTAAAGCCCTATTAAGGACCTCAAACTCCTATCAGAAAAAAAGACCCACCTTTGTAATACTAATATTTTCCTACTGATATTGAATAGTTGTGAGTCATTGAAGATTGTGGTCTCTGAAGGATTAAAAAAGGGTATTATTCAGAGAGAGAAGCTTATGGTGGGTATGAACAGACTAGAACACGTAACAAATGGAACAATTAAAAAAGAAACATTATCATCAGATAAGTGTATAAAGTGATATAAAGGATGAGTTGGTTATATGGTAAGAGCAAAGAATAACCTGTGGACAGCCCAAGTGCTAGTGATATGCTCAAAATATTTGGAAAAATAATAAGAGCCCCTTACATTTTGGGTGGATCATTTTTAGCAAAAGAGATGGATAGGCCTGGATTACTTTTGACTTACATCATTAAAGAAATATAGAAATTAATGAGATCACAGCTGAATGTTTGTATATTTGAGTAAATGCTAGCCTAACTTCCCTTTTTCTGTTGATGGCATGACCAACCTTCCAATAATCCATATTTGCAATGTCAGATTTCCTTGACTCTTCATTTGTCTTCACCCCAAGTAATTGTCAAGTCTTGTAGATTCTTTCCTCTTCAGTATATCTCTTATCCATTCCCTTCTCTCTACTCATATGATTACAATTCATTTCAGGCCTTCAACATATCTTAATCAAACTATTTCAGTAGCCTTTTGACCTTTCCATTTCAAGGCTCTCCTCTTTCCAATTCATTCTCCCAATAGCTACCAAAGTTATATTCCTAAAACACATGTTTCATCATGGCATTCCCCTGCTCATTAAGCTACAGTAGTTCCCTATTATCTAGAATCAGATGCAAATTTCTTATTTGGGCATTTGAAACTCTTTACAATTTGTTTCTAGCCAATTTTCACATTATTATTCCATATTACTTCTCCTCAGGCACCCTATGGCCAACCAAACAGGCCTTTTTGCTGTTTCTCACACATACCACATTATACGTTCTCTTTGCCTTTTCACATGCTATCCTCTATGTATATCATATAGGCACTCTTTACCTTCTAGAATCCCTAATTTCTATCAAAACACCAACTCTTACATGAAGTCTTCCCTGATCCTCCAGTAACCTATAGCTACCACTTGGTATTACCTCTTACTTGCAATGTATGAAAGGCAGCATTGACATGATACCTAGGGAGCAAATCTTGGAGTCATGAAGACATAGATTAAATTTCTGGCTCTTACATTTACTGATTATGACTAAATCTGAGCTTCTTAGTTTCTCAGACAACTCTTTAAGTCTATAAATGGCAGATGAGTTGTTTCTTCTCTCTAACAATCAATGAGATCTATTAATAAAATTGAAGGTTCTGCCCTCTCCCTATCCAGTGTTTCATATCTATTTTTATTTATATGTACACTTTGTTTCTCCCAATAGAAATGTAAGATCTTTTAGGGCAGGGAATGTTTGTCTCTGTGTTACTAGGCCCTAGATTAGTACCTGACACATAGTGGGTGTTTAAACATAATTATTTAATCATAACTGTAGGTATGGAAGGATGGCCCTTGTGTGGAGCAGATACAGCCGCACCTAGCATCCTAGCTGTCTACATGCATGAACACATCTTTTCTTAACATTGAAAAAAATAACCTCATTAAAAGAAAAGAAAAAAAATAAGTAGTAGGATAGAGGATAGGGCCTTACTTAGCAAAGGGGAATATGTCTCAGTATCTGTTCTTTGGGATCAAAATAATTTTTCTCTTGCAAGGCAATTGGGGGTAAGTGTCCTATCCAGGGTCACAAAGCTAATAAGTGTCAAGTGTCTGAGGCAGGATTTGAACTCAGGACCTCTTGATTCCAGAGCTGGTGCTCTATCCATTGCACCACCTAGCTGGCCCCGATCAAAGCGGTTTATTTGAGTTTATCTGCCTTTTGGTGATGTTGTCATTTACTTTATCCAGGATACTGTTCACAGTGACTAGGATATTGTACCAAATGAGATAATGTTTCTAAAAGCGATCAGCACAGTTCTTAGCACATAGTAGGCACTTAATAAATGCTTGTTCTCTTTCCCATTCCCTTTAGTTTCTGCTTATTTCATTCCATATCAGTTTACAAAAGTCTTCCCGTGGTTCTGAGTTGCACCATGAATATTTCTGCTGCTGGTGAAAGAGATGATTGATGGGTGAGAGATGATTTTTTCAAAATGAAACCCAGACACAGTCTGCTATTAATTTTCCATTTTCTCCATTCTTTTCAAGTGCTTCAACTTGTAATTGGAAGAAGAGAAAACAATACCAATTATTGCCCCACCTCCCCCAGGTTTTAAGTATCTTGCCCTGATTGTCACTATTTCAAATACCCTATCTTTATTTATTCTGACACTAACATTAATTCCCACCTGAAGTTCAAGGAGTAGTCAACAGACTTAATATGTATTGTCATTCTTATGCCCCAGATGTGTGATCTAGAAGGACTGTACATCTCCTCCTTGACAACCTTATTTCTACCTTCATGGAGCACTCTGAGCTGGCAACTAATTAATCATTGTGACTATAGGTTGAAGATAATTTAATCATGAACTAAAATTGATTTTACATCAATGGAACAATCAGCAAATGTGACAGCATATTAACGTTTGATTCTCTATTATTGAATGACTCATGAATATAGGGTTTTGACAAAGGGTGCATAAAAAGGCATACGTGCTCGAGAAGGTTTGGCTTGGGGAGGAGGGGAGGCCTACCTGCAAGAAAACTCAAAGGATGTTACCAACTCATTACCTCCTAATGGTTAATAATTGAGGATTCTGCAGGCAGTCCATCAAACTGAGTTCAGCCTCACAGGGAACAAGGTTGAGAAGCAAAACAGACAAATACAGTATAATTGAGGCTGGATGGATCTAAGCACAGTGTCTGAGAAAAAAAACCTGATTCATCACAGGTAAAACGTCATTTATAGAGGCTACCCATGCCCCTCTAGACTCTGCAGAGAGCCATGCAAATGTGTCTTCCCCAGATGCTTCAATGAAAACCGAAACAGAAAGAGCATTATCTCTAGTGTCGGGGGACTTAGGTTTGAATCATGACTGATTTTTACTGCCTGCCTGACCTTGGACAAGTTGCTTAACTTTTTTGTCCTTCAGTTTTCTTATTTGTTAAATAGGCTGGCATTTCCTCCAGCTCTAGATTTAAGATCCTAGGAAACAATGATTTGTCTAACAGTACTAAGATTGCATGTACTTGCCCACTTATTGTAATATATGGACTATATAGAAAATGAGTGCATGGGGAAGAGAGGCATTGTATGTGAGTCACTTGAAAATTTGGAATCATATAGGACTATCTAAGGGCGGGTCATAATCCCCCTCTAACCACCCTCCACTCATTCCCCTTTGAGGAAGATTTTTTTCCAATCCTTACAAGTGAAGAGTTAGCCTTAAGGGACATGATAGTTACAGTGCTGGACCTGGAGTTAGGAAGATAAGCTCAAATCTGACTGGGTTCAACACTGAGATTTCCCTGTGTGATACTGTGCAAATCACTTAACTTCCATTTGCCTCAATTTCCTCAACTTTAAAATGGGGATAATAATAGCACTTACTTTTTTGGGGTTGTTCTGGGGATCAATCTAAGTAATATTTATACAACGCTTTGCATGATTCTTGGCACATATTTAGGCTTGAGGTTTCTTTTGCTCTGCTGCCACCTTTCCTTGCATATCACCTCCTTATTCTCCACAGTTCTACGTGGCTTTACAGTATAACATGCCCCAAGTGGCCAACCCTAGGGTTCCATTGTCATGATGATCCTCTGGTATGGATTAGACACTCTAAGGGCAGGTTTGTACAATGATGCCTGTGATTGGGTTGTCTTCTGTGTTGCCTTGAGTCCACCATCTCTTTTTGTAATTGTAAAATAATTGCTAATTATGGCCTTGGCTAGTGTATAGAAGGCAGTGTCATCCAAGGGAAATTGACTTGAGCAGATACGTGTGTGTGTGTGTAGAGAGAGAGAGAGTGGACAGAGAGAGAGACAGAGAGAGAGAGCCGTTAGAGGTCAAGCAGATGCCTTATTCTATAAAGGGTGCTAGGAGTGTACATTATTAAGTCCAAGTAGGCCCATCCTTACTATGTGATGGCTCATAGCATGGCCTGTGGGGCTTTGTCCAGGTGCTGAGATTTAGAGTTAGTAGTGCCAATGTATCTCTGGTGTGCTGACAATTGGAATACCATGTCTGGTTCTGGGTGCCACATTTTAGGAGGTACTTTAAAAATAATTTAAGCTTTTATTTAGCATTTTATTTTTCCACAGTTGCATGTAAAAACAATTTTTAAAATTCATTTTTGAAACTTTGAGTTCCAAATTCTCTCCCTTGCTGTCTCCCCACTCTCCCTAATTGAGAAGGCAAGCAATTCAATATAGGTTATACATGTGTAGTCATGCAAAACATGTGCATAATAGTCATGTTGTGAAAGAAAACATAGACCAAAAAAAACTCAAGAAAAATAAAGAAAGTAAAAAAGTATGCTTCAATCTGTACTCAGACACCATTAGTTCATTCTCTGGGGATGGATAGCATTTTTCATCAGAAGTCCTTCAGCATTGCCTTGGATTGGTCGAGAATAGCTAAATAATTCACAGCTAATGATCTTACAACATTGCTCTTTCTTTGTATACAGTACATTTCACTTTGCATCAGCCCATTCAAATCTTTCAGGTTTTCTGAGAGCATCCTGCTCATCATTTCTTATAGTATATTAGTATTCCGTCATAATTACATACCATAACTTATTCAGGTATCCCGAATTGATGGGCATGCCCTCAATTTCTAATTCTTTGTCCCCAGAAAAGAGCTGCTATAAGTATTTTTGTACATATGGGTCTCTATCCTTTTTTATTTCTTTGAGGATGCAGACATAGTGGTGGTATTGCTAAGTCAAAGGGTATGCATGGTTTTAAAGTCCTTTGGGCATAGTTCCAAATTGCTCTACAGAATGGTTGAATCAGTTCACAACTCAACCAGCACTGCATAAAGTATCATTTTTCCCACATCCTGTCCATCATTTGTCATTTACCTTTTCTGTCCTATTAGCCAATCTAATAGGCATGAGGGGGCACCTCAGAATTGTTTTGATTTGCATTTCTCTAATCAATAGTGATTTAGAGTTTTTTTATATGACTACAGATAGCTTTGATTACTTCATCCAAAAATTGATCATATCTTTTAATCATTTATCAATTGAGGAATGGCTCTTATTTTTATAAATTTGACTCAGTTCTCTATATGTTTGAGAAATGAGGCCTTTATTGGAGAAAGTTGCTTCAGAATATTTTTTTTCAGAGTTACTATTGCTAACTGTATTTCCCTCCAACCTATCCCTTGTTTATTCTACTCTCTCTTCTCCTTTCACCTTGTCCCTCCTCAAAGGTCTTTTGTTTCTGACTGCCCCTCCAATCTGCCCTCCCTTCTATCATCCCTCACCCTTTTATACCCTTCCCCTTCTGTTTTCCTGTAGGGTAAGATAGATTTCTACACCCAATTGAGTGTGTATGTTATTCCCTCTTTGAGTCAATTCTAATTAGAGTAAGATTCACTCACTCCCTCTTACCTTCCCTCTCTTCCCCTCCACTGTAATAGCTTTTTCTTCCTTCTTTTATGTGAGATAATTTACCCCATTCTACCTCTCCCTTTCTCTTTCTCCCAGTACACTCCTCTCTCCTCTCTTAATTTTATTTTTACATATCATCCCTTCATTTTCAACTCACACCTGTGCCCTTTGTCTATATATACTCTTTCTAATTACCCTAATAATGAGAAAGGTCTTGTGCATTACAAACATCATCTTCACATGTAGGAACGTAAACAGTTTAACCTTATTGAGTCCCTCATGATTTCCCTTTCCTTTTTACTTTTTTATCCTTCTCTTGAGCCTGGTATTTGAAAGTCAAATTTTCTATTCAGCTCAGGTCTTTTCATCAAGAATGCTTAAAATTCCTTTACCTCATCGAATATTCATTTTTTCCCCCTGAAGGATTATGCTCAGTTTTGCTGGGTAGGTGATTCTTGGTTGTAATCCTGGCTCCTTTGCCCTCCAGAATATCATATTACAAGTTTTCCAATTTTTAAGGCAGTAACTGCTAAATCTTGTGTTATCCTAACTGTGGCTCCAAAATAGTTAAATTGTTTCTGGCTGCTTTCAATATTTTTTCCTTGACCTGGGAGCTCTGGAATTTGGCTATACTATTCCTCAGAGTTTTCATTTTGGGATCTCCTTCAGGTGGTGATCAGTGGATTCTTTCAATTTCTTTTTTGCCCTCTGGTGCTAGAATATCAGGGCAGTTTTCCTTGACAATTTCTTATAAGATGACGTCTAAGCTCTTTTTTGTTTTTTGATCATGTCTTTCAGGTAGCCCAATAATTTCTAAATTATCTCTCCTGGATGTATTTTTCAGGTCAGTTGTTTTTCCAACAAGATATTTTACACTATCTTTTTTTTTTTCATGCTTTTGGTTTGGTTGTTTTGTTTCTTGATTTCTCATAAAGTCATTAGCTTTCATTTGCTCCATTCTAATTTTTAAGTAATTAATTTTTGGTGAGCTTTTGGACCTCCTTTTCCATTTGTCTAATTCTGCTTTCTAAGACATTTTTTCCTTATTGGCTTTTTGGATCTCTTTTACCATTTGACTTAGTCTGTTTTTTAAGGTGTTATTTTCTTCAGTAGATATATTTTGTATCTGTTTTCCCAAGCTGTTGGCTTGTTTTTCATGATTTTCTTTCATCACTCTCATTTCTCTTTCCAATTTTTCCTCTATCTCTCTTACTTGATTTTCAAAATCTTTTTTAAGCTCTTCCATGGCCTGAAACCAATTCTTATTTTTCTTGGAGGCTCTTGGATATAGGAGTTTTGACTTTGTTGTTTTCTTCTGAGTGTGTTTTTTGATCTTCCTTGTCACGATAGTAACTGTCTATAGTTAGAGATTTTCTGTTTCTTTCTCATTTTCCCAGCTTATCTAGTTGACTTTTAGCTCTTTCTTAATGCAGGACTCTGCTTCCAGGATAAAGAGTACACTGCCCCAAGATTCAGGGATTTTCTGCAGCTTTTTTGAGAGATATTTCAAGGAACCTGTAAGTTTTCAGTTCTTCCAAGGTGGTATGATCTAAGGAGTGGTGGTTACTCCTCTCTTGGCCGGTGCTCTCATCTGTGATTGACCACAAGCACACTTTTCTGCCCTGGAACTGTGATAGGGGACCTCCTCCACTGCTGCCACAGGCTCTGGTGTGCTGGTGCTCCTCCTCACCTTAGGACTGCCTCTCAAGCCTGAGACCTGGATCTGAGTAAGGGCAAAGCAACAGAACTTGTCTCACTGCCAGCAAAAATCTCCTTCTGACCAGTTGTTTGACCTACATACCATCTGTGGGCTGAGAGCTCAGGAAGCATCTGCTGCTACTGCCACTGCTGATTCAGTCACTCCTGAGGCCTGCCCCTAGTTTGATGGGACCAAGGTGTGTGCTGGTGCAGTCTGCTGGACTGTGCTCTTCTCTCATCCTGTTGCAACAGAACTTTCCTGCCAACCTTCCAACTTGTATTGGTCTGGAAATTTGTTTCATTCCACCTTTTTGTGAATTCTGCTGCTTTAGAGCTTGCTTGGAATCATTTAAAAAGGTATTTGGAGGGGTTTGAGGGAGAGCTCAGGTGAGTCCTTGCCTTTATTTCACCATCTTGGCTCTGCCTCTGGTACTTTTTTTAAAACTTGTACAGAGGGTGACACATAGAGGGTAAGAGAAGCTGAAATTGTTCCATATAAAACCAGTTGTCAAAGGTATCAGGTATATTTAAATAGGGGAAGAAAACATTGGTGGTACGAGGGTAGTGGTAATAGTCATTAGTGAATATTTGAAAAGCTATAGTACAGAAGATGGATTCGATTTGTTCTTCTTGGCCCAAAGAGACATAAGTAGACTTTGTGGAAAGAAGCTACGGGAAAGTACACTTCAAATCAGTGATACAAAATGCCTCTTACAAATAGAAACTATTAAGAAGATGGAATGAATTCTCTTCAGATCAGATTTGCAGATGACACAAAGCTTGGAGGTGGAGCTAAAGCTAATTCACTGGATGAGAGAATCAGTATGTAAATAGATTTTGGCAGATTAGAGCCAAGTTTAATGAGATAAAATTCATTAAGGATACATCTAATATCATACTCTTGGCTTCAAAAAAAATCAACTTTACAGGATATTAAAGATGTGGAAAGCACAGTAATACAATAGTTTCAAAAGGATGTTGAGGTTTTAGTGGACTTCAAAGTCAGTATGAGTTAACTACGTGACACAGCAGCTAAGGAAGCTAAAGAAATGTTAGGCACCATTAAGAATGGAATAGTGTCCAGGACCAGAGTGTCCCACTAGACTCTACCTTGGTCATACCATATATGGAGTATTATGTCCAGTTTGACATATTGCCACATTTTAGAAGAGATGTCAACAAACTGGAATGCATAAAGAGGAGGGGTAACCAAAATGGTGAAACACTTAAGATAATACCACATGAGAATTAGTTTAAGGAACTGGAAATGGTTAGTCTCACTAAGAGGAGCCTTAGGAGTGTGTTGAAAATTGTTTTGAGAGGCTGGATATATTTGCTCTATTGGTCTAGAGAGGCCAAAACTTGGAGCAACAGGTAGAAGTTGCTAAGAGGCAAATATAGGCTTGATGTCAATAAAACTGTGTATACTAAGGTTACCCAAAAGTGCATTGAGTGATGGGAGAACCAGTGAGTGGGTTTCATCTTGAGAAATTTTCAAGAAAAAGTTGGATGGTTACTTACTGGGCATGTTGTAGTGCTACTTCCATTTCAGGTATAAGTTGTGTTGATGACCTCTGAAATCCCTCCTTTCTTTGAGATTCTATGATTTCTTGGGAAGTAGTCACTGACGAAAGATATTTAAATATAAGCTAAACATATTTCATAATTTGATGAAGGGTTAGACTATATGGCTACTGATATCCTGTCCAACTTTGAAACTGTAAAGTTCTTTTCTCACCAAGAACTGAATGCATTAGTATGGAAGATATATATGGACCTCTGATATAGCCACCAAAGAAATATATTTTACTTCTTTTATCAACTCTCTACTGGGCTCTTTACAATCTTCAGTTATTATCTCAGTGACTTCTTAATTATACAAATTCCTTGGCTTTGCTTTTATTTTAAGTGCATCTGTTGACTTCTAGTATAATAGTTCTTTTGTTAACAAAGCATAGAATTTTCAACCTCTATAATCTACATAAACCACTGTTGTTATTCTTGATGATATTATTAGTTATTTTTAGAGAATGAATAATATGATATGAATTTTGATGGCATAAGCTTTTTTCACTAAAAATGAAATGGAAGTCATGATTCAATATAGTGAAATTAGGAAAATGAAAATGGGAATGGTTATGGACCCCAACATGCTGTGATTCTATGATTTTTCTCAGATGACTTAACAGAAATAGTTCTCCTTATGTAGTGATGAAAAAT
Organism: Phascolarctos cinereus; assembly: GCF_003287225.1. Lineage (NCBI taxonomy): Eukaryota > Metazoa > Chordata > Mammalia > Diprotodontia > Phascolarctidae > Phascolarctos > Phascolarctos cinereus. Next base: position 147,684,481 of record NW_027555958.1, on the reverse strand, counting down.
TTCATAGTATGTAAGATCACTTAGAAAAAAGATTTAATTGTGTTATTTATATCATATAGTCAAGGCAGTGTTTTCTAGAAACTAAAAAAAATCATATATCTGTCTCTGCCTATATCATCTCTCTCTCTCCTATTTATCTATCTACATTCTATGTATATGTACATAATATATGTATACCTATTTATCTGCCTATATATATATATATATATATATGTATAATCTATCTATCTATACATACATACATACATACATACATATATGTTTAAAAACATTTATTTGGTGCTTACTATGGGAAAGGCACTATGCTAAGAACCGGGGATACCCCAGTTTTCCCATATCCCTTCCAACATTTGTCATTTTCCGTTTTTGTTATTTTGCCAATCCAATAGATGTGAGGTGGTACCTCAGAGTTGTTTTAATTTGCATTTCTCTAATAAATAGTGATTTAGAGATTTTTTTGATTTGACCATAGATAGTTTTGATTTCTTTGTTTGAAAACTGCCTGTTCATATCTTTGACCATTTATCAACTGGGGAATGACTTGTGTTCTTCAAAATTTGACTCAGTTTTCTACATATTTGAGAAATGAGGCCTTTATTAGAGATACTTGTTCCAAATTCTGCCCCCCCACCCTGATTTTCTGCTTTTCTTATAATTTTGGTTAAGGAAGAACTGATATTGTATGAACATAAACTGAAACATGCTATTTTTCTTTTTCTTTTGTTTTTGTTTGTTTGAATCCTATTGTACAAAATTACTAATGTGGAAATGTTTTACATATATACAATATACAACACAATACAATATACAACATACAATACTATACAATATAGTATAACCTATATTGGATTGCTTTCCATCTGAGGGAGGAAAGAGAAAAGGGAGGGAAGAATGGAGGAAGAGACAGAATTTAGAACTCAAAACATTAAAAAAAGTTAAAAGTTTTTTAACATGTAATTGAAGAAAAATAAAATATTATTAAAAAACCAAGATGGTAAGACAAAAAATGAAATGGTTCATGCCCTCAAAGACTTATATTCTAATGGGGGATATAACTAGTACACAGATAAGTTAGTATGTGGTATACATAGAGTTATAAGAAGTTGTTTCAAGAGGGAGAAAGCCAACAATTCGGGACTGATAAATGGATCAATAGATAGAAAGACAGACTGACAAATAGATGAATTGTAGATAGAAAATAGATAGATTATAGATAAAATTAGATGATCACCAGATAGAAGATAGATGATAGAGATCTATGGTAGACAGATGATAAATAGAAGGATGATGGACAGGTGAATAAGCATTTATTAAGCACTTATCCTATACCAGGCACTGTGCTATGCTACTAGGAGAAAGGAAATATCAAAGAAAGCCAGAAGGGGAAAACAAAAAGCCATCTCAAGGACCAAGCTACTAGTGAGAAGGTAAAGCATTCTAGACAGTGAGATGAAATGGGGATGAGGGATTCATGTGTGCAAGTGTGTGTGTTTGTGTGTGTGTGTGTGTGTGTGTGATGAAGTTGTCAAAATAGTGAGAACAATAATAAATGACATTTATGTTGCAACTTAAAATCTGAAAGTGTTTTACAATCATTACTTTGTAAGTGCTTCAAATCCAGAGACTGCATTTCTTTCTTTCTTTCTTTCTTTCTTTCTTTCTTTTTCTTTCTTTCTTTCTTTCTTTCTTTCTTTCTTTCTTTCTTTCTTTCTTTCTTTCTCTCTCTTTCTCTCTCTCTCTCTCTTTTTCTTTCTTTCTTTCTTTCTTTCTTTTCTCTCTATCTCTGTTTTTCTTTTTCTCTTTTTGTAATTGTGTTCCCAGTACTTGGCACAGTAGATACTTAATAAATGTTTATTGAATTGAATGTCCCAAATGAGGTAATGCATATAAAGTACTTGGCAAATTTAGAAGTACCTTATACGTGGTAATTATGTTATATTATAGTTTCTATTAGGAAAGGTACCTGAGGCAAGACCTAAGATGTGCTTTAAAGCATACAAGAGATTCCAATGACTGAGGTAAAGAAAGAATGCATTCCACACATGAGGTACCATTTTTGCCAATGCATGAAGGCAAGAAGTGGAAAGTCACTAAATTTATGTTATTTAAGTCCAAAGGGGACAATTTGGAAAAGGGAAGTGATTAATCTCCACTGTTCATATAATTTCCTACTGTTAGCAGCAGATTCACTGGGCCTATTCTCACAGAGATGGAAACTTGCTCTCAAGCTTTGGCTGGACTCAGAAACTTTTCATGAGCTTAAGGGTACACCACTTGTGCAGGGGGCCACAAGAGATTCTTGGGAAAACAAAGCCTGTTTTCAGGCTTGTTTGTGGCCTGGATTTCTGATTGAACTAAACTCTGTCAAGCCACTTTTTTGACTCCTTGCTACAGATGTGATAAAAGCTTATATCCCCTCAAGACTTTCCCTTCCTCATATACTTACTATATCATGGTATCTTCCTTTTTATGAGATGGGCAATTACATGTAGACATTGTTAAGCAAGCAACATCAGTTTATTTAAATTCACAAAGGAAGGAAGGCACAATTGCAAAAATTCTAGAATGCAAACATATTCATGATTATATTTATATCTATTTCATCTAAACCTCTATCATTTGTATCTATATACATTTGTAGAACTATTATCTATCTATCTATCTATCTATCTTCCATCTACTATTTATCTATCATTTATTAAGCATCTATTATGTGTAGCACATTGTGCCAGGTTCTGAGGATACAAAGATAATGATAAAGCAATTCCTGTCCTCAAGGAGCTTATATTCTATTGGAGGAAAGAATATATACACTTATAAGTATATATCACATATATGTATTATATATATGTATACATGTATATATACATATATACATAATACAAGCAAATTTCATTATGGTGGTATTAACTGCTAGAAGATTGCAGAAGGCCTCATGTAGGAAATTGTGCTTAAGCTGAACTTTGATGAAAACTAGATATTCTAAGGGGAGGAAGGTGAAGAAGGGAATACATTTTAGGAATAGAGATAGGAGATTGAGTGTCATGCTTAAGAGATAGCAAGAAGGCCTATTTGGCTGTATCATAGAATGGTATGTGTGTGTGTGTGTGTGTGTGTGTGTGTGTGTGTATGTGTGTATGTATGTGTGTGTATATGTATATGTATACACACACACGTATTCTGGAAATATAAGTTGAAACCAGTCTGTAAAGAACTTCAAATGCTAAAGAGAAGCATTTGTATTTGAGCCTAGAGATTAGAGGGAGTTACTAACAGCTTTTTGAACAGGGATCTAACGTGGTCACACCTGCATTTAAGATTGTCATGACAAGTTTACTAGCAATTAGTGTTGTCCAAAATTGTGATTAGTTGCCTTGTTAACTAGTTCATTTAGCTCTGCTTCTTTCTCATTTTTCTTTTAATATTTATAGGAAGATATTTTATTTTATTTTCTATATCACCTTCATTTCTAAATATATTTCCCTCTTCATCCTCCATTTACTCGATTATCCCTAGTAACACACAATTTTAAAAAAGAAAGAAGAAAAACTATTCCAAAATATGTGATGTGCCACCTCTATAAAGAAAGGAAGTTTTTTTTTTCAGCTGTTCTCTGGGGCCAGGCTTGATTGTTGAATGATCTGTCATTCTTACTATTGTTATTATGTATTCTTCTTCTTTCTAGTTAGCTATGCTTCCTACTATTTATATGCCCTTAAACAAATTCCTTAACCACTCCTTCCCTCAGTAGCCTTCTCTGTAAAGTGGGAGAGGGTTTGCACTAGAAGATCTCAGAGGTCCCTTCCCACTCTAAATCAGTTATCAGTTGTCTTTTTTTTGGGGGGGGAGGTTTACGCAATTGGGGTTAAGTGACTTGCCCAGAGTCAAGTAAGCGTCAAGTATTTGGTCTGAGGTCAGATTTGAACTCAGGTCCTCCTCACTTCAGGGCTGGTGCTCTATCCACTGCGCCACCTAGCTGCCCCATCAGTAGTATTTAGGAAGAGGCTGGATGGCCATTTGTGAGGGAAGGCCAAGTATTTTCTAGGTAGGAACCAGATATGAGGATCTCCAAAATTCCTGTGAGTTTTGAGATTCTGTGATTCTATTATCCAGTGTCTTTTTGCTTCACTGGAGCAAAACTAAGATATGATTATTTTGTAGCTTTCTGCAGCTTTGTTTGATGACTAAGTGGCTCTCTGGCTATTAAAGGTTGAGTACTGCTGCTATAAATGATGTAAACAGAAAATGAAAAATCATGAAACATTAATCAACACACACTCAATTTACAGACATTTTCTACCTGAATATGGATTTTTTGGGGGAGGGGAAACCCCAGTAATGATAATAATTCATCAAATTAACTCTCAGCTACAGACAAGAATTAAATGTGATGAAGAATTCTCCTGGAGCATGTAAAATGACAAATGGAAAGGCACATTATATCACCCAGAGTTCTAATTCACAAGTTTCTGTGTTAACCATATGTTATGGGTCCTGATAATAGTAATAATAGCCTACATTTACACTGTGCTTTAAGCTTTAGAAAGTATTTTTTTTCTTTGAGAGTTGAGAGGCATGCTGTTCTTCAAGGTATCAATCAACTCACTGTAATGTCCTGATAGGCAATCTTGGAGCTAACTACTGGAATTCCCCTTTAGCCAACGTGTGTCTCTCTTCCACGGCAAACTCTATTTGGGGCTGGGATTTGTAGTTCAATGGCTCTGACTATAGTTTTGGGGTGTCTGATAGCTTGATTAAAGTTGTCTGGGCCAATATTCTAGCCCCAAAACATTAGTTTTATGGCTCAATTTGTTTGGAGAGGGTGGTTAATGCTTGCCATGAAGAGGTATTATGCCTCCTTTGAGAGGAAGATCATAGGCACAACTGGAAGGGACCTTAAGTGTCCTGAGTGGAGTCCCTTATTTCACAGATGAGTAAATTGATGTAGAGAGAAGCTAAGTGACTTAAAAAAGGATATTAAGTATGTGGTAAAGCTGGGAATTGAACTTAAGTCCTCCAAATCCAAATTTGGTCTTCTTTATACTGAGCTATGCTTGAACTGGCAGTCTACATAAGATAAACAGAAAAAATGTACATTCAAAAGTTATTCAACATTAAAAATATTAGTGGAAGGCAGCATGTAATAGTGAACAGATATCATGTCATAGGATCAGGAAGATATGGGTTCAAGTCCCATATCTGACATATTGAATGGCCACATAACCTTGGACAAGTCACTTCATCTTTCAGGGCCCAAGGAACTTATCTAAGAATATAATTTTTTAAATAGCTGTCCTTCTGAATTGTTAGAGTAAGTTAGTTTCCCCACTAGGAATTCCCTACACCAATGAAATCATAGACATATTCAATACCCTCTCCTAAAAAGTGAATAAATCAGTATTCATTGGATTATATATTATTTTGACATACCTTTTCTTCTAATTTCATTAACTTATATAAACAAGTACTGATGACAGGGGTTAGCACAGGCTTATTTACATCACTGTTGCCTATCAACCTTTTTCTGGATGGCACCCAAAATAATAGATATTTATAAATATAAATAATTTCTGATATCCTAGAAAGAGAAGAACCAAAGGCTTTTCACAGTCTAGCTGGATACAGCAAAATATTTCATCTTTAAAATTGAGTTAATTGAAAACAGAGCAAAAAAGTTAAATGTTTCCATTGAAGAACTTCCCAAATCACCTAATCATTATAGAAACATTTGCCATATTTGCCCTAAAGGCATTTTTATGGGGGCAAAATATAGATAATCACTCATACACATAATTACTTTTGCAGGGGTTTGGACTACATGGCCTGTAAGGTTCTTTTGAACTCCAGATCTATAATCCTTTATTTCTGTCTTGCTGAAGAGAGAGCGAGAGAGAGAGAGAGAGAGAGAGAGAGAGAGAGAGAGAGAGAGAGCATAATACATATGAGGTTGTCTTTATTATAATTTTTCATTAGCATTTTTGGGGAAGTAGCAAGGGTCAAAATGGGTTGGTGCTGGTGATAGTTTAAATACACACATTATATATATTTAAATGCTATTAAAATAGGTTTGCCAATTAGTTTCTTGAAAGATTAAGTCTGATATCTGGGAAAATAATAGTTTAATGGATGTGTGTTGTAATTAAGTAGGTTATGTGGGCAACATGAAGACTTGCAAATAAGTCTCCAGCAGTTACCATGGAAACAGAGTTTGCTGGAGTAACTGTGCAGAGTGTTGTAAAATGTTGATTAGAGAGTTCAAGCATTTTATTTCAAAATTAGACCAAAAAGCTGACCAGAATGAAGCCAGCAATTGTCTGTTTGATTTTGTAGCAGGAGTGATGCAATGGCAGGAGCTCATGCCTAGAAGGCCACTGATACCCTGGCTCCTTTCATACCTAATTGAAATAACTGGGCTGGCTGTTGATTCACTACATGTTGATTTCAGATGGTCCTTGTCCAAAGGTTAATGGTTCTAAACTTTGCAGCTAAGAAGTGTAATTATGAGCTGCTCTGCAGCTGTTAGAATGATGCCCAAAAAGGGTTTGGTGGTGATAAGATCCTGGCTCCTTACATTATCACATGGACTCATTACCATCAAATAAAAATGCTTAGGAAATTAATGGCTTTTGAATCTTTTATTAACTTGCAATGAAATATAATCTAATAATCAACATAAAATAGTGCTCAGAAAAGCTGCTCAGAAAATTGTAATCTGAATGACAATGAAGTTCTTATTGCCTGAAGGTGCTTATTTGATTACCATAGTAACTGTGATTAAAACACAGACACAGCCAATGTTATTTGATCTAAAAAACTGCTTAATTAGAAGTTTCCTTGCCAGATGATTTCAAATTATCATCCTCTTACTTTGATGTCTCCTTCTTCGCCTCTCCATCCCTATGTCTCTCTCTCTTCCCTCTCCCTCCCACATCCTACCTCTCCTTAACCTTTTCCTCTTTCTCCTCTTTATTTTTCTCTTTCTCTCCTTCATTTTCTTTTCCTCATCCCTCTCCTCCATATCCTCCATCCTACTCTTCCTTTGCCTTTTCCTCTACATTAAGTCATTTATCCAGCCTAAGATCACACATTTGGCCCAGAGGCAAGTGATCAGGGAAAGAACTGTGGAAGAGGATTGGGCCAACAACAATTTCAATCTAACCCCAGATCAAAATCTTAGATTCAATTTCTAAGGTAGCCACGGAAAAGAGATAGCGCAACATCTCTGTCCCTTTGATCCCTGAAAAAGATATAGGATTTGGCCTGAAGCAATTGTCTGTGGCATAAGGGATCAGCCTAAAGCTCTGTCATTAAACTTGTTAAACCTTCCATTTGGATGACAAGGGCTCAGGCCACCAAATGTCTACTAGAGCTTTACTCAGGGACAAGTCTGAAGTCATGCTCCATAGGCCCAAAATGGAATGTGGTGTCTAGAAAGTCCAAGAGATCATTGATCAGACCACATGTCATGCAATCCAACTTAAGGCCCACTAAAAATTTGCAGCTCCATGACTAAGACACCTGTGTAATTTTTAAAGAACATGGTATTCAATACTCAGATAATACAGTGACAGAATTCTATATAATACAAACTAGATTCATAAAAAGCCTCAAAATTTTATCCAGAAGTTTGTAGAGTCTGACCTTAACACAAAGTCCCAATTTGGAAGGTAAGGGTGTAAGAATGAGTTAACAAAGCAAGACTCCCATGATTAAAAGTTACTACAATGCCAGAGATACCCTAGACACAGACATAGAAGAAAATAACTCCAAAACACTTATAAATAAAGCTTCAAAGGAAAACATAGCTTGCCTATAAGGTCAAATAAAATACCTGGAAGAAATGAAATGAGCTTTCTTTAAAAATGGTTAAATTATATTACTCATGTAATGATAACACTAGAGAAAGGAATCAGAAAATAAATGAGAGCTTTGGAGAAAAGTCTTGAAATAAGAATTAACTAAGCAGGAGAGGTACAAAACCTTACTAAAGTAAGAGTCTACTTGAAAATTAAACCAAAACAAAGCAATTAATGACTGATATAAATAGTAGACATGAAAAACATGTCAAAGAGAATTATTTGAAAAATGTTAGCAAAGTATCTAAATACTTAAAGAATAAGTTAACTGAATTGGAGGGAGAAATATGTAGTAAAACTAAAATAGTTAGAAATCTTGATATATGCCTTTTAAATATAAGTGAATCTACTAAAAGATAAAGAATAACCCAAAAAGAACTTTGGAAAAAAAGTCAGAGATGATAGTGCTCTGGCTATTTTTATTACATAATTACTTAATGGGAATCAAAAGACATTCACAAATTTTTAAGATGTTATGTGATGCCTTTACAAAAATTGACCATGTATTGGGACATAAAGAACTCTCTAAAAATGTAGAAAATCAAAAATACTGAGCACATCATATAGTGATCACAATTCAAAAAAATTATATTCAATAAAACACTTTTTAAAAATTAAAAAATGAGAGACCAAATTGCATAATTGTAACAAAACAATGGGTCAAAGAACAAATTATACAAACAAATGAAAATTTTATTAAAGAAAATTACAATAATGGCACAACATGTCAAAACTTATGGGATATACCTAAATCAGTTATATGGGAAATTATATATATATATATATATATATATATGTGTGTGTGTGTGTATGTGTGTGTGTGTGTATACATACATATACATATACACACATACACACAAACACATACACATGCACACACACATATATATATCTCCTTAAAAGTTTTCAACAACAAAGGAAAGCACAAATCAAGGAATTAGGCAAGCAACAACAAAATTTGTTTTATCTCAGAAAAAGTAATTCAACAAATGAACACTCAAAGGAAAAAAACAACCCTGAAAGAGGTGGATTTACAAGCAAATTCTAACAAACATTCAAGAACAATTTCAAAATTACGCAAAATGTTTGCCAAAAATAGTAAAAAAGGACCCTAAAATCCTTCTATTATAAAATATGGCCTTGATACTTAAGCTAGTAAGAGGCAAAGCAAAGAGAGAAAAGTATTGACCAATATCCTTAATGAACACTAAGAAATGCGTAAAAATTTAGCAAACATGCCATAGACACACATCAAAAAAAGTATTTTACACTACGATCAGCACATATTTATATCAAGAATGTAGATTTGACAAATACCTATAAAAATGGCTCTAAAAAATTCTAAAGCAGCATAACCCACAAAAAGACAGAGTGAAATGAATTTCCAGTGCAAGACAACCTGGATAGTTAATCAGAAAGGTATATCATGCCAGACTGGGAGAGGAACACAGTTTGGCATGGGCACACGAGCCACAGTGAACCTGGAGCAGGCCTCAGAGGACTGAATCAGAAGCAGCTATGGCAGTTTCCAGACTTCTCAACCCATGAAGGCCAAAGACAACAAAAGTGAGGGGGAAAAGTCTGTGTCTGAGGTGAGAGAGAGAAGAGGAGTGGTCTCAGCTCCAGTCCCCAACCTTGGCCCCGGGAAGGTGGCTGCCTCCTGAGCTTCTGGCCCACAGACTGAGGGCTGATCAGAGGGGGATTGCAGGGATCTCTTTGCTGGTGCAGGATTCTCTTGCTTTGCCCATGCTTGGATCTGGGTCAGAGTTCTGGGTGGTGGTCCTAGGGCAAGAAGGAGCGCTGGCATGGTGGAGCTTGTAGTGGTAGTAAGAGGAAATCCTCCTCACAGTTTCAAGACAAAAAAGAGTGCTTGTGGTCACTCATAGACCAAAGCACAGGCCAGGAAAGGAGTAAACACCTCACCCTTGATTGCAGCACCTTGAAAGAACTGAAAATTTACAGGTCTCTAGAAGTATCTCTGAAAACAGCTGCACAAAACCCCTGAAGCTTGGGACAGTACATTCTCCACACTGGAAACAGATCCTTACCTTAACAAAGAGTTTATAACTCAAGTAATTGGCTGGGATCGTAAGCAAGCAGTGCAAAAAGAGTCAGACTACATTATCTTACTTTGGTAACAAAGAAGATCAAAACATACAAACAGAAGGAGACAATCAAAGCTCCTATATCCAAAGCCTCCAAGAAAAATATGAATTGGTCCCAGGCCATGGAAGAGCTCAAAAAGGATTTTGAGAAGCAAGTAAGAGAAGAAGAGGAAAAACTGAGAGTGATGCAAGAAAATCATGAAAAACAGCTTGCTAAAAGAGACCCAAAAAAATACTGAAGAAAGTAACACTTTAAGAAATAGCCTAACCCAAATGGCAAAAGAAGCCCAAAAAGCCGATGAGGAGAAGAATGCCCTAAAAAGCAAAATTGGCCAAATGGAAAAGCAAGTCCAAAAGCCTACTGAAGAGAATACTTCCTTAAAAATCAGAATGCAGCTGTTAGAAGCTAGTGACTTTATGAGAAATGAAGACACTGTAAAACAAATCCAAAAGAATGAAAAAACAGAAGAGAATGTGAAATATCTCATTGGAAAAACAACTGACCTAAAAAATAGATCCAGGAGAAAGAATTTGAAAATTATTGGACTATCTGAAAGCCATGATCAAAAAAAGGGCCTAAACATCATCTCTCAAGAAATTATCAGGGAAAACTGCCCTGATATTTTAGAACAAGAGGGCAAAATAGAAATTGAAAGAATCCATTGATCTCCTCCTGAAAGAGAAACCCAAAGGAAAGCTCCTAGGAATATTGTAGCCAAATTCCAGAGTTCCCAGGTCAAGAAGAAAATATTACAAACAGCCAGAGAAAGTTTGGAACTCAAAATCTTGAGAAAGTGAATATTGAAAACTAAAAATAAATAAATTAAAAAGAAAAAAAAGAATGCAGATTTGGTAGAATATTAGGGAAACTATAAACATAATAGACCATATGAATAACAAGATCAACAATATTCATGTAGGTCAGTGTCACTGGAATATGTAGAAGGTGTACAGAATAAGAAAAATAGAAAGCTTTCTAAAGTCTTCTATTGCCTTTACTGCTAAGAATGCCTACTGTGAGCTCTGGAGGAGGCATCACCATCTTGTTTGTCTCTCTGGCAGCACTTTGGGCTTCCTCTTCCATGTCCTTCACCTTGTACAACTCTCCTTCCTTTTGGCTTTCTTTGATGTTTTCTCTTCCCACATTAGAGTGTAAGCTTTTTGATGGCATGGATCAACTTTGTACTTGTATTTTATTCCCAGTGCTTAACACTAATTGACTATATCAGTATATGCAGGGGGGGAAAAGCTTTTGTAAGATACAACCCACATTTCTGCTTAAAAAAAAGTTTAAAAGCATTGCAATAAATGGACCTATCCTTAACATGGTAGTTAATATCTTTCTCAAACCAAGAGCCAGCACTTCATAGAATCATGATAAATTAAAGGCTTTTCCAGCAACATAAGGGGTAAAACAAGAATATATGCATTGTCACCACTATTATTTGTTATAGTGTTAGAGATGATAGCTATAGCAATAACATGAGAAAAATTAAGGGAATAACCATAGAAAAAAATAAAACAATATTATCTCTTTTTTTGTTTTACAGCTCATAAGAGTTCTTAGAGATTCAACTAAAATTAACTGAAACATCAGGAAAGTTGTAGGATATAACAATACACACATAAAACATCAACATTTCTGTACATTACCAATAAAATCAAGAAGGAAGAAGTTAAATAAATCATACCTAAATTAATTAAAGAATATGTAAGATCTTTGGGAATCTACCAACAAAGAAATAAGAACAATATAATTTCAACTATAAAACATTACTTATAGAATTAGAATTAGACCTAAAAATGCAAAAATATCAATTGCTCATGGATGCTACCTGAATTAACTTGCATTTTCAATAATGCACTAATCAAACAATCAAAGATCATTTTATAGAGCTGGAAAGGTAATAATGAAGTTCATTTGTAGGAAAAAAATGTTCAATAATCTCAAAGGAAATAATGAAAAAAAATAAGTGAAAAGGATGGGGCTTAAATATCGAAGTTCCAATTTATAGTGGCAAAGACTCACTATTCAATAAAAAAAATTGCTGGGAAATATGGAAAGCAATCTGGAAGATATAAGGTTTAGAACTCTTCAAACCTCAAAGTAAGTTCCAAGAAAAATGTGATATAAAACATTACCTCATAATGTAGAGAATCAAGAAAGAAATTACATTTTGGATCAATGAATAGCAGAAGAGTTCATGACTAAATAGGTGATAGAATCGCAGAAGAAAAAATAGACAATGTTGTTATATAAAATTAAAAAGTTCCTGTGGAAACAAAACAAATCCATCTAAGATTAGAAGGGATATACTTACTTGGGAATAAGCTTGCAGTTTCCATTGTCTCTGATAAAGGTTTCTAAGTTATATAAGGAGCCAATTAAAATTTATAAGAATAAGTACCTTTCCATAGTCGATAATCAAAAGTTATGAATAGGCAGTTTTTAGAGGATGAAATCTAAGCTATCATGACCACATAAAAAAATTATACAAATAATTAAAAATGAGAGAAATGCAAATTAAAGTAAATTTAGATTTTCCTTTCATACCCTTCTGATTAACAAAATTTTTTTAAAAAATGAAAATTATAAATGTTGGAAGGTCTGTGGATGAAAATAGGAATTCATGCATTGTTGTTGGAGTTGTGAACTGAAACAGTCTTTCTGGAAAATTAGTCAGTCAGTCAATCAATCATTATGCAATTAATAAACATTTATTGTGTTTCAGGCAGTGTCCTAAGTGTGGGAACAATTTTGAAAAGAATTTGGAACCATTACTCACAAATCATTGAACTATGTATAACTTCTCCCTTACCTTGCAGTCTTCTTATGCCATACTTGCCCCTTCTCCTTTTCACCATACGGTTTGATCTAGTGATACGGGCCTTCTTGCTGTTCCCCAAACAAGGTACTCCATCTTTTCTTTCAACTCTGAACATTTTCACTGGCTTTTATTTTACCCGAAGCATGAAATGCTTTCCTTCTTTATTTCTTCTTTTTGGTGTCCTTCAAGTCCCAACTAAAATCCCACCTTCCATAGGAAGATTTTCACAATCTTTCTTAATTCTAGTGCCTTTCCTCCATTGACCATTTCCAATTTATCCTGTATGTAACTTGTTTGTAGATAGGTGTTTGCCTATTGTCTTTCCCATTAGAGTGTGAGCTCCTGGAAAGCAGGAACTATCTTTTATTTTTCTTTGTAAATTAGCACTTAGTACAGCACTTAGCCCATAGTAAGCACTCAATAAAGGTTTTTGTTGACTGAATCGCTGACTCTTTGACTAAACTATAACAGTCACTCAAGAAGATCAAAGAATGAAGGATAGGTACATGAATATTTATGAGATTTTTTGTAGCAGCAAAAATTTGGAATCTAAGGGGAAGTATCTAACAGGGAATAGTTGAAAAGATTATGATATATGTTATCTGCTAATGAGGGTTTGATGACTGTCTAGAGTGCCTCAGATGGCATTTCTACATGGAGGATTCTAGGGAGAAGATGGAGCATTACCATGTGGAGGACATGAGGGAGCTACCTCTAGCAACATTGTGATGATATGCAAGGGAAGTGCTCTGCAAAGAGAGACTGTGGGACATGAGGAGATAGTCTAAAACTGACTCAGGTTGACTAATATCACATTGAAGAAAAGGGGTTTTGATTAGCCATAGAGATTCAAAAAGGATTGTCAGCTTCGGCTACTTCCTCCTCCTGGTCAATCTCTATGACTTTTTCCTTCCTGGTGTCCTGTATTAAGAGGGAAGTCTCTGCCCTGAGGAGTTTTAAAAAGCTGGAATACTTAAACATGGATCTGGGAGTGTGGGTCCAGGTTTTCTGGGTTGCCCCAGGGCCCAAGGCCATTGCCAGTAGGGCCCACATTGTAGCTGCTGTCCCTTCCCCCTCCTTCTTTTCACCAGGTTCTCTTGTTTTCTTTCTCAATTCAATTGCAGAAGAAAGAGGGAAGGAGAGAAAACAAAATGCTTTTTACTTGGAAAGATAAAATCTAATTTGGAAAAAACAAAATATAAGTCAAGAATTGGAAAGAAAGTCAATGTTCATAGATGGGGAAATGGTGAGAAAACATTGATATGTAAATGTAATGAGATATCATTATGCAATAAGAAAGTGTGAATATTATGAATCATAGAAGATTGGAAATAATTGAATGATCTAATGCAAAGTGAAATAAATAAAACTAAGAGAACAGCATACGCAAAGACTATAAAAAAGTAAGTTCATACAGGTAGTGGTAGAATAGAGACTACTTTGGCTTCAGCACTCTTGAAAGGTGTCCCACCTTTGTAAGGAAAGGAAGAAGGTTTAATTCTAATCTCTTTGGATTCAAGGTTGGTCATTACAATTAAAAAGCATTCAGGTTTCTTTTTTCTTTTCTTTTCAACTAACATTTATTGAAGACTTATGCACATAAGACTGTATTACATGTTCAGGGAAATAACAATGTAACTAAATCATGGTCTGTATACTCATGGAGCTTGTGTGCAAAAGGAGAGAAAGATAAAAACAAAACAAAACAGAGATAGCATTAATATGCAGCATGTGGAATGAGCAAATTAGGGATCCGCAAAGTCCAGCACTGGGTGAGGTCCAATGAGAGATGGAGAAGGCAGTGCCCACAGTTGGGAGATGGGGAATCAGGAAGAGCTTCCTGGAGAAAGTGGCATTTGAATTGAGTTTAAATGGATGGTTAGGAATTTAAAGAGATAAATACAAGAAAGAAGAATACTATAGACATAGGGAAGAGCCTGAGTTAAAAAAAAAACATAAGTAGAAGAGTATTTGGCGTAGTAAGAAAACAGAACTTAGATCAGTTTGGCAAGTGAGACAATGGTAGAAATATAGAATTAGGCTCAAAATATGATTTTACCAAACTTGTCAAAAGTTTTGAGTATTAGGCAAGGGGGTCTGAACTTAACTTGAAAATCAGTAGAGAACAGGTGAAGATTTCTGATCACAGGAGTCACATAATCATATTTAGTCATATTTTAATAATGAAATGGGTCCATGATCTCTCTAATTTGATTATTTCTCTTTTGGTGTAAATTGAAACCCTTTTCCTTCTCTGTGTTCTTGTCCATATTTTAAATAGATATGTCAGAGTAGAGAGACTAGGAGCTCAAAGACCTGTTAAAAGGCTGTTGTGATAGTCCAGGCAGTGGATAATGAAAGTCAGTATTAGGATAGTGGGAGTGAGGTAGAAATGAGAGGATACATGTGAAAGATCCAAGGCTTTGCAAAACACTTTGGTAATCAAGTTCATCTGAGAAATAAAATGGAGGGAAGTATCCTGAGTATCTGTCAAGTCTATTGTGATGGGGATTCTTTGGTGGTATGGATTGGGCTATATGGCTGTTGAAGTCTCTTCCAATTCTAAAAATTCTATGATTCTGTTAATCACAGATAACACAAAGTTTATGAACATGGAGGACTGACTGATTCATTGGTGTCCCTGGCAAGAAATAGTGACATCACAAGAAGGATGGGGCTTAGAGGGAAGAAAAGAATATCAGTTTTGGACATACCAAAATGCCACTTCATATGCAGGTGGATTATAACAATTCAAAAACAAGCATAAAAATTCAAGACATTTAGAGACAAAAAGAGATATAAAGGAAAAGAGAAATCACAAGGGACACATTAAGGTTAAACTGTTTACATTCTTTATATGGGAAGATGATATATGTAACTCCAAAGAACATTATTATTAGGGTAATTAGGAGGAGTTTGCATAACAGACACCAGAGTGAGTCAATTATGTTGGGTTGATTTTTAAAAAATGGATGGGTGAGAAAAAAGTGCACACTGGGAGGAGGGGGGAGGGAGAAGAAGAATAGGGACATATCTCACATAAAAGAGATGCACAAGAAAGCTTTTACACTGGAGAGGGAAATGGTGGGAGTGGTAGGCAATGCTTGAACCTCACTGTCACTGGAACTGGTTCAAAGAGGGAAGAATATATATTCACATAATCAATTGGGTATAGACATCTATCTTACCAAGTATGGAAGTATGAAGGGAAGGGGATATAAGAAAAGAAAGGAGGATGATAAAAGGGAGGACAGAGAAAAGGAGACAGTGGTCAGAAGCAAAACAGATTTTTGAAGGACAGAATAAAAAGAAAGAGAGAAAGAAAGAAAAAAGAGAAGAAAATAAGATGGAGGAAATGAACAGTTAATAATCATAATTGTGAATGGGAATGAGAAGAATTCACCTATTAAATGAAAATGAGTATCAGATTGGATTAGAAACCAGAATCCAAAAATACATTGTTTACAAGAAACACATTTGAAACAGAAAGATATACAAAGAGTTCAAATAAGGAACTGGAGCAGAATCTATTATGTTTCAGCTGAAGTAAAGAAGTCAGGGATAGCAATCATGATCTCAGACAAAGTAAAAGCAAAAATAGACCTAATTAAAAAGAGAAGTAGGAAAACTACATATTGCTGAAAGACACCATAGATAATGAAGTAATATCAATACTAAACATATATGTACCAACGTTATAGCATTCAAATCACTAAAGGAAAATTTAATTGAGTTACAAAAGGAAATGGTAAAATTATACTAGTGAGGGACCTCAACTTTCCTTTCTTATAGCTAGATAAATTTAATTGTAAACTGAATTGAAAAGAAGACAAGGAGACTAATAGAGTTTCAGAAAAGTTAAACATGATAGACTTCTGGAGAAAATTGTATGAGAACAGAAAAAAGTATAGGTGAAGCTGTGGATAGAGTACTGAGCCTGAAGTCAGGAAGACCTATCATCCTGAGTTCAATTCTGGCCTCAGATATTTACTACGTGACCCTGGTTAAGTCACTGTTTGCCTTGTTTCTTCATTGGTAAAATGAGGTGGAGAAGGAAATGGCAAACTACTCCAGTATCTTTGCCAAGAAAACCCCAAATGGGGACACAAAGTGTTGGACATGACTGAAACAACAATAAGAAAAGGAAAGGAGGTAACTAGAAATTTGGAGTGGTCAGAAAAAAAAAAAAACTTCACATAGAAGATTGTATGTGAGTTACCTCTTAATTGAACCAATGATTCTATGAAACAGAACTGAAAAAGAAAGCCTTCCAGGCATAGGATACACCCAGTGCAAAGGCTTATAGATAGGAGATTGAGTGCTGTATGGGAGAAACAGAGAGAACACCAATTTGGCTGGACTGTAGTGTGTGGAAAGGGGAGTAATGTATAATGATACTGAAAACATAATTTGGAAAATACAAGAGCTTCACATTCTAGATTTTTTTTTTTTATGAAAAACACCAGTATCTTGGTTGTGGGTTAACCAAAGTTGTTTTGGAACACATCCATTATGAGCATGGTTTACCTTCACTCTATTACGCTATAAATTTATGAACTTTAGTATTCATGTAATGATGCTAAAGTGTCAGTTCAGAAGAAAATTCTTGAGTAGTAAGCTTAAGCATCAGAAAAAAGAAAAACAAGACTACAAAACACTATTTTTGGTTTTTAAAAACAAGACAAAAAGAATATTTCTGATCCAGAATGAGATCTTATGGAGCATAATTTAAGAGGTTCAGAGAAGTGTTAAAACAGGTCCAAATATGTCCACTAGAGGTTTCCATGCTTTATATTATGAGGGCAATGGCATGATAGATGTCTGCAAGTCTGCTTGAAGAAATACTGAACCATTACTGTAGGTTATTATTAAATCTCTATTCAGAGACTTATGTTTTCTAGTTTTTGAGTCTGTGGCTTTTATCCCAGTACACTCTTTTGATGAAATAGTTATTGGATTTAAATGAATTTACTTAACAAGTTCAGTGTGCTTTTAGATGTGGAACATGCACACACACACACATCCACACCAAAAACAACCTCCTTTTCAATAAATGTAAAATACTGTTATTATTGCACCTATAATCACTCCTGTCACAGGAAAATGTTTCTTCAAACCCTTAATGAGATTTTTTTTTCAAGTATTTGCATATTTTCTATAGATTTGTGCCCCCACAGAACTTGATACTTCTCTTAAAAAATAAATCAATCCATTCATGTTGAATCACATGTTGAATTAGAAATCCTCCCTTTTGTTTCCTCCTTCCAAAACCATAGCAACACTTGCATCTCCCTTGGCATCCTCTATCCTTTACAGCTGTTGAACTATTTATTCCATGTCCTGGGTCTCTGCTTGAGGATATCTCAAGAGCATGCTACAAACTGAGCACAGAAGTGTGGTTTTGTTGATTTGTGATCCCTGAATGGGTTGTTTATTAGAGATACATGAAGGATACCACGTCCTGCAGTTCTGTTTATCCACCATAGTTATGTGAATATTCGGTCAATTCCATTTTTTAACTTCTTGTCCCTGTTAGATGTTGTAGGCATTCATGTTCTAGGAAACTGAAGGTTTTCATTTCTCTTGGATCTCTGAGATCTTTCTATTGTAAGAACTTATGGCTGAAATCAGGAGAGCACAGTAAACTTTCCTAAGAAATGCCTTCTTGTTCTTTGTGTGTCTTTCAATGAAAAAAACTGTTCTAGCAAACCAGATGTCTCATCGTGTCAAGTCACGGGAAGCCTCAGAGCCTAGTACCAAGATAATGATATAAAATTGAATTCTGTGGAATACCTAAATCACCAGTGGATGGCAAATGAATAACTACTTCTTCCTTATTTATTCTCTAGGAATGAGGTCAAAAGTCAGTGCACAAAGTCAAGTCAGCAAGCATTGCTTTACTTTCATTTTTTAAACAACACTATTTAGTTTAATGGTAGTTTAATTAAAGACAGACAAATGTCTCACTTGCACCTGAGGAACTCAATTAAATGCATGGTCAATATTTTAACTAAATCCTAGACTTTTAAAAAATTAATTAATTTATTTTTAGTTTTCAACATTCACTTCCACAAGGTTTGAGTTTCAGATTGTCTCACCATCTCTCCTCTCCCCCCACCCCAAGATGACGTGCATTCTGAATACCCCTTCCTCCATTCTGCCCTCCCTTCTATCACCCCCCCCTTCCCATTCACCTTCTATTTTCCTGTAAGGTAGGATAGATTTCTATACCCCATTGCCTGTATATCTTATTTCCCAGTTGCATGTAAAAACATTTTTCAACATTTTTTTAAAAACTTTGGGTTCCAAATTCTCTCCCTTCTTCCCTCCCTACCCACCCTCATTCAGAAGGCAAACAACTCGATATAGGTTATACATGTGTAGTAGTGTAAAACACTTCCATAATAGTCATGTTGTGAAAAACTAACTATATTTCACCTCATCCTATCCCTACCCCTGTTTATTCTATTCTCTCCTTTCACCTTGTCCCTCCTCAAAAGTGTTTGCTTCTGATTATCCCTCCCTCCAATCTACCCTCCCTTCTATCATTCCACCTTCTCTTATTCCCTTCCTCCCTATTTTCTTGTAGGGTAAGATAGATTTCCATACCCAATTGAGTATGCATGTTATTCCCTCCTTAAGCCAATTCCCATGAGAGCAAGATCCACTCATTCCCTCTTACCTACCCACTTCCCCTCCACTGTAAAAGCTTTTTCTTCTCTGTTTTATGTGAGATAATTTACCCCATTCTACCTTTCCCTTTCTACTTCTCCCAGAAAAATCCTTTCTCACCCCTTAATTTTATTTTTTAGATATCATCCCTACATCTTCAACTCACCCTGTGCCCTCTTTCCCTCTCTTTCTCTCTGTCTCTGTCTCTCTCCCCCTCTGTGTGTGTGTACGTGTGTGTGTGTGTATGTGTATATTTTTTTTCCCTCTCCAACTACTCTAATACTGAGAAAGGTGTCATGAGTTACAAATATCTTTCCATGTAGGAATGTAAACAGATCAACTTTAATAAGTCTCTTATGATTTCTGTTTCCTGTTTGCCTTGTCGTGCTTCTCTTGAGTCTTGTATTAGAAAGTCAATTTTTCTATTCATCTTTGGTCTTTTCATCAAGAATGCTTGAAAGTCCTTTATTTCATTGAATTTCGATTTTTCTCCGGAAGGATTATACTCAGTTTTGCTGGGTAGATCATTCTTGGCTGTAATCCTAGGTCCTTTGACCTCCAGAATATCATATTCCAAGCCCTCTGATCCCTTAAGGTAGAAGCTGCTAAGTCTTGTGTTATCCTGATTGCATTTCCACAATACTTGAATTGTTTCTTTCTGGCTGCTTGCAATATTTTCTCCTAGACCAGGGAATTCTGGAATTTGGCTATAATATTCCTAGGAGTTTTCCTTTGAGGATCTTTTTCAGAAGGTAATTGGTAGATTCTTTCTATTTCTGTTTTACCCTCTGGTTCTAGAATATCAGGGCAGTTTTCCTTGATAATTTCTTGAAAGTTGATGCCTAGGCTCCTTTTTTGATCATGGCTTTTAGGTAGTGAAATAATTTTTAAATGATCTCTCCTGGATCTATTTTCCAGGTCAGTTGTTTTTCCAATGAGATATTTCACATTGTATTCTATTTTTTCATTCTTTTGGTTTTATTTTACAATTTCTCGATTTTCTGATAGAATCATTAGCTTCCATTTGCTTCATTCTAATTTTTAAGGAAATATTTTCTTCAGTGAGTTTTTGGACTCCCCCCCCCATTTGGCCAATTCTGCTTTTTAAGATATTCTTCTCCTCCTTGGCTTTTTGGACCTCTTTTGTCATTTGGATTAGTCTTTTTTAAGTTCATTTTTTAAATTTTAATTTACAATAAGTTTTTTTTAATTTCTTCAGTATTTTTGAGGTGTCTCATTTAGCAAGTTGTTGACTTGTTTTTCATTGTTTTATTGTATCACTCATTTTTCTTCCCAGATTTTCCTCCATTTCTCTTACTTGCTTTTCAAAATCCTTTTTGAGCTCTTCCATGGCCTGAGATCAATTCATATTTTTCTTGGAGGCTTTGGATGTAGAAGCTTTGACTTTATTGTCTTCTTCTGGTTGTATGTTTTGATCTTTGTCACCAAAGTAAGATTCTATAGTCTGAGTTTTTTCCCCTCTTTTTGCTCATGTTCCCAGACAATTATTTGATTTTTTAACTCTTTTTTTAAGGTAGAACTCTGCTTCCAGTGTGGAGGCTGTACTGTCCCAAGCTTCAGAGATACTTCTAGGGATTTGAAAATTTTCAGTTCTTCCAATGTGGTATGATCAAAGGTGAGGTGTTTACTCCTTTGCTGGCCTGTGCTCTGGTTTATGAGTGATGACAAGCACTGTTTTCTGACTTTGAACTGTGAGGAGCATTCTCTCTTCCCTGCCACCACAAGCTCTGCCACAGCAGTGCTCCTCTTTGCCCCAGGACTGCCACCCAGGACTGAGACCCAGATCCAAGCACAGGCAAAGCAAGAGAATCTTGTTTCAGTGCCAGCAAATAGATCCCTGCAATCCCCCTTTGATCACCTGCTCAATCCCCCCGCTATTGCTGGGACCAGAGCTCTAAAGTAACTGCTGTGGCCACCACCCTGGGGGCTGCACTAGAGCCATGGCTGGACTGTGCTCTTCTCTCACCCTGGTCCAAAAGAACTTTCCCACTGACCTTCTAAGTTGTCTTTGTTGTTTGTGGAACCACTACAACTTCTAGTGATTCAGTCCCATGAGGCCTGCTCCAAGTTCACTGAGACCAGGGCTTTTCCTGTTTGGCCTAAGCTGAACTGCCCTACTCTTCCAGCCTGGCATGACAGACCTTTCCCATCAACCATCTAGATTGTCTAGGGCTTGTAATTTGTTTCACTCTGTCTTTTTGTGGGTTCTACTGCTCTAGAATTTGTTTAGGTCAATTTTTTACAGTATTTGGAGGGGTTTGGGGGAGAGCCTAAGCAAGTCACTTCTTTTATTCTGCAGTCTTGGCTCCACTCATTACTTCATTTTTGCATAGTTCCTTCATCCCAGCAATTCCCATAAAACAAGAGATGTGATAGCTGGTGCTGGATGCATATTCTTTACATTTTGAAAGCCTTTTAGAGCTGAGAGAATCTTTTCTCCTTGTGGGGTGGAGGTAGAGAGGTTTTGGTTTTTATTAGACTTTTCTGCAAAGAATTTATTGTGAAGGGGAGCTTTCAGGAAAGAGACTTGGCTTGACTTCAACCTGACGCAGGAGTGGTTTACCCTGTAGAATATCTTCTCCACCATGGGTCAAGTACAAGGTATATTACTAGGTCCAGGATGATATGTTTACTCTGAGGAAATGTTTCTGGGCCTATAACTACTATAAAAATCATAATAGCTGCTGTTGGCTCTGTGTTGCAAGTTCAGCTTGGACGTGTAGTCCTGTTCATTCATTCATAGACAATTAAGTACCTATTATGTTGATTGCTGGGAGATAGAAAGCTTTGATTAGACACAGATCTTTTCCTTATGGCAAATGCAAGTTAGAAATGAAAGGCTTCAATGTGCACACTGGACACATTGTAAATTGAATACTAAAGCCTATGACAAAGGGTATGGAATTTCAATTTTACAAGCACCTACTATGATTCAGATTCAGTTCAACATTATTATGCCAAAGACACAAAAGACACAAAGACAAAAATATCAAACAGCCCCTGCCCTGAAAGTACTTACATCCTTGTGGACTACCCAAATATCAAGCTAGTACTTGTCATATCAGGCACAGGAATGATGGTGGGGTGTGATGGGATCAGACCTGGGATTTTGTAGGTATAGGGAACTACTGGATGAGGAAACGCCATCTTTCAATCCAGATCTGTACCTTTAAGTACTTATAGTGTTACCAAAAGCTGTTAATATTAAATGTTAAATGACTTGCCCAGCATCATGCAACCAATGTTTATTATAAGTTAGACTGGAACCCAATCTTCCTGGATCCTAAGCCAGTTTTCTATTCACTTTGCCATGTTTCTTCTATCTAAAATAGGTATGTTTATTAAGTATAGTGATTGTGATAGATCTATAATACCCACAGAAATCATAGGGTTGTAGATGCAGAGATAGAAAGGCTTGTAGAGGTCATCTAATCAAACCCTCTCATTTTATAGATGAGGAAACAGAGTCCTAGAGAGGTTAAGTGATTTACCCAAGGTCACACAGTTAGTAAGTGGCAGTCAGGATTCAAACTCAGGTCCTTTGACTCCAAAACCACCACTTTTCTCATTATACCATGCAGTCTCTTCCTTTTGTCCTCTCAACTATAGTAATAAATGACTTTCGATTGATGCTTTATACTTTATAATGTGCTTCCACCACAAGACAATCCTGCAAAGGAACAGGGAATACAAGTATTATTCTTTTACAGGTGAGGGGACTGAGATTTAATGAGGTCCAGGACCACACAGCTCGGCGGTATCAGGGTTCAGATTTAAACCCAGATGTTCTAATGCTACCTTCTTTGGTGAACAGAAGTTAAAAATATATGCTTCCAACAGCCTCTCAAATAGGCTTCATTTCATTCATTTAAAGGCTTAGCTCTAATGATAGGTATAATACAACATAAAATACTAGAGATTTGGATTCTGAAGCCCATAAGTTGATGTGCTATTTCTATATTAGTCTCCCAAATACAGAGGAATTACCCTTAATTCTTCTCCATGGGTATGCAATTTCCTATTATCCTTTGGGTTTTTGTGGCATCCTTTAATTTTTGCCATGCTAAATATAGCTCTCTATAGCTTTATGGAAACTCTGCACTCATACCAGCTTTATGAGAATAACAGAGGAGAAAGACAAATATGTTCGATTGAAGAAAGAAATGAAACACAATACATAAAATCCTCTATAAGGAACTAGCCTTAGAGATAATTGAGTTCACTCCTTTTATTAAGAAAATTGATCCCTAGGGAGATGAAATGGCCAAAATCAACATTGTAAGTAGCAGAACCAGGAACAGAGCCTGGGACCTTTGACTCGTAGTCTGCTAGTACTTTCATTACACTACACACACCTGGTGTTATATTTAAACACATTAGAACTCTAAAAACAGAGGAAAATCAAATTACTTAAGGGCAATAGAGGATGATAGGGCCTCTGCCCACATTGCCCCCTCCCCCAGTTAGTGGCTTTTTGCCCAGAACTTTTATTTGAGAAAGTGTCCTGGGCATTCTCTATCTGCTTCAGTCCTGATTCTCTGGACTTTTCCATCTTTTCCCCATGCTGAAAATTCTTCCATCCCTATAGCCCCTCCTTTGTTTGGTGGGTTCCTTTCTGAACCTCCATGGCTGGCCCAGGTCAGCAATGCTTTTTCTTCTCCTGCTTCTGTTTCTGACTCTCTAGAATTTTATTCCTTGTCTTCTACTTCCAAACCTGCACTTTTCATCTCTTTTTTAATGTGTCTTTCCCAATTAGAATGTAAGCTTCTTTGACATAGAGGCAACATTTTTCTATTTATATTTGTATACTTAGTGCTTAACACACAGCCCAAGACACAAAATGCTCAATACATGTGGTATCTATTTTTTAAAAAGAGATTTATAACCAGAAGGAAAGAAGTTAGCAAGCCGGTGGACTTTGATTCCAAGTTTTCTGACTCTAGAGTTAGAGTTCATTCTATTGAGCTATTATTGTACCATGCTGTCTGTCTCCCTAAATGGTAGAATTAAGAATTATTTATTTTTTGAGGGAAGACAGGAAACCCACAAAAATTTTTGCATAATAATACTATGGACACAGATATGAATAAGAACCCAGATTTTTTTCTATCTCCATAGTAAGTATCTATGGTTGGGTTCTTTCTCCTTAGCTTACTCATTTTTATTGATTTAGTTTTGTTTTATTTTGTTTTTAGCAGCTATCAGTGTAGACAAGTTCTAGTCCCAAGGTATGGAGATTGATTAACACCCCCCCCCCCGTCTTAGGTACTTCTTACTGTTATTTTCTGAGGTCTGTCTTGGGGCTGAACCTTAAGATCTCCTCCCCCCGACTAATCCACAGGTAAGCCCCTCCTTCCCTACACACACATACACTGTCCTGCAAATGATCTCGTTCCCTGTGGTTCCTCAGGTGGCTGCAAACAATAGCTGTCTTCTGCCCTGTAACTAAAACCAGGGACTCTGCTCTCCCACAAGTTCCCACAGCCAACAGGGTTCCTGCCTTTCACTACTGCCCTCATCAAGTGTGTGCTAGCTCCTTTTTCCTGCAGCCACAGCCCAGATTCTGGGCAGGACAGCTGTGCTTGGTGTCCCTTGACCAACGGAAGGTCCTTCAATCTTCTCTTATTCAGGCACCAGACCCCCACCCTGTTTGGGAGATGAAAGTTTCTAAGGCTGAAGCTGCCTTTCAACCCAGCTGCCCCCAGGGCTTATTGTTTATTGATTCTGCAGAGTCAGCCTGGAGGTGTTTACACTTCACTCAAGCCTAACCTCAGCCCCTGGAGGTTCTTCTCCTCAAATCCTGCGGTCTTTTCAAATTGTTTTAGGAGGACAACTGCTTTACCCTGTATTTATTTCTGCTGCTATGAGACAATCTTCTGTCTTTTTTTGTCGAGGAAATTTGGAGAGCTGAAAGTTTTCTGACCCACTCTACCATCTTCCCAAAATCCTCTCCATAGGGCTTAAATCTTTAGAGTGATTGTAATCTGGTCCAACCCCCATATTCCATAGAGGAGGAAGTTGAATCCCAGAGAAGAGAAGTGACCTCCCAAAAAAACTTTCCAGATAGAAAGAAGCAGGCCCAGGGTTTAAATCCAAATCTTTTGATTCTATATCATGTGCTCTTTCAACTACATTGTCTTAAGCTTTGCTATTCTCAGAGAGACTTATTGGACGACTGTGCTAAATAAATTAGGTCAGCTGTATGAGTAATCAAAGACTTTTCATAACACCCTGTTTTTAGGCAAAGAAAAAAGATGATCTTTGACTAATGCAGTCAAATCATGTGTTTTATGTTCTACTGTCATTTAAAACATCAGCTTTCAACTAATTCTGGAGTTGCAGAACCAAGAAAAGGATGGAGTGAAACAATTTTCCAGCCCAAGACAACTTAAGAGGTCAGCAGGACTGGAGTGAGAGTGGATTGCAGTCCACCTCAGGCCACACGCTGCCAAGCCAGCAGCAGACTTTGGGGTGACTAAATTGGTGGTGGCAACTTTGGAGCTCTCAACCCACAGACAATAAGGGGGGATCAAACAACTGGTCAGAAGGATATTACAGGAGTTCTTTAGCTGGTGCTGGGTGCATTACTCTGTTGAATTGCACATATATGGTTCTGGTTTTCAGTCCCAGGGCAAGAGGAGCATTAACACACTGTAGTTCCCAGTGGCAGGGGAGTAGGGACCTTGGTCATAGTTCTAGGACAGAAAAGAGTGCTAATGGTTGCTCACAGATCAGAACACTAGCCAGGAGGGCAATACTGACACCTCTCCTTAGAAGAACTGAAAACTTACAAATACCCAGAAGTAGCTCTGAGAACAGCAGCACAAAAATCCTGAAGTTTCGGATAGTGCATCCTTCATGCCAGGAGCAAAGTCAAGAAATAGGCTGGAAGAAACGAGCAAACAATAAGAACAAAAGTAACCTGACCATAGAAAGTTACTATGGTGAAAGGGAAGATCAAAACAAAAACTCAGAAGAAGACTACATAATCAAAGCAGCTACATGCAAAGTTTCAAAGAAAAATGTGAATTTGGTAGATGTATGAGTAATAAAAGACTTTTCATAACACCCTGTTTTTAGGCAAAGAAAAAAGACAACTTTGACTAATGCAGTTAAGTCATCTGTTTTATATTCTACTGTCGTTTTAAATGTCAACTTTCAACTAATTCTGGAGTGGCAAAACCAAGAAAAGGATAGGGTGAAACAATTTTTTTAGCCCAAGACAACTTAAAAGGTCAAAAAGACTGGGGTGAGAGTGGGCTGCAGTCTACTTCAGACCCCACCCTGCCAAGCTAGCAGCAGATCTTGAGGTGACTGAATTGGTGGTGGCAGCTTTGGAGCTCTTACCCCACAGATGGTAAGAGGATCAGAAAACAGCTCAGAAGAATATTACAAGTAGTTACATGTAAAGCTTCAAAGAAAAATATGAATTTGTCTAAGGCCCCCAAAAAAATTTATATAAGAGCTCAAAATGTATTTAAAATCGAATAAGAGAGGTTAAGAAAAAATTAGGAAAAGAAATGAGAGAAACGCAAGAAAATCATGAAAAAGAGTCAACACCTTGTTAAAGGAGGCACAAAAATGAGGAAGAAAATAATGCCTAAAATAACAGAATAAGCCAAATGGCAAAAAAGGGCTCAAAAATCCACTGAGGAGAAGAAAACTCCTAAAAAGCAGAATTGGCTGAATGAAAAAAAATGTACAAAAATTAACCAAACTCCTTAAAAAGTCGAATTGGCCATATAAAAAAGATGTACAAAAATTCACTAAAGAAAATAATTCCTCAAAAATTAGAATTGGGCAAGTGAAAACTAATGACTCCATGAGATACGAAGAAACAATAAAACAAAATCCAAACAATGAAAAATAGAAGAAAATGTGAAATACTTTATTGGGTTAAAAAACAGACATGGAAAATAGACCAAGAAAAAAGAATTTAAGAATTATTGGACTATCTGAAAGCAATGTTTAAGAAAAAAAAACTCTGGGCATCATATTTCAAGGTATTATTAGGTAAAACTGCCTTGATATCCTGGAACCAGAGGGTAAAATAGAAATTGAAAAAATCTTTCTAGGTATATTTGATCATTTTAGAAGTGTGTCTTTTGTTTACTAAAGAAGTTATAACTTCACATCCCTATTTGTATTCTTTTATCAAGAGTGCAATACCACAGTAATGTTGATATCTACATATCTACAATCTACTATTGACTTCACATTGGTCATTACACTCCTAAGTATCCTTACATAATAACTGTTTTCTACTTCTTGATGATGACCAACTCCACCACATTGTAGGGGAATTGACATTGGATATGAAACCCAAAGTGCTGGGTTTAACATTTTCTAGTTGTGTGACAATAGACAAGATATTCAGTCTCTTTGAGTCTCAGTTTACCCATCTACAAAATGGAAAGACACTATTTGAAGTATCTATATTATGGGGTGCCTATCATGATCAAATGAAAGAAAATATGTACAGTGCATTGAAACTTTAAAGTGCTATAAAGAGAGACTAGAACTTTTGTTGATGGACAGAACAGATAGAAAAGAAAAGAATGTGAAAACATAAGGGACCTAGAGAAGATATTGTCAGCTCCATCTCAGCCTTATTTAATCTTTCATCAAACTGATTCTCTGCCAATATGGGATGTTATAGTGTTTGAAAGGAATTCTATGACTATAGATCCATATAAATCCTTTACAGTCCCATCTATCTAATTATACTTTTGTAAAAAAGAAAAAAAGAAAAGAAAATTGTAATGGCTAAGCAGATGAACTCTAAACTCTTCAACCTGACATTTAAGGTGTTCCTAATTGTTTCTCTACATATATATTTTTTTGGGGTGGGAGGAGATAAGTTGGGGGAGGGAGAATAGGTAGTCCTGTAATTTCCATCCTGGTATGAAGTTCATCTGCAGGAAATTGTTAACTGTTCAGTAACTTATAGTCTTGGGAAGATGTCTGGAGTACTAAAAGAGTAAAATAATTTCTCCGGGGTTATATAGCCACCATGAATCATAGTCAGGACTTGAATCCAGGTCTTTTGGAATCTTAAGGTGACCCTTTATCCATTGATTTATTTCTCTGTACATACCTAACCTTTTTTTCTGCTACTTACCTAAATGAGCCCTCTTTTATAGCTAGGTCAGTTACCTTACTATTCCCTAAAAATGTTATATCTGTTCTTACCTCTTAGTTTTCCTCATGTTTTTCTAACTGAATGTAAATGACCATTTTTCCTGCCTGTTATTTGAATTCTACTCTGTTTGGTGTACAGGGTGAGTTTTATAGCCTCCATAAACTTTTCCCTTATTGCTTCAGCCCACATTAGTCCCTCCTTTCTCAGAAGTGCTGTGCTTGTACCTGTACCACTAATTAGGGCACTGGAGTTTCTCACTTCCTATAATTAGCAACACAAATTCTCACTAATTGCAAACTCTTTAGTGTCATTCTGAAATAATTTACTATAAAATAAGATGATAGGACTAGAAAGCAGATCCCTAGAATGTAGTCTGATCTGTCATCCTAGCAGATGTGTCTTTGTGTTCTCTGAATCTTCTCCCTCTATTTCATTTTACAAACTACTGCTAGACTTCTCTTTATAATGCACAATACAATCATATTACTTCACTAGTTAAATGATTTCAATGCTTACTCATTGTTGACTAAGTAACAACCAACCTCCTTAGTGTAACAATTGTGTCCCTGCAGATTTTAACTGCAATTGACTTTACATTATTCCCTTATTTTATCTAACAGCATTTCCATTTCTATTTCTAAGTGCTACCAAAAATGAATCACTTCCATCCCACTAACACATCTCATACTTTCTAGTCTCTTTGTCTTTGTTCATACTTATTCCCTCTGTCTGGGATGCCTGCCTTCCTCTATTTATCTATTGATATCCTATTGATTTTTTTTTCAAATGTCGCTTCTTCCATAGTCTTCCCTAATTCCCAAAACTAGAAGTGGGTTGTCTGATTGCATAGAACTTTGTAATCTTTCTGTATATTTGTACTATATTCTGATATTTAACTCTGAAACTGTCAATAAACATTTATTAAGTGTCTACTATGCACAAGGACTGTGAGTTAAGCATTGGTGATACAAAGAAAAGCAGAAGACAGTCTTTGCTCCCAAGGAACTCACATTCTAAAGCAGGAGCTAACATATAGACAACTATGTACAAATAAGCTCTGTTCCTGTCTCTCTGTCTGTCTGTTTGTCTCTGTCTGTCTGTCTGTCCGTCTGTCTCTCTCTTTTTAATTTGGAAATAATCTATATGGGTAAACAATTAGAATTAAAGGGGGAGTGGTCATGAAAGGCTTCCTGTAAAAGGTGAGATCTATGAGCTTATTTTGATGGAAGTCAGAGAAGCTTCTCTCCAGCAGTTTTGTTTGTAAGTTTGTGGGCATTATTTATTTTATCTCTCCAAGTAGGTAGCCTAGTGTGTTACACTGAGTAGAATTTAATTCATGCTTGTTGAATGAATTATTGACTTCCTTTCATTATTCAAGCTATATCCTGGTATTTATGGTGTCCTATTTATACCTGTCTCAAACTGTGCGTGGAGGGGAGTGACAAAGTGACAAGGAGAGGAAGTTTAGAGCCTGATTGGTTCCATTCCTATGTTCTTCTCAGAGTAATGTAGTCTGACATCTAGAAGACATGTTGAATCAACTTATATTATTGACTAATAGGAATATTTAAAAAAGAATATCCAAGTGATCTGGCTTCTCACCACAGTGGATCTCTGAAGATTAGACTTAGACTCACTCATACAGTGTTCAAGTTGGAAGCTTCTGGGGCAGCTTGGTGGTACAGTGGATAGAGCATCGGCCCTGGAATCAGGAGGACCTGAATTCAAATCCTGCCACAGACACTTGACACTTGCTAGCTGTGTGACCCTGGGCAAGTCACTTAACCCTGATTGCCTAACCAAAAAAAAAGAAGTTGAAAGCTTCCAGGAATTCTTATCTTCCCCCTGCAAAATGTTCATTGATTAACTGACCAATATTTTCTACATCATAAATCTTTTTTTTATTATTCTTTTTTTGAGGATACTTCTCGGAATAATATATTTAAATGCATATGACAAAATCCATAGAATATCAGAGGCACCAATTGTATTGAAGTAAAGATGTATATTTTTGCACCCAAGTTCAGGGACCCCATGAAATCTATCCATGGATGCAGCGAAAGCAGTTCTTAGGGGAAGTTTTATGTCTTTAAATGCTTACGTAAATAAAATAGAAAAAGAGGAGATTAATGAATTGGGCATACAACTGAAAAAACTAAAAAAAGAACAACTTAAAAATCCTCAACTAAACACTAAATTATAAATATTTAAAACCAAAGGAAAAATTAAGAAAATTGAAATTAAGAAAACTATTGAACTAATAAATAAAACTAAGAGCTGGTTTTATGAAAAAGCCAATAAAATAGATAAACCTTTGGTTAATTTAATTAAAAAAAAGAAAGAAGAAAACCAAATTACTAGTATCAAGAGCGAAAAGTGTGAAGCTACCACCAAGGAAGAGGAAATCAAAACAATAATTAGGAATTATTTTGCCCAACTATATGCCAACAAATTTGACAATCTTAGTGAAATGGATACATATTTACAAAAATATAAATTGCCCAGATTAACCAAAGAGGAAGTAAAATACTTAAATAACCCCATCTCAGAAAAAGAAATTGAACAAGCCATTGATGAACTCCCTAGGAAAAAATCTCCAGGGCAGAGGGATTTACATATGAATTCCGTCAAACATTTAAAGAACAATTAATTCCAATACTATATAGACTATTGGGGAAAATAGGTGAAGATGGAGTCTTACCAAATTCTTTTTGTGATACAAATATGGTGTTGATAACTAAACCTGTAAGAGTCAAAATAGAGAAAAAAAGTTATAGACCAATTTCTCTAATGAACATAGATGCAAAAATTTTAAACAAAATACTAGCAAATAGATTACAACAACTTATCACAAGAATAATACACTATGACCAGGTAGGATTTATACCAGGAATGCAGGGTTGGTTCAATATTAGGAAAACTATCAGCATCATTGAGCATATCAACACCAAAACCAACAGAAACCACATGATCATCTCAATAGATGTGGAAAAAGCTTCTGATAAAATACAACACCCACTCCTATTAAAAACACTAGAAAGCATAGGTATAAATGGAGTCTTCCTTAAAATAATAAATAGCATATATCTAAAACCTTCAGCAAGCATTATGTGTAATGGGGACAGGCTAGAAGCATTTCCAATAAGATCGGGGGTGAAACAAGGATGTCCATTATAACCACTGTTATTCAATATTGTACTGGAAACATTAGCTTTAGCAATGAGAGAAGAAAAAGAAATTGAAGGCATTAGAATAGGCAAAGAAGAAACAAAGCTATCACTCTTTGCAGATGACATGATGATATACTTAGAGAATCCTAGAGAATCAAGTAAAAAACTACTTGAAATAATAAATAACTTTAGCAAAGTTGCAGGCTATAAAATAAACCCACATAAATCATTGGCATTTCTATGTGTTACCAACAAAGCCCAATAGCAAGAGATAGAAAGAGAAATCCCATTTAAACTTACTGTAGACATTATAAAATATTTAGGAGTCTACCTCTCGAAACAAACCCAGGAACTCTATGAACACAATTACAAAACACTTTTCACACAAATAAAATCAGATCTAAATAATTGGAAAAACATCAGTTGCTCATGGGTAGGCTGAGCTAATATAATAAAAATGACAATCCTACCTAAGCTAATTTACTTATTCAGTGCCATACCAATCAAACTACCAAAAAATTATTTTATGGAGTTAGAAAAAATAATAACAAGATTCATTTGGAAAAACAAAAGGTCCAGAATATCAAAGGAACTAATGAAAAGAAATGCAGGAGAAGGTGACCTAGCAATTTCAGATCTTCAATTGTATTATAAAGAAGCAACCATCACAACTGCTTGGTACTGGCTAAGAAATAGGGAGGTGGATCAGTGGAATAGGTTAAATATGCAAGACACAGTAGTCAATGACTATAGTAATCTATTATTTGATAAACCCAAAGACCCAGCTTCTGGGATAAGAACCCACTCTTTGAAAAAAACTGCTGGGAAAACTGGAAAAGAGTATGGCAGAGACTAGGCATAGACCCAAATCTCACACCACATACCAAAATAAAGTCAAAATAGGTTCATGACTTAGATATAAAGGCTGATACCATAAGTAAACTGCGAGAACAAGGAATAGTTTACCTATCAGATCTATGGAGAACAGAAGAATTCATGACCAAAGAGGAGATAGAGAACATTATGAAAAAAAATGGATAATTTTGATTACATTAATTGAAAAGTTTTTGCACAGACAAAGCCAATGCAACTAAGATTAGAAGGAAGGTAGAAAATTGGGAAAGAATTTTTTCAACCAGTCTCTCTGATAAAAGCCTCATTTCCAAAATATGTAATTAAGATAAATTCATAAGAACACTAGCCATTCCCCAATTGATAAATGGTCAAAGGATATGAACAGACAGTTCTCAGATGAAGAAATTAAAGCCATCTATAGTCATATGAAAAAAATGCTCTAAATCATTATTGATTAGAGAAATGCAAATCAAAAGAACTCTGAGGTACCACATCACACCTATCAGATTGGCCAACATGACAAAACAGGAAAATGATAAATGTTGGAGAAGATGTTGGAAAATTGGAACATTAATACATTGTTGGTGGAGTTGTGAAATGATCCAACCATTCTGGAGAACAATTTGGAACTATGCCCAAAGGACTACGAAAATGTGCATACCCTTTGATCCAGCAATAGCACTTCTAGGGCTATATCCTAAAGAGATCAAACAAATGGGAAAAAGACCCACATGAACAAAAATATTCATAGCAGCTCTTTTTGTGGTGCTAGTTAGCATCGGAGGCAGGATTTGAATTTAGTTCTTTCTGTTTCCAAATCTAGCCCTCTATCCACTTAGCTGCCTGAGAGTTTACTTAAAAGTATGCTTATAATATACTTAATATACTGCACTTAATAAAACAATACTGTTACATAGCAATTAAAAAATGTTAATGTAGTCTCAAGCTATATTGATAGGAATGTAGTGCCCGGATGTAATGGGATCTCAGAGTTCAAAAGATTGTCTTTTAGTGAACCTGTTTTACCAAGCTGTTGACTCTCTTTTCATAATTTTCATGCATTACTCTCATTTATTTTTCCCAATTTTTCCTCTGCTTCTTCTATTTGATTTTTAAAATCCCTTTTGAATTCTTCTAGGAGTTTGTTTTGGGCCGATGACCAATTCATATTTTTCTTTGAAGCTTTTCATGTAGGTTCTTTGATCTCATTATCTTCTTCTGAGTTTGTATCTTGAGCATCCCTGTCACCATAGTAACATGGTCAGATTCTTTTGTTGTTATTGTTGTTTGTTTTTTCAGCCTATTGCTTGACTTTGAACTTTATGTTAAAGTTGGCCTCTGCTCCTAGGGTGGAAGGAGCACTGTTCCAAGCTTTAGCTTATCTGTGCTGCTGTTTTCAGAGCTGGTTCTGGGAGTCTGCAAATTTTCAGGTTTTTCCACTGTGGTATGATCTAAGTTGATGTATGGCCAGTGCTCTCTTGACTTGTGCTTTGGTCTGTGAGCAACCACAAGTACTCCTTTGCTTCTTTGTAGTTGAAGAGCTCTTTCTCTCTTTATGACCTTGGAATTGTTACTGGACCTCCTGCTGCTCTGGGGTTGCTCCTTTGTGTCTTTGACCTGACAGCAGGGCCACTACTCCTCATGAGTGACCACAAACACTCTTCTCCACCTTGGAACTGTGATCAGGGTCCCTGCTCTGCAAGTGATAGTGCTCCTCTTTGCCCTGGGTCTGCAATCCAGAATCATGTACAGGCAATACAACAGGGTTCTGCACCTAGTGCCAATAAAGGGTCTCCCTGTAATCTCCTTCTGACCACTTGTCTGACCCCCTTACTGTCAAGTGGCTGCAATAGCTGATGCAATCACTCCCAAGGCATGCTGCTGGCTTGCCTGGGAAGAGCATACAATGCACTTTGTTCCAGGCCCAAGTGAGATAGATTTTTTCCCTGATAAACTCCTAAGTTACCTTGGGCTAGAAAATTGTTTCACCCCAAACTTTTGTTGGTTCTGCAGCTCCAGAATTTGATTTAATGTATTATTTTAAAGTTGTTTGGAGGGGAATTTGGGAGAGCTCAGGTTAGTACTTGCCTTTACTATGTCATCTTGGCTCTACCACTTCCCTTAATGATACAATCTAGATCACACTTTAGCAGGAATTTCTGCTAAAACATCTCTGACAAGTGGTCTTCTAGACTTCCCTTGAGTCCCCTTAGAATTCTAGTAGTGTTCCTCTGAAGGCCATGCAGTTTGTCAATGTTCTTCCTAAAATCTGAATCCCAAAACTAAACAAAATATACAGGTGCACTTGATTAGGGCAGAGCACAGTGGGAATACCATCTGTCTCTTTCTGGATGCTAAGCCTCCCTCTCCTAATTCAATTCAGTTCAATTCAATGGACAGTCATGAAGTGCCTAATGTGTTCCAAGCACTGCTAAGTGCTGGGAATACAAATAAGAAAAAGGGGGATATTGTAAAGAAATACTTGAGATTACAATCTAATGGAAGAAGATAACTCACAAAAAAAGAAGCTGAAAATTCAGGGATTGGAGGAGCAGAGCATATGATGGGGTCTAAAGCAAGCTGAGTTGCTATAGCAAAATGGAGAAGGTTCTGAGCTCCCTATAAAGGAAGGCTTTGGGAGGAGTTTAGTACTCTACCTCTAGCCCTCCAATACGAGGGGAGAGGTAACTGAGGGAGCTGAGAAGGAATTACATATCAAAAACTGAGTCAATCTGAATGGTCAGATTTCAGGTGATCAGTTAATTCTGAAAGCCTAGATATTTCATGGAGTCAAAACCATGCTTGTACACCAAAATTGACTAAGCTTTTTAGTCTGTATGTTACATAGCTGACTGGTACTAAGGACACAATCTGCTCAAACAACCAGATCTTTTTCCATACTAGCTCTTCTTTTTTATACTAACTGTTCTATAGCAATATCCCCTTTTACCCAAACTTCATACTTTACTTTATAATTCTTCAATTATAAGATATACGAGTCAAACCACATGTGGAGGATTGCATTTTTTTAAAATCATTTTTCAATAAGAACATTGACTACAGTCTCCTTGAGAGCAGGAATTGGGTTTTTGTTTTTGCTCTGTGTGTGTGTGT
The DNA here is from genome assembly GCF_003287225.1 of Phascolarctos cinereus. NCBI lineage: Eukaryota > Metazoa > Chordata > Mammalia > Diprotodontia > Phascolarctidae > Phascolarctos > Phascolarctos cinereus. The sequence goes on along the minus strand of NW_027555958.1, from coordinate 147,648,718 downwards.
GTGAAAGAGAGAGAGACAGAGAGAGAGGATTGAGGGGAGTCTAGGAAGTTTCTATCTCCCATGCTTAGCCCAGTGCACAATGAATTGTAGGTGCTTAATAAATGTACTTACTTCATCAAGGTCATACTTTCACTTACTTCTAAGTATGATTGTTGCAGGGTCACCATTGCAGGGATGTGATTTTGACTTCCTTTAAAGATGAGCTTTTTAACTAGAATTGCTTCAAAATGGGATATGTTGGCTCACTCAAGGTAGTGAGTTCCCTGTCCCTGTTGCAGAACTAATTTGTGCACTGAATTGGAGGTTTAACTTGATGCTGTCCCTTCTGTTTCTAAACTTTTATGAGTCTGAAACTATGACAGGTTGATCTGTGGGATTATAATTGCTTGCAAATTTCAATTTCTAGCTTTCCTAGTATGCTCAAATAGTTTTAGTATTTTTTTTAATGGAGCTAATGTTTGTTTTTTTGACAGATACTTTAATATCCATTGAGGATGTAAAGTAAATGGAAATTGCTTTATTTCATGCATTTATGAAATTGCTTTTAATCAAAAGAAGATATTCCATTAAAAGTCAGCTTTAAAAAAAACAAAAGGAAATGGCCAGGATGTTTTGGAGTTACTCTCTTTTTGTGCCAAAAAAAAATACTTGAAGATTGGTATGAATTTGGAGGTAGTGCAATTAGGCACTCCTGAAAACATCTGTTCTACTTGTTCTACTGAGTTAGTAATTACACATCTACACTCCTTTAAATATTCACACTATGTTAAGCTATCTATGGAATGATATTCATCATCGCTTAGGAGTTTGTTGATACTATGGAAAGTTTTATTAAAAAAGAACATTAGTATTTCTTGGAAAATATCTCGCTATAACCTATAGTAACCCATTTCAAAGTAAAACTATATTTCAAATGGTCATGGAGATGAATGGCATTATTATTTGAAAGACTAAAAACAAATAATTGAAGCACATTTTTTTGCAGCTTGTTGGACCCCCCACTTTCTTCTTGCCTTTACCTTCATAGATTTAGAGCTGAAATGAACACTAGAGGTCATTTAATCTGACCCTCTCATTTTATAGGAAATTGAAGTCTATAGTTATTTAGTGATTTACTTAAGGTCATGTTGTTATTAAATAGTTAAGTCTGGATTTGAATCCAGATCCTTTGATCCTTTATTTAGTACTGCTTCCTTTGTGCTGGATTGCTTCCACAAATTATGGAAACTTTCATAACATTATATCATAATTTTAGAGTCAGAATGTACATTGCAGGTCATATAGTACGAATCTTTCATTTTATAATTGAGAAAAAAGCCATATTCTCTGTTTCCAAATGCAACATTCTTTCTGCTATACCAAGTTACCTTCTCAAATGATGGCAACTTTTAGCATTATCTCATCTATTGAGGTTACTTTCCCTATACCAGTTTAAAAAAATGAAAACATCTGAAATAAATTCAAGTTTACACCATATCAACAGACTTAAGCAAAGCATAGCACTGAAGCAGTAAAACATTTAATAAGGGTAGAAAGGAGTAATAAAGCAACAGAAAACAAGATCAGTCAATTCCCAGATGAGTGTAATGTTGTTTCTGTTCTTTTCCCCTTAGCCCTGTTCTTGGCTCCCCAACACCCAAACCATGCTGTCTCTTCTTTGAACTTCAATCAATGCCCGAGGCCTCCTTGTCCTGAAATAAACATGGAACATCTCCCAGTAAAGCCTGTGCCCTTCTCCTTTAGGTCAGATCCTCCTGGGACCTCTATTTGGTGGGAGGGACCAAGATCAACCTTCATTTCCCTACTCTGTTCTTGGCTTCCAGACTTCAAAATCATACCTCTGTGACAGGCAACTTCAATCCTCCTCCACCCAGTTTTTCAGCTTCCTTTTGTGTATTTTCTTCTCTTATCAGAATGAAAGTTCCTTGAGGGCAGGGGTTCTCTTTTTGCTAGTATTTGTATCCTCAGTAATTAGCACAAATCCTGTCTCATAGTAAGTACTTAGTAAACGCTTTTCTCCTTCCTTCATTCCCTCCTTTTTCCCCTTTACACATTATACTACCTCATAGTACTACATAATAATATAATGTTTGTGATTTCCACCAAGACTTGTAGTTCTGGCACAGTAAGTAATAGGCTTAGTCTATTTCTGTAGAGGGAACATGTTCTTAGGAGTATCCTAAGGCTGAAGACTTCAGTAAAAGAGTAAGTTAGTATCTAGGATTATCTTCTTCCCTTTTTTGTCTCTCTCTATGTGCCTATTTTGTAATCTCTCTCTTTCTGTGTGTCCATTGGCCATATCTTTCTGTAGCTTCCAACTTGGCTTGCTTTAAGTGCTGCTCATCATTAGCCTGACAGACTGCCACTACCTCCATGCTACCCTGGCTTATCTCTTCTCTGTACATGGTCACAAATGCAGCAGAAGAACACACTATTCTATCTTCCTGATCAGACTAAAGAAAAGTTCTTCCCTGGATATTTCACTGAGAGAAGGGCGAAAATAGCTTTTCTCAGTATCTTGTCAGGAGGAAAAAAGGAAATGCAGGCATACCTCACAGATATTGTAGGTTTGATTCTGGACCACCACAATAAAGTGACAATTGCAATAATGCAAGTCAGAAGAATTTTTTGGTTTCCCAGTACATATAAAAGTTATATTTACATTATATTACAGTCTATTAAGTGTGCAATAGTATTATGTCTAAAAATTAGGATACATATATTAATTAAAATACTTTATGGTTAAAAAAATATGCTAAGCATCATCTGAGCCCTCAGGGAGTTGTAATCTTTTCTCTGGTGGAGGGTCTTGCCTGGAAGTTGATGGCTGCTGACTAATCAGGGTGGTATTTGTTGAAGGTTGGGGTGGGTGTGGCAATTTCTTGAAATAAGACAACAATGCAGGGCTCCATATCAGTTGACTCTTCCTTTCAGGAAAGATTTCTCTGTACCATGCAATATTATTTGATAGCATTTTTCCTTCAGTACAATTTCTTTCAAAATTGAAGTCAATCCTCTGAAACCCTGCCACTGCTTTATCAACTAAGTTTATGCAATATTCTTCAGTATCATTGTGTCTCAGGGAATAGCGAAGCCTAAGGAAAGGAAGAGAGAAGAATGACCAATCAGTGATGTCAGAACACATGCAACATTTATTAAGTTCACCATCTTATATGGACATGGTTTGTGGCACCCCAAAACAATTACAATAGTAATATCAAAGATCACTGATCATAGATCATCATAATAGATATGATAATAATGAAAATGTTGGAATATTGTGAGAATTACCAAATTGTGATACTGAGACACAATGTGAGCACATGTTGAAAAATTGCATGAACAGACTTGCTCAATGCAGAGTTTCCATAAGCCTTCAATTTGTAAAACAACAACAACAAAAAACACACATGATAAAGCAAAGTATGCCTATAAACAAACAAGCCCTCTCTAATGTACACTCATCAGTTCTCTGATCTTAGGTGGAATAGTTTGCTGTAAACAAGCCTGCCATACATTCAGTAAACCATGGCTACATTTGCTAAGCCATCAGAACAAAAAGATCTTTACCATGAGCAAAGGTAATGATTAAAAATAAGATTAATTTTGGAATGAAGATAAGTAAAAGGGTAGGGGTTGATTGAGCAGATCAATCAAAATCCTCCACTTCACCATTTAAATAACAAGATGCTCTGTCCTGTTACTTTAATGAAATGAAACCACCTCTATTAAATCAATCAATCAATCAAAGGCTTTAGAGTGGGGGGAGGAAGGCTTTGTTCAATTTAGAAGTCTTTGAAAGTGTTCAGATGACATGGAGAGACATGGTAAAACAAGTGTGTTCAGAGTTGCTTGAGGGACTTGGTCATGCCCTGTGGGGCATATATAAAATCAGGAAGCTATTTTGGAACTTAGGAATTTGAGCTATGGCAATTCAGTAGTGGAAGCCTGAAGCCAAGATCCTGAGAAATAAATGCTTTTTTGGGGGGCATTCAGTAAATACCCCATTATCAAAACCAATTAAATTTGACTAATTGATATCAGTGGATGATCATGGTGGATTCATGGTTGTTAGCCATTAAAAAGATAGCCACAAAATCTCCCAGTGGTATTTTAGGTAGAATCCTCAGGTGTGACATAGCAGCCATGCTTTGGGGACCCAGTCTACCAGTGGAAATGAAAAATGAAAGAATAGTCCCAGAGTCTAGGCTTTGTATATCAACACTCTGCTAACTTTATGGTGGTCTCCTGCAATATATATGGGAGGCATCATTGCTGCTGTTGGTCCAAATAAAGCAGGGATCATTTCCATTCTTTAATCACGGGATTATGTGGTGATTAAGCATCTGTGGGAGAGACTGTAACTGGGCATCATTATGGCATGGAGATGGCACTGAGCCCTGGAAGACTATAGCTACAGTGTAAGCATTGTCAGATCCCATCATACTTTGCACATGCTCCAGGCAATATAGTAGCTCTAATTTCATATTTCTGGCCCTAAGTGTGTACAGCAAGGCCCATCACTCACAGAATGGTCGTGTAATGATGAATTCATTGGCCATGGAAACCAATAAAACAAGGGAAAATATAAAATGACCCTCAGTACTGTTTAACTCCTTTGTACTTTTGTAGTGTATAATATCTACAGATAATAGGTAGAAAGGAGGGGAAGAGAGTGCCAAGAATCATGCAGTTTTAAGTTTTATTTAACTCTATATTTATCAAAATATATTTGTATTTAACTCTATAAATATAAATTTAACTGTACTGCTGTAAGTATGAAATCTTTGTACACTGACCCATAAATGGAAGAACAATTATATTATGTTAATTTTGAAATTCTTGCCATAGATAAAACCAAAAATGGAGCTAAATGGAAGGATGTTACATAGATTCTGTTTGGAGAGGTAAATGGGGATTCAGTTTTATTTTGAGTTCAAGGGTATATTTCATGGGGCATTTGGTTATCTTGTACTGGAGTGTTCATGCTAAGAATCTGCAAAACTTCCAATTATGTTCCAAGATGTCTTGAAGAGTATGAAGAGGAGATAAATCTTATAAAAAGATATAGGACATTGCAAATTAACTCAATATGTGCTTTGATACTTGGTGGGAATAGACAGGATGTAAGATATGACTTAAGAGTAAGGAATAAAAGAAAACAAAGACTTGAAAACCATACAGAGTCTCACAGTTGTACATCATGAATACCTGCAGGACAAAGACTTGGGGGATAAACGGGGTCTACAGGTATGACCAAGATGAAGATTAAACAAAAGAGACTGAGAAGGATTAGTCATATAGGTAGAAGGAAAACCAGTAGAGACCAGGGTCATGAAGACAGAGAGAGTTGAAAAAGTATTAAAAGGAGGGCAATCAATAGCGTTAAAGGCTGCAGAGAGGTCAAGAGGAAGGAGGATTGAAAAAAAGGCCATTAGAGTTTGCAATTAAGAGATCATCAGTAACTTTGGAGAGATCAATTTTGGTTGACTTATGATGTCAGAAATCAACTGTAGAGTTAAGGAGAGAATGAAAATAAAGGCACCCATTGTGGATGGTCTTTCCAAGGAAATTAACCATAAAAGAAAGAAGAGATATGGGATAATAGCTAGTAGGACAGAAGGATCAAGAAAAGGTTTTTTGAGGGTGAGGGAGATAAGGGCATGTTTGAATGCAGTAATGAAAGCCTTAGTAAAATGACATACATCAATGAGGTACACTCTCTTCCCACTTGCTTGTAAAAAGGTGATTAAGTATATAACAATACAATGCAAGTTTAATTGTTATTTTGTAAATTCTTCAATCTTGGAACATTGATCTAGTCTTATCATGCTAGATCTGAGAAAATGGTGGGAGATGAGAGTAAGGATGGCCTGCCTCAAGGTACACCTGTGATCAGAGGTGATTACACTATGACACCAATCCTTTTGCATATGACATCATAAAGCTTTTCATTCTGAGACTTCATGGATCCAATTAATGGTAGAAGCCTCACAACTGGGAGAAACACTTTATGCTTATGAGACATGGTTTTATTTTCTGCTTCCAAGTGTCCTGAGACTCTGTAGTTGAGCCCCAATAATACCATCTTTCAGCATGTTCCCCGGATTTAGTTAATATTCAGAGCATAAAGAGTTGGAATGAAAATTTTGAGAACATCAATTAGCTCAGATAGCTAATTTCACTACAGAAAAGGTCAGGATTTTGAAAGGCAAAGGAGGATCAGAAAATTTCTAAATGAATGAAAATATGTTAGTGCCAAATTTTGGATATACAAGACTGTAAGGGATGACTAACCTGGCCCTAATTATTATTCTACTTTTGATGAGCTCTGCTGATTGGCCCTGTTAACTCATTTCAGAGTAAGGTGGACATTAGTATGTACTATGATCCTTCAGATTCAACACTCATTTTAGCATCTTTTATGATAAGGCAGATTAACTCTATTTCATTTGCTTCAATTGTATCCCCTTGTTAGGAGCAGCTGCAGTACCAATTTGGTCAATGAAAAGATAAAGATAATTTACATATTGATGAATTCTAAGAAAAGAACATAGTTTTAGTTTTAATCACTAGAGGATAAGCAGTATCCTCCTTTCACATTCTTAATTCCCCAGATATTTTTTAAAATGAGCACATAAATATAAGTCTTCTTAGAGTATGCCACTGGTCCTTTCCATAAGGTAATGATCATTTGTTGTTGTTCAGTTGTTACTTGTGTCTGACTCTTTAAGAGCCCCTGGACCAGGAGAGGGGAACATGAGGCCTCGAGGCCACATGTGACCTTATAGGTCCTTGGGTGTGATCTTTTGACTGAGTCTAAGTTTTACAGAACAAATCCTTTTATTAAGGGGATTTGTTCTATGGAGTTTGATTCAGTCAAAGGGCTGTACTTGAGGCTCCCAGAGGGTCACATGTGGCCTTGAGGTTTGAGGTTTCCCACCCCTGTACCTGGACTATGCTATCCTCGGGATTTTCTTGGCAAAGATACTTGGCAAAATGGTTTGCTATTTCCTTCTCCAGTGGATTAAGGCAAACAGAGGTTAAGTGACTTTCCAAGCTAGTAAGTATCTGAGTTCAAATTTGAACTCAGGTCTTCCTGACTGCAGGCAAGTGCTCTATCCACTGAACTACCTAGCTGCCTCAATAATCATATCTCACATCTATATACTGCTGTACTATTAAAAAGTACTTTTGTTTACATTATGACATTCAATAGTCATACAAACCTTGTAAGCTTGGAATGACATGTTTTAACATTCATTTTACCAACTGAAGCTTAGAGAGACTAAGTGACTTTAACTCAGGTCATCTGATTCTAAATATGATAGTTTTTCCATGATACTGTCATAACAGTCTCCATATTTACCCTCAAATAGTAGGAATGATTTTTTTGAACCAAGATTGTCTAAAGGTTACCTTTTATAGAGGATAGAACATAATAACCCTCAAACAAATGCATGTTGGTTAATTTTTGAGGGCTAGTGAAGTAGTACAGAGCTGTATAAGAAACTATTGGCATGGAAAATTCTTAGACCAGAGAGACAGTTCATCTGTAATGAATAGTTTCAGAGGTTTGTCTGAGAGGTAGTGGAATTAAATGGTGTGTTCATGGTCACCCAGCTAGAGGCAGACTTTGGCTCTGGTCTTCCTGATTGAAAAACTGGGCCTTTATTCACCAAACTTCTCTATATAGCCATGTGTTATGTATTCATATACATACTACACACACACACACACACACACACACACACACACACACACACACACACACATTCTACATTCAGGCAGAATAGGATGTTGCTCTGATTTCATCCTCTCTCCTTGAGGATCTCAGAAACCTTATTACCGTGATGCATCACCTCTCATAGAAACTTAGTTAAAACTATGCCTTGCTCTTATTTCTCCTCACTGCTACAAATTTTCTCTAAGTTCTGGGTTATGTCTTTTCTTTTAAACCTATTATAACTTCCTCCTTGTTAAATTTCATGCCTTCAGTCTCTTCCTAACCCATTGAATTATAGAGTCAAAGAATTTTGACCATCATAGTCTATGTGATAATAGAAAAAAAAAACTCTGCTACAACACATCTGATAAGTGGTTTTCCAAAATCTACTCAAAACATTCCATCCAAAGAGAGGGGAAGCTCACTACTTCCTGATATAGCCCATTCTGCTTTTGAACAGATCTATATACTTTTGCATGTGCTCTTCTAATCTTAGATTTTCAAGCTTAATGAATTCTTAGATTTTCAAGTTTTGAGGGATCTTAGAAGACATGAAATCACCCCTCCCTTCCATTTTACAGATGAGAAAACTGAGGGAGATAGAGGTTGAATGACTTGCCCAGGGTCATATAGCTAGGAAGCATCTGAGGCAGAATTTAATTCTGGTCTTCTTGACTCCAATCTCAGAGCTCTATCTAGTGCACCACTTAGCTCCCTCCCTCACCAATGTAATTGTTAGAAAGTTTTATTTTCATTAGCTTTAGCAATAAGAGAAGAAAAAGAAATTGAAGGTATTAGAATAGGCAAAGAAGAAACAAAGCTATCACTCTTTTCAGATGACATGATGATATCCTTAGAGAATCCTAGAGAATCAAGTGAAAAACTACTTGAAATAATAAACAACTTTAGCAAAGTTGTAGGCTATAAAATATACCCACATAAATAATCAGCATTTCTATATATTACCAACAAAGCCCAAAAGCAAGAGATAGAAAGAGAAATTACATTTAAACTTACTGTAGACATTATAAAATATTTAGGAGTCTACCTACCAAAACAAACCCAGGAACTCTATGAACACAATTACAAAACACTTTCCACACAAATAAAGTCAGATCTAAATAACTGGAAAAACAACAGTTGCTCATGGGTAGGCCAAGCTAATATAATAAAATGACAATCTACCTAAGCTAATTTACTTATTCAGTGCCATACCAATCAAACTACCAAAAATTATTTTATAGAGTTAGAAAAAATAATAAAAGATTCATTTGGAAAACAAAAGGTCCAGAATATCAAAGGAACTAATGAAAAGAAATGCAGGGGAAGGTGGCCTAGCAATTCCAGATCTTAAATTGTATTATAAAGCAGCAATCATCAAAACTGCTTGGTACTGGCTAAGAAATAGGGAGGTGGATCAGTGGAATAGGTTAAATATGCAAGACACAGTAGTCAATGACTATAGTAATCTTTATTTGATAAACCCAAAGACCCCAGCTTCTGGGATAAGAACCCACTCTTTGAAAAACTGCTGGGAAAACTGGAAAAGAGTATGGCAGAAACTAGGCATAGACCCAAATCTCACACCATATACCAAAATAAAGTCAAAATGGGTTCATGACTTAGATATAAAGGCTGATGCTACAAAAACTGGAGACAAGGAATAGTTTACCTATCAGATCTATGGAGAACAGAAGAATTCATGACAAACAGGAGATAGAGAACATTAAAAAGCAAAATGGATAATTTTGATTACATTAAATTGAAAAGTTTTTGCACAAAGCCAATGCAACTAAGATTAGAAGGAAGGTAGGAAATTAGGAAAGAATTTTTACAACCAGTCTCTCTGATAAGGCCTCATTTCTAAAATATATAGAGAATTAAGACAAATTTATAAGAATACAAGCCATTCCCAATTGATAAATGGTCAAAGGACAGACAGTTCTCAGATGAAGAAATTAAAGCCATCTGTAGTCATATGAAAAAAAATGCTCTAAATCACTATTGATTAGAGACATGCAAATCAAAACAACTCTGAGGTTCCACATCACACCTATCAGATTGGCCAACATGAGAAAACAGGAAAATGATAAATGTTGGAGAAGATGTGGGAAAATTGGAACACTAATGTTGTGGAGTTGTGAAATGATCCAACCATTTTGGAGACAATTTGGAACTATGCCCAAAGGGCTATAAAATGTGCATACCCTTTGACTCAGCAATAGCACTTCTACGGCTATATCCCAAAGAGATCATACAAATTGGAAAAGGACCCACATGTACAAAAATATTCATAGCAGCTCTTTTTGTGGTGGCAAAGAACTGGAAATTGAGAGGATGTCCATCAATTGGAAATGGCTGAGCAAGTTGTGTTATATGAATGTAATGGAATACTATTGTACTATAAGAAATGATGAACAGGCTGATTTCAGAAAAAAACTGGAAAGACTTGTATGGTCTGGTGCTGAGTGAAGTGAGCAGAACCAAGAAAATGCTGTACACAATAACAGCCATGTTGTGCGATGACTAATATTGATAAACTTAACCCTTGCCAGCAATAAAGTGATCTAAGACATCTCCAGAGGCCTCGTGATGGAAAATGCTATCCACATCCAAAGAAAAAACTATGGAAGTTGAATTGCTATTTTTTTCTCTTCTTTTGAGTTTTGTTTCTTCTGAAGGTTTCTCCTATTGGTTTTAATTTTTGCTTACAGCATCACTAATGTGTAAATATGTTTAATAGGAATGTAAATGTATAACCTATATCAGATTGTGTGCCATCTTGGGGAGGGTGGTGAGGAGGAAGGGGGAGAAAAATTTTAGACTCAAAAGCTTATGGAAGTGATTGTTGATAAATGAAAATAAATTAATAAAAAAAGAATTGTAACTGTTTTTTTAAAGGAAGTTTTATTTTGTTTCTTCTCCACCTAGATATACCTAAATTTACCTCTTTATAACTTCTACATGTTATTCCTGATTCTGTCCCTTGGGATCAAGTAGAACCAGCATAATTTTCAGCTACTTGAAGACCACTATCATGTCCCACTGAGTACTACCTTCTCCAGGCTAAACGTCCTGAATTCCTTCAAGTAATCATGATGTGTAATAGATTTAACACCTTTTCCCATCAGTATTGGCTTCCCTTAAAAGTTCCTCACTTTATGATTGTCCTCACCAAGCTAAGTGCTCAGGCATGAACTCAAAACTCCAGATATGCCTAAATACCAGAGCAGATAAGGCCTATTACTTCCTTGTTCCAAGGAAAACTGGATGTTCTCTTGTTTTTCCTTACTTATCTTGTGAATCAATTGCCTATTTGCATTTTTATGATGTCCAAAGGACATAATACAAAGTTATTACTTTGGCAGAGAATACCAGAGCAAAATAAAATTGCATAATTTTGCTATCTCTCAGTAATCTTCATCACATATGCCTTGAAAAGTAGTCCTATCCTTTATTTGATCTTTCTTTTCCATAATATGGGTAGATTTATTCCTCCCAAAAAACAAACAATTCTTTTTTAGGGAAGTCTGTACTTTTTCTTGCCAGCCTCACATTATTATCAGGGTTTGCGGTTTTAACACTATTCTTACAATCTTGGGACATATTTTGTATTTTTCCTTTGTTACCTTCTCTTGCCTCCATCTTCAATACCTGTTTTTATTTTTGAATGAAAGTTGCTTGGTGATTTTGATATATCTATATATATATATATATATATTATAATATTATATATATATATATATATATTATATATATATCTATATCTATATATATATATATATCAACATTCTTTTCAGACGACTTTTGGTTTTTTTCTCCTTCACAGAATTGTTTCCCTTTGTCTTTGGAATTTTATTCTTGAGGGTACTCTGCCTGGATATCCTCTCTCTAGCCCAAACTCTAAGAAGTAATGGCCATTTCTTATCAAGGTTCCCATTGTTTTCCACTCCAGCATAGAGAGCTTCCTTGTTCATGAGAATCAGATCCAGAATATTTTTCTTAATTAAATTTTCTCATTTTTCATTTTAAATGATATAATTCAGAATTCTATTTTAAATTTCAGAAAGATTATCACTTTAGTACTTCTTCAAGATTAGTCCGTTTATTGAAAAAATATTAAAAAGACTCAGTGGAATTCTCAGAATCTTGTCCATTTCAATTTAATTCAACAAAGAACATGCAAAGCATTGTGCTGAGTTGGTACTGCAGTTATAAAGATAGATAAGACAAACATACTTTTAAAGAGCTTACAACTAATGAGGAGAAACAAGAGCAAAAATAATTGGGATATAAGAGAGAGTGTGATAAGACTGAGAAAAAAATCTAGATTGAATGCTATGAATAGTTCAAAGAGATTGATTAGACAAATCAGAAAAAGTTTGATGGAGGATCATTGAGGTCCAACTGCCTCATTTTACAAATAAGGAAATTGAGCCTTAGGGAAGTTAAGTGACTTGCTCAAGGTAACACAGCTAATGTCAGGGGTGGCAAATGCACCCATGTGTTTCTGACCTCTCTATGCTGGAGTGTATTGATACATATTCAGCAGCTGGCTCTCTGCAAACCAAAAAAGTACACACAACATATTTTTAGGTCGAATATGCATTATTAACATTTTCTCTTTCACTTTCTTAGGTCAACAAAACCACAAATCAAGCTCTGATTTGTAGCACTTGGCAATTCCCAAGATATAGGTGCTTGCACTGAAAATTGAACAATTGGCTCTTGTGAACTGGTTCTGCTAGCTGCAACACATCCTTGCCTTGCAATGTTGCTCCTCTATGGAGATACTATCTGAGTCATGCCTTGAAGAAAGGGAGAGATGGAGGTTTGGGAGAATTTAATCCAGATATGTTATATAGGGAATATAATGGGCAAAAGTACAGAGATGATTAAGTGTAGAACAAAAATGAATGCTGTGGAGTAATTCAGTGTGACTGGAGCACAGAGGACATGAAGGGGAACAGTATACGATTAGCTGAAGATGTATTGTACAGTGGGATTGTGTTGGGGTTGAGTTTATGTTGTCTTCATGACTTTGGTACCTCATTCTCTATCTTTCTTTCTACCTCTTCTGAAGCTATTCTTAGAGTCCTTAGCATCCACACTGGCAGACTCTTTGATATTCTATTCTCACAGTTTCTTGAGATCAGCAAATCCTAGGAATTCCTGAACTTAAAAAAAATTTTTGGCCCTGTCTTTGTACAAGAGAAGAAGTCTGAATTATTATGGTATTAAAAGATAAAATATGTTGATATTATATAATACTATACATATATTTTATGCATTTATGAGTTTCTAAATTTTTTCTGTGACATCTGCTGTTCTTTGGATGTCATCTGCAGTGTCCACAAAACTTCCCCCAAATTCCCATTTAATTTCTTATGCTGACAGCCAATATATTGAAACTGCAATAGGGAAAGTCACAATGTGGAAGGGATAACTGTATTTTATCCATCAGCCAGGGTAGTCACAAAGTAGACTTCACCATCACTTAACATGTTTCTGTCTCCAAACTTGAGATATTTGAAATCCCCCCCCCCTTTGTAATTACAATCTCTTTTACAACCTAATTACAACCTCTTCACTCCCTCACATCTGAAAAGCCTATTCTTTTTTCCACATAGAACTTTCTATACCTCATTATTGTTGTTCAGTCATTCAACTATATCTGACTCTTTGTGACCCTATGGACCATAGCATGCAAATGCTGTCCATGAGGATTTCTTGGCCAAGGTCGTAGAGTGGTTTGCCATTTCCTTCTCCACTGCATACCTCAGTTCCCCCTAATTCTACCAGTGTCTTAGTGCTACTGTGGTTTCATTTTTCCCTCCATCTAATCCTGACAGTATGGGCAGCCATTTCAATAATGCCCTTCTTTCTGCCCCTGAACCATTTGACTTCCACATCTTCAATTCTCTTTGCTTCACTAACTCAAAGTATTGGTTAACTCTTACCACCTACCTCTTTCAGTCCTGCTTTCAAACTGTCCAATGGTGCAGGAAGAAATCATGAATGTTCAAATTGAGTCCACCACAATACCATAGGATTGAGGTGGAAGAGTGTGCTTTAATGACAAATAAGGATACCTCTTCCTTCAAGACTGGTGAGAAAGAGGAAATGAAGAATGAAGTTACTCCTTGGGTCTCCAAAGCTATGTGGTAATTATTTTATTCCTCTTTTGTTGATGTTTTTTAAGGTTAATTAGGCCTAATCTTTTCTTCTCTTCTCCAGCTCTCCATCCACATCCTATGAGAGAGATCTTAGAAATTAACTTGGCCACTGAGAAGTTGAGATGATCCATGTGAACTTCCTAAACTCCTCTCTTTCTTTCCCCAATATCTCCTCATATTTTTATCATTTACCTCATCTTCTTTCCATTCTTGAAACATGGCTCTGTTCCTCACTAAAGATAACTTCATCACTTAAGCATCCACTCTCCTGTCTTCTCAGTGACTCTTTCTCTCTTTCTTCCCTCCCCTTCCATTCTCCCTCTCTCCCTCCCTCCTCCCTTCTCTTTCTTTCTTTCTCTCTCCCTCAATTTTCAAATATCATCCATTGTCTCGCCTAGTCCAAATCACTTTAGTGATCACTTCTGTAAGATATTCAAAGGAAAATAGAGAGAAACATAGAGGAGTAAGTAGGTTACACTATAACCAATATTTACATATACACAAGCAGTATAAAAAACATCATTTGAAAGGTGAATATGAACTGTGAATAAGACGTTTTGTCATTTGAATTGGGCCTCTTCTGAAAACAGGAGTTAAAAGAGGCAAAGAGAAGTTAGCTATGGGGTGAAAAAAGGGAAATCTTCTAGTGAATTGAGTATACTTTTTATGCAGGATTTTGGGAGGATTTGGGCAAAATGACAAGAGGTGGTTATGTTGTCATTTGCATTGTTGGAGGGAATACTAGAACAATGATTTAAAAAACAATGCCTAGAAACATTGATGCATTCCTACCTTAAGTTTTACTTGGTTTAAGCAAAATGTTTTGTGTGTGTCTACCAAGAGCCAGAAGACTCTCAAGAAATTTGCCACTCTCACTTAACCTCTCTTATAAATAATAGAGAGTCAGATGTGATCTCTAAAATTCTTCTCAACTTTAAAGTATTTTATTTTTGATTTAATCTCAATGAAATATAGGTGTTGTGTTTCATTCTGAAAACCCATTAATCAATTAATAAGCAAATATTTATTAGCTTCCTATGTGCTAGCCATTGTATTAAACACTGCAGTTGTTAAGAAAAAGCAAAAATACAGCCCTCAAAGAGCTTACATTCTAATGGGCAAGACATGTGAGTAAACAGGCACATACGAGATATAAAGAAATAATACCTAGAGCTTATATAACACTTTAAGTTTTGCAAGACACTTCGTATATATTATCCCCATTTGATCATTTGATGAAATGATAAAAAATAATATGATCAAGTGGGATAACATGTACAGGCTTTGGCAAAACTTAAAGTTTTTTGTGTATGTGTATATATACACACATACATGTACACATGTACATTCTGGCCATGGGGGACAGTCAATACAAAAGCACTGAGTTGGGAGATGGAATGTTAAAAAGTGTTTGGTGATGGCAATAAAGGATGTTTCAAGTTATACAGGAGTTTACTGCAAGGTTTTCTTAATACTGTATTCCTAATCAAAACAAAGCAAAGCAACAAAATGAAACTGAACCTTCTGTAACTGGAATGATTGAGGAGCTTGGTCCTAGAAGAGAGAGAAGAAAATGAAATTGTCTCCCTTTTTTGCAGGACATGGGGGATTATTGATATGGAAGTTGCATATAGTGTCTGACTTATTTGATGTTCCAGTTGGTTTTGGTGAACTGCTTTTCTCCCTCTTTCTTTTTATTCATTATTGAAGGGATGGTTCATTGGTATAAGTCAAGGGTTGGTGGAAGAATTTGGAAATGATTGAGGTATAAAAACAAAATATATCAATAAAATTTAAAACAGTAAATTTTTTAGGACACCCATAATGATTTGATCCAAAACACAATATTTCTCAGAAATATAAGTATTTTCATAAAGCATGGTATGCTTTAAATGCATGTATATTCATGTATCCGTGTTTCAGTCTCACTTATTTTATAGCCTCCTAAGAGAGGTTACAATACGTTCTGTTCATGTGAAAAATAAGTCGAGATTTATTGTTCAATGTGAGTACATAGTATTGCAAGATAGCTCTAAAAGCCAAGGTCACCTCAGGATTCCTTGAGGAATGCTTGAGTTCTTTGAGGACAGAGAACTTCTTCACTTTTAGATTTGTATCTCCTATGCATGGCACATAGTAAATGCTTAATAAATTCTTTTTTTATTCATTCATTCATTCATTCATTCATTGAGTCACAGGATCAAGGGAGCAAAGATTTAGAGCTGGAAAAGACCTTATGGGTCATCTAATTCAACACCTTCATCTTCCTAGTGAAGAATTAAGACCTAGGAAATTTAAATGACTTGCCCAAGTTTACAGAGACTATAAAGAGGGAGGTAAAATTCAAACCCACCTTCTCTGATTCAAATCTGGCATGCTTTCCTGTATAGAACAAATTAGGAGTCTTCAAGTGGATGTTAAAAGAATAACTATTGGAGATGTTATAGGTGGGATTCTTTTTTGGGTGTGACTTGAACCAGATGGCTTCTGGAATCTTTTCCAACACTGAAATCCTGTGGTGCCATGTGGTGGTGAGATTTCTATCTTAAGAGTTTGAAGTGAAAATCTTTCAAGTTAGAAAGATCCCAGGGCTCCGTTGACCCGCAAGTGAGAATCTCAGCATTCCATTCACCCACCATCTATAAATCTATGTTGATAATGAACCCTGTTTTCATGTTCAGGCACTGAACTCTGGAGTGAGAGAAGTTCAATATCTTCCATTAAAGGTAATTAAGAAAATTCAATCTACCAATTTCACTAAGCAGAGGATTAACTGGAGCTTTGCAGGTGAGTCCACATTGATTAGCTAAAAGCACACTCCAAAACAGCCTTTGACAAAAAGTGTCAGGCTGTTCTGTAGAGCAGGATGTACCCTCATCTCATGCTAATCTAATGCTCAGTCTTGAAAGAGTAAAGCTTTGGTTTATCAGAGGCTCAATGAAAGCACATTTCCCATCTGCACTGTCACCTCCTGGCTGCTGGAGGGTTTATTGTGGAGTGGCTCTCAGTTACTTCAATGTTCTTAGCTTTGTATGAAACCTACTGATATTCTCTGTGGTTGCTGAGATCACTGGTGTTTTTTGAGATCTGTTCCTTTAACAAATTTCCTGTGGAAAACAATTTCCCATTCGTTGTTTTGTAAAAGCAAGAGTATATCAGTGATTGGCTTTGAGCATTTTTCTCTTTCATTTGGTAGACATAAACCTTTATAAAATTTGCTTTGTTAACATTTATTTTCCTAATAAACAACAGCATAGTCTGGCACTCAACGGGGTCTGTTGATTAATTTAGGCAGTATAGAAAGCCAACTTGGATAATTTTTCCCAGTAAGCAGGATTTTTATTCTAGAATTATTCATAGGATAATTTCTTGGCCTTTTGGCTAAGATTAAACAGAATTCACATTAATTTTCTATAGCTCCATTCTGATCCCTTCTGATATGATTTAGTTCTCTCCCTTGCCCTGTATAGATACAGCAAATGCACACACACACACACACACACACACACACAGACCACATATGTATGTATACATATATATGTATAAGTAAAAATAAAATGATTAACTTTCATATGTCTTACATGATGTTTCCTGTGTAAATGTAGAATGTAAACTCCTTGAGGGCAGGAACTATTTTGGTTTTTGCTGTATTCAAATCCAGCCTTAGATACTTACTAGCTATTCAAGTCAAGTCAGTCGTTCAATATCTGTTTGCTTCAGTCTCATTAGTAAAATGGAAGTAATAATAGCATCTACCTCCCAGGGTTGTTGTTGTGAGAAGCAAATGAGGTAATAGTTGTAAATCACTTAGCATAATGCCTAGAAAATAGTATATGCTGTGTAAATGTTAGTTACTATTATTATTGGTAGTAATAGTAGCAGTAGCAGCAGTAGCAACAGCAGCAGAAGCAGCAGCAGCAGTAGAAGTAGTAGTAGTAGTAGTAGTAGTAGTGATCATTGTTGTCTTTGTATCATCAACACTTAGAGTAGTGCCTGAAATATCACAGCCACTTACAAATGCTGGTTCCTTGCTTGCTTAATTGCTTAGAGTCTGAAATGCAAATAAAGAATATTCTTTTAAATGAATGTTTTTTTAATGAATCCTTAGAAGCAGCAGGACACAAGAATAGATAGAGGGCCAGGCTTCGTATCTGGTAGGCAGGAGTCAAGTCCTACTTACTACAGTTCAAACAATAGCTATGTGAAAATGGGTAATTACTTAGCATTTCAGAGCCCCAGATAACTTTCTACGACCATAAGTCATAAAGGAGTTGCTGACCTGCATAGGTAGAGGAAGTTTCCATACCATGATTCCCCTGCATTGATGAAAGCACCAGCCCAGTTCCAGGCACTGATGATACAAAGAAAAGTTAGATAAAATTGTCCCTGCCTCCAAGGAGTTTACAATCTTTTGTGGGCTATAGTTAAAGGTGTGCATGGAACATGAGCTGGACAGAAGAAGAACCTGAGCTGAGTGTTTAAGGACTTGAAAAGGTAGATTTGAGGGGAAATGCACTTTAGGACTGTGCTGAAGGATGTATATAAGAGATGGTATGTTAAGTTGGGGGACTAGCAAGTAGGCTAGTTTACTTAGAATGCAGAGTACATAAATGAGAGTAATATAAAACACCTGGAAAGGTAGGGGAGGAAGCCAGATTGGGGAGAATTTTAAGTGTCAGGTTAAAGAATTGGCCTTTTATCCTAGAAAATATTTTTACATAAGGGGCTAACATGGTTTTACCTTTGTTTTGGAAAATTGGTTTGACAGCTGAGTGCTGGAAAGGGCAGAGAATGGAGAGAAGGAAAACAAGAATTCCACTTAAGATACTATTGCTATAATCTAGGTGAGAAATGATGAGGGTGGGAATCAGAAAAATGGCTGTGTGAGTCCTTAAAACAGTATGTAGGTTGTCAATATCTATTTTTCAACTTTAGCCAAAAAAAAAATGGGGAGATATGATAGAGTTACATAATGGAATAATAAGAATTGTGTTTAACTTTTGCATCTGCTATCTATTAACTATTTCATCTAGGGCAAACTTTAATGACTTCCCTTGGAAAATGGTAGTAATATAATACTTATGTTTACTTTGAAGGGTAATTATGATAATTGAAAAAATAATGTGTGTAAAGCATTATATAAATATCAGTTATTTTAGGTGTCCTGTGTTTGATATTCCTAAGATATGAAATCTATTTATTATATCTTAAGAAAACTTCTAATAATTGTTTAAAGTTTCCTGCAATTAATCCATTGAATGGTTGAATTTGAATGCTGAAAAGGACCTTAGAGGTAACTTATTCTGATTCTCTCTCTCTCTCTCTCTCTCTCTCTCTCTCTCTCTCTCTCTCTCTTTAAAGGAGATTTTTGTTGATTTCTTTTTTATGTATTACTTAGATTCTTATGTGTATCATTTCTCTCCTCTTCCTCAGAAAGCCATCCCTTGTAGCAAAGATATGTTTAATAAAACAGAAAAAATGGAAAATTTCAGCAAAACTAACCTTGACACTATGTACTATGTTCCACAGATTCCCTACCCCCCCCCACACCGTTGCAGAGTGATGGGGTAGGGAACCTATCTTTTTGTATATCTTCTTTCAGACTAAGCTTGTTCTTTGTAATTTTGCAATATTCATGTTTCAATAGTGTTATGCTTCCCATGCTTCACTTCACAGATCATTAAATTTAATGTTAAATAACTTGTCCAAAGTAAAACGGTTGGTAAATGGCAGAATCAGGGTTCAAATCTAGGTCATATGACTCCATAGGTACCTACAGAGATTATGTATAAGATAATCTTTATATTAAATAAGGCCAAGAAGGCATGCTTCAGGTTACAATAACAACACATTTCTATGTCACTTTACGGTTTTCAAGCAGTGGTATACTAACAAATGTTTAACAACTGCCTCTTCAGAAAAACAAAAACAAAAATGTATAACACATTTCTAAGTTGCATCTACATCTAGATAACCAAAAAAGTAATAAAGGCTTTGATTTATACCATTTGCCAAATTTCAAGGTATAAATTCTCCTAGTAAAAATTAAACAATTGACTGTCATAAGCAAGTAAGAACTTGCTCCTCTATACCACTGTTTACAAGAATATTATACATATGAATACACACATATATACATACATACATACATATACATACACATACACACATATACATTCATAATACATACATACAAATATATACACACAACAATCAAGGGAGTAGACAGTGTGAATAAAACTCTCATTTTACAGGTGAAGAATCTTAGACACAAAGGGTTTGTGACAAGCACAGTCACATAACTGCTAAGTTTCAGAATTAGGAGTTAAACCAATATCCAGCCTGACTTCATATCCATCAGTTCTGCCGCTACACAATTCTGTCCTCCGTGTAAGCAGTGCAGGTAAGGGATATGTGTAACATTAAATGTTTAATAACCCAGAAAAAAAAGGAAATTTGCATGATAACTTTATTATAAATTTAAAATGAAAAGCAAAATTGTGCATAATAGATTTGCAGTTTCAAGTGTAATCATTATTTTTTAAAAATTATACTATGTTATGGAAATGCTTGTTTTATTTCATCAATCAAAAATAAAATAAATAAATAATTAAAGAATATGCTTTCTGAATATACACAGACACACACATGCGCACAAATATGCCTTTAAGTTTAATCTTCGTTATTAAAATTTTCTCCATCACTTTCTTAAGTCTAGACAATCAAAAAAACAACAAATCAATCCCTGACAGATGTGGTTTGCAGATTTCTGTGGTATAAATTCTCACAGTAAATTTTAACAGTTGGTTTCAGCTTAGCTGGTACAGCTAACACTAGCTCAATCCTGGACTAATACTGGAACATGGAATAGGAAGTACATTAAGAGTTAATGTTAAAGGAAATTTTAGCTTTTTATTGTGTTCATAGAATACAGCACAGTGTATGCCTTGAAAATTCTAGGAGTTTGTTAAATGCTTGTTGAGTTGAATTGAAGAGAATTAGTAAATCTCACCTTCAAAATCTTATTGTTGGGGAGCCAAGATGGTGGAGTAAAAGCAGTGACTTGCTTGGGCTCTACCCAGAACTCCTCCAAATACTTGTAAAAATGATTCTAAACAAATTCTAGAGCAGCAGAACCCACAAAAAGAGAGTGAAACAAATTTCCAGCCCATGACGACCTGGATAGTTAATGAGAAAAGCCTATTGCTTCTGACTGGGAGAGGAGCTCTGTTCAGCATGGGCCACACAGACAAAGACTGGGCCAGAGTAAACCTGGAGCAGGCCTCAGAAGACTGAATCATGGGCAGCTATGGCAGTTTCCAGACTTCTCAACTCACAAATGCCAAGGACAACTTAAAAGGTCAGTGGGAAAGGTCTGTTGGACCTGGGTGAGAGATGAACACAGTCCAGCCCTGGCCCTAATGCAGTGTGGGGCAGTGGTCACAGCAGCAGCAGCTGTTTCTGGAGTTCTGGGTCCACAAATGGTGGGGAGATCAAGCAATGTTCAGAGGGGGATTGCAGTGATCTCTTTGCTGGCACTGAGGCAGGATTCTCTTGGTTTGCTCATTCTCAGATTTGAGTTGCAGTCCTGGGTGGCAGTCCTGGGGCAAAGAGAAGCACTGGTGTGGCAGAGCTCATGATGGCAGTAGAAAGGGAACCCTCCTCACAGTTCCAAGGCAGAAAAGAGTGCTTGTGGTCACTCATAGACCAGAACACAGTCCAGGAAAGGAGTAAACACCTTGCCTTCGATCATACCACTTTGGAAGAACTGAAAATTTATAGGACCCAAGAAGTATCTCTGAAAACAGCTACACAAAACCCCTGAAGCTTGGGACAGTACACCCTCCACACTGGAAGCAGAGTTCTACCTTAACAAAGAGTTAAAAGGTCAAGTAATTGGATGGAAACATGAACAAACAGAAGAAAAATCTCAGACTATAGAATCTTACTTTGGTAACAAAGAAGATCACAAGAAGACAACAAAGTCAAAGCTCCTACATCCAAAGCCACCAAGAAAAAACATATGAATTGGTCTCAGGCCACAGAAGAGCTCAAAAAGGATTTTAAAAAAAAAACAAGTAAGAGAAGAAGAGGGAAATTGAGAAGAGAAATGAGAGTGATGCAAGAAAATCATCATCAACAGCTTGTTAAAGGAGACCCAAAAAAATGCTGAAGAAAATAACACCTTAAAAAATAGACTAATCCAAATGGCAAAAGAGGTCCAAAAAGCCAATGAGGAGAAAGATGCCTTAAAAACCAGAATTGACCAAATGGAAAAGGAGGTCCAAAAGCTTACTGAAGAAAATAATTCCTTAAAAATTAGAATGGATATAAAGTAAACCAAAAGAATGAAAAAATAGAAGACAGTGTGAAATATCTCACTGGAAAAACAACTGAGCTAGAAAATTGATCCAGGAGAGATCATTTAAAAATTATTGGACTACCTAAAAGCCATGATAAAAAAAAAAGAGCCTAGACATTATCTTTTAAGAAATTATCTAGGAAAACTGTCCTGAGATTCTAGAACCAGAGGATAAAATAGAAATGGAAAGAATCCACCAATCACCTCCTGAAAGAGATCCTCAAAGGAAAGCTCCTAGGAATATTATAGCTAAATTGCAGAGTTCCCTGGTCTAGGACAAAATATTGCAAGTAGCCAGAAAGAAACAATTCAAGTATTGTGGAAATACAATCAGGATAACACAAAATTTAGCAGCTTCTACCTTAAGGGATCAGAGGACTTGAAATATAATATTTCAGAGGTCAAAGGACCTAGGAATAAAGCCAAGAATCACCTATCAAGCAAAACTAAGGTTAATACTACAGGGGAAAAATGGATATTCAATGAAATAGAGAATTTTCAAACATTCTTGATGAAAATGCCACAGCTGAATGAAAATTTGACTTTTCAAGAGAAGCATGAAAAGGTAAACAGGAAAGAGAAATCATAAGGGACTTGTCAAAGTTGAACTGTTTACTTTCCTACATGGAAAGATGATATTTGTAACTCATGAGACCTTTCTCAGTACACACACACACACACACACACACACACACACACACACACACGTGTGTATATACACATATATACATGTATACATGCATGCACACATGCACACATATACATATATGCATGCACATATACACATATACATCCATGCATACACATGTATGTATTATACACACACACACAAAGGGCACAGAATGAGCTGAATATGAAGGGATGGTATCTAAAAAATAAAATTAAGGGGTGAGAAAGGATTGTACTGGGAGAAAGAAAGGTAGAGGTAGAATGAGGTAAATTATCTCACGTGAGAGAGGCAAGAAAAAGCTTTTACAATGCAGTGGGAAGGGAGGAGGTGAGAGGGAATGAGTGGATCTTACTCTCATCAGATTTGGCTTAAGGAGGGAATAACATACACACTCAGTTGGGTATGGAAATCTATCTTACCCAACAGGAAAATAGGGGGAAGGTGATAAGGGGTGGGGTGATAGAAGGGAGGGCAGATTGGTGGTGGGAGTAATCAGAAACAAACACTTTTGAGGAGGGACAGGGTCAAAGGAGAAAATAGAATAACCGGGGTGTTGGATAGGATGGAGAGAAATATAGTTAGTCTTTTACAACATGACTATTATGGAAGTGTTTTGCGTGACTACACATGTATAACTTATATTGAACTTTTTGCCCTCTCAATGAGAGTGGGTGGGGAGGGGGGAAGGGAGAGAATTCAGAACTCAAAGTTTTAAAAATGAATGTTAAAGATTGTTTTACACGCATCTGGGAAATAAGATGTACAGGCAATGGGGTGAAACCTATCCTGCCCTACAGTAAAACAGAAGTGGAAGGGGATGAAAGAAGGGCAGGTGATAGCAGGGAGGACACATTCAGGGAAGGGGTATGCAGAATGCATGCCATCTTGGGGAGAGTGGAGAGATGGGGAGAAAAATTGTGTAAGTGAATGTTGAAACTAAAAATTAATTAATTAATAAAAATGTATTATTGTTTGATCATGTCAGATTCTTTGTGACCCCATTTTGGGGTGTTTCTTTCTTTTTTTTTGCAAAGATGCTAGAGTGGCTTGCCATTTCCTTCTCCAGTTCATTTTAAAGATGAAGAAAACCAGACAACCAGGGTTAAATGACTTGTGCAGGGTCACACAGCTAGTCAGTATCTGAGTATTTGAACTTAGTATTTGAACAGTCAATATTTGAACTCAGGTCTTCTTGACTCAAGGCCCAGCATTCTATCACTGTGCCACCTAACTGCCCCTTTCAAAAGCATAGCTAGCATTTATATAGACTTTAAGATTTTTAAAGCATTTACGTATTAATCTCATTTGATCTTTGATCCTCACTACAACCCTGAAAGGTAAGTGTTATTCTCATCTCCATTTTACATAAAAAGAAACTGAGGCAGACAGAAATCATGTGACTTGCCCAGCATCATGAATCTAGTAAGTATCTAAGGTAGGATTTTAAGTTAAGTTTTCCTGACTACAAATGATCACATTGTAATGCTTAGCTGCTTCCTAACATTGGAATCAAGCTTTAATAAGCTCCCTCCTTACAATTCAAATGTCTACTTTAGGTATCCATAGAAGTAAGGAACATGAGAACAAAGTTTCTATCCCTTCCCCCTACCCTAGCTCTTAAAGTTGTGTCCTATACATATAGATACATAGGTCTTGGATAAATACTGCAATTACTTCTGAGGATATCCACTAGCTATTTAAGGTGGAAAGTTCAGCTATTTTAAAACCAACTTGGAAAAAAATCCTGACTTACAGTTTAATCCTCTTAAATGTTGACAGGAAATTTTCAAGATTAAGTGAAACAGCAGAAGTAATTTGGAACAACTTATTCCAGAGAATCATTTTGTAAGTGAATTGTATGATATATTCCCCTAACTTCTTCACTAGTAAAATGCACAGTAGAATGGTAAAGATGACAGAAAAAACAGATTTTTAAAAATCAATACATTAATTAATCCACAAGTATTTATTAAGTGCTTACTCTATGTGAGGCACTGTACTAGAAACTCTGGAGATACAACGTCAAAAACAACAGTTCCTGCCCTCAGAAGACTTACCTTCTCTAGATGGACATAATATGTACTGATCTAAATCCATACAAAGTATTACCTCTTGTTTCAGACTATCCTATTTTGGGGCAGTTCAAATGATTAAATACTTCTTGATTTAAGTGATGACTAGTTATTTTGATTAGAACTTTTAATTATTTAATGACCTGGGCTATTAAGAATTTTGCTATTCATGATTTGTGTACAATATAGTGCTCATGGGTTTTTTCCTAGTTAAAGAACCAGGCAAGTCAATTGAGCTAACTATCATATTCTGGGACATATAATGGAGTGCTGAAATGGTGAAGAGTGAGATATTTGTCTAGTTGTGAATAGAAGTATAGGTGAGTGGGATAGTGTGACATTATGGAAAAAGCATTGGATTTGAAATTAGAGGCCATTGCTTTGAGTGTAGGCTTGACTGCATATTGCCTAAGTGATTTTTGACCAATGACTTCACCACTCCTGGGTCTCAATTTCTACATCTGCAAAATGAAGGGTTTGGTTTAAATAGCCTATAACATCTCCTCCTGTTCTAAGTATATGATCCTTTCAGGAAAGGTAAGAATGGACTGATTTCTCAAGGTGTATCCTATAGAAGACAAGAGGCCAGAGAATGAATAAAATGAATAAATAAATAATCAGGCTTGCCAGGGGATCCAAAGACTTCTGTTAGTGGGTAGCAGTGTGCTCCTATTATAGATTTGAAACATATTTTAATCATGATATCCAACATTTAAACACTACATATTAAGTATGTTTGCCTAATCTGAGTGCAGGAGTTCTAGGCTCTCTAACCCCACTAAATCATCCTTTTTTCAGACTAAAGATCATCATTTTAACCCAACCTTCCTTATGTTCCTCTTAAAATATGATGCTGAGAACTAAGCATAGTCTTCCCAATGTTATCTGACTGGTGCATGGCAGAATGGAGTGCAATATAAAATGGCTTTCTCATTTAGCAGGCACATCACTGGATATTCATAATGAATTTTGTATTTAAACTACTATTAAGCAAGGTCTTCATGCTGTATTTAGGCAACTGATTTTTAAAAAATATCAAATGTTCATATCAAATAATTTTGATTAATCAAATATCAAATATTTGATTTTTTTAAACTTTGCTTAGATTTCCACATCTATCCTTCCTCTCCTCTCCCTCAGAAAGCCATCCCTTATAGCAAAGAGATGTTTAATAAAAAGGAGAAAAAAGAAAAGAAATGGAGAACTTCACATTTCTCCATGTTAAATTTCATCTTGTGAGTAATTTTAGGTCAGTCTTCTAGCCAATGGACCTTCTTTAATCTTGAGTCAGTCACTTATTGAATTAATGTCCCCTATTAGCTTCATTTTCATATGAATCAATCAATGTTTACTGAGCACCTACTATGTGCCAGGCACTGTGGTAAATATTGGGGATATAAAAAGAGGCAAAGTCCCTACCCTCAAGGAGCCTATGATTTAATAATGCAAATAAATATATACAAAGTAAGTTAGATGGAGGATAAATAGGAAATAGTTAACAGAGTGAAGAAGGGTTGGGGAAGGCTTCCTGTAGATGATAGGATTTTAATTGGAACCTAAAGGAAGACAGAGAAGTTAGTAGGCTGAGTTGAAAAGGGAGATCATTCCAGGTATGGGAGAAAGCCAGAGAAAATGTGTGGAGATGGAATATCTTGTACAAAGAACAGCCAGGACATCAATGTTACTGGATCAAAGAACATGTGACAGATAGTAAGGTGTAAGAAGCCTGTAAAGATAGGCCGGGGTAGGTTATGAAGGGCTTTGAATGCCAAATATAACATTTTGTATTCGATCCTACAGGTATTAGAGCTGCTGGGGTTTATTGAGTAGGGGGAGTGTCATGGACAGACCTGTGCTTTAGGAAGATCATTTTCATGTCTAAATAGAGGAAGTATAAACATATCCTCTATGTTTTCATATAAGTCATTAATGCAATTCCTGATTAGAATATTGGGAATATCCTTGCAGTGCCTCTGTATAGGTTTATGTCACTGTGTGGATTGATATGTGAACTGACTCTAGAATACCCCTGGAATATGAAATAAGAAGTATACTATGAGCTACTAGTAGAATGTAAGCTATTTGAGGTCAAGGGCCAATTTGTTTAGTTTGAAGAACTCTATGAATATTGTTGTTTGATCAATCAACCAACTAACATTATAGAACAGTTGCTATGTGTCAGGCATTGTACTAGGCGATGGGGACGCAGCTATAAAAGTGAAACAACCTTTACTCTTAAGGAGCTTATGCTTCTATATGTCCTCAAGGCTAATTGGGGAAATTGTCAATCTTACTGAAATCAAGATACACTATATCTATGGACTTGTCTTGGTCTTCCAATCTAGAAACTCCATTGAAAAACAGAGAGTATAAGATGAGGGGGGCTGTATATTAGAAAGCACATGGCTCAAGGAATAATTCTATTTTGAAACTCATATTTGATATTTAGTAGCTGTGTAATTTTACTGTGTTTTCATCTGTAATTTTTTCTTTTGCTACCTATTTTCATAAGTGTGTATGTAGTATGTATTACTATTGGTTCTTCTCTTTGCCTTGTGGGAAATAAATAATCATTTTTGTGTACCAGTACAATCCCTACATGCATCTGCATCTACTTTAAAATATTCTTATAATGATCAAATTGATAAGGAATGTAAAATTATTTGTAATTATAATGCCCTAGATAAACTATAAGTTATCATTAGTTGCTATTATTTCTAAAAACTGAGGAGAGGATTCTAGAGTAAGTCAGAAAATTCCAAGTTCTCCAGATTTCCCCCACAAACAAGACAAAATAGTTCCACTGAAGCACAGGAGGTGAGCCCTGGGGCTAGCTGGGTTGGGAGGTGGCCTTGGTCCCAGCCACAGAAATTTTCACCTTCCAGATGATGTGGTGAGTTGGGATTCAACCCTGGGCAAGAAGTAACCAGCACACTCCCAGTGAGTGCAGAAGCAGTGGGATGGAGATGTCTCTGGCTGTGGGCACTTACAGGAGGGTGAAGTTCTTGTTATCAGTTCCAGGCCAGAGGGGAGAAGTGAAGGAAGATCTGAGGCCAGAGTCACCATCCATTACACTCCAGGACTAGAGGTGATTACAATAATAAGCTACTACAAATAAAAACAAATGAGTAGGCAAAGGAGAAAGAACCCAATTATAAAAAAGTTACTATGGGAGATAGAGAACATTACAAAATGCAAAATGGATAACTTTGATTACATTAAATTGAAAAGTTTTTGCACAAACAAAACTAATGCAACCAAGATTAGAAGGAAAGTAGAAAATTGGGAAAGAATTTTTACAACCAGTGTCTTTGATAAGGGACTAATTTCTAAAATATATAGAGAATTAAGTCAAATTTATAAGAATACAAGTCATTCCCCAATTGATAAATGGTCAAAGGATATGAGTAGGCTGTTTTCAGATGAAGAAACTAAAGCCATCTATAGTCATATGAATAAGGAAATAAGGAAAATAAATTAAAGGTATTAGAATAGGCAAAGAAGAAATAAAGCTATCCCTCTTTGCAGATGATATGATGATATACTTAGAGACTCAAGTAAAAAACTACTTGAAATAATCCACAACTTTAGCAAAGTTGCAGGCTATAAAATAAACCCACATAAATCATCAACATTTCTATATATCAACAGCAAACCCCAACTGCAAGAAATAGAAAGAGAAATTCCACTTAAAGTTACTGTAGACATTATGGAGTCTACCTACCGAAACAAACCCAGGAACTGTATGAACACAATTACAAAACACTTTTCACGCAAATAAAATCAGATCTAAATAATTGGAAAAACATCAGTTGTTCATGGGTAGGTCGGGCTAATATAATAAAAATTACAATTCTACCTAAGCATTTTACTTATTCAGTGCCATACCAATCAAATGACCAAAAATATTTTATAGATCTAGAAAAAATAACAAAAATCATTTGGAATAACAAAAGGTCTAGAATATCAAGGGAACTAATGAAATGGAATGCAGGAAAAGGTGGCCCAGATCTTAAATTGTATTACAAAGAAGCAATCATCAAAAACTACTTGGTGCTAGCTAAGAAATACAGTGGTAGATCCATGGAATAGGTTAGATATGCAAGACACAGTATTCAGTGACTATAGAAACCTGCTATTTGCACAAACAAAGCCAATGCAACCAAGATTAGAAGGAAAGTAGAAAATGGGGAAAGAATTTTTACAACCAGTGTCTTTGATAAGGACCAATTTCTGAAACATACAGAGAGCTAAGTCAAATTTATTAGAATACAAGTCATTCTTCAATTGATAAGTGGTCAAACGATATGAACAGGCAGTTCTCAGATGGAGAAATCAAAGCCATCTATAGTGATATGAAAAAAAATGCCCTAAATCACTATTGGTTACAGAAATGCAAATGAAAACAACTCTGAGGTACCACATCACACCTATCAGGTTGGATAACATGGCAAAAGAGGAAAATTATAAATGTTGGAGAAGATGTGGGAAGATTGGAACACTAATGCATTGTTGGTGGAGTTGTGAAATGATCTAACCATTTTGGAGAGCAGTTTGGAACTATGCCCAAAGGGCTATAAAAATGTGCATACCACTGACCCAGCAATAGTATTTCTAGGGCTGTATCCCAAAGAGATAATAACAATGGGAAAAGGACCCACATGTATAAAAATATTTATAACAGCTCTTTTTGTTGGTAAAGAATTGGAAATTGAGGTGATCCCTCTCAATTGGAGAATGGCTGAACAAGTTGTGGTATATGAATGTAATGGAATACTATTGTGCTGTAAGAAATGATGAGCAGGAGGACTTCAGAAAAACCTTGAAAGATTCATATGGAGTGATGCTGAGTGAAGTGAGCAGAACTAGGAGAACATTGTACACAGTAATAGTCACTTTGTGCAAGGACTAACATTGATAGACTTAACCCTTCTCAGCATTGCAAGGATCTAAGACATTTCCAAAGGTCTCATGATGGAAAATGCTATCCACATATAAGAAAGAACTTTGGAGTTTGAATGCAGATTGAACCATACTATTCATTATTTTTTTCTTCTGTTGTGTTTTGTTTCCTCTTTCTGGTGGTTCCTCCTATTGGTTCTAATTCTTCCTTACAATGTATATCTTTTCCTTGCTAAAGCTAACATTTCCAGTACAATATTGAACAACAGTGTTGATAATGGATATTATTGTTTCACCCCCAATAGTATTGGAAATACTTCTATCTTGTCCTCATTACATATGATGCTTGCTGAAGGTTTTAGGTAGATGCTACTTATTATTTTAAGGAAGACTCCATTTATTCCTATAGTCTGTAGTGGAAGCCCTGATGCAGAAGAATTATATAGGGCAGGAGGGCTGGTTCTGGAACCCTACTCTTATCAGGAATGAGTTAAAGAGGGAACTATATATATATATATATATATATATATATATATATATATATATATATATATATATATATATATATGTGTGTGTGTGTGTGTGTATATATACACATATATATGTGTGTATATATATACATACATACATACACACACGCACATGTATATATATATATATATATATACACACACATATATATTAGCATAAAAATCTTCTAACTTCAGAAAGAAAAAAAGGGTAAGGAGATAGGGAGAGGGGGGATGATAAGGGAGGGGGAGAGGATAAGGGAGAGATCTTGAAATAAGAGGGTGAGGGAATAGGATAAAGGGAATGGGATAAAGAGGAAATAACAAATATATTTGGAAGGCTATAAAAGTCTTCTAAATTCAGATAGAAACAAGAAGGTAAGGGGAAAGGGTTGTGGGGAGAGAATAAGGAAGCGATCTTTGGAGTGAAGGGTAGGTTGAGTAATAGGAGGGGAAGGCAGTAGATAAAGCAGAGGAGTCAGGAGGGATAGGAAATAAGAAATACCTAGAAACAAAATAAAGATCAGGAGAATTTATTAGGAAAACAGCAGGGGTACTAATCATAATCTCAGACAAATTTAAAACTAAATAGATTTAATTAAAAGAGAAAAATAAAAAAACTACACTATATGGCAACCATATTAATCAATATTATTTTAAACTACTTAAAATAACTAGATAGTATAAGGTTGGAATACTGCTGTGGTGTCAGAAATGATGAGTTGGTGGACTTAGAAAAGTATGGAAAGACTTGGACTTATGAAGAAAGATACTATCCACCCTCAGAGAAACAGAGGACAAACAAGTATATTATGGTCTTACATAGGTGCATATTAATGTATATGTCTATATATGAGTATGATTATAGATATCTAAGTATATGTATGTGTATGTAAGTATATGTATGTAGGTGGGTATGTATGTATATATATTTGTGTGTATATGCATATATATGTATGTGTTTATATGTATATGTGTGTGTATATGTGTATGTGTGTGTGTGTGTGTGTGTGTGTGTGTGTGTGTGTGTGTCCACACTTAATTGTAGCCTTGTCAGGGGAGGGAAGGAGGAAAGGGGGAAAAAGAGCAAAGTAAAAAGTGCATAGTAGAGAATGAAAGAAAACTTACAAGGAAGCAAAGAAAAGATGGACAACTCTGAACACAATGTGTAGTTAGTATTTATTATATGGGCTTTCTTAAAATAAAATTTTATTGTTGTATATTTTGAATCTTCTCTTACAGTCCACTGTACACATGGCAATGCTTTGTTTTCTTTTCTTATTTTGTATTTAAGTTTATACTATGTTTATTTTTCTTTTCTTATTGTGTATTTAAGTTTCAACATTTAAGTTTAAAATAAATTAATTTAAAAAAATAAATAAAAACTGAATGAAATTAATTTATCATAGCATGTTTTAGGAAAACTCATTTTGGCTTCTAGTAATCACCATTTTCTTTCCTAAGTGCCCCAAAAGTATGCTTTTAGACATTGACATATTTCAAAATTTTGTCCTAAATAAAATATAAAAGTCAGTAGTTTGTAACTTACTGAATATACTCTCCCACTATTTGAAATTAGACCACTTTTTAATTTTTTTTTTAGGCAATTAAGGTTAAGTGACTTGCCCAGGGTCACACAGCTGGGAAGTGTCAAGTGTTTGGTTTGAAGCTGGATTTGAACTCAGTCCTCCTGACTTCTGGGCCAGTGCTCTATCCACTGTGCCACCTAGCTGCCCTGACAACTATTTCTCTCACTCTTTATAATTAAAAAAATATTCGTAGTGGATCCTTGGTTCATGTCAATGTGACTGACTCAAGATTCAAAAGGTCCATTGGCTAGAAGATTGACCTAAAACTACTTATAAGATGAAAGTTAATGTGGAGAAATGTAAAGTTCTACATTTCTATTCCTCTTTCTCTTTTTTTAATCAAACATATCTTAGCAAAGTTGTAAATATTTATACAAGTGATGATGATAATACCTCAGAAGGCATGACCCCCATGCAAAAAACTGAAACCAAGTCAATCTAGGCAAAGACATCCTGTCCGTAGATGTGGTACCATATTTTGACTTGTGACTATATAAGCCTGAAAGATATTTCCCCTGGGAAACTGATCTTGCATATATAAGGGTCCCAAAGACAGCCATATCTATGCCTTACTAGGACCATCTCTCTCTAGATGGTTTAGTCTTTTGAGTATCACTGAATAAAAGTAGAACCAAGACCATGAAAGTATGTACATTATTATTTCTGTGCAGAAGGGAGAATAATGTTTCCAAATCCACATCTGCATATCCACAGACTTCAGTGAAAGCTATGTTTCCTTTTTCCACCTCAGAACACTTTTCTGACTGAAATAATCATTTTACTTGCAGAGGATTGTGGAGATATATTGAAGTAAAGCATTCCTTATCTGTTGTCTTTTCAAATTAGGCTATCTGTGCAAGGTAGTTGATGCATTTCCCCCTTCCTTATTCTTTGTTTTGTTCCCAACATGTGGGAAATATATTTTTTGTTCTTGTTTTTAGTGTTCTTCACAAGTTTCAGCTCATTTTAGAATTTTAGCTATCATTATTATGTTCCTGCACCATTATTTTATATTAATTCTTAGTTTTGTTTCCTGATTTTTATTGCTTTAAAGAAAAGTCAAGTCTCAATTTGGTGGTAAAAGGGTATAAGGATAAAGTAAACAGTTCAATCCAGAGATAATACCTGAATACTTTTTAGTTGACAGTATCAATTGGTTCTAATCAACCTTTGGACCAAACTGATTTATCTGAGCCAGGCTACTTCTCCATATGTACAAAATATAGATAGAAAGAATTGACAAATAGCCTAGGTGGTCAACAAATTGGATATTCAGTTGTTGAATAACTGACAGTTAATTGCAATAGGGTCTTGGGTTTTGAAACAAAAAGAAATTAACTTAAGATAAGTCTAGGAGATGCAGGACCCGTGGGCATCTCAAACTCATTTATTGCTTATTTTCCTTCTCCAAATATATTTTAGATTAGCTATTGTCAGGCCACATCTTTACACAAAAAAAATAAATTGGTGGTTTATTACTGGCAAATCTCTCTTAGTTGTCTAATGTCAAGAACACAAAATAATACTAGGATTTGAGAGAAAAAAAGAAAGTGGTTAAAGTTTCATTTTTGCCTCACAGGTAATGTGAATTTTGCCTCCTGCCAATAAGCAGTCAAGAAGCATTTATTATATTAAGCATTTAATATGTTCCAGGTACTGTAGCAATGGCTGAGGATAGAAAGAAAAAAGAGAAATTTGTCTCTAGATTCAAGGCGCTCACATTCTAATAGGGGAGATAGCACGTAAATAGATAGGTATATGGAACATGTCAGTAAAGCAGTTAAATGGGTAACCTTAGAGGAGAAAATGTCTCTTGCTGAAGATATGACTTGAGTTGCATCTTGAAGGAAGCTAGGAGAAACTGTCTACATTTTTTAAAAGAACATTATTTTATTTTTCCCATTTGCTTTAGAAAAGAGTCAATTCTACAAAAATGTCAGCCAATGTACATTCTTCAGTCTTGTCATAAACCTACAAGAGGTCTTCAAGGTCTTAAAGAGCTCGTGAGACATACTAGAAAGGGATTCCTGTTTAAGCACACAGTGGACAACATGACCTTAAGGGTGCCTGCCCCTAACTTCTATTTTAAACCATCTTTACTTTTCATACAAACAATAAGGCCAAGCTGTTAAATTGGAGTGAAGATTCAATTCACTCTATTACTACCTTTTGATATAACAAATGGGCTGAACGTTATCACACTGTTTCACAGTCAGGAAACTAACTCTTTTCTGAATTCAGAAATTGATACAAATTTGACATACTATGGTGACAGGGGAAATCAAAACACAAACTCAGAAGAGGACAACATTAACAATATAACAACATTCAAAACCTCAAAGGGGAATATAAATTGGTCTCAAGCCAAAAAAAGCCTTCTTGGAAGAGCTCAAGAAGTATTTTAAAAGTCAAATAAGAGAGGTAGAAGAAAAATTGGGAAAATAAATGAAAGATAATGCAGGACAATGTTAACAGCTTGGATAAGTAAGGTCAAAAATTTACTGAAGAAAATTCCTTAAAAAAATACAACTGACCAAATGGAAAAAAAAATCCACTTAAAAAAGAGATGACTGATACAAGAAAAAAATGTGAAAATAAATGAGAGTGAGGGAGTCAATTATTTTAGAATGACCTCTACAAAATGAAGGGATGAGAAAGAGGGATGCCATGAGAAAAGAGGGAAAGGAGAAGTAGAATGGGGAATTTTTTTCATATAAAAGAGGTATGCAAGGAAGAGTTTTTATAGTGGAGAGAAATGCGATGGGGGCAAGTATTGGGCAATGCTTGAATCTCACTATCATCAGAATTGGCTAAAAAAAGAAAGAAAAGTTTGGGTATAGAAGTCCATCTTACCCAGTAGGAAAATAGGAAGAGAAGGGGATAAGAGACATGAGATAATAAAAGGGAGATCAGATTAAGGGAGGCATTGGTCAAAAGCAAAACAGACTTTTGGGGAGGTATATGATAAAAAAGTGAAGAGAAGGATAAACAGAAGAAAAATATGGGGAGAAACACCCAGTAATCATAACTGTGAATGTAAATAGAATGAGCTCATCCATAAAATGGAAGCAGATACTGCAATATATCAGAAATCAGAATTACAATATGCTGTTAACTATAGATACACTTGAAACAGAAGAATACGTACAGACTTAAAATGAAGGACTGGAGTAGAATCTATTCCGCTTCATTAAGCTGAATAAAAAAAGGCAGGGGTAGCAGTCATGATCTCTGACAAGTAAAAAGCAAAATTGGATCTAATTAAAAGAGATAATCAGGGAAATTTCAATTTGCTAAAAGATTCCATAGACAATGAAGCTACATAATTTTTTTTTTACGGCAAGTTTCTCTGATAAATGGTAATTTCTCAAATATATAGGGAGCTGAGGCAAATTTATAAAAAATAAGAGCCATTCCTAATTGATAAGTGGTCAAAGGATACAAACAGGCAGTTTTCAGAAGAAGTCATAGCTATCTATAGTCACATGAAAATATGCTAAAAATCACTATTCATTAGACAAATGCAAATTAAAACAACTCTGAGATACCACTTCACACCTATTGGAAATGATAAATGCTAGAGACAGTGAGAGAAAGTAGATACTTTAAAAAAAGTATTGGTCAAGTTATGAACTAGTCCAATCATTCTGGAGAACAATTTGAAACTATGCCCAAAGAGCTATCAAACTGCACAGATGCTTTGACCCAGAAATTAGTTCTGTACCCCAAAGAGAGCAAATAAAAAGGAAAAGGACCTATGTGTGCAAAAATATTTATAGCAGCTTTTTTTTGTGGTGACAAAGAATTGAAAATTGAGGAAATGCTCATCAATTGGAGAATGGTTGAACAAGTTACAGCATATGATTGTGATGGAGTGTTCTTGTTTGATTGTTTCATTTGTGTCTGACTCTTCTTGACACCATTTGGGGTTTTATTGGAAAAGATTTTATAGTGCTTTGATGTTTCCTTTTCCAGTTCATTCTACAAATGAGGAAACTGAGGCAAACAGGGTTAAGCAACTTGCCCAAAGTCATAGCTAGTGAGTATAGGAAGTCAAATTTGAAGATGAGTCTTCCTCATTCCAGGGGCAGCACTCTATCCACTGTGACACTTAGCTGCTCCTGTTATAGAGTACTGCTGTGGTAAAAGAAATTGTAGGGGATGGAGGAGGGGTGATTTCAGAAAAAAAAACACATGGCAAAATAGATATGAACTGATGCAAAGTGAAGTGAGAAGAACTGGGAGATCATTGCACATAGTAACAGCAATGTTATAATAATGATCAACTGTGAAAGACTTGACAACTCGGATCAAAACAATGATCCAATAAAAGTATAAAAGATTCATGATGGAAAAATGTTGTCTACTTCCAGAGAAAGACTGCTCTGGGTGCAAATTGATTATGGTTTTCTCAATTTTTTTTACCTGTTTTTGGTGATACGGCTAACATGGAAAAATGTTTTATGTGATTTCACATATGTAACTGATATCATTTTGGTTGGAGGAGTGGAAGGGAAGGATAAGATTTAGAACTCAAAATTTAAGAAGAAAAGCATGTTAAAATAAAGTAAGAATAAATGTATTTTAAAAAAATCAAGAAGACCTGGGTTCAAGTCCTGACTTTGTCATCTACTTGCTATATGACCCTAGGCATATAGGCTTTAAATTACAGAGTAGGTGACTCTATCTATTGGTCAAGGTGGTTCCTTTTTATCAACTCCAATGCCCCAAAGGCCATCACCACCAGCAGCAGTAGCATCAAAAGTATATTAAGTATATGTTACAAAGAACAAATTAGAGATATTTCTTGCATTCTGGTGGAGTTTGTTAACAAAGACAAATCTATGAATATTAAGCATATAAATGAAGGTAGTAAGATGTAGTGGAAAATTAATTCTATTTAAATTCAGGATTAGATTTCAAATTCTGTATATGCCATTTCCTGGTCATCTTTGTTGTATAACTTTGGGCAGGTCATTTTTCTTCTCTGGTCTTTAATTTTGTTATGCCTCCCTCTAATGAAGGCATTAGAATAAATGAAAACCTCTTCCCATTCTAAATCCCATAAACCTTCCATTATGTTTAAGAAGGAGCAGTATAGTGGGAAAAGCATTGGGCTAGGAGGTCAAGATATGCCTCAGATCCCAACCAGTTATATTTTTTCGACACCACAGCTTGAGATATTTTAAGGGAGGTCAGCTCTAGAAGGCTGGCAGGCTCTCAAAAATGAAACTCTGGTGATAGTCACAGAGGCACCCTCTTTCCTCATTACAGAGGGCTAGCTTTAGGGCAAAGAAGATTTGGCTTTAAGTCCCACCTCTGACATTTTCTACCTATATGACCATAAGCCTATTAATTGTTCAATCTTTTTGTGCCCCCAGTCATGCCTAGAAATTGTAGAGCATATGCCAATCTGTATTGGTAGAGAGGATTTCCTCAACCACAGTCCCCTAAATGGTGGAATCACTGAACCAGAATAAAAAAAAAAAACAACAACACATAATATAAATGAAGAAAGGGAGAAGGTTTTAAAAAGACCAATGAACCCACAGGGGAAAATGTTCATGACTTAAGATTCTTAAAGTATCCATACAAAAATTCCTCTTTTAAAGTCTTTATCAAGAGTGGAAACAACCCCA
This sequence comes from Phascolarctos cinereus, assembly GCF_003287225.1. Classification (NCBI taxonomy): domain Eukaryota; kingdom Metazoa; phylum Chordata; class Mammalia; order Diprotodontia; family Phascolarctidae; genus Phascolarctos; species Phascolarctos cinereus. Next base: position 147,611,073 of record NW_027555958.1, on the reverse strand, counting down.
GTTCTTGATGTAGAAAAAAAAGCTTTGTCACATTTATTCCAAGGGTCAAGGGATGTAGGATAGGGGGAGGGGGAAGATAGCAATGCAGAAAAATGTGATTCCCAGAACTGAACACACTTCTTTTGATATGGCCTGACCAAGGCAAAGTGGGGGCTATCATTTTCTTAGTTTATAAATAGGTGAATGGATGGATAAATGGAAGGAAAAGAACCCAACTTTTAAAGAAATTGCTATATGAAAGATGGAATTAGTGCTAGAGTTCCTGGGAAAGTGATATGTTCCAGAAACTTTTCAGGAGAGACACATGGAAAGACTTTGGAAATTGCAAACAGAGGGGAAGGTAGCACTTCAGTGTTCCCTTTTGGGTGTCTTGAAAAAATAATGTTAGGTACATAGGAGTGTTCCTGGAGCTTATCTGCCTCTCTTTTTTTCAACTAGTATGTTGGCTGTGATGCAGACACAATTTTAGGCTCTCCTCCTAACCTCAGAGTTAGGAAAGAGATCACGTCTATTCCTGTCTTTCAGCTTGCTTCTCAAAAAATTTTGGAGAGAATTTCCTTTTAGATGAGATTGAGGTCCCTCTCCTGTTTGAGCTGAGATCTTATCTCAATTTCATCCAATGAACTCACTCATTCTTCTATATTTCCTGGTATGTTCTAATTTGTAAAACTCCAATTTCTTTTGCTGTTTACTTGAATGAATGGGTTTACTTGCCATTTGTTATTTAAGATTGTCTATCGATTAACTGGCATTTGGTGGGGAAGGAGCCTAGCACTTCAGTAAAGGTTGGAGCTACGCTCCTCCTTAAGAGTGACTAGGAAAGTGGCTTTCATTTTGAATATATTATATCCCATAAATCAGAGATATTGTGTATTTGCATAGGAAGGGGTGTGGGGGAGGGTTGAAAGGTCAGAAACTTCTATCCCTTTTTGGGTGTCTTGAAAAAATAATGTTAAGTACATAGGAGTGTTCCCGGAGCTTATGTGCCTCTCTTTTTTCAACTAGTATGCTGGCTGTGATGCAGACCCAATTTTAGGCTCTCCTCCTAACCTCAGAGTTAGGAAAGCGATCACGTCTATTCCTGTCTTTCAGAAACCACAGTTCTCTATGTAGACAGCTCATGTGGGCACATCTATCCTTCATGGGCCCACATTAATATTACACATATAGAAGGAAGAGCTTCCTAAGGATTAGAGCCATACAAAAATGGAATGCATGCAAAATCATGTACCCATTACTGGATGTGTTTAATCAGTGGCTAGAAAATGACTTGTTGATCTGGAGGTAGAGTTGATTACTGGCCAGCTCTAGGTTGTATTCAATGGCTTCTGCAGGCCTTTCTAACAATGAGATTCTGTGATTCTATGAAAGATGAGAGAGAAAGAAGCTTGTCTTTTCTTATTCTCTAGTTAGAACCATAAAGCAACTTGCTGACTTATTATTTCTTGTGAAGTGGCAATCTAGATATTTAGCTTTCTTCTTTATGATGTACATCTCTGATAAATATCCTTACTGGGGAATCTATGTATCTGATATTTGCCCTCTAAGCTGGACATTACAAGTTTGCCACCAGGAATTCTGAACTGTAGGATCTTGAACTGTTGAATCTAGATCTGATTTTACAATATGGACAATCATCTTCTTTGGACAAATTCATTATGAAGAGCCTATTCCATATTTTATAAACAATCGGGGTGTGTGTGTGTGTGTGTGTGTTTACCCTTGATGGAATGGTAGTTAATACAGTCATTTTGGCTTTAAGGAGAATCTATAAAATGTGTGGTCAAATCACTTCCTTCGTGAATCATGAATTTAAAATAAAAGAAATCAATAAAGCAAGTAGCAGCTTGGCTCTTGTTCCATGAGGTAAGCTTTTCTGGGATTTTCAGGGCTCTTCATCTCGCTAAACATGGTTTCATGATAAATTCCTTAGTAAATTAGATTACAGAGGGCATAACATCTCCTTCCCATGCAGATCACTGTTTAAGTGAGGTGTTCAATTGCAGAACAAAAATCCAACAAGTTTCCAATGAGCTCTCTGGGAATCAAATATTTACAGGTAAGAAAGCAAGGGTAAATGTCCTTCTTTCCTGGGGGAGGGGGGTAATTAAAAATGTAATTTAAGTGTGAAATGCAAGACAACATTTTCTCCCACTTTTGTGGAAATACTATGTTCTACGTGTTACCTGATAACTTGTTAAGAAGAAGGGATAAAGTGTTCTGAAGGGTGAAAAATTCTTTAGAATTCAAGGTAATATATATTCCTTCTAAGGAGCAATATTTGAATTCTGTTCTTTTTTACGACATTATTTACATAGTGACTTATGACTTCTTGATGGAGTGAGGTGATTATAGGCATTTAATATCATGGCTGATCAAAAAAAATATTCCAAATATTTTCAATTCAATCATAACATCATAAAAATTCATTTAATGGCCAAGCCAGAATTAGTTCATTTGATTTGAAAAAAAATAACCTGTTATTTTGTTCACCAATAATTTGAATTATTTGAAGGTATATGTACTGCCTAAATTCAACAACATGATTATTAAGTACTACTATGCACAGGACACTATGTACTTTCCATGCTTTTCTGCATTTTCTCACATTTATCATTTCTTTCAGTATGACGTGTAATTCTTTTCTTTCACCACAATTTTTTATCCATTGCCTAACCAATAGATATTCACCTTATTTCTAGCTCTTTGCTACTACAAAATCTGTTTCAATAAATATTTTAGTGTCGATAAGCCCTTCTTTTTTTATTGGCTTCCTTGGAAGATATGGTCAGCAATGAAACTGTACACCAAAAGGTATAGACATTTAGGTTACTTTCATCACATGATTCCAAATTACCTTCCAGAGTAGTTGGACCAATTCACAGCTTTACCAACAATTTGTTAATATTTCTGTCTTTCTACAGCCTCTCCAATATCTACTATTACCATCTATTAGTATCTTTGACAAATTGCTGAGCATGAAGCCACACCTCAGAAGTGTTATTATTTACATTCATTTATTACTAGTGATTTGTATCCTTCCTCCATATGACCACGAATAGTTTGCAATTCTTTTGAAAATTGTTCATTCTTCCCCTTTGACCACTTATCTATTGGTTAACAGATTTTAGTTAGTTGTCTATATATATATTTTGTTGTAAAATCCTTATCAGAGATATTTGATTCAAATATTTTTCCTACTCACTTCCCTTCTGGTCCCAGTTGCTTTAATTTTGCTCATCTCTAAGCTTTATAATTTAAAGTAACCAAAGCTATTTATTTTTTCTTGTGAAATCTCCACTATCTTTTTAGATATGTCTTTGGAAAGCTCATAATTTGCCTCTTCTGTAATTTTTTATGGTATAATCTTTCATACTCAGGTCACATCTGTTTTGAATTTATTGTGGTATATAGTTAAAGATGTTGGTCTGAACTTAATTTCTTCCAGATTGCTTACAAATTTTCCTACCAATTTTTTTTAATGGGTAGTGCTTTACTAAGTAATTGATTTTGGGGGCTTATCAAATATTATGTTACTGAGTTTAGTTATTTCTGATTCTTCCTTGTCTAGTCTATTCCGAATAATCTACTTTACTATTTTTTACCAGTGCAAAATAGTTACAATGGTCGTTGATTTATAACATAGTTTGAGGCCTAGAAGGGCTAGTTCCCTTTCATTCCTACTTTTTAAAAAACTGTTTCCGTTGATATCTTTTGTTCCTCTATATGAACAATTCATTTTTGTTATTTCTACTTTCATACCTTCTAATTAATAGCTTGTCATATAATCATAGTAATAGATTTATGTAGAACTTGAAGGTTTGCAAAACATTTTGCATATATTATCTCATTTGATCTTCAAAGCAGAAGTATAATTATTATAATTATTCCCATTATGTAGAGGAGAACACTGAGACTGAGAGGTTCAGTGACTTGCTATTAGTTTCCGAGACATAACTTGAATTCCAGTCTTCCTGACTTCAGGGCCAGCACTGTTTACTATATCATGTAGTGTTCCTCCAGAGCAAGTTTATCCCTCAAAAATGATGTGAGATCTCTTAGAGCCCTTTGTAGAGATGGGTCACATGGCAATGTAGAGGTCCTCTAAAATTTGCATGGATTATATTGCATATGCATACATATGCTATACTGACTACATTGAAAATTGCTATCTGAAAATGTGAATCCTGCATTTTAAATGCTAAATGAATTAAGTCAGCGAGGGTTTTTTCTCATTTTCAATAAAAACATCAACAAGGAGGCTAGAAGGTGATAGGTTTCTATGAATAAATAAAGCACTTTTCTATAGTTCATGACAATAGGAGAAGATTATTTGAGAAAAAGTCATTGTTTTCCCTTATGTAGCTAACGTACTTTATACCGAATACAAAAACATAATGACAACCTTGCCTTTATGAATATCTGGATTCAACTGGATTATCTCATTACAGGGAAACATTGCAGCAAGCAGAAACAGAATATTTATTCCTGCTTACTTACTCTTATGATTTCATTTTACAAATGAATATTATTATAATAAATCATCTCAACTCTGTAACATATTCCAAATCATTGTGTATGGCACAGTGTTAATGAGGGCAACCAAGGTCCTGTACTTAATGTCTGCTGGATGTTTTGTATTGGTCCTTTCCATGGCCACACGGTGCCTTCCCCACCTGGGCAAATATCTTAGAAAACAAGGTTGCAAATGCAATTGGGTAAAGGATGAGTCAGTGCTAATCCACTTTAAAGGTCAGCCATGCTCTTGGTGGTTCAGCAGTATGTACTTCACAAAGGAAAGGCAGCATTCTGATTCCAAACCTAGCTTTCCCCCAATATTCAGCCAGCCCCCAACCAATGTTCCGTCTAGTTTTCATTTTTATTTTTTCAATTGGGAGCAGATGTCCATGTTCCACTTACACATGTGTATGAGCATACACAAGCAGTTTGGTGCTAAAATCAAATAAAGCGTATGCCAAAGAGAGTCTGGTTGCTATTTTTATATGAATGATTTTATTACACATGTGATCATTAGACATAGATAGTAAGCAGTTCAGACAAATAGCATTGATTATGCCATTTTACACAGACAGCCACATCATGCTTATCTCTCCTTATCGTTGCCTCTTTCTTATGCAATTGAAGGGAAGCGTGGTGCAACGTAAAAACAAGGAGCTTGGAGTCAGAGAACCAGCTTCAAGTACCATATCCTACATTTATTGGCCATGGAGATATCACTCAATGTCTTTGAGTTTTATTTCCTTATCTATAAAAGAGGTTAATAATATTCACATTAACTATCTCACTGGGTTGTTAGGAGGAAGCCCTTAATAAATGTTAAAATACTATTTAAGTATGAGTAATTATTGCCCAAATCTTATTGAAACTAATAATAATTACATTTTTTTTTTATTATTTTCTTTAGAATGGTAAACTCATTCTTGGTGTTACTCAACTCCTTAGATGAATATGATCTTAGAGAAAATTAAATGGAAGGAGACTTTATAACTAACCAGGGAACTGCAGTGAATTAATCATCTGGATGCCCCAGCAAAGTTGTTCTTAAATGAGATAATTATGTGAAATATAAACCTTAGATGGCTATAGAAATGGTCCCTATTGTCCTCATTTTCACTCTGATGTGCCACTGTGGTGTGGTGGTGAACCTGGGTTCTTATGATAAATGATTCATTTGGACCCCTACTCTGTTCCACTCAGTATTAATCAGTTTGCTATTTTACATAAACTTAGACAAGATATTTTGCCCTCTGGTTCTAAAATATCAGGGCAGTTTTCCTTGATAATTTCCTGAAAGATGATGTCTAGGCTCTTTTTTTGATCATGGATTTCAGATAGTCCAATAATTTTTAAATTATCTCTGCTGGATCTATTTTCCAGGTCAGTTGTTTTTTCCAATGAGATATTTCACATTCTCTTCTATTTTTTCATTCTTTTGAATTTGTTTTATAGTGTCTTGATTTCTCATAAAATTACTACCTTCCAATTGCCAACCACCACAGCTGCCCTCAATTAAGTCCTCCAAGGCCTGCTCCAGGTTCACTGTGGTCTACGTGCCCATGCTGCACTGAGCTCCTCTACCAGCCCTTCCCGATATACCTTTCTGATCAACCAATCAGGTTGTCTGGGGCTGGAAATTCACTTCACTCTGTCTTTTTGCAGGTTCTGCTGCTTTAGAATTTGTTTAGAGCCATTTTTTATAGGTATTTGGAAGCGTTTGGGGGAGAACTCAAGCAAGTCACTGCTTTCACTCCACCATCTTGGCTTCACCTAGCAAAACTGTTGATTATACTTTTGAAGCTTTCAGAGTTGTTTGTCATTAGAGTGTTGTTATTGTAGAAATTGGTCTTCTGTTTCTGATCATTTCATTCTTCATCAGTTTTTAAAATCTTAAAAATTAATCACTTAAAAATAATATTGATATTACATTGTAGGTAGTTCTTTTGTTCTTGCTAATTTTACTCTGCATCAGGTCATATAAGTCTTTACATGTCTTTTAAAAATTATCTATTTACTAATTTCTTACTGAATAGTAGTACCCCATTGAATTAATATGTAATACTTCGGATATAAGTTTTTCTATTCTGCCAATTATTTTGCTGTGCCAGCCTTAAATTCTTCTCTCATAATTCTCATTTCTCTTTTAAACCACTCTGGAACAGTGTTTTATGGTTCCATTTTCTCCTCAAATAACATCTAGTTATTTGTCTCATCTAGTTTTGGGTTATCTTCCTTTGTTTCGTAGTCTTTAATCATAGATGCCTGAACTTGTTAACTAGATCTGGAGGCCATATTTACAACTACTGCTAATATTTTTCCTCTTGATTTATCTGCTTGAGTAAAGTCTCTGAATTTTTTCTTCCTTGTATCTTTAGTGATTTCAGTCTTTTCTTCTTCTTCTTCTTCTTCTTCTTCTTCTTCTTCTTCTTCTTCTTCTTCTTCTTCTTCTTCTTCTCTTCCTCCTCCTCCTCCTCCTCCTCTTCCTCCTTCTCCTTCTTCTTCTCCTTATTTCCCCCTATTGATCTCTTTCTGACTTCCTCCCTGCTGATTATGGTCTCCCTGGGGTCTGGATCTCAAAACATCTGTTTCCTCCCTTTAAGCATTTCTGAGGTGGGTCTCTGTCCCAAGTGACCTTTTGGGGGGACAGAACTGGTCCCAGTTTAATGTTAGGCTTTTCCCCTCAGGTTTAGTGGAGTGTTGCATTCATTGGAATACTTACAGTGTATCAGTGTGCCTATTTTCCCTTAGACCTTCAAACATTTGTTTAGGCAATCTGATGGGTATGAAGTAGAACTTTGGAATTGCTTCAATTTGTCTTTCTCCAATTATTAGTGAAATAAGTTGAACTAATAAGTTTACTTGCTAGTAGAAAAACCTGCAAGATTCAGTATTTCCTTAGCTGTTTTGTTTTAAGCTACCCATCAGGATTCTTGGCATGACACTTTCCTTTTCTGAATAAATTAATGAGCTAATCCTACTACAGTTTTCACTGAGTACCAGCAATGGTTTGTCTAAATTATCTGGATCACATCTCCTTTCTAACTTTACTTTGGCAGAAGTGGTGACTTTTTTTCACTCTTCATATCACCATGTATTTACTTATCTGTATACATGCTGCATCCCTTCAGTAGAATTTAAATTCCTTGACTGCAGGGAATATAGGTTTTCTCTTCTTATCCTTAGTTCCTAAGACAAGGTCTTGTACCCAGTAGATACTTAATAAATGTTTGCTTAATTAAATCTGAATTATTATACTGCTAATTACAGTGGTAGTGCTTCAGTAATTAATCCTGAATTCATCATGTCAAAAAAAAAAAAAGAAATTAGGGACTTCAGTTCCCCCCCTCCTTTCCACCCAGGAGTCATTGCAAGATCTTGAAAGAAATTGTGTCCTTAGGGATTTCTATACATTCTAATGTTATGATTAACTGAGATGAACAAATATTTCATTGGTCTTGAGGCATTTAAAATTATGATTTTATTCTTTATGGGTGTAGAATTGGCATAGTAATTTCAGGCTGTAATAGGACAATGAGGCCAGGTTTTAATTAATAGACGATTTAAAATGATTATGCCCTCTAAACTATGACATGTGTCCCTAATATAGTGATATGAATGAGGTTGTAGAAAGACATGGTACAGGGGAGATTCCTTAATAGTTTTTTAGCTTTCAAATATTTCACATAATCATTTTAGCTTGCTTATTTTAAGAATTAAGTCATCCTACATTAGAATTAAAGTGATGAGAGGGAATTTTTTTGGCTCATTCACTAAGTAATTAGCTTTTCCTTTTCCTTTCCCTAGGAAGAAATGAATGTAAAATATTTTTACAGAGTACAGAAGAATGCTCTTGCATAAAAGCTACCTTATTGGTAGCTACTTAAGAGTTTTAACAAATTATGGAATTCAGTTAGTCAAGTACATTTTTTCTCATTCATTCTTGATTTTTAGTTTTTCAGTTCACTTAATGAATTATGTACCTATTGGGTACGCTAAATTGATTTAACATATTTTGATGAAAGTTTATTCAAAATATTGGTCACATTTGACAAAGAGATGCAAATATCTTTTTTTATTGCATTATCAGAATTCTGACTGTAAAGAACTAGTTCAAGGCTACAGGGAAAACCAAGAATAAGACATGGTTCCTGACTTCTAGGAACTCATAGTTTAGACATACACTCATGTAAGGTTCATTACCCAACAGCAGAAGGCTTTTTGGGATCCTTCAAGAGCTCTGGGTCTCAAGCTCTTAGAAAAGATGGCTGACATTCATCCTTTGGCCCTATTCCTTCCTGAGTAGTGGCATGTTCTTTCATAAGTTTAATGGTATATCTGTGTCCTTCAATCGTATCTTGTGGCTCATACTCTCCTTTCCCACTGTCCAAAGTCATTCATTCTTTACCTATTAAACCTAAGCAACCTCAGGTTGCTTAGAAGTATGTACTGAATATTTTAATTAGATTATTAGAAATAAATTAGGGAGGTTAACATCCATGCACCTAGTACACACATTTATAGCCCACAGTCTTTTTTCAGTACCTACATCAATCCCTTGCAGGCAGGAGGGAGGACAAACCCCTGGCAGTTCAGTTCCCCTGTCTTTCCTAGCTGAGAGTATATGCTAACTTTGCCTAGGGATATTCACTTTGAGAGCCAAGGTGGATCACCTTCATGTCAGTGCGATGTAAAATCTCAGAGTACAACAATAAGTATTGGTTTTGCTTCTGAAAGGTTTCATCTCTTCTTGCTGATGTCCACCTTTCCCAGAATTTTTTGGTGTTCGAATATGTGTGTATCTGTGTGTCTACACACACACAGACAGACACAGACAGACACACATACATTCATGACCAAAGAATTAAAATAAATTAGATATTCATTTGAACAGATATTTCATGGGCTATGTATCTACAGTTTCTCCCAGCCTCAGGACATCTTAAACTAATATACAGGCATTTTTTTTTTACCTTCAAGAGGTAAAGAGACATAGTTCTAGGTATCTTCTAGTCATTTGTGACCAAATAATTGTCCCACTTGTAGGATTGAGTGAAAAGCCCCAAAGCTTCACCAATGATAACCCAAGAATTCTCCATCATCATTCTTTCATTTGACCTCCAGTGGACTCACAGGTAAGACAGTTGTGGGGCTTAGGTGACATATAACCAACAGCTATCAATGGCACTGCTTTTCTGCTCGCAGTTTTAACTCAGGCAGCAACCTCAGATTCTTTCTCTTACAGTTTCCTACTATGACTGCTTATCATCCCTGCATACTTGAGACTGATTTGGAATATAAATAAAGTAATTGGTGAAATAGTGCTCAAGTTTCTGATTGTCTAAAGCCCCTGCTGTTCATGGTTCCTGGCCAAGCTGTGATCTTCAGGCACCTTGGGCACTATTTCCCCAATTACTTTATTTATATACCAAATTAATCTCTATTTGAATCCCTCTTTTCTAGAGCTCTTTGGGTGAGCATGAATGCCTATATTTAGAAGTACAAGAGGAGAACAAAATGATAAGGATTACAAGAATTCAGAGGAGGGAGAATATAGGATTTAAAGCTAAAGAACACCTTAGAAGTCATTGAATTTATTCTCTACATTTTATGGATGAGAAAATTAAGGCGCAAAGAGGTGAGTTGGCCTGCCAAAGATATGTAGCAAGGATCAGAACCAGGATTCAAATCTATGTCTTCTGGATGCAAATTCAATTCTTTTCCCAATATACCAGGATACCATTAGGGAGCACTTAACTGGGACTTGATAAACAAAACATAGATATGTAGTGAGGAGTGAAGTAGACGCTCCAGAGGGGGAGAATAACATGAATAAATGTGTAGAGGCAGGAATGTGCAGGTCAAGTTTATATGTGTATATATGTGTGTGTGTGTGTGTGTGTGTGTGTGTGTGTGTATGCATGCACGTGCATGTGCACATGAGTGTAGTTTGATTGGAAGGATAAGTTGGTTTATTGTAGCCTGCCTCCAAAGTCAGGACATATCTCTTGCTTAAATAAATAATATCTGTGACTCTAACATTAATCACTGATTTATAATGATAGCTAGCATTGATCTAGAACATTCTTTGTTTTATTGTGCTTCATTTTATTGCACTTTGCAGACATTGCATTTGGTACAAATTGAAGGTTTGTGGCAATCCTGCATTGAGTAAGTCTATCAGTGCCATTTTTCCAACAGCATGGTCTCTGTCATGTTTTGGTAATTCTCACAATATTTCAAAATTTTTCATTATTTTTATATCTGTGATGGTACTCTATGATCAGTGATCTTTGCTGTTACTACTGCAATTGTTTCAGGGTACCAAGAACCATGCCAACATAAGACTGTGAACCAAATCGATAAATGTTGTGTGTGTTCTGACTGCTCCACTGATCTGCTATTTTCCATCTCTCTCTCTCTCTCTCTCTCTCTCTCTCTCTCTCTCTCTCTCTCTCTCTCTCTCTCTCTCCTCAGGCCTCCCTATTCCCTGAGATGCAACAATATTCAAATTAGGCCAGTTAATAACCCTAAAATGGCTTCAAGTGAAAGGAAGAGTCAATCAATAAGGAAAACTTCATTTTTGTCTTAAGAAATTGCCACGGTCACCCCAAACTTCAGCAATCACCACTCTCATCAGTCAAGAGCTATCAACATCAAGGCAAGAGTCTCCATCAACAAAAAAGATTACTATTCAGTGAAGCTCAGGTGGTGGTTAGTATTTTTTTAAGCAATAAAGTACTTTTAAAAAAAATTTAAGGTATTTATGTTATACACAAACACACACAATTTTTACATAATACTATTGCACACTTAATAAACTACAATATGATGTAAACATAAATTGTATATGCACTAGAAAACCAAAAATTCTGTGGGACTTGTTTTATGATATTCACTTTATTGTGGTGATCTGGAACCAAGTCCACAATATCTCCAGGGTGTGCCTGTATATCGCTTTAAGGCTTGCAGAGTACATTACAAAATTTATATCATTTTACCCTCACAACAACCCTGGGAAGATAAGTTGCTATTATTATCCTCATTTTCAGATTGGAAAACTGAGGCAGAAAGATCTTAAGTGACCATCCCAGGTCACCCCATTAGTATGTATTAGATTAGCAGTATTAGAAGCTACTTTTGAACTCAGGTTTTCCTGACTCTTGGCCCAATGTTCCAAACACTCCACTACCTTGCTGAATGACATTATTTATGATAGAGTTAACAAATAATTATTCAACAAGGCATCCAACGGTGGTCTTTTCAGGAAAGTGGATGAGAATTTGGCTTCCTGTGTTCTTAGTAAAGAACACATTGCTAAAAGGCTGACCATGTGGAGTTCAGTTTCAAAATTGCTGCATCACTCTTACCTATACAAAGTTACTTTGAATATGTTTTCAGTTATAGAATGAACATTATTCTTCAGCCGCATCGATGGAGGATCAGATGGCCCAAAAGACTTTACAAAGAATTCATTTTCTTTTAGCTAAGTCTCATATAGGCAGTGATATTAAAGCCTGACAGGACACATCCCAGTATCTGGCATCAGTGTCTTATGACGCCATCAGTAATGAATGCTTTGCCAGACTAACACTGAGTATCTCATTTAACTTCTTCCTCAGAGATCCTGGTTTTCCTGAGCTCAGTAGCTCATCTTTACGTGGAATTCCCATCCATCCCTCTCTGTCAGTCTCCTGCAGTTGTATATTGCTCACATTCTGACCTTCTAACTATCTCTTGATTTCTTTCAGTACTAGAAACTTCCTGTCTCTGATTCTCTGGTTTGCACCTTGACCTTCATTCTATTGACCAAAGATCTCTCTCTCCTTCAACTTCCCAAGACCAGATTCACTCATTCTCTCTCCCTCTCCACTCACCACATTATAATATACACATACTACTGATCTACTGATACCTTCACAATTATAAGGGGACCAATCCTAATTCACTGATTGTACTTACACCACAGTCAGGGCTTTGCTTTCCTGTTTTTCACAGTCCAAGAGAGAACTTTATTTATTGTGAACTATAATTGAGAACACTTTCAGAGTCAGAAGAGGTCTATCCATTTATGTGAAGAGAGTAGGATTATTTGGTTCCACCTATTTACCATGTTAGCCTATTAGGCTTAGATGGTCTCATCTCATCTATGACAAAATGCGGCATGATAGTCTAGGTCATTATTGTAGGAGAATTTATGTACATCCTAGGTCATTCCTTTAGAGGAATGGTTTTTTTTGAACTTTTGACAGGTGAAAATTAAATATTGTAGATAGGTCAAAGTTTTCATCAGTTTAGAGCAATCATTCTTAACCTGATATCCATAAGATTGTTTTTTTAAAAAATATTTTCATAGCCATTTTCCCCCCAACATAACCAGTTTCCTTGGTAATCTCATTTATTATGCCTTTAAAAATGTTATTCTGAGAATGGGTCTATAGTCTTCACCAAGATTCCCCAAAAGATCCATAATTTCACATAAGTTAAAAGAACCTCTATTGTATAGTGACCGTGAATAGAAATAATTTCTATAGCATAATTGAAAAGTCGCCATCCGTGCTTAGTCTTGCACACCTCCAGAAATGTGAGCAGCCTATTTCATTGCTAGATATTTATGATTGTAAGAAAATCCATTTTTCCCCCTAAGTTGGAAATTCCCTTTCAGAAACTTGTAACCAAGGGTTCTAGTTTTGCCTTCTAGAGTAAATTAGGGACAAAAATCACTTGCTAATTTATCAAAAGATATACATAGTATTTATAATTGTTATAAATAAGCATGTGTTTTATATATAACAATTACAAATAGTTAAATATAACTCTTATGAACACATAAGTATATAATATAAAATACATATAATAGAGTATATGTATATATATATATGTATTTAAGTACATGTATGTATATACACATACACACACACGCACACATATATTCATACGCTTGTGTTCCTGTATGTGTACTGATTCTCTAAGAAGCCCATCTGTTCTAGAATCAGATATTAGGTGGCTAGTCTGGGTTCAGTCTTAGCAAAGCCCAACAATCTTGAAGAAAGGTCAGACTCTTTTTCTTACACTGGGGTGGGGAATCTGTGGCCTTCTAGGTCCTTGGGTGTGTCCTTTTGACTGAGTACAAGTTTTACAGAACAAATCCTTTTATTAAGACGATTTGTTGTGTGAAGTTTGGATTCAGTCAAAGGGCTGCACTTGAGGGCCACATGTGGCTTTGAAGCCACAAGTTCCACACCCCTGTCTTACACTTTGGTTGAATACTGTTCAATACCAATACTAATAATCTGGCTCAAAAAACTCTTGCCCAAGGAAAAGATTTATTTATATTTTAGGCTTCAGTTAGTTAGCCAAAAAGTATTTAATAAAGCATTTACTATGTGTCAGGCATTATACTAAGAGCTGGGGATACAAGAAAAGGCAAAAAACTCTGTCTCTGCCCTCAGGGATCTCACATTTTAATAGGTGAAGCAACATTGTACATATAAGATATATAAATGGAATATATATGGATATATATATATATATGGAATATATAAATGGAATGTAACCTTAGAGAGAAAGTACTAGCAGTAGTGGTTTATGGGTGAGGTAGAGAAGCACAGAAGAGGAATGGTATTCTGCAGAAGCTAGGATTGAGTTGAGTCTTGAAAGAAATAAGAGAAAGTAGGTGATGATCATGATGAAGGAGAGAAACACGGGAGGCAGCCGATGAAAAGGCTTAGAGTGGGGAGATGGAGTATCCTGGGCAAGGAAGAACAAGGAAGCCAGTGTAGACAGATTGGAAATTGTGAGAGGAGAATAAAACATAGGAAAACTAGAAGCTTAGGAAGAAGTCAGGTTGTGAAGAGTTTGAAAAGCCAAATGGATGATTTTACGTTTGATCTTGGAGGTAATAGGAAGCCATTAGAGTTTGTTGAGTACAAGGGGGACATCTGTGCTTTAGGAAGAACATATTGACAGCTGAGTGGAAGATAGACTGGAGTGAGAAGAGACTTGAAGTAGAGAGGCCAGCCAGAAGGTTATTGTAATAGTTCAGGCTCCAAGTGATAGATCCTGTACAAAGATAGTGGTTCTGCCAGTAGAGATAAAGATAGATAAATGACAGATGTGGAGAGAAATGAAACAAGACTTGCCCTTTGAAGGATATTAACTGAGGGGATTGAAACTAAGTAGTTGAACATGATGCTGTGTTTGTGAGCCTAAGTAACTGGGAGGGTGGTAATGTGGTTGACAGTGAGGGAGAAATATCAAAAGGTAGAGGGTTTGGGGTAAAGAAAATGAGTTTTGTTTTGGATATGTTCAGTTTGAGATATTAAAGAGGCAGTGGGTGATGGAAAACTCGAACCCTGTAGTTTGTTGATGTCCAGAGTTCCACAAAAAGGAAACTAGAATGTTTCCCAATGAAAAATTAAGAAATGAAATTGAATTGAAATTGACTTTGAATTGAAAAATGAAAAAAAGTAGAGTGTGTGAGAGATTTATTTCCTCTACATAAAAATAAATATAAACACAAAAGGGAAAGAGGGAACTAGCATTTATTAAGTATCTGCTGTGTGCCAGGCAATGTGCTAAGCGCTTTACAAATATTATCTGATTTAATTCTCAAAACAGATGCACTTATCCTCCTCATTTTGCAGTTGAGAAAATGGAGGCAGACATGTGAATTGCCCAGAGTCACACAGCTAGGGCCTGAAGTTGGTTTTGAACTGAGGAGTTCTATCCACTGTGCTACCTGCCTCAATGTTCTGACAAAGGCACATGGAAAGAAACATAACCCTCAGGTGGCAAATATTGCTGTACTAGAAGGTAGAGACAGGCATCCAAACGTGAATACAGTTTACAGGAACTGCTGAATAGTCATGGTTATTTTTCACTTTAGTACTACCCTGTTTAAACCACTTCATTCAGGTCACTCTCTTTTGAAAGGTCAAGCCAGACCTCTAGGCTCTTCCTTCTATTGATAGAAGCTCCACATTGGAAGTTGTGGCCCCATTTTTACTGGATAAGGCCTCAGGATCTCTGAACCTCTGGAACACATTAAGTGGCCTCTAGGCAGGTGTGTTGGAGCCAGGTCAAACTGACTCTTGAGAACTGCTTATTAAATTTTCAGTGTGAACTTGGAAATCAGCAAAAACTATGAATCAGGGCTGGATTTGTTGTTTTATTGATTGTCTATACTGAAGAAAGTGATGGAGAAAATAACAACAATGCAGATGAAACTGAAAAAGTGTTTAATGCCTACATTTTTTTCAGGGAGTTGATTGTTAAACATTCATTGCCTCTAAGGCTAGAAATGTCCATCTTAAGATTGCTTTTATGTTGCTTAGTCTAACAGAACAAAAAGATTCAGTCCCAAACAGCAGTTCCACTTTGCCTAGGCAGTACATATGATTTAGTTGTCATTTGCTTGGAGTTTGATTTTTTTTAGCTTATTATTTTCATTTTTCAAGTAATAAGTATTTTTCAAGCTATTCTGTCTTTCCCATTTCTTACCTAGCCCATTGAGGAAATTAAAAAAAAAGAAATGAATTAAAAAACCAAATTCCTCAACACAGGTCACAGTTCAAAATGTATTCTGGGATTTGGGAAAGGGCAGGCCCCTCTCCCCTTCCCCAGGAGTACTACTTGTCACCCAGAGTCAAAGGAAGAAAAGAGACAATCACTCACTCCTTAAAGGTCCATGGAATCATCATTTCTTTCTTCTCAGTGACCAATGAGTGGATTGTTTTGTAATTTCCAAAGCACCTGAACCCTGAACATTGAGATACACATGGCTGGTCAGAAGCAGTCAAGGGCTTTGTTATCCCAAAAGAGCTGCAGCATTGAGCTAGCACATGTAGTCAGCCAGAAACAAACAGGGCAACTCTGCAATACTCTATTGCATAGAGAGGGAGAAAGACAGTCAGACATAGGGGGTGGTGGAGAGAAAGAGAGAGAGACAGAGAGACAGAAAGACATAGATAGATGGAGATAGACAGAGAGACAGAGAGAGAGATAGAGGCAAAAAGACAGAGTGATGGATAGATAGATAGAGATAGATATAGATAGATAGATAGATAGGACCCAAAATGTTAACAACTTTTATTTATGTAGCACAATTTCAAAAATATTTTCCTACCAAAACTCTATAAGATAGTGTACTACAGTCCATAATTTATATATGATAATTTTACACTTAGAGATTTGAGTAATTCACAGTCACAAAGATGATAGGTATTGGAGTTGGAAAGGTCTTATTATGGTCCATGTCCTTTCCAAAGTCAAGATGCTGTTCTGCATTATAGGCATTCAAATTTTGGAAAACAGCTAAATGCCCTCAATCTTTCATTAAAAAAAATCTGACATGGCCTCTATACTCTTCACTATCCATATGTCCTTTCTCTGTGAACATTTGGTTGGTCATTATCCATAAAAAGTGACAAGTTTGCTCCTATGTGGTGTAACCAATACAGAGCACAGCAGTGCCACTAAGTGTCATTATCTCAAGACCAACTAATTCACTGCTTGAGAAGAGCCATGATTTGACAGAATGTCAGTACTCACTCCATTGAAGAAGATCACAATCCCAACAAGCCTTTTTCAGTATTCTCAAAAATTGCTACAAACATAATACTTCATCACCTCAAAATCAGCACTCTGATAATGGTTATCTTCATGTCAAACTAAGCTAAGTCTTCAGATGACAAATGGACAATTCATCTCTGAACCTGTGTTCAGAACCCTTTCAGTTGGGTAGCTTGTAATTAACCTTTGAAACCATATGTTGGAGGATGACTTCAATAGAGAATTAACTCTACTTCAAGGATTGCAGGATCATAGTTTCATAGATTTAGAATAGGAAAGGAATGTAGAGGCCATCTGGTCCAACTCTGTCATCTAACAAATTTGGAAACTGAGGCCCAGTAAGTTTAAGTGACTTAGGCAAAGTCATAAAAGTGTGGAGCAATGGATTTGGAGTTAAGGCACTGGTATTCAATATCTACCTCTACCAATTACTACTTATGTGACTTAGAAAAATATTGTTAGCTTCATTTTTTCAAATGCAAAATAAGGGAGTTCAACAAGATGACTTCTAGTGTCTCTTCCAGAGGTAAATCCATGGAGTGTGGTGGGGTATAGCTTAATACTATTTCAGTTTTTTCAGCAGCTACATAATTTATAAATCACTACATTAAAATTCAAAAAGCTAGTTGTATTATGTGCTTGAGCAATTGATTTTTGGGGTACTAAATGTAGAATTTTACATTTATTTTATTTCCTTAGTTTTGTCTAGGTTTCTCATACCCGTACATATGGGATGATTTTGAATCTCAATTTGATCACCTATTTTCTCATTTTTCTAGTCCAGACTTGAATCTTCTGAACATGTTAGAAAAATGCTTTCTCATTTTCCTCCATCTACTCTTAATCCAGAGCCTTCCAAAGACTCAGTCCTGGGCTCAGTGCCTGAGTGCCTTGACATCTGAGAAACTGGTTTCCCTTGACTCATCTCACACCCTTCAGTAAAACTCAAAGGTAAGTATGGCTCATGCCTAGAGTATATTGGACGTGGGGCAACAACTACTAACATTTTACATATATATGTATATCTATCTATCTATCTATCTATCTATCTATCTATCTATCTATATCTTAAAGTAACATTTTACATATGTATGTATATGTATATATATGCATATGCATATATCTTAAACTAACATTTTATATATGTGTGTGTATATTATATATATATATATATTTATATATATATATACATATTTATGTTTGCAAAACATTTAGCATATATCACCTCATTGGTTCCTCATAAAAAACCCTGTGAAGTAAGTAATAGTATTAGTATAGAATTTTTAAAGTTGAGGAAAATGAGGCTCAAAATGACTTGCTCAAGGTCACATAGCAGATCAATATAGTATAAAAGGAATGATGCACAGGAAGAAGCCCCTGTAAGTTCTCTATAAAGGGATCCTGAAGTTGTTTGCCATGGAAGTCATTACCAGAGTTGGCAATCAACAAAGATAAGATGTTGAGCTCATGACCATTTAAACCAAACTAAACCAAAACATTTCAAAAATCTTGGAGAAAATAGAACCAATCAAGTTTTCAGTGGAATTTAAAGCTATTCAATGAAAACCAGGTGCTATGAAAAGCAAAACAGTTTGCTTGCCTCCTTGGGTAGTTATCACTGCAAATCCAATCTACGCTAATTGTTGAAAGATCATCAAAAAGCAAATCTGAAAATAGGGAAGGTTTATAACTAAGCTTACTCAGAGCTGTTTGTCATTGTGAGAAGCTTTCAAAAACTTTTTTTTCCCTGAAGAGTATACAGCTGCTTATTCCCACATATCATGACATTTCACAGTGTCACTAGCATTTGGGTAAGTATAAGGAAGTAGTCAGAGGCTATTCTCATACCTTTTCTTCCTGCTTCCCAGAGTACTTGGACATCAAAAAGAAGATGAATTAACAATAATGTGATCTAATTTCCACCCTCTTGCCAGCTACAGTTTCAATAATGGGTATTGGATGACTAAATGACATGTGATAATATCTTTTTGCTACATTTTAGTAAGACAGACCATCTTTTTGCTCATTTTGCTTCAGTTCTTACCTGTGTAGAGTGACTAAGGGCAATTTTAGATTAATGGAAACTATGCAATCAAATGATAATTGGAAAAAATAATTTGAATAATATAGATTTCTAATGATTAGAAATATCTAATGTCAAATATTTAACTCCTAGAATACTCCACCACTCTCCTTATTCTGCACTTCCACTCCAGGGACAAGTGTAACCTTTTTTTCTATCAACATATACACACACACACACACACACACACACACACACACACACACTAAACGTGTGTGTGTGTGTGTGTGTGTGTGTGTAATGTATTTGCATGTTATGTATACATCGTATGTATGATACATTTTAATATTTCTTTACATTTATATTTAGCACTTACTATGTGTTAGTTGTTAGGAGGTTTGAGTTCTTTCCTTTGTTCCTTCCATTATTCCTTCCTTCCTCCCCCCTTTCTTCCTCCCTTCCTTTTTACTTCCTTACTTCTCTTCCTTCCTTTCTTCCTCTCACCCTCCATTGTTTCCTCCTTTTCTTTTCTTTCTTCCTCCCTCTCTTCTTTCTTTTTCCTTTCACCCCTCCCCTTTCCTTTCCTTTCCTTTCCTTTCCTTTCCTTTCCTTTCCTTTCCTTTCCTTTCCTTTCCTTTCCTTTCCTTTCCTTTCCTTTCCTTTTCCTTTCCTTTCCTTTCCTTTCCTTTCCTTTCCTTTCCTTTCCTTTCCTTTCCTTTCCTTTCCTTTCCTTTCCTTTCCTTTCCTTTCCTTTCCTTTCCTTTCCTTTCCTTTCCTTTCCTTTCCTTTCCTTTCCTTTCCTTTCCTTTCCTTTCTCCTGTCTTGTCCAAACTTGAGGTAAAACAGCCACTCATGAGCCTGACCTCAGCACTAATCAACAGGGAAACTTTAACCTTTTCCATTTCTGATCTAGGCTACTTTGCTCCTCCTTAGGCAGCCTTGCTCCCCTCCCTCCACATCAGCCCCAAAGATGTTTGAATTGGTGTAGACACAAGATAAGTTTAACTTCACTACAGTTCAGACCTCCTGAGCTTAAACAATCCACCAGCCCCAGTCTCCCCAGTAGCATCAATCATGGGCAAAAACCACTGTGTCTGGCTGAGGTTTGAATGTCCAAAGCTTCAAAGTCACTTTCTCATTTCTATATAGCCTACGATGCATTTGATGAGGAAATGTCATTTAACATCCTTGCATTGGGCTGATCCGTGCATAAAAATAGCTGCAATCATTTTAACAAGTCAATTCTTTCTTTAAATATTTAATCAAAATGGACACAACATTGATGCCTTTAAGGAAATGTGCCAAGTACATTTCTTGACACTATTTGAAAATGGAGAGAGGAGTCAAGGGAGATTGTAACCAAGCATCAAATCTAGACAAAAGGCTGTTAATGAAGACGATCATATATCTTAGAGCCAGAAGGGATGTCATAAGACGTCTAATCCAACTCCTTCACTTTTCCTCGACTGAGCCTAAGTTAAAGTAACTTGTCCAGAGTCCCAAAAGAAGAATAGGCAGGATTTGAACCCAGCTTCTCTGATTCCAGAGTCATAAAGATGACTCAAAGTTTACCAAGCACTTTCCTCAAAACAGCTCTTGGGGAAGGTAGTGCTACTTATTATTATTTTTGTTATTATTATCATTATATTTTCATTTTTTATTTTTATTTCACCCATTTCTCAGATAAAAAAACTAAAGCATGGTCGTAGTCACATAAGAAACCTATTAAAATGTTCTAGATGTGTCAATAGAAAAGAGCACTGAGCCTAGAGTCACAAAGACCTTAATTCATATACACCCTTAGATAATAGCTATATGACCCTGGGCAAGTCAATTAAGCTTTGTTTGCCTCTGTTTCCTCATCTGTAACATGGGGACAATAGTAGCACCAAACTCTCAAGATTGTTGTAAGGTTTAAATCAGATAATAATTGTAAAGTGCTTAGCACAGTGCTTGGCATATAGTAAGCATGACATGTGTGTGAACTATTATTATTATTATTATTATTTTTAAAAGGTTTCTGTTGCCTTTTTTATTGATTCCAATCATTTCCATTTAACTGCATCACTCTACCCTTTACTTCCACCATGATTTCTTCATTAAACTAAGGAAACTCTGTCTTATGATATATAAATATATTCCTCATCCACATTCCATATAAAGAAAAGGAATGTATGTTTTCTTAACAGTACTTTTGGACCATGATTGCTCATTATAATTCATCAGGCTTCTACTAAATAACCATAGTTTTCAAGGCTGTATACACTTTCCAAATCTGGTAGATATTTTCATTCTTCCTGATATTCTTCTTCTCAAATATGCTCCATTTTTAGCAACCAATTGACCTGATGAACATGGGTATCAATGTTTCTTTTTGTCATTTGTGTAAATAGGAAGTAAAAGCCATTTTCCTCTTTTGCTGTCAAATATTTAATACATGGTAAAGTATTCCATTTTCCCATAGGCTTGATACTTCTGACAACAGAGTATGACAAATAACTATGATGTACAGCCTTTGTGTTCATGTGAAGTTGGTCCTTTGCTTTAAGACTTTGGTTGCTGTTTATAAGAGCTAGAGCTCTTGATTTTTCTTCTCAGATCCCTTACCCATGTACCTTTTATAGGATTATAATTTCAAAGCTGAAACAGACCACAAAAGCTATCTATTTCAGCTTAATTATTTTACGGATGAGAAAATTAAGCCCAAAGAACTTATGTGACTTGACCAAATTCACATGCATAATGTATGTTACAGCTGGAACTTGGACCCAAGTCTTTCCACTCCTGGTCCAGTGCTCTTTGCACTGTGCTATGTTGCCTCATAAACTGGACCTACCCAGTACCTATTACTATGATCCAGGGTAGTAGTTATATAATTCTGGTTTCCCAAGATCAGTAGATATGCTGCATTTATTTCTGAATCTTTATTTCAGTTTCTTATACTATTCTGTGAGTATTTGTGTATCTTTTGTCAATCTTGACTGTTAATTAATCATTAATTCAAACAAGCAACAAGTATTGATAGGCAGTAGGACTGTAAATCAAAAAGTAAAACATTATTATTGGTATTGAAAATACATTTTATATTGCTTTAAAATTTGAAAAATACTTTAAATCTATAATCCTATTTGGTGTATATATATTATCTCAAAAGTTGAAAGAAAGGGTTAAATGAGAGAGACTAATAAATGAATATGGAAGGTAGATATAACATTTGGGAACTGTTCAAAAGAGTTTTGACTTGAACTACTCTTGCTTTTCTTCTCATGCTTCTTCTGTGGCATGTGTCATAGGTTAGAAATTCAGAGATCCACTAACTATTAAGGGAACTCTCTTGAGTGACTTTGTTTATGATATAGAAAGCTATATCACCTTCCCTTCTACATCATGCCATCCACAGTCATATTTCCCCCATGGACAGTAAAAAGGAAAGTATGATAACCCAGTTTATCGACTCAGCTGGTCTACAAAGAAATTTCACCATTAGTAAGAAATGTTGGTTAATGAGTCACATTTAAAGATTATCCCTCACATTTATGGTATTACTTAACAAATATTTATACATAAAAATATTAGTAGGTCACTGAAAAAGTAAAACAGTCACACCTGAAAATTTTTGGCACTATTTATAGCTAATACGTTTCTTTTTTGGATATCTATGGCTTCTCTTAAATCTCTTACTTGACAAATAACTCCTTTACTTGCCTGATTTTCTACACTACTGCACATTGCCTTGGAAACTGGAGAGAAGGCTCTTTCATCACTATGGAAACAAATCAATATAAACATCATTGCACTTTATTTATAGACTAGGTAATGCAAAGGGCATGGTGCACACTTGACATGATATAATGTGAAACAGGATAGACTCTTCTTCATTTTAATTAATAGGATTATTGGCTGATGCTGACATAGACTATCTTCTCATCTCTTCTGTAGGGAATATAACAGTAATTGTCACTTTGCTTCATGTGTTGGTTTAATTCACAGGTTTTTTTGTGGGTTATTCAAGATTATTATCTACCCCAATGACATCAAGCAGAAGAAATGGCACTAACATAAAACAGGAGCTCAAGAGCCCTTTAACTAGAGAGGTGCTAAATCTCATAAACATTTGCAAGCAGATATAACATCTTGTCATGTTAATAAGTATTTATTAAATGCCTGCTATGTGCCATGAACTACACTAATTTCTGGAAATTAAAGGAAAGGCAAGTCCCTGTTCTCAATGAGATTGCAATCTAATTAGTAAGACAACATGAAATCAATGATGTAAAATTAAAATATTTACAGGATAAAGTTGAGATAATCTCAAAGATAATCTCCCTAGCATTAAGGGGGATAGGAAAAGCTTCTTGAAGAAGGTGGGATTTTAAGTGAGATCTGAAGCAAGACAGTAGGCAAGGCATGGGAAATAGTCAGTGAATTTATACAGAATCAGAAGATGAAGTATCCTGTGTAAAGAATTGCTAGGGGATGAGTGAGTCACTAGATCATGGAGTACATGGGTGAAAGTAAGATGTAAGAAAACTGGAAAGGGGAAGAAAGAAGCCATTATGAAGGGCTTTACAAGCCAGAGGATTTTAGAAGTAGTTGGGAGACAATGGAGTTTATTAAATGGTGGGAGGGGGAAGAACTGAAGGGGGAGCAATATGGTCAGATCTAGGCCTTAGGAAGATCAATTTTAATGCTGAGTAGAGGATGAATTGGTATGGAGAGAGGCTAGAGGCAGAGAGACCAATCAGAAAGCTATTTGATCATCAAGACATGAAATGATGAGGGCATGTATCAGGGTAATGCCAGTGTCAGAGGAGAGTCTGAGTGTATATGAGAGGTGTGACAAAGGTGGAACCACAGGCTTGGCAAAAGACTATATATGAAGGATGGTGCGAGAAATGAAGAGTCCAGTATGGCACCTAGACTGCAAGGGAGGATGGCAGTGTTCTTGACAATAATAAAGAAGTTACAAAGAACGTTTGTGGCATATAGAATGAGCTCAGTTTGAGGCTTGCTAAGTTTAAGATTTCTATAGGACATCCAATGAAAGATATCCAATATATAGATGTGAGATTGAAAGTTACAAGAGAGGCTACAGATGAATAAGTAGACTTGAGAATCATCAGCATGAAGATGATAACTTAATCCATGGGAGCTGATGAGATCACCAAGGGAAATAGGAAAGCAACTAACTTCAGCATGCAGTTGTCAGAGGCTGCTTTAATCTATTGCCTTCCTTTTAATTTTGAAAAAGTGTTATGCACCCAATTCAATGTAATTGAGCTCCGGTGATGACTATTCATTTCCTTTATTCTATTTTGTTTTTGTTTTTCCCCAAAGAAAACCAAACCAGTGATGGTAAATTATATGACGATACATTTGGAGTAATGGAATTGAAGATTACTTTGTGTGCCTGGTTTATGGGTTATTGAATCAAGGACCATCTAAACCTAAGTGGCTGTAATATTACCCCCCTCTAATCTTGAAAAATAATTCCCCAACCATTATCATCATCATCATTATCAGCAGCAGCAGCAGCAGCAGCAGCAGTAGCAGCAGCAGCTTAGAATTCAAAGGGCCATCAGAATATTTTCAACCCCTTTCTTTTACAGAGCAGAAAAATTGGGACCTGGGAAGGTTAACCAACTTTCCTGAAGTCATGATAGTTGTGAGTTGAACATTTGTTACCTACATTAAGTGATTTTATTTTTTCCAAGCCTTGATAAACCTCAATTGTTTAGCTTTTCAGAGGTTTTAAAACTATCATATATTGGCAGAGTATGTGGTCAAATGATCCTGAAGCCAAATTCACTTATAAACAAATTTTTAAAAATTATTGACATTTTTCCTTATTACTTATATCATATTGTCCTCTTCCACCCTTTTCCTTCCAGAGAGCTGGCACTAACATAAAACATAAGAAGAGAAAGAAACAGTGACAGAGAGACAAGGAAAGAGACAGACTCAGAAAAAGAGACAAAGGGAGACAGAGAAATAGAGAGGCAGTGTAATAGAGATAGCAACAGCAAAAGAGAGGGAGACAGATAGACACAGAGAGGCAGAGAGAATAGAACAGTTTAGCAGAACTATCATACCAACCATGTTGGAGTGTTCATCACAGTCACAGTTTTCTTCCCCACTGGAATAAAGAAATGCAGGTTAATTCTCATGCCTCTCCTTTGGAGTCACATTTGATCATTATAGTATTACAATACTAAGTTTTGATGGTTTTATTGTTGTTTTTTCTATTTACTTGTTGTGGTCATCCAACATATAATCTTTCTAATTATTCACTTTGGCATAGTTGATCTATCTTCTCATATTTCTTTCTGTTATTCATATTAACTTTTGTCATAATATGATAATACTCCATAATAAGGGGCAGCTAATTGGCATTGTGGGTAGAGTACTGGGTGTGGAATCAGGAATATTCATCTTATTGAGCTCAAATTTGGATTCAGACACTTACTAGCTGTCTCACCCTGGGCAAGTCATTTAACCCTGTTTGCCTCAGTTTTCTCATCTGTGAAATGAACTGGAAAAGGAAATGGCAAACCCCTCCAGTATTTTTTCCAAGAAAAGCCCAAATGGGTCATGAAGAGTCTGACACACCTGAAATGACTGAACAACAGCAGCAGCAACAGCAACAACAACAACACCACCACATATCTTAGAGCAAATAGGCAAACTGACAAACAACCAAACCTTGTTTTCCACACAGCTGTGGCTTTGTTTTGGATATGTGTTTCTATATACTTCCTCTTAAGGGTTATTAACCTCACTGCACTGAGAATTAAATGCCAATGGAGCAAGTGAATGTCTTCTCTTCTCTAGTGGAATGTGACCTTAGTCACAGGGAGAAAGATGTTGTTAATTAGATGTGTTGCCAAGAGCTTAATATTTATGTGGCTATTACCATCTCTTGTAATTCTGTTTCCATGCATGCTTCAGGTACTCAGACACGACAAATCCAACTCAATTCTCCTTCATGTAGTTTTTAAGCTGAGAAAAGTGTAAATTAAAAAGAGAGTAAACAAAAACATCTAGTGGAGTCATTATGAACATTTTTCTTCACCCTTGGTATTCATTGTTCAAAGGCAGAGTCTGGTTCAGCCAAATGAAAATTGCTTTTAATAAAAAGGGACTTGCTTAGGAAATAAATACAAACAAGGAAGTGGAAAACATTTCTCAGTCAGGAAAGGAAAAACATCAGAATGATTGACTATTCTAAATTATTTCCCTACTATCCTGTGCAGAGCTTCATTCTTACTGTGCCTTATCCTGAACCACATATAAAGCATTCTGGAATGGGCATGCTTACGCTCCTAGGGCACTTACTTGTGATCACTGGGGCATTACTGACATAAACAAAAGAAAATGAAACTTAATATTGCCAACTATAGCAATCCCTGCATTGCTAGTGGGATATATTTAATGATTGTCTGCATTGTCAAGCATTTGAATTGGGAAGACTCAAAAGGAAAAATAGGAGTGATATTGGATCTAGGAATACTTACTCAATATTCTTTTGAGAAACAATAGATGCTAGGCCAACACTGGTGAGAGATGACATTTAAAATATTCTGACCTTTTTGAAAATCTTGTCAGGAAATCAATACTGTGCTCCCAGATATTGAGCTAGCTTTACTTAGATTTGGAATTTTTAACATGTACATCATAAAAACAAGATGGTAACTGGGAATATAAAGGCTCATGTTCTACATTGTATAGTGAGGAGTACATGTACATCATAAAAACAAGATAGTAACTGGGAATATAAAGGCTCAAGTTCTACATTGTATAGTAAAGGGTAAAAAAGGACAGAAAAAAATAAATAATAAAATTTAAATGGATGACCAATTGATATTTTCAGGGTTACGTGATGCCATATTTCTCATATTACAGGCCTTAAAATTCTCTTTCAATATTGCCTTCTGGAGGGGAGATTACTCTGATTTCTTCAAGTCAGAGCTCTGGGAACCTCTTTCGGATTCAAGCCCTAGCAAGTTCTCACAAGCTCCAATATGGACCCAACAATGGATTGTATCTTTTATCTGAGAATAAGCCTATTTAAGTTCTGAGAATTAATAATAATAATAACCTTTATATAGTGCCTAGTATGTGCCAGTCACTATAGTAAGTGCTTTAAAAATATCAAATTTGATCCTCACAATGACTCTGGATGGTAGATGCTATTATTATCTTCATTTTATGCATGAGGAAACTGAGGAAAATAGAAGTTAAGTGACTTGCCCACTGTCACACAGATAGTAAGTGTCTGAGGCTGTATTTGAAATCAGGTCTTCTTGACTCCACGTACAGTGTTCTATTTGCTACATCACCTAGCTGCCTTAGGAGCAAACCTGAAGAGTAGGATTTCACTTGTAGTCCACAGAATCCTAAAGGGTCCATGGATAGATGCCAGCTTAGATGGGAAAAAATACAAAAAAAAATACCTTACATATTTATTTTTCACTAACCTCTTACTGAACTTTAGAATTTCATTTAATTAAAAGAGTAATAATTATTGTGAGAAGGGGTCCATAGGTTTCACCAGATTGCCAAAAGAGTCCATGACACAAAAATACATAGAACTCTTGGATTAGAGTGATGGTGAACCCTCAGAGGTGACTGATGAATATTTTTGGCCTCAGCAGCTCATTAAGTCTGTTTATTAATGTGTGGAGGAGGTGCTAGCCTCCATCAGGAACTGCAAGGCCACACTAGTGAAATCACAGTGTTTTATTGACTAAATATTTTCTGAGAGAAAGAAAGGAACGTAAAAAAACACAGTGAAAACATGCACTCTCCTGATATTTATTCCATTTCCTTCTCCAGAAACTATAGTCTGTTTTAAGGGACTGGGACTATTTCAAAGACAGAACTTTATTCTGAGAAGCCTGGTGATAGCATTCCCCAATAATTAAGATTGGTTTTACAGTCTTCTCAAATAACTTTGCACACATTAAACCCCAGCCCTTTAAAAAACAAACAAGCAAAACAAAACAAAAAAAACAATGATGATTTCCCATTATAGCTGGGTTATTGCTGGGAAAAATTCAAATTCCTTAGCCTGGCTTTCAAGGCACTCCACCATTTGTCTCATTCCTGTCTCTCCAACTAGCTTCGTAAGTGAACTTTGCTTTAGCCCAGTATGTCTACTCACTGTTTTCCAAATACTTCCACAGATTTGTTATGTGAGGGCATACATTTGAATCCATAAATTTTCTTGGGCCATTCTTCTGATCAAGAAAGCCCTCTTTCTTCTCTGTTTACTAAGTCCTTGAAAGCTCAGCCTAAATCTTGCCTCCTCAATGAAGACTTTTCTCATTATCCCAGACTGTGGCATCACTCTCTGTTCTGAAATCCTGTGACAGTATTATTATCTTTACCTCTCACTTGGCACTTAGCATAAGCAACACCCTAACTTACACTGCTATTTTTCTTCTTTATGTGTATGTCCTGTCTCTCCATCTAGTCTGTTAGCCTCCTAAGAACAAAGGCCATGTCTTATGCTTCCTTGTGTATTTTTTCTTGCCTAACTCTGTGCTCTGTATGTAGCTGGTAACAATAATATTGATTACTAATGATGATAATCAAAATATCCCAGAATACTAATATTGGTATACCTGAGAGATATCTGTGTTTGCTATGGTGTGTCAATTATTTTATTTTTTTAGAGAAAGGCTGACACATGTAAACCTATGGTTTAATGCATAGAGATTTTATGTAGACACACATTTAAGAGCCAGTACAAATGATAAATTTGTATATTTTATATGGTTATACTTATATATTTGTTTATTTCTTTTATAATTTTCTTTTTAGTATTCATATAGGTAATTCATCCATGCATATTGTTAGGTTTCTAGTTCAAAATGAAGTCCTCTCCTTTACCTTCTAATTCAGTTGACCCTAAATACCTGAAGTGATAAGGCTGATGAAGTTCTCTTCATTCATAAAGCTGAGGGAATGTCATATCTGACATGAGTATGAGTATTAAAAGTAGTAGCAGTAGCTAGCTGCTACTAGCATTTATAGAGCACTTTAGGTTTGCAAAGTGCTTTACATATATTATTTTGCCGTGTTACAAATGAGCAAAATGAGACTCAGAAAGGTCGAGTTACTTGCCCAGAGTCACAAAATGAGTAAGTATCTGAGGCAAGATAAAATCTCAGGTCTTCTTGACTCAAAATCCTGTGCTCCATCCAGTATTCCACCTAGCTGATTTTTTTTCTTTTATCTCCAATGGCTTGACCTTAGTATCAGGGAAACATCACCTGCCCTTATAGAACTTAGATTCAATCAATCAACACAAATGTGTTAAGCACCTACTATTTGTTAGGTACTGTGCTAGGCCACATGTATAAGTATATACAAAATATACAGAAAATAAATCCAAGGTATCCTTGTCAGGGAGGCATGAAAACTTGGGGTTGGGGGTGGGGGTCAAAAAAGGCCTATTTTGAGAGGTGGAATGATAAAGCTCAGTTCTGAAGGAACTTAGAGATTCTAAGAAGTAGAGATGAGGTGAGAGAGCATTTCAGTCATGTGGGAAAGGTTGTGAAAAGACAGGAAGATGAATGGAATATGGAATGTTACATATGAAGAACAGCAAGAAGCCCAGTTTGGCTGTACTACAGAGCACAGGAAGGGAAATAATAAATATTAAGGCTAGAGAAGCACATATGGTCAAGATACTGCCTGTGTGAACTCTGGCTTGATTTAGCATGGCATCCTGTTTATTCACTTAGATCATAACTTTGATCACACCTTTTTTCCTCCTATTTTTCAATTAAAGTTTTATTAATATCACTTTTTTTATCACAGTTATTTCTACATATGTCCTGAATCACTCAGTAAGACTTCTTTTGTACAAAACATAAAAATTAAGCAAACCTGACAAAGCAATCCCATCCAACATAGCATGAAACATACCACACCCATTTCCTCCCACCTTTATTAGAACTGAAAGGAAGTACCTTTTCTTACCTTTCCAATAAGGCCAAGATTGGTCATTTTATTTTTATGCCATTCAGCTTTATTTTTTATCTCCTTTCTTCCATTAAAATATAAGCTCCTTTAGGGAAGGAATTCTTAATTGTTGCAGTTATATCCCACAAAGTGCCTGACACATGGCAGGTGCTTAATAAACCATTGCTAGCTGACATTGTTACATTATTTACATGATTTACATTATAATATTCATTGTGTGTATTGTTTTCCTTGTTTCTGCAAGTTCACTTTGTAGCAATTTCTAAAATTCTTTCCATTGCTCTGAATTCCTTATAATACTCATTTCCTGCGGTACAATAATAAATTATATTCATAAAAAACAATTTGTTTAATCAATTGATTGCTACCAACTGTTTTCAATTCTTGGATGCCATAAAAATACTGCTATGAATAGTTTGTTATATTGGTCCTTTTTTCTGTCTTTGACTTCTCTTTAATATGCATTCTGCAATGGAATCTTTGGTTCTCAGAATGGTTCTTTCCCTTGTCCCTATTAACTGAAACCAATCACTGGCTGGCGTATAGTTTGGTGACTCTATCCCAACCTTCACCCCACATTGCGTGTTCAATTGTCAGCTTTCCATGAATGACACTTCTTTCTCTTCTTCCTGCTATTTCCACATTTCTTCTTATATACACACACTTTTCAAATTCTTTGTCCTACTCTTTTGGTCAGCTTGATCAGTGCTATTCCAAATATGATGTCTGCAATTATGCTTGACATATAACATTTAAAAAAGCATTAAGGTGCATTGTTGGTGGAGTTGTGAACTGATCCAACTATTCTGAAGAGCAATTTAGAACTATACCAAAAGGGCAATCAAATTGTGCTTGTCTTTTGATCCAGCAATACAACTACTAAGTCTGTATCCCAAAGAGATCATCATAAAGGGTAAGGGACTTACACATACAAAAGATATTTATAGCAGCTCTTTCTGTGGTGGCAAAGAATTAGAAATTGAGGGGATGCCCATCAATTGGGGAATGGCTGAACAAGTTGTGGTATATGTATGTAATGGAATACTATTGTTCCATAAGAAATGATGAGCAGGTTGACTTCAGAAAAATGCCTGGAAAGATGTACGTGAACTGATGCTGAGTAAAATGAGCAGAACCAGGAGAACGTTGTACACAGTAACACTGTGAGATGATTAACTATTATTAACTTAGCTCATCTCAGCAATACAGTGATCCAAGACAATGCCAAAAGACTCATGATGGAAAATACTATCCATGTCCAGAGAAAGAACTGATGGAATATGAATGCAGATCAAAGCATACTGTTTTCACATCTTTTTTCCTTTTGTTTTGTTTCTTTTTTCATAACATGACTAATATGGACACATGTTTTACATTATTGTACATGTATAACCTATATCAGTTTGCTTGCTGTCTTGGAAGGAAAATGGGGAGGGATGGAGAAAAATTTGGAACTCAAAATCTTTCAAAAAATGAATGTTGAAAATTGTCTTTATGTGTAATCGGAAAAACTGAAATACTATTATTAGAATGTAAAAAAATAAAAACAAAGAAACAAACAAAAACCACTAAGGAACGATTTCATCAACTGACCCTCTAAATCCATCATGTGTTCTGATCTTACTCTCCTGTATTCTATTTATCATGAGCTGATGGATTTAAACTTTTGTATTGGGTTTATATTTATCCTCCGAACTAACCACTTGTAAAAATTCCTAGCACTTTGCTTCTTTGAGAGAGATTTCTTTAATTTCTTCTGACAAAAACATTTTCATCTATTCATTATGATTCAAGTATACTAAAGAGAATTTTCAGACAATAGTTTTAATTTTATTTTTCCTATTTCAACAGAGAATATTTTCTCTCCCTTTTGCTATTGACTTTGTAGCAAATATCTTTACTTGTCATTAAATAATATCTATCCAACATTTATTTAGTTTTAATTAATATCACTGAAGGACAGCTAGGTGACACAGTGGATAGAGCACTGGGCCTGGAGTCAGGAAGGCCCGAGTTCAAATGTGACCTTAAATACTTATTAGGCTTGTGACCCAAAGCAAGTCACTTAAACTTTTGTTTGCCTTAATCCTCTGGAGAAGGAAATGTCAAACCATTACAGTATCTCTCCCAAGAAAACTCCATGGACATTATGGACAGTTCACAGGCTCATGAAGAGTTGGGCACAACTGAGCCATTGAACAACAGTAGCACTAAAAGACAGAAGTGAGATGGGAGAGAATTCTGGCATGAGAGACTCAGCATGTGCAAAGGCAAATACATGAGGAGGGATTGCTATGGATTTAGTTGAGTACTGAAGTATTAAGGTATCAAAGTGGTAAGTTGAGATGTTACGCAGGCCTGAGTTTTCCTGATAACTGAAACTTATCTGTCACCAACAAAACTTTTATTTAAAAAAATTTAAACCACTTGGAACAGAAAGATTTCTAAAAGGCATCACACATTTCCTTGCCTTGTGAAACCATGTCCTAACTTTAATATGATCTTTCCTAGGTGACACCAAGTTTTATTACGATCATCAGTTTTACTGCACTCATGTATAAAATGTCTTCAGGGATTGTTAAGGTGTCAAAGGCTTTTGGCTTCTAAACTAAATTGTTCTAAAACATAGGCTAATGTAGTTATGTGTGATTTTCATGGGTTTTTGATCTTTTATGTCAGGTGTCAATTTCACTGCTTTTCATATGCTTGCTTCTAGTATCTCCATCATTTACTGACAATTGAAATCACTAGCCCTCATCTATTATAGTTAAAGATGAGCAGATCAACTCGTCAGAATTGTGTCTAAAGAAAAATAACTCAGCTGCCAGTGAGGTTGTTCTATGAGAAAAGTGCATGAGTTTTATTTTGTAGGCTTTATGATATCTTTTTACTCTGTTTCAAGTTATTTCCTAGATCTCAATGTTCTATTGTAAGTGACCATTAGCTAAGCTGGTCTTTCCTATAAAATGAAGTCACTCCTTAGACTGACATTGGCTTCTTTAATATCTTAGAGTTCAAAATTTGCTCGTGTTAGCACAGTGCCTGACAAATAGTAAGCATTTAATAAATACTTATTCCCTCCCTCTCTCCCCTATCTCTCTCTTATAGAAGTCTTGTCTCTTCCTTGTTTTCTCCTTTCCTCTGTCCCTCTCTCCCTCTCTCCCTCCTCCACTTCTTTCCTTCCTTCCTCTCTCCCTCCCCCTTTTCCCCTCCCCCTTTTCTCCATACCTCCCTCCTTCCCTCCCTCCTTCCCTCCCTCCTTCCCCTTCCTTCTTTCTTCCTTTCTTTCTTTCTTTCTTTCTTTCTTTCTTTCTTTCTTTCTTTCTTTCTTTCTTTCTTTCTTTTTTTTTTTTTCTTTTTTTTTTTTTTTTTCTCTTTCTTTTTTTTTTTTTTTCTTTTTTTTTTTTTTTTTTTTCTTTCTTTTTTTTTTTTTTTTTTCTTTCTTTCTTTTTTTCTTTCTTTCTTTCTTTCTTTCTTTCTTTTCTTCCTTCTTCCTTCCTTCCTTCCTTCCTTCCTTCCTTCCTTCCTTCCTTCCTTCCTTCCTTCCTTCCTTCCCTCCCTCCTTCCTTCCCTCCCTCTATCCTTCCCTCCCTTCCTCCCATTCTTCCTTTTATTCTCCTGCTACAATATAATACATTTGTATTAGATGGAAACCAATGCAAATGTATGGTACTTATTTATTTTTCTTTATTAATTTATTCCGATTTATCAACAATCATTTCCATAAGCTTTTGAGTTTTAAATTTTTTCTCCTCCTCTCTCCCCACCTTCCTCCTGAAGACAGTGTGCAATCTGATATAAGCTATACATATATATTCCTATTAAGCATATTTTCACATTGGTCGTATTGTAAGGAAGAATTAGAACCAATAGAAGGAAACACAAGAAAAAAGGAAACAAAATAAAGCAGAAGAAAAAAGAACTAATAATCTGCTCCAATCTGCATTAAACTTCGTAGTTCTTTCTTTGAATGGGTATAGCATTTTCCATCAAGAGACTTTTGGAGATGTCTTAGATCCTTGCATTGATGAGAATGGCTAAGTCTATCAAAGTTAGTCATCACACTACATCTCTGTTAGTGTGTACAATATTCTCCTGGTTCCACTCACTTCACTCAGCATCAATACATACAAATATTTCCAGGTTTTTCTGAAGTCTGCCTTCTTGACATTTGTTACAGCACAATAGTATTCCAGCACATTTATATACCACAACTTGTTCAGCCATTCCCTAATTGATGTAAATCCCCTAAATTTCCAATTCTCGGCCACCACAAAAAGAGCTGTTATAAATATTTTGTGAACGTGGGTCCTTTTCTCATTTTTATGATCTCTTTGGGATACAGCCCTATAAGTGCTATTGCTGGGTCAAAGGGTATGCACATTTTTATAGCTCTTTGGGAATAGTTCCAAATTGCTCTCCAAAATGTTTGGATCATTTCACAACTCCACCAACAATGCATTAGAGTTCCAATTTTCCTACATCTTCTCCAACATTTATCATTTTCCTGTTTTATCATGTTGGCCAATCTGATTGGTATGATGTGGTACCTAAGGGTTGTTTTGATTTGCATTTCTCCAATCAACAGTGATTTAGAGCATTTTTTCATATGACTATAGATTACTTTAATTTCTTCATCTGAAAACTGCCTACTCATGCACTTTGAGCATTTTATCAATTGGGGAATGACTTGTATTGTTATAAATTTGACTTAGTTCTGTACATATTTTAGAAATGAAGCCCTTATCAGAGACACTGGTTGTAAAAATTCTTTCCCAGTTTTCTGCTCCCCTCCTAACCTTGGTTGGATTGGCTTTGTGTGTGTAAAAGCTTTTCAATTTAATGTAATCAAAATTATCCATTTTGCATTTCATAATGCTCTCTGTCCTCTGTTTTGTCATGAATTCTTCTGTGCTCCATAAATCTGATGGATAAACTATTCCTTGCTCTCCCAGTTTTCTTCCAGTATCAGATTCTATATCTAAATCATGAACCCATTTTGACTTTATTTTGGTATATGGTGTGAGAGTTGTCTGTGCCTAGTTTCTGCATACTGTTTTCCAGGTTTCTCAGTAGTTTTTGTCAAATAGTGAGTTCTTATACCAGAAGCTGGGGTCTTTGGGTTTATCAAATAGTAGATTACTATAGTCATTGACTACAGTGTCTTGCATACCTAACCTATTCCACTGATCTACCACTCCATTTCTTAGCCAGTACTAATTAGTTTTGATGATTGTTACTTAATAATACAATTTAAGATCTGGAATGGCTAGGTCACCTTCCCCTGCATTTCTTTTCATTAGTTCCCTTGATATTCTGGATCTTTTGTCATTCCAAACGAATCTTGTTATTATTTTTTCTAGTTCTATAAATTTTTTTTAGTAGTTTAAGTGGTATGGCACTGAATAAATAAATTACCTTTGGTAGAATTGTCATTTTTATTATATTAGCTCAGCCTACCCATGAGCAATTAATGTTTTTCTAATTATTTAGATCTGACTTTATTTGTGTGAAAAGTGTTTTGTAATTGTGTTCACATAGTTCCTGGATTTGTTTCGATAGGCAGACTCCTAAATATTTTATAATGTCTACAGTAAGTTTAAATGTAATTTCTCCTTCTATCTCTTGCTGTTGGGCTTTGTTGGTAATATATAGAAATGCTGATGATTTATGTGGATTTATTTTATAGCCTGCAACTTTACTAAAATTGTTTATTATTTCATGTATTTACTTGATTCTCTAAGTATATCATCATATCATCTGCAAAGAGTAATAGCTTTGTTTCCTCTTTCCCTATTCTAATACCTTCAATTTCTTTTTCTTCTCTTGTTGCTAAAGCTAATGTTTCCAGTACCATATGCAGCAATGGTGATAATAGACATCTTTCTTCCCTCCCGATCTTATTGGAAATGCTTCTAGCTTATCCCTATAACATATGATGGGTGCTGAAGGTTTTAGGTAGATGCTCCTTTTTATTTTACGGAAAACTGCATTTATGCCTATGCTCCCTAGTGTTTTTAATAGGAATGGGTGTTGCATTTTGTCAAAAGCATTTTGTGTATCTACTGAGATGATCATATGGTTTCTGTTAGTTTTGTTGTTGATATGATCAATTATGCTGATAGTTTTCCTCATATTGAACCAGCCCCGCATTCCTGGTATAAATCTTACATGGTCGCAGTGTATTATTCTTCTGATAATTTGCTATAATCTATTTGCTAATATTTATTTAAAATTCTTGCATCTACATTCATTAGGGAAATTGGTCTATGATTTTCTTTCTCTTTTTTGACTCTTCTCAGTTAAGGTATCAGCACCATATTTGTATCATAAAAAGAATTTGGTAAGACTATTTCTTTACCTGTTTTATCAAATAGTCTATATAGTATTAGAATTAATTGTTCTTTAAATGTTTGATGGAATTTGCTTGTAAATTCGTCTGACCCTGCAGATTTTTGACTAGGGAGTTCATCAATGGCTTGTTCAATTTCTTTTTCTGAGATAGGGCTATTTAAGTATTTTACTTCCTCTTCTGTTAATCTAGGCAATTTATATTTTTGTAAATATTCATCTATTTCACTAAGATTGTCAAATTTATTGGCATACAGTTGGGCAAAATAGTTCTTAATTATTGTTTTAATTAGATTCACCCTTTTTATTTTGCTACTGAGAGTTTGGTTTTCTTATTTCTTTTTTTTTAAATTAAATTAACCCATTCTTCTTTTCTTCCCTCTCTCTTTCTCTTCCTTCCTGAATGGATCTATGACTTTGCTGCTGCTTCTGTTGAGAAAATTCTTGTACCAAAACTGATAAACACTTGCTCTCTAGATCACACTTATAAAGTGTTGCTTGGGACACTGAAAAGTTGAATTGTTTTCCTAGTAGTCATTAGAGGCAGGAACTGACCTCAGTTCTTCCTGACTCTGAGGCCAGCTTACTCTCTGTTGGCTCTCTTTGTAGCACTGTTTATTGTTTATTTAAAAGAATAGCTATTTAAATACACACACATACATACATACACACACACACAAAATAAATGCAAGGTTATTAAAATAGGAGGCACTAAAAGCAGGTTTGGAATAGGAATGGAATTGAACACAGTTTTCACACTCACAGTACGAATATAATAATATCTTTAGGTTTATCCCTAATCCTTTCCCTCAAAAGATGGCCAGAGCAGAACAGGATGTGGAGTGATATATTTGTTGTCACATACAGAAGAGTTAGTATAAGAAATGAATAAAAGATGTTGTTGGGCCCCTGACAATACAGATTTGTCCTTTGGGGAAAGACCATTTGATGTGGGAGTCAGGATGACTGGACTCTGGACTCTCATCTTCATTCCACCAATAGCTACTGGCGTGAACTAAAAACAAAGAAGTTAACTTCTCTAAGTCTCAGTTTTAACCTGTTTGATTTCTGTAAAATGAAGGAACTGGACCATAAGATCCCAGAATTTCCCTTCACCATTTAACATCACTTTTTACATTAACTATAATTTTAAATTAAAAAAAAGGAACAATTTCCAAACATTCAAGATTAAGCATTGGAATAGATGACTTGGGGAAGGTATAGCCTCTTTATTACTTGGAAGTCTTGGGATGCAAGACATTTTCTTTCCTACCTAGTAAGATTTAAACACATATTCTTGCATAGTCCATGTGATAGTTTGCTTTGCTTACCTACACATCTTTCTTAGAAGAGAGGTTTTATAGGGAGGAGGAAGGCTATTGAGAAGTGACATTCATGTAAAGAAATCAATTAAAACTTATTTAAAACTGAAATAGTCCTGCTGAAAGACAGAAGTATGGACAAGATAGCCTTTAAAAATCACTTGGTCTTGAGTTTCTCAGTATCTCATTAATTATTTCAATCTCATGCTCATTTTGAACTTGATTGAAGCCAATAGGATCTAGTTAAGCATATTAATAATAATAATAATAAAGAAAACTAATGTTAATTATCCAGAAAAGTGTCAGGATATGTAATGGGCCAGAATGGAGTAAGTTGCTACAGTTATAGAGGTGTATAAACTCTTCCAGTCCTTTAGGAACCAATGAATGAATGCTTTAAGAGAATGGCTTTACAGCACCCTGAAAAGACTGGTATGTAATGGATTTGTCCATAAGGAGAAGCCATCCCTCAAAGGTGAAGGTAGCCAACTCCTTAATATTTTGTATGTATTTATTTCTTTTTTCCCTTTTCCTCTGTGATAATGGACTATAACATGAGGAAACATAGCAGTAATAACACATGAGTTTAGGACTGGGTACAGTGATGTGAACATTACTATTGTTCTTTCACCTTCTCCTTATAAACATGACTCTAAGGTCAACCCAAATTGGATAACAACTATGTACCCGGAGTCACAGTGACAGAAGATGCAACTAGTGACCTTCTTAACCTTCCAGAACTGTCTAGATTCTTTCACCAGTGCTTCATGAGAACAAAAGCTCTGGGCTCTGAACCCAATATCCAGAGTTTACTCTCTCCAATCTGTCTCCTATACAGCTGCTAAAATAAGCTTCCAAAAAAAAAAAAAAACCCAGACAAGACCATGTCATTTCCCTGCTCAGAAAAAAGTACTTTAATTACTCCCTATTTCCAATCTCTATAATATAATACAAACATCATAGCCTAGCACTTAAAGCTTCTCCACAGTCTGGACCCTCCCTACCTTTCCTGCCTCATTTTCTTACCCTTCCACTCATATATTCTGTGTTTCAGTTAAAATGGGTTACTGACTTGTTCCCTGATCTCAAAACTCTATAACCTACCTCTGTAGGTTTGTACAATCTGTCGTTCCATGCCTGGAATATGTATGCTCCTCATCTCCAGTCATTTTGTCAAAGCATCCCTCATTCTACAACTTTTGATCTCCCTGCATCTATTCTCCAAACACACCCTTAACAGATATCCTTCCAACAAAGCTGTAAACATAAACATGTGTCTTCATTCTCCATGTTTTCTATCTTTTTCTAATTTTTCTGTAGGGGTAAGTACATCATTAGACACTCCCATTGAATCAAATGTTAACAAACTTAGAACACATCTGAAAAAGAAAATTCTTCATTTACATCCCCAATATAAGATCTGTTCAATAAGACTGGGTTCACTGTGTGGTAAACAAAGTTATGATTCATTAACTATGCTATGTAACAATCCAATAACAAAACAACACTCTACAAGGCATCCATTAACATACTGAAGCATATAAATCACCAGCCATGGGACTTAAGGCTTAGCCACTTGATAAAACAGCTGTTTTTCTGCAGTTCAAATAATGAACAGACAAAACAGCTGAAGTCAGTTAGCGAGTACAAATCCATACCCTGAAAAAAAAAAGCCAGGAAGACTTGAATGGTTGATTCTGTAGGCTGGATATACTGTCACTCAGATACTCCTGAGAAAGTACCTTTAACAAAATACTGAGTTAAACACTAACCCTTGTCTGTGCTGGGCTCTCTTCCAGAAAGATAACTCTTAGAGCCACAAAGCCTGGACAATAGCTACAAAATCAGTATGTTTATCAGAATCCAGTAGCCTGGAGAACAGTCATGTGCATTATTTATATGCTCTTAGAATTTCCTTAGCATTCAGGAATATTAGCATATTTGATTCTAGTGAAAGGCAAAAGGTCTTATTGTTTGCCTCAGACTAGAGAAGACCTGAGAATAAATGAATTAATTAATGAATGAAAAAAATATTTGTTTACTATGTGCAAAGCACCATGATTTGAAAATGTGGTAAGAAAGTAAGAGTTGATTCAATAGCCATGTCCTATAGAGAATGGAGAAACCATCCCAGTCCAGGGTTGGAAAGTGTTGAAAATAGCTAAAATCATTGCAGTTATCATCCATCAAAATTTCTGATAAATCTGGAGGAACTCCATAGGAGACAGAATGGATATTTCCATACTAGTATAGAAAGGAAGGTCTGGCCTGCTTCTTTGATTAACTGCATGGGCAATTGACCTAATCTGTCCTCAAACTCCTTTTGAAATTCAAATAGAATCAGGGCTATGCAAAGCAGCCATGTGTGAGTGGGGAGCAAGAAGAGGAAAGGCTAAGAAGAGAATTAGTGTGGTGATAAAGGATATCATAATTTCTCACCTGGCTATGCTACTTTGAGACTTCCCCATCATGGCCCAGGATGCTCATTATTGGGATAACCTCATCATCCTGCAAGATCTCATCAACCTTAATCTTTCATCCCATCACTACCCTCTTCCTCTTTGACTAAAGGGTGGGACCATGAACTGGAAACCTTCATTTAAGGAGAGAATTCAATACATAGAGCTTCAGGCCTCTATGGCCCTCCAGTATCTTTGCCAAGAAAACCTCAAATGGACTCCCAAAGAGTTAGACATGACTGAAAATGACACCAAGAGCAAAACATCTTGGACATCTCATTTCTCACCTGACTTCGCTACTTTGTGACTTCTCTGATTTCTCTCCAACATGCCCCTGAGTGGAGCACCTTCTCTGAATCCCTCCCTTTCTCCCACCTTGGCTTCCTCCAAGAGACTGTAAACTCCTTGAGGGCAGGGACTATTTTTTTTCTGTATTTGTATCCTCAGTGCTTAGCACAGTGCCCTGCATGTAGTAAGTCCTTAATAAATGTTTATTAACTATTGACCTAAAGTAAGGAGTGAAAGATGACTATGTTTTTTGCAAAATAGTAGGGCAGAAGATGCAGGACTGTGTGTGTGAACATCTAAGGTAGGAGTTCTGGACATGGGCCTTTTGAATTCTCTAGGACACTAGATGTAAAGTCCCTTCTAGCTCTAAACCTATATTTTAGGAACTTCCTAAAAATTGTTGACTGCTCTAAGCCCCTACAGAATAGCAGGATAGTCTTAGAGATTATGTTGGTGCTCTTACAAAGTACTTTGTAAGTGCAATAAACTCCCAGATATTTGTCAGTATTGCAGGAAGCATTAGTATATAAACTACAAAATAGAAATTATTAAATACTTTTAGTAATTGTTTCAACTAGATGTCTATCTATATATTTCATCTCCTGCTTTCATATTCTTGTATAATATGTCCCCCTATTTGGAATACCCTCTATATATTGATTTTTGGTTTAACAAATAAACCTCCTTCATAACCTGGCCCTCTCCTATCTTGCACCTTCCCCTCTCTATTGACACAGTCCTCCTTGCTCTTCCTTAAACAAGACACTCTGGCTGTTCCCCGTGCCTTGAATTTTCTCCTTATATCCACCTCCTGGAATTCCTGAATTTCTTCAAGTCTCAGATTAATCCAACTATCTAAAAGAGCTTTTCTAGCTTCCTGTTAATTCTAGTTCCTTCCTTCTGTTATATATTTCAAATATGTCCTGC
This sequence comes from Phascolarctos cinereus, assembly GCF_003287225.1. Lineage (NCBI taxonomy): Eukaryota > Metazoa > Chordata > Mammalia > Diprotodontia > Phascolarctidae > Phascolarctos > Phascolarctos cinereus. The sequence continues at coordinate 147,569,623 of NW_027555958.1, read as the reverse complement.
ATATAGCTTGTCTCTTATATAGTTTGTATGTTGTCTCCCCCATTAGACTGGTAGTTTCTTGAGAACAAGAAGGTTGTCATTTGCCTTTCTTTGTGTTTCCATTACTTACCTCAGTATGTAGCATGGTATTATTAAATTTTAAACTGGATGGCTGACTGACCCTTCCTACTCACCTCCATCTCTATAATAGCATAACTAACTATTGAGATATCCTGTATAATGTTAAGCTATCAGCACAAATAATGAGTAGGCAATATGACCAGGTGGATAGCAGTTAGATTTGCCATGAGGAAAGTATGGGTCCAAATTTCCCCTCAGAAATTTACTGTGACACTATGACATCACTTAATCTTTCTCTGTGCCTCAGTTTCCTTATCTATTCAATGAAGGCTTGAATTCAGTTGCCTTTAAATTCCCTTTCAGCACTAAATCTGTGATTATCTTAATACCAACAGATTTTGAGAGGGAGATATTTCCCTATGGCTTAAGAAGACTTCTCAGAAAAAGTGGAATTTGAATTAGGCATCGAATGATGGTAGGATTCAGATGAACAGAGTGGATTAGAGAACATATTCCAGGTAAATAAAATGACATGACCAAAGGTGAGGAAGAAGGAAATCCCAAGTTTTATTCAAGGAAGAGTGAGTAAACAAATTGACCTTCATAAGGGTGATAAGTTTGGAAAGACAGATTAAATCTAAATTGTGTAGGACTTGTATAGACCAGGGAGTTTGAACTTTCTCTATAGAACTTTCACTGAATATTAATGAGCAATGAATCAAGAAAAGGAATCTGGCAACAATGTGTTGAAATCCATCTTTGCCTGGGCTATTTAGCAATATTTAATTAGTGATTTGGGTAAAGGTATAGATGACATTCTTATCACATCTGTAGATTTCTCAAACTGGGAAGGGGTCTTTTAGATCCCAAAAAGTCTCCAAAAGATACTGACAGTTAAGAAAATACAATAAAATCTAAGAAGGTGTATATAAAGCCTTATATTAGCATTAAAAATATGACTTCATATGTACAACACTGGAGAAGTATGAGTATATAGTATTTTTTTAGAAATGTTTTATGGATTAGTGGACTGAAAGCTCAAAATAAGTCAATGTAGTGTGATATGATATCCAAGAAGCTTAATTTGACCTTGAGCTGAACTAAGAGAGGGATAGCTTCCGGAAAACAGGAAATGATCATAATGGAATTTTCAAAGGCCTCCTCCTATCTTATACTTTACTCTCCACACACCCTGTGATCCATTGACACTGACTTTTTTCTTCCCCAAACAAGACACTCCATCTTGTGTCTCTGTGAATGTTCAGTGGTTGTTACCCATGCCTTGAGATTCTGGTTAGATTACATCTGGAATTAGCTGCTGGTGCCACAGTTAAGAAAAGACATTGATGAAATAGAAACTTCCAGAATAGGGTAATCAGGATGGTGAAGAACCATGAATACCTATACTATGATTGTCGTTTGAAAGAACTATCTACATTTAGCACAGAGAAGAGCAGACATAAGCACTCTGCAAGTACTTTCATGCTAGCTGTTATTCAGTCATTTTAGATGTGGACTCCATTTGGTATTTTCTTGGCAAAGATATTAGAGTGCCTTGTCATTTCCTTCTCTAGCTCATTTTACAGCTGAGGAAACTGAGACAAACAGGGTAAAGTGACTTGCCCAAGGTCACAAACCTAGTAAGCGTCTGAGGGAAGCTTTGAACTCAGGTCTTCCTGATTTCTGGCCTGGAACTCTATCTGCTATACCACCTACCTGCCCATTTCATGCTGGACAGGAGTTAAATTTGCTCTGTTTTATCCCAGAAAGAAAAACCAGGATAGTGGGGTGAAGGTAGAGGTGTAAATTTAACTTGAATTAAGGAAAATCTTTCCCTAGAAAATATAGCATATAAAAATGGAATAGACTGCCTTGGGGGTAGTACCCCACCTTTTAGAGGTTTTAAATAGTAGAAGGAGGATCACTTAACTAATACAATATTGTAAGGATTCTATTTAACCTATGAATTAAACTAGATATCTGTTGAGGTGGTTTCTAACTCTAAAATTCTATCATTCTGTAGTTGTGTCTACTGGGTAGAATGTAAGCTCCTTGAAGGTAGAGATTATCTCATTCATCTTTGTTTTCCCAGTGGTTGACATACATGTGTTTATTGGTTGGTTGATTGGGTTGAATCAGGGAGAGACTAGATAGGAGGCTCTCAAAATGGCCCAGACATAAAATACTAGAGGCCTGAGGAGCTTCTCTTTCTGTTTTTGTGTAGTCCAGTAAGTAGCCATCTTGACTATGCCTGAAAACCTCCAAAGATGGGTAGCCCACTACCTCTGATCTGAGACTGTGAATCTACCCTGACATTTCTTTAAACTTTCAAGTGTTCCTAAAGCACAAGCCAGTTCTTCTACAGAAGGAATAAGAAATAAATTAGGTACAAGGTTTCCTTTGCTTCATTCTCGCTCTTCAGAGAGAACTCTCTGTCTCTCTCTGTCTGTGTGTGTGTGTGTGTGTGTGTGTGTGATGGATTAGTGTTTATCCCAGGATCCTTAATTTTGATGTTACAGGACAAAAGCATAATATACAAGAACTGGTGCATAAAACCTGATGTTTTGGCCTCCAAGTGTCTCTGGCAAGGCTATGATGTTTTTCAATAGTTAGCTGTTTTATTCTCAGTCTTTGTATCTGTGAAAGTCATTCTAAGGGGCAGTAGCATGCTTTAGAAGTTCATGAAATTTGTGTTCTGTGGAGTAATCAGTCTGATTATCTGACATACATCTGAAGCTGGAATTTAATAAGCCTGTATTGGAATATCCTCAGCAGATTTACCCAATCTCTCCCCCCCTCCCCAAGAGACCAGGTCAAGGGAAATCTCCTTTTTATAGTTTCACAGAGTATACTGTTGCTTAAGATAATACTTGGCACATACTAAGTGTTGAAGAAATACTCATTAAGTTGAATTTGTTTTTTATGGAGCTGGATCAGGAATGTTGGGCTGAGTCTCTATACACACATGCATGCATGAGTGTGTGTGTGTGTGTGTGTGTATAAACATATATAAGCATACATAAATGTACATATGTCCACATATACATGTACAATATGTGTATTGTGTATATGTACATGTGTGTATAAACTCACTAAATTACTCCTTATTTCTAAAATAAACATAAAATAACATAGAATAAACATACAAGATAGGTTCAAAGCTGATTTTTTAAAAAGATTAACAAAGAACTAGGAAAAAATGCAACATGTACAAAGAAGCATCTTCTCCATATTAGATGCTAAGTGTTCCAAAGACTGTCATAATGTCAATTTAGAAGAGAATGAAAAATGATTATTAATAATATTTAATAACCTAGTTAATAAAATGTCCTTAGGGCATGTGTTCTTGGTAACGTACTAGGGGTGTTGATTCAGCCATAGTGGATGTTGTTGGGCTCTCAGGACAGACGCCAATGTCATAATTTCAGAACTACAAAGGTCCTCAGAAGTATTCTAGTCCAGCTTCTTCATTTTACAGAGTGAAGAATGGGCAGCTAGAGAAAAGTGAAATGACTTACCCAAGATCACTCAGGTTGCAAGCATCAGTGGTGCTTGTTACTCCTATATTATTTGTGTAGAAGCTCTGAGTGCCCAATGGGAACAAATTAGTGCACAATTAGAATGACTTTCAACTGGAAAACTAGCAAGGTACATTGCTGAAATCTCTGGATCTTATACCAGCTCTGCAAAGTCAGTTATCCACTCTAGGCCTCAGTTTCCTTATTTGTAAAATAATAGGCTTAAAAGGATTTGTCTCTTCCAGATCTACATCTGCAATATGAGGATCATTGGGCAAGTAACACCCATACAAGTATTGAAGTACGTTGGAAAGACATCTTTTGGAATAGGGCCTAATTGATTTTATCTAAAGAGTGTTTTAGTAACAACACCCTGATCAGAATCAGAAGTGCTTAAGATGTATAAACATACATACATGCATATACATACATGCATATATATGTATACATATACACACACGTGCACATACATATTTTAACATCCTGTAGGTGTAGCTAAAACACTTAGATGTAATTAAACTGTAGACAGTTGGAAATTCATATTCTGGAAATTCAATTCAATAAATATTTATTGTTGGAAGCTGAGTATAGTAGAAAATCATCTTTCTTAACTTGACTGAAAAAGCTAATTAATCAGTGCGCTATTCAAGGAATTCCCAAGTTTCAATTTCAATACCAAACAGGCCTGTGGAGAATGGGGAATGCCCTGAAACAATCTGGAAACTTAACAGATGTTGAAATGGAAGATTGTATCAAGTCAGGAAAAGGAACTGGGCCAGAGACCAAAGAACTATGTCTAGTTCTAGCATAAAAATAGAACTTGATGGAACTTTATCAGAACGATCATTTCCACCAGGGGTCAATACAACAAATTTGACTGGAGTAGACACATTTACGCATAGATGAGGAATCCATGGTGGTTAGCCACTGTATAAACTAACTGGGTTTCTGGGGAAAGCACACTCTTGGAAATGATACAATGTCAGACAGTGGTAGTTATTTTTGTTTGTTAATGAGAGTTCTTCTGGTTGTATCTAGGAAAGAATGCTTAAGTTGAAAAGTTGGTACTAGTTTAGTGAGAAGTTAGAATGACTTCTCCAAGTTTCTAAGCAATGACTGCATTAGGCTAGAACCAACTTCCCAATTCATTATAAACTTGACACACATTAACAAACACAAACCAATCTGTATACAAAGAACAGGAATAAAGGATACACAAGAATCTTTCCAATCTCTTATACAGTTTTTTTAAAGCACACAATATATTTAACATCATAGTTCTCACACCACTCTGCTTATTTGTGTCTGCTTCTGAACTTCCTTCTACTTGCTTCTATGTAACTAAAAATGTTTCACTGACTTTTTTACTCTCTTTTCTTTGAACATCACTGTCACCACCTACATCTTCCTCACATGAACTACTGTCTCCCTCCCACCCAATTAGAAACTTCTCTTGTTCCAAATAAGTTAAACCATAGGCTCATAGATTCAGAAATGGAAGGGCCTTTAGAAACCATATTATCCAACCATTTCATTGTTCAGATTTTTCAGATTCATTTTTCAGAAGAAACTGAGGTTCAGAGAGAATAAATGATTTTTCCAAAGTCACACAAATTGTGACAAAGTTGGGATTTGAGCCACCCTCCTTCAAATCTTGCACACTTTTTTACTACACCAATTTGCCTTTTTTGTTTAGTCAAAACAAATTAAATCTACACATTGGCCATGTCTGAAAACACATGTTTCATTCTCCACCTCTAGTGATATTGGGATATTAAAGGCCATACCAGTGGAGTATAAATTCTATCAAATCTAACCAAGCTGAAAAGGCTCCAACTATGGGTCTAACAATAGCCCCATATATGTTTGTCATCTGAGGACCAGTTTAGCTAAATTGTGAGTTTTTCAGTCTCAACCACTCACAAAAATGGTCTGCTAAAACAGAAGTGTCATCTGAACTGGTGGAAGGAATCAACAAGATGGTAAAATCACAGATTCTTCAATTATTTATAAGTATTGTCATTATTTGTATAGGTAAAACATCCCTTTACTAGACTTTGGTCTCCATGAGAGCAAGACAGGGTCATTATTAACCCTCATGCCTTACCCAGTATGGAGAATAATGGTTTCTTTTCTCAGAGTAGAATATTTAGCTAGTGTCTCACCTCTAAGGAGACTACTCTGTGCTTATTTTGAGTGTGCTGATTTGTATGTAACATCTGCCCCATTAGAACACGTGCTTCCTGAGAGCACAAATTGCCTTTCTTCTTTTTGTATTCCCAATACTAAGGAGAGTGCTAACAGATTATAAGCAGTTAATAAATGCTAGCTAATCAATTAATTGATTGATTGAATAGAATTTTTAAAATATGAATTCAAAATTCACTTCTTCATTTTGCTCCATGTTTCAATGTGGTACCTTATCAGAACATTTGTTTCTGTTAATTAAGATACATGTGTACATAAATACATGCATATATGTGTATATATACATATACACATAGTCAGTTCCAAATTCTGTTACTCCCCAATCACTCCCTATCCCATTGAGAAGGAAATGCATACAAGAAATATAATACTCATTACACATGCAAAGTTTTGCAAAACATACATTCACATTAGCCATATTGCAAAAAAAAAAAGAATAAAGAAAATGAAAAAGAGTTAATTTCAATCTGCACTCAGAGTTCGTTATTTCTCTCTCTGAAGGTGGAGAACATTTTAGCATGAGTCCTTTGGAATGAACATGGATTATTGTATTAATGAGAGAAGTTAAATTCATAATTGATTACTGTTACTGTGAAGAATGTTCTTCTAGTTTTGCTCACTTCACTTTACATTGGCTCATATAGGTGTCCCCTGCCTTTTCTGAAACAAACTCCTTCATCATTTATTACAGTGCAATAGTATTTCATCACAGTTACATACCACAACTTTTTCAACTTTTCGCTAATTGATGTGCATCTCCTCAATTTCTGATTCTTTGGCACCAAAAAAAAAGAGCTGCTATAAATATTTTTGAACATATGGATCGTTTTCCCTTTTCTTTGATCTTTTCAGGATGCAGACCTAGTAGTGGTATTGCTGGATCAAAGAGTATGCACAGTTTGATTGCCCTTTGGGCATAGTTTTAAATTACTCTCCAGAATGGTTGAAACAATTCACAACTTTATCAGCAGTGTGATAGTGTACTGTTTTTTCCACACCCCCTCCAACATTCGTCATTTTCCTTTTTTGTCATATTAGCCAACATGATGAGTGTGAGGTAGTATCTAATAAAAGTTGTTCTAATTTGAGTTTCTAGATTAGTGATTTAGAACATTTTTCACCTGACTATTGATAAATTTGATTTTCTCTGAAAACTTCATCTTCATATACTTTGACCATTTATAAATTGGGGAATGACTCTTAATTTTATAAATTTGGTCTAGTTCCATATACATTTGAGAAATGAGATCTTTATCAGAGAAACTTGCCGTAAATTTTTCTTCTAGTTTCTTTGTTTTCTCCTAATTTTGGTTGGGTTGGTTTTGTTTCTGAAAAAAAATTAACTTAATGGAATCAAAATTATCTATTTTAGAGGATTCTAGGAAGATGATGGAGTAGGTCAGAAAATTTTCAACTCTCCAAATTTCCTCCACAAATGAAGTAATAATAGCACCACAGGGCAGGCATAGAGTGGTAAAAATAAATGAGTAGGGACAGAACAGTGGTCCTCCTGGGACAATCTTTGAAGATCTGAAGAAAAGTCCTGGGATGAGATTTGATCCCTCTCGAGAGTAAACACTTCCAGGCTAGGTTCACTTAAACAACAAGCAACAAATCTTGGGGTTAGCTTTTATTGGAGGCTGACTCACTCCTAGCCACAGGAACTTTTACTGCTGGGACAGTGAGGGTAGTTGGGCATCTGAGCCAGGGAACATTGAGGGAACCTCTGCTAAAAAGGAATGCCAGATCCAGCTGTGCTACAGAGGTATGGCTGGGATGAGAAGGAACCAGCATACATCTACTGAGTGCAGAAGCAGTGGGGCAGGGCTATCGCTTGTTGTGGACATTTAATGGACCTGGAGGTCTCAGTTTCAACTCTAGGCCAGAGGGTAAAACTGAAGGAGGATCTAAGGCCAGAGATATCATCCCCCAAACCCTAGGGCTAGAGGTGATTAAAAAAAACCTAAGCTGCTACCAAAAAAACAAAAACAAAACAAAACAAAAAACAAACAAAAAACCAAATCCATTAAACAGCAAAGGAGAAAGAATCCAACCATAGAACCTTACTATGGGAATAGAGAGGACTGGAGTTCATCTTCAGAAGAGGATACTGAAGTAAAGAAACCCTCTTCTACCTCAAAGAGTAACATCAAATGGTCACTTGCCCAAAAAGAATTCATAGAAGAACTTTAAAAAGACAAAATCAAATGAGAGAGATTAAGGAAAAACTGAAAAAAAAATTAAGAACAATTTAAGAAAAGCAGGAAGATTATGAAAAGAAAGTCAGCCAATAAGAAAAAGACTTCCAGAATTTTAATGAAGAAAATGACTCCTTGAAAATCAGAATTAGGCAAGGGGAAGCTAGAAAGTTATAAGAGATCAAGAAATAATAAAACAAAATATAAAGAATGAAAAAAATACAAGAGAATGCGAAACATCTTATAAGAAAAACAATTGATTGGGAGAACAGATAAAGAAAAGAAAACATAAGAATAATCAGACTACCTGAAAGCTATGATCAGAAAAAAAATCTTGATACAATAATGCAAGAAATAATTAAAGAAAAATGTCCTGAAGCATTAGAACAAGAAGGGAAAGTAGAAATAGAAAAAAATCCACCAATAATCACCTGAAAGAGATCCTACAAGGAAAACCCACAGGAATGTCATAGTCAAATTCCAAAACCCCCAGCTCAAGGATAAAATATTATGAGCAACAAGAAAAAAAAAACAATTTAAATATGGCAGCGCTCCAATTAGAATCACACAAAATCTAGCAGCGGCAACACTAAAAGACCACAGGTCTTGGAACACTCTATATCAAAGAGCAAAAACAGGGTGTTCTGGCTGAAAATATACCCAACAAAGCTAAGCATAATCCTGAATGAAAAATAAAATAGACATTTAATAAATTGTCAGACTTTCAGTATTTTGTTAAAAAAAAATACTGGGACTTAATGGAAGACTTGACATACAAGAGCCAAGAGAAAAATAAGGTACATCCCAAGACTGATTACAAGGGACAATAAGGATAGATTGTTTACCTTTTATATATGTGAAATGTATGTCTAAGTTTGTTATTAGTAATTGGGAAGCTCATAAGAAAGATTGGGGTAGATCTGAATATGTTATGATTTTAAAAAGTAAAATCATTTAGAAGTAATTATCTTATACAAATGAGGTGTGAGAGGAAGAACCAACACAGAGGAATTAGATGGGGGAGGAGGGCTGGTAGCTCTGAAAACCTATGCTCATCAGGAATGGGTTCAAGAGGGAATAGTACATGTTATCCAGAAGAATATAAAAGTCTTCTAAATTCAGAAAGAAATAAAACACTAAGGGGACAGGGAGGAGGGAGAGGATAAGGAGGAATCTTTAGAAGGGGAGGTGAGTGAATAGGTTAAAGGGGAGTATAGAAGGGTGTTTAGATTAATGGAAATTGCAGGATATGGGAGGGATCCTTGGAAGACATGTAGGTTAAGTAATAGGAGGGCAAAGTAGTGGGTAAAAGTGAAGTAGAGGACTCAGGAGGGATAGAAAATAAGAGATAGGCACTAATATAAAATATAGATCAGGAGTAGAATTTGTTAGGGAAAAAAGGAGCAGGGGTGGTAATCATGATCTCAGACAAAATTAAGGCTAAAATAGATTTAATCAAAAGAGAAAAATAAGGAAACTACTATGTGTCAGTCATATTTATGTACATTACTTTGGACTATTTAAAACAACTAAACAGTATAAGGTGGAAATATTACTGTGGTGTGGGAAATGATGACTTTGAAAAATATGGAAAGACTCAGACTTACAAAGGAAGAAGTCATCCACCCTCAGAGAAACAGAAGATGAATAAGTATACCTTGATACATAGATGCATATGAATGTATATGTCTATATATGATTACGATTATTTATATCTAAGTATATGTAAACGTATGTATAGGTGCATGTGTGTTTATGTGTATATGTATGTATGTCTATACATGAACATATATGTGTCTATCCATGCTTAATTGTAAGCTTGGGGTGGTGAAAGGGAAGAAGAAAAAAAAGAACAAAGTGAAAATGTACAGCGGAGAACAAAAGAAAAGTTGCAGTGAAGCAAAGAAAAATGGACAGATCACACAGCTCGTAGTATTTATTATATAGGCTTTTTTGAAATAGAAATTTATTTTTGTATATTTTGAATCCTCTCTTATGTTCTGTTGTGCACATGGCAATGCTTTTTTTTTTCTTATTTTGTATTATTTTAGTTTTGCTATTTAAGTTCATTTCTTTTTTTCTTTTCTTATTTTGTATTTAAAGATAAAAAATTACAAATAATAAAAATATCCATTTCACCTCTCTTGATTCTCTCCACCTTTTGTTTAGTCATGAACTCTTCCCTTATCCTTAGATGTGACAGGTGTGTTTTTTTTTCCCATGCTTCCCTAATTTACTTAATGATATCACTCTTTAAACCTAAATCATGTACCGTTTGGAGTTTATCATGATATATGGTGTGAGATGTTGTCCTATGACTAGTTTCTCTGCCCTGCTTTCTATCTTTCACAACAGTTATTGTTAAATAGTGAGCTCTTGCCTCAAAAGCATGGATCTCTAAATTTGTCAGACACTAGGTTACTATGATCAGTTGCTTCTACATATTATACACCTCATCTATTCCATCGATCAATCCCTCTATTTTTTATCCAGTATTAGATTGTTTTAATAATTACTACTTCATAGTATAGTTTATGATCTGGTACTGTTAGAAAGTCTTCCTTCATTTTTTTTTTCGACAATCCCCATGACATTCTTGACCTTTTGTTCTTCCATATGGATTTTGTTACTTTTTTTTTTAGCTCTATAAAATAATCCATGGCAGTTTGATTTGTATAGCACCAAATAAATAAATTAATTTAGATACTATTGTTGTTTTTATTATATAGGCTCAGCTTAATAATCACTTGCAAAAAGTAGCAGTTTTTGAGGGGCAGCTAGGTGGTGCAGTGGATAGAGCTCTGGCCTTGGAGTTAGGAGGACCTCAGTTGAAATCCAGCCTCAGACCAACCACTTGACATTCACTAGCTATGTGACCCTGGGCAAGTCACTTAACCGCAATTGCCTTAAAAAAAGTAGTAGGTTTTTTTTCATTGTTTAATGCTTCTTCCTTCAATTCCTTTTTTATTTTATTGCTAACACTAGCATTTCTAGTACAATATTTAATAATAGTGATAATGGACATCACTGCTTGAGCCTTCATCTTACTGGAAAGACTTCTTGTTACAAATCATGCTTAATTTTGGTTTTAGGTAAATACTACTTATTATTTTAAGAAAAGCCTCATTTTTCTGATGTTTTTTTAGTAAGGTTGTGTGTTGTATTTTGTCAAAAGTGTTTTCTGCATCTGTTGATAAGTGTAGGATTTTTGTTGATTATGTTATTGATATGGTCAATTATGATGATAGTTTTTCTAATATTGAATCAGCCCTGCATTCCTGGTGTAAATCCCACACGGTCATCATGCATGACCTTTGCAACAGATTGCTGTAATCTCACGCTTAGGATTTTATTTAAAAATTTTGTGTCAATATTCATTAAGGAAATTGGTCTATTGTTTTCTTTCTCTGTTTGACTTAGATATCAAAGTAATATTTATGTCATGGAAAGAATTTAGCAAGGCTCTTTCTTTGCCAATTTTTTCAAATCATTTATGTAGTAATGGAATTAATTGTTGCTTAAACGTTTGGTAGAATTCACTTGAAAACACACTTGGTCCTATTTTTCCCCTTCAGGACTTCATTTATTGTTTGTTCAATTTAGTTTTTCAAGATGATTATTGAAATATTCTATTTCCTCTCCTGTTAAGTTGGCCAATTTTTATTTTCATCCACTTCATTTAAATGGTCAGTTTTATTGGCATGCAGTTGGACAAAATAATCCCAATAATTGTTTTAATTTCATCTTCCTTGGTTTTGCATTTACCCTTTTCATATATGATACCTGCAATTTGGTTTTCATCTTTCTTCTTTTTTAAATAAAATTAACCAATGTTTATCTATTTTTTTTCATAAAGCCAACTCCTAGTTTTACTTATTAGTTTAATTTTTTTTTCCAATTTTATTAATCTTTCCTTTGACTTTCAGGATTTACATTTTGATGTTTAATTGGATATTTTAAATTTGTTCTTTTTCTAGGTTATTTTTTTAGCTGCATATCCAAATTCATTTTGTTCTTTCTTTTATTGATGGATGCATATATATATATATATTTTTTTTTCCTCCAAGTACTACTTTGATTACCTCAGTCAAATTTTGTTATATTGTCTCATTGTTGCCATTCTTTTTAATGAAATTATTGATTGTTTCTATAATTTATTCTTTAACCCACTCATTTTTTAGAATTAGATTATTTGTTTCCAGTTAACTTTCAATCTATTTTTCAAAGGTCCTTTATTGAATGTGATTTTATTGAATTATGGTTTAAAAGGGTTCTTTTAACATTTGTGATTTTCTGAATATATTTGTGTAAGGTTTTTAAGCCAACCACATGTTCAATTTTTGTGAAAGTGTCATGTAAAGCTAAGAAATAGACATACTCATTTTTGTTCCCATTCAAAATTCTTTAGAGGTCTACCATATATAACTTTTCAAAATACTATTCATTTCAGGGGTGGAACCAAGATGGCGGAGTGAAAGCAGTGACTTGCTTGAGCTCTCCTCCAAACCCCTCCCAATACTCATAAAAAATGGCTCTAAACAAATTGTGAAGCAGCAGAACCCACAAAAAGACAGAGTAAAACAAATTTCTGGCCAAAGACAACCTGGATGATTGATCAGAAAGGTGTATCATGCCAGGCTGGGAGCATAGTGCAGCACGGCATGGGTGCGCAGGCCACAGCAAACATGGAGCAGGCCTCAGAGGACTGAATCTTGGGCAGCTGTGGAGGTTTCCAGACTCCTCAATCCACCAATGCCAAAGACAACTTAGAAGGTCAGTGGGAAAAGTCTGTTTCTGTCGGTACTGAGACAGGAAGGTGGGGTTTCAGCTCCATTTCCCAAGAGCGTGGCCGGTTTGGGGGGACAGCTGCTTCCCAAGCTTCCAGCCCACAGACTGAGGGTGAATCCAGTGGCTGATCAGAGAGGGATTGCAGGGATCTCTTTGCCAGTGCTGAGGCAGGAATCTCTTGCTTTGCCTGTGTTTGGATCTGGGCCACAGTTCTGGGTGGTGGTGCTGGGGTGAGGAGGAGTACTGGCTTGGTGGAGATTATAATGGCTGTGGAGAGAAACCCCTCCTCACAGTTACAGGACAGAAAGGAGTACTTGCAATCACAGGCCAGGAAAGGAGTAAACACCTCGCCCCTTATCATACCACCTTGGAAGAACTAAAAATTTACAGGTCCCTACAAGTATCTCTGAAAACAGCTATACAAACCCCCAAAGCTTGGGACAGTACATTCTCCACATTGGAAGCAGATTCATACCTTAACAAAGACTTCAAAACTCAAGTAATTGGCTGGGATCATGAGCAAGCAGCACAAAAAAGAGTCAGACCATAGAATCTTACTTTGGTGAAAAAGAAGATCAAAATATACAACCAGAAGAAGACAACAAAGCCAAAGCTCCTACATCCAAAGCCTCCCAGAAAAATATGAATCAGTCCCAGGCCTTGGAAGAGCTCAAAAGGGATCTTGAGAAGCAAATAAGGGAAGTAGAGGAAAAACTGAGAGTGACACAAGAAAATCATGAAAAACAAGTCAACAGCTTGCTAAAGGAGACCCCAAAAAATACTGTAGAAAATAACACCTTAAAAAATAGCCTAACCCAAATGGCAAAAGAGATCCAAAAAGCCAATGAGGAGAAGAATGCCCTAAAAAGCAAAATTGGCCAAATGGAAAAGGAAGTCCAAAAGCTTACTGAAGAAAAGACTTCCTTAAAAATTAGAATAGAGCAATTGGAAGATAGTGACTTTATGAGAAATCATGATACAGTAGAACAAATCCAAAAGGATGAAAAATTAGAAAATGTGAAATATCTCATTGGAAAAATAACTGATCTGGAAAATAGATCCAGGAGAGAGAATTTAGAAATTATTGGGCTATCTGAAAGCCATGATCAAAAAAAGAGCCTAGACATCATCTTTCAAGAAATTATCAAGGAAAACTGCCCTGATATATTAGAACCAGAGGGCAAAATAGAAATTGAAAGAATCCATAGATCTCCTCCTGAAAGAGATCCCAAAGGAAAACTCCTAGGAATATTGTAGCCAAATTCCAGAGTTCCCAGGTCAAGGAGAAAATATTACAAGCTGCCAGAAGGAAACAATTCTAGTACTGTGGAAACACAATCAGGATAACACAAGATTTAGCAGCTTCTACATTAAAGGACCGCAGGGCATGGAATATATATTCTGGAGGGCAAAGGAGATAGGATTACAACCAAGAATCACCTACCCAGCAAAACTGAGTATAATCCTTCAGGGGAAAAAATGGTCATTCAGTGAAATAGAGGACTTTCAAGCATTCTTGATGAAAAGACCAGAGCTGAATAGAAAATTTGACTTTCAAATACAGGACTCAAGTGGAACATGAAGAGGTAAACAGGAAAGAGAAATCATAAGAGACTTATTAAGATTGAACTGTTTACATTCCTGCATGGAAAGATGATATTTATAACTCATGAGACCTTTGTCAGTATTAGGGTAGTTGGAGGAAAAAAATTATATGTATGTATATGTAGATAGATAGATAGAGGGCACAGGGTGAGTGAAGATTAAGGAGTCATATCTGGAGAATAAAATTAAGGGATGAGAGAGGATTATACTCGGAGAAGAAGAAAGGGAGAGTAGAATGGGGTAAATTATCTCACAAAAAAAAACGAAAAGAAAAGTCTCTTACAGTGGAGGGGAAACAGGGGAAGGTGAGAGGGAATGAGTGAATCTTATTCTCATAGGATTTGGCTTAAGGAGGGAATAACATACACATTCAATTGGGTACGGAAATCTGTCTTACCCTACAAGAAAATGGGGGGAGAAGGGGACAAGAGAGCAAGGGGGTGATAGAGAGGAGGGCAGATTGGGAAAGGGGGAAATCAGAAGAAATACTTCTGAGGAGGGACAGGGTCAAAAGAAAAAATAGGATAAATGGGAGGGCAGGGTAGGATTAAGGGAGATAGAGTTAGTTTTTCACAACATGTCTACTATGGACGTGTTTTGCATAACTGCACATGTACAGCCTATATTGAGTTGCTTGCCTTTTCAATGAGGGTGGGTGGGGAGGGAGGAAGAGAGAAAATTTGAAACCTAAAGTTTTTAAAAGATATGTTTAAAAAAATGTTTTCACATGCTACTGGGAAATAAGAAATACAGGA
The DNA here is from genome assembly GCF_003287225.1 of Phascolarctos cinereus. Lineage (NCBI taxonomy): Eukaryota > Metazoa > Chordata > Mammalia > Diprotodontia > Phascolarctidae > Phascolarctos > Phascolarctos cinereus. The sequence goes on along the minus strand of NW_027555958.1, from coordinate 147,554,491 downwards.
AATGGGGAACCGAAGTCTATCCTGCCCTACAGGAAAATAGAAGGGGAAGGGGATAAGAGAAGGGGAGAGAGATAGAAGAGAGGACAGACTAGAGGAACGGATATTCAGAATGCAAGCCATCTTGGGGAGGGGGGAGATGGGGTGAAAATTTGGAACTCAAAAACTTGTGAAAGTGAATGTCGAAAACTAAAAACAAATAAATTTATATTTAAAAAAAATATTATTCATTTCCTCAGCTTCTTTCTCATTTATTTTATGGTTAGATTTTATAACTCTGAAAGAGGAAAGTTGAGGTACCCTACTAGTGTTGTTTTACTTTCTATTGCCTCTTGTAATTTATTTAACTTTTCCTTCAAGAATTTTGGTACCATGTCATTTGGTGTATATATGTTTATTGTTGACATTAATTTATGTTTATTGCAACTTTTAATAAAAGGTAGTTTCCCTGAATATCTCTTTTAATTAGGTCTCATTTTTCTTTTTGCTTTGTCTGAAATCATGATTGTTACCCTGCCTTTTTACTTCAACTGAAGCAAAAGAGATTCTCCACCAGATTCTTATTTCAACTCTCTGTGTGTCTTTCTATTTCAAGTACATCACTTATAAACAACATATTATTTGATTTTAGTTTCTAATCCATTTTGCTATCTGCTTCTCTTTTATGGATGAGTATTTCTCATTCATATTCATATTTTTGATTATTAACTGCACATTTTCCTCCAACCTATTCTCTTATGTTTATCATTTTCTTTTTTTGCCCTGTCTCCAGCTAGATGGCTCAGCAGTTGGAGCACTGGGTCTGAGGTATGGAAGACCAGAGTTCAAATACTGCCTCAGACTCTTTCTAGCTCTGTGTGTGTGTGTGTGTGTGTGTGTGTGTGTGTGTATTCTTCTTTTTTGAAACAATTCAGATTAGAGTGAAGTTCCAGCATTTCCAACTCCCTCTCATTTACCCCCCTCCATTGTAAAACAAACAAACAAGCAAACAAACAAACAAACTCTTCCTTTTAGGTGAAACAGTTTCCCCCCATTATTTTCACCCCTTCCCCTTTCCTCCAGTACATCCCTCTTTTTCAGGCTTCCATTTTTCTTTTGAGATATCCCAACATGGTAGACTAACACCCATGCCCACTGACAAAGTAAATTACTTTTAAGTTCCCTAATAATAGAGTTCTTATTTGTTATGTGTATCATCTTCACATTTGGAAATGTAAATCATTTAACTTTATTAAGTTCCTTATGATTTCTCACTCACGTTTACATTTTTATGCTTCTCTGGAGTCTTGTCTTTGAATGTCAAAGCTTCTCTTCAACTCTGGTCTTTTCTACAGGAATGCTTGGAAGTCCTTTATTTCATTAAATACATTTTCCCCTCCTGTAGGGTTTATTCAGTTTTGCAGGGTAGGTTATTCTTGGTTATAATCCTACTTCCTTTGCCTTATGGAAAAACATATTCCAAGCCCTTTCTTCCTTTAAAGTGGTAGCTGTTAAATCCTGTGTGATCCTGACTGTGGCTCCACGATATTTGAACTGTTTCTTTCTGGATGCTTGCAGCATTTTCTCCTTGACTTGGAAGCTCTGGAACTTGGCCACAATATTGTTGGGAGTTTTGATTTGGGAATATTTTTCAGGATGTGATTGTTGCATTTTTTTTTTACAATTTCTATTTTACCATCTAGTTTTAACAAAGTGACACTGTTTTTCTGTATAATTTCTTAAAATGTAATGCCTAGAGGTTTTTTTTTTTTTGTCTTTCAGGTAATATAAAAATTCTTAAATTATGTCTCCTTGATTTATATGTTTCCTTTGAGATATTTCACATTTTCTTCTTTTTTATGCTTTTGACTATTTTGTAGTTTCTTGATATTGCATGGAGTCAATAGCTTCCATTTGACCCATCTAAATGGGTTTATTAGCTTCCACTTGGCTAATCTTAATTTTTAAGGAATTATTTTATGCTAAAATTCAGTTATTTCTTCTGGGCAATGGATTTAGGGTGGTGACTGTCTTGAGCTTCAGGCTTTTATCTCCTGTTGTTTTCATAGTTAGGTCTGGGGGCCCATAAGCTGTGTTGCCTTCAAGATGGTGTGATCTAAGGAGAGATTTGGTCACTGATTTTCTGGTGCATACTCTGGTCCTTATCCAAGTATGGACCCTATTCCTTTGAGTCCATAATTCCTCTCTGCCCTGAAACTATGACCTAGAACTAAGTAATGGACAGTGGATTTGCCAAATGCCATCCTGTCCTGCATCCTGTGCTATCACAGAGATCCTCTGCAATTTCCCTTTGACCATGTATTCAATTCCCTTACTATCTCTTCCTGTTGAGTACTCCCAATTCCATTGCTACCACTGCCACCATCACCACCTCTAAGCCCTATATCTGGTGTCATGTCTGCCACATCATGCTCCAAAACAGCCTAACCTCTAGTGCCTAAAGACCTCTCTTTCTGTCCTGCAAAACAGTCTTGGGCTGAAAAAAATAGCTCATGGTTACCTCTTATTTGTTATCCCACTTAGAATTCTATTTATCAATCTTTCAAAAATTGTTTAGAGGGGAGTAATGTGAAAGCTTGGCAAAAATGCTCACTTTACCCTGCCATCTTCACTCCACTCCCAAAGTATTCATTTCTGTATATTCGTGTCCCTTCTGTGGAGCACATTATCAAGAGGCATGACATTTTCTTGAAAATCCTAGGTTAGAATCATAAAACTTAGTAGGAAATGTGTTATTTTCATTTGAACTATACTAAACTTTGATCCTAAGAAAATGCAAGTAAAGGCAGAGCCAAAATGGTGGAGTAAAGGCAAGAACTTGCTTGAGCTCTCCAGCAAATCTCTCCAAATACCTTTAAATAATGACTCTAAGCAAATTCTAAAGTGGCAGAACCTACAAAAAGATGGAGTGAACCAATTGTCCAGCCCAAGGCAATTTTGAAGGTCGGCAGGAAAGGTCCATTGCACCAGGATGAGAAAGGGGCATAGTCCATTGCAGGGTGCACAAGTGCCAGTGCAGCCTTTGCCCCAGCAAACCAGGAGCAGGCCTCAGGGAGACTGAATCAGTGGCAGCAGTGATGGTTTCTACAACTCTTAGCCCATAGAGAACGGATAATGGATCAGAAGGAGATTTACAGGGGTTTCTTTTCTGGCACTAGGAGCAGGCCTCTGTTGCATTGCCTATACTTAGGTCTGGGTCACAGTCCTGGTCTTAGTTCTAATGTGAAAAGAAGCACTAACACAGCAAAGCTTGTGGCCACAGGGGAGTAGGGGCCCTGGTCACAGTTTCCTGGTGGAAAAGAGTGCTTGCGGTCACTCACAAACTGGTACACAATACAGGATAGTAGTAAACACACCTCTCTTTAGATCATACCAACTTGGAAAAGCCAAAAAGTTACAGGGCCCAAGAATTACCTCTGAAAATAGCTGCACAAAAAACCTGAAGTTTAGGACAGTGCACCCTTCACTTGGGAAGCAGATCCACTTTAGAGTAGAGTTAAAAGTCAAGAAATAGGCTGGAAAATGAGTAAACAACAGAAAAACTATTCTGACTATAGAAAGTTACTGTGGTGATAAAGAAGATCAAAACACAAACTCAGATGAAGACAACAAAGTCAAAATTCCTGCATCCAAAGCCTCAAAGAAAAATACAAATTGATCTCAGGCCATGGAAGAGCTCAAAAAGGATTTTTAAAATCAAGTAAGAGAGATGAAGAAAAATTCAGAAGAGAAATGAGAGTGATGCAAGAAAATCATGAAAAAATGAGTCACCAGCATGGTAAAGTAGGCACAAAAAATACTGAAGAAAATAACACCTCCTAAAAGAGATTTCAATTGAAAACTCCCAGGAATATTATAGCCAAATTCCAGACCTCCCAGATCAAGGAGAAAATAATGCAAGCAGCCAAAAAGAAACAATCTCAAATATTGTGGAGGTACAGTCAGGATAACGCAAGATTTAGCAGTTTCTACATTAAAAGACTGGGATTGGAATATGATATTCCAAAGGGCAAAAGAGTTAGGAGTACAACAAAGAATCACCTACCTAGCAAAACTGAGTATAATCCTTCAGAGGGAAAAATGGACATCCAATAAAAAAGACTTTCAAGCCTGATGAAAAGACCAGAGCTGAATAGAAAATTTGACTTCCAAATACAAGATACAAAATAAGCATAAAAAGGTAAATAGGAAATCCACTCATATGGTATTTGATGAGGTTAAACTACTTATATTCCTACATGGGAAGATGCTATTTATAACTCCTAAAAAACTTTCTCAATATTAGGGCAGTTAGGAAGAGCATACATAGAAAGCAGAAATGTGAGTTGAATGTGATGTTATGATTATGTAAAAAAATAAAATTAAGGGATAAGAAAAAAGAATGCCCTGGGAGAAGGAGAAAAAGAGAGGTAGAATGGGATAAATTATCTGACATAAAAGAGGCCCGACAGAAATTTTAGAGTGGAGATAAAAGTGGGGAATGTGGGGAGTGGAGCACTTGGACCTTATTCTTTTTGGAATTGGCTCAAGAAGGGGATAATATACACATTTTGTTGGGTGTAGAAAACTATCTTACCATGCAAGAAAGTAGGAAAGGAAGGAGGTAAGAGAAGGGGGGTAAGGTAATAGATGGGAGGGCAATTTTGGGGAGGTGAAAGTCAGAAGCAAACACTTTTGAGAATGGACAGGATAAAAGGAGAGAGTGTGTAAGATAAATGGGGAAAATAAGATGGAGGGAAATACACAGTTGGTAATCATTATTATGAAAAAATTTTATATGAGTTTCTCTGATGAAGACTCCATTTTTCAAACATATAGAAAACTGAGTCTAATTTCTAGGAATAAGAGCCATTCCTCAATTGATAAATGGTCAAAGGTTACAGTTTTCAGACAAAATAATCACAACTATGTATAGTGACATGAAAAAATGCTCTAAGTCACTACTGATGAGAGAAATGTAAATTAAAACAACTCTAAGCTATTACCTCACACCTCTCAGATTAACTAATATGACAGAAAATGAAAATTACAAATGTAGGTGGGGATGTGAGAAAATTAAAACACTAATGGACTGTTGGTGAAGTTGTATACTGATTCAACCATTCTGGAGAGCAATTTGGAACTATATCCAAAGGGCAATAAAACTGTGCATATCCTTTGACTAAGTAATATCACTGCTAGGTCTGTATTCCAAAGAGATGAAAATCATCAAAGGAAAAGGACCTTTTGGTACAAAAATATTTACAGCAGATTTTTTAGTGGTGGCAAAAATTTGAAAGTGAGGGGATGTCCTTCTATGGGGGAATGGCTGAACAAGTTGTTGTATATGATTGGGATGGAATACTATTGTGCTTTAAGAAAAAGTGAGCAGGATGCTTCCCCCCAAAAAAAAAAAACTTGGAAAACTTACAGGAACTGATGCAAAGTGAAGTGAGAAGAACCAGGACAACACTGTAGACAATAACAGCAGTAGTGTATGATGACCTACTATGAATAAATTAGCTATTCTCAGCAATACAATGATCCAAGACAATTCTGTAGGACTTATCATGAAAGATCCTACCCATCTCCACAGAAAGAACTGGTGGGGCCTGAAGGCATATCAAACATACTTTTTATTTACTTTCCTTATTTTTCTTGTTTTCTTTTTTTTGCCTGTGTTTTCTTTCACAGCATGACTTCCATGGAAATATGTTTTGCATGACCAGGCATGTATAACCTATGTCAAATTGCTTGCCTTCTCAATGAGGGTTTGGGGGGAGAGGAGGGAGGGAAAGGATTTTGGAACCTAAAATTTGAAAAAAATACTGTTAAAATTGTTTTTACATGTAATTGGGAAAATATTAAATAAGATTAAAAACATAATTTCTCAAATTCAACTCTGAGTAAAAACTGATAAAACAGAAAATGGGAAGCACAGAATTATTGCAATTTAGTGGAGGAAGGGGTCTTTGAGGTTAGTCTTAAGATCTTATGAGGCCTTCACTCAGTCAGTCAACAACAAGCATTGATTAAGTGCCTGCTATATGCCAGATTGTATGCTAAAGACTGGAGGATAAAAAGAAAGGTAAAAACTCAGTCCCTGCACTCAAGGAGCTTATATTCTGATGTAAATTATCTCTGATAATTTCTTTTTTCTTTGGGTCATTTGTAAGCTGGGAGTTGATCCATTATTTCTATTGATATTAATACAATGTTAATTTCTATTTATATTAACACATTGTAGTTATGCCCATTATGCAACAGAATCTATATTATTGGAAACTGATAAACAATATATATTAACTGGACAGAACATATGACCTTTTTTTTCTAATTTGATTGGTAATTTCTGATGAAAGTATGACTATGTTCATACTTTCTGTGACTGCTTCTTTTAAAAACAAAAAGAAAACCAGGGATAACTTTACTGAAAAACAAAAACAAAAACAAAGATCTAATAGGGACAAAGCTAAAGCTGAATTTTATTAGAATGTATTCTTATACATTCTCTTCCCTAAACAGTAACATTTTCTCTCAAATCTTGTTTTATGTTCATATTAAAACCCTTGCAAAGGGGAATTACTGCTTCAGAAATATGTTCTTGGAGAGAAATTTCTTCCAACAGCATAGTACCTCACTTTCAGGATGATGATTCTGTTGCAAAGGAAAAGCCAAGGCAGATTTGTCATCTTGAAGGATTTCAGTGCATTTGCTGCTGGGGTGATTTATTCAACTTTTTTGCAATTCAAACTGGAAGTAACCTAAGTAAAATATCCATCACTAAGCTGTTTGTGCTCAGCGCTGCTGGGATGAGATTGCTTTGAACATGATTTCCAGTTCCCTGCTAGGACCAGGTGTTGGTATGTACTTGAATGGAAGCTCAAGATTAAAGAACATGTGGACACAAATGGGTCCCAGGACTTCAAAGTGCATCCATGCCTTGAATTCCTGATAGCAAAACCTAGTTGCGGTCATTCTACCATTTGAAATTTGTTGTGTGGTTCTCATCACAGAAAGTTCTAAGGAAGATATTTTGGAGAATTTATGGGCCAGGATTACACTTTTCACTTTGAATCTGTGGGTCCCCCAATGATTGCTCTGGTTCAGATGGCAGAAAGTCATTTTAATAAGTGCACTCACATGTGGACTGCTAATAGGACTAGGGGAGAGCTTTACAGATTCAGTTATGCAGCATGCCTCCTCTATCCTCTCCCTCTTGGACAAGCAGATTTCCCCTAAATTTGTAAATCATTTTCACTTTCTCTTATGGTTAAATCCAGACACTTTCTTACATCCATGCTCCCCTCATGTTTACATGAGATGGGGGAAAAGGCATAACTTCTACTGAATAATAATAGCTAGCATTAATACAGTACTTTAAGGCTTGCAAAACATTTTACAAATATAATTTCAGCTAATGTTCATGGCAACTCTAAGAGGCAGGTGCTTTATTATTCCCATTTTACAAATGAGAAATCTGAAGCTGAAAGTGGTTTGCCCAGGGTCATTCAGGTAGTAATTATTTGAAGCCAAATATGAACCCAGGTCTTCCTGTCTCTAACTACAGGGCTAGGAATGGATATGGATGAATCTGTGATTTTCTAGCAAAATCAATAGAGGGAAAGAATTTCATTACAGAGGGAAAGAGGTGGAAGTTGTTGTGGGACTTAAAATAATTCCAAGATGCTTTGGAAGAATACGGTCATTTTCAGAAATACATGCTAATTCAGTAAGTAATAATTAATGAATTGATTTTTATTCATACCAACTGAAAAGTTATCACCATTTGAAGAAGGCTGACGTGATATGCTCAGAGCTTATTTTTTTTGGTGTTATTAATGTAAAGTACAAGTGGAGTCTGCTACAATGGCATTTATAAAATAGCAATTGGAAACAGGATCCATGCGAGACATGCCTAGTAAAAATAGCACTCACTCTTGAGTGTGTAGTAAGCAGCCATAGCCATGGGCTATGTCTAGAGTACATATTGTCAAACAAACATTTTTTTTTTTGGATCAGTACAGAATTTACTTAGATGACCATAATTCTGAGTTTTCTTTATAACTACAGAAAATCAATGACTTACTGTAAGTCTAGTGCAAACCATAATAGTTTTTTAATTAAACTCAGATAATATCAAATACATTAAGTGATTTATACACTGTAAAGCACCATACACATGAAATTTCCATTTTCTAGTATTGAAATTATAGACTTCTAGATATGGTGATCATCTAGTTCAATCCATACATAAATAGGAATACTTATTCCAACATTTCTAAAACACATTAAATCCAGCCCCCATTGGGAAACCTCTAGGCATAGGAAACCCATTACCTCCTGAGGCAGCCAATTCCACTTTTAACATATCCTTTTCTCCTTTGGAGGCCATTGGGCATATGGCAATGACTCTATTACTTGCTCAGGTATAAAGTGATGTGAACATGGTAATAAATACATCTTGAATGCACCAAGTGGATTGCACTTCCTGATAGGACTTTAAAATTCATGAAGAGATTTTACATATATTACTTCATTTGAACCTTATAATAACCTTGTGGTCTATGTACTACAGATATTATTATCTCTCTGTTATAAATGGGGAAAATGAGGGTCATTGATGCCATCTGCCTGGGTTCATGCAGCTACTAAATATCAGAAGAAAGATTTGAATGAAGGTCTTCCTGACACCAAGTATAGCACCCTATCCACTATGAATTATTTGATACAACAGAATTAAGCATTGTCATTGTTAAGACTCAAGTCTCAAGTAACATTCACCTACTGTGTGTTAAGCACTTAGGATACAAAGTACGTTCTCTCAAGGACCTCACAGCCTAATGAAGGAGACACAATGCAAACAACTATGGACAAAGAATTTATGTGCAGGATAAAATAGGATTAATCAACAAAGGGAAGGCACTATAATTAGGGGGAATTGGAATAGGCTTTCTCTAGATGATAAGATTTTAGCTGGGACTTGATGGAAGCCAGGGACCAAGGAGGCAGAGATGAAAATGCCTGCAGCCTGGAGATGGAGTCTTTTGTTCATGGAACAGCAAGAAGAGGCTAGTGTCACTGGCATAAGGTAGAAGTCACATCATTCATAGTTTGTAGTGATAAAAATTGGTCACTGTTGCCTTTTCCAGAAAAGGTTGTGTTCTCAGAAGGTTTGCATGTCCTGACAACTCTGCATATCACATCAGTGATACCACAAATCCCTCAGTACATTGATGTATCTCTAACATGGTTTTAAAAAGGCTAGTTAGGTTTTCTTTTTTGAGCTTTAGTATTGGTGACATTCTTCTAGAACCTTCCCATTCGTTTTGTATTGATCCTTAGCTGCCTACCTTTTGCTTTCATCTTTGTGTATTTTTAATGGTGATGTTACTTAATGATACTTAAACATGTCTCCTTTTCTTTTTCAATACTCAAGCTCATACAGATAATAAGGATTAGAGGCAGGATTTGAAATGAGACCCCTAACAACATATTCAGCTTAGTGGAGTGGGTTAAGTCAGGGAAACTTGAATTTGAATCATACCTCAAACTCTTACTAGATGTATGACCCTGGGCAATTCATTTAACTTCTCTCAGGATGTTTCCTTATATGTGAAATGGGATAATAATACCAAGTATCCCCAAGAATTATTGTGAAGCTCAAATAAGAGACTATGAGTAAAGTGCTTTGCAAACTTAAGGACTATATCAATGTTAGTTATTACTGTCTTTGCTGTTATTTTAATTAAATCAAGTTACAAGCTATTCATCTGTTGTCTCTAATTCTTACATATGATTGGTCCACCTCCTTTTCTAGTTAAGCATATATTTAATGCTTTTTTAATGCTACTTCTAGCGTGTGTTATCATTAGTTACTTGCACTATCCTCCAGGTTTCTAGGGCACACCAAAGGAAAATCATAGATTATATCCTTTGCAATATAACATCATCATACCAAAAAAAAATCATAAATTATATACTTTGTAACATGACAACTACATAGCAAAACAAAAAAAAAATCATGACAGGACAAAATGATTAAGCTACAAGATATGTAATAGTATATTATTAATCAATTTATTAATAAATTATTTTGAGTGTCTGCTATCTGAGGTGTAACTAATATATAGGTAAATATAAGATATAGCCCATAGTCTCCAGGAACTTGCAATGTAGGTGGGAAAGTGAGATAGAGAGATATCAGTGAATGAAAAGAATGAATGAAAAACATGTATTTAAACCCTTATTATGTGTCAAACACAGTGCTGAGGATACAAATTTTAAAAGTAATAAAGCTCCTGACTTTGAGGAATTTAAACATGGGTGTGTGAAAGCCAGGGATAAGAGTTTTGGTCCAGGGAGGGACAATGAGAATGAGTTGATATATATGGTGCATTCTTTCCAGAACTAATGGTACATTTGATTTAATTATTAGAAGTTTAAATAACAATGTTAGATGCTGTATGAAAAGTGCCAACTAAAAAACATAGACCAAAAAGGGCTAGTTTTCTGCTCTTAATAAACCTTTGGAGTTGGGCTTGGAAGGTTGGATAAAATTTGGAAAGCTAGAGAGTGTTACCATTGTCAGGAAACCAGGCCAGTTAAAATATATGTAGGTGATGAAAGGCAGCAGCTGCTGCTTAAACCCCTAACCAATATCTTTCTACTCTATGGCTACCTTTAGGCCACTAATAAAGGCAAAGAAAACTCAGAACTCTAAGTTTGTATTCTTAAATTCATTGATTTGCTGTGGCTAAAGAACATTTTTTCATATGTCTAGAGCTAGCTTTGATTTTTTTTGTCTGAAAACTGCCTGGTCATATGTAACCTTTGACCATTTGTCAATTGGAGAATGACTTGTAGTTTTATATGTTTAACTCAGTTCTTTATATATTTGAGAATTGAGACGTGTTATTTTCTATAGTATTTTTGTGTCTCCTTTATCAAGCATTTAATTCTCTTTTCATATATTTTTTTTTTTGCCTCACTTGCATCTCTTTTACCAATTTTTCCTCTTCCACTCTTGTTTCTTTCTTTAGCTCTTCTAGGAATTCTTGTTGAATTTGGATCTAATTAACATTTTTCCTTGAGGCTTTTTTGTAGCTATTTTCACATTGTTCTCTTCTTAGTTTGTCTTGATCTTCCATGTCACCATAGTTTTTTTATGGTCAAATTCTCCTTTTTGTTGTTGTTGTTGTTTGCTCCTTTTTCCAGCCTATTTCTTGACTTTTAATTTTATGTTAAAGTTGGTATTTACTCACCTGGAGTTGGGGAACCACTGTCCCAAGCTTCAGGCTTTTTTGCGTTGCAATTTTCAGAGTTAGTTCTGTAAATCTGCATGTTTTTTTTTTCCTGTGTGTGTGTGTGTGTGTGTGTGTGTGTGTGTGTGTGTATGTGTGTGTGTTTCCAAGGAGGTGTTATTTTGGGTGAGGTGTGGATCTCCTGGTCTGTTTTTCTCTCTCTCTGTCTCTCTCACTCTGTCTCTCTGTCTCTGTCTGTCTGTCTGTCTGTCTCTCTCTGTCTCTCTGTCTCTCTCTCTGTATCTCTCTCTCTCTGTCTCTCTCTGTCCCTCTGTCTCTCTCTCTCTCTCTCTCTCTCTCTCTCTCTCTCTCTCTCTCTCTCTCTCTCTCTCTCCCTCCACAAATAGCCTGTTCTCTCCAGTAGCTGCAAGTACTGGTACTCCTCTTTTCTTTGGAAATGTGACCAGAGCCCCTGCTACCTTATTAGTGACCATCACGCTCCTGTCCTTCTCAGAACTGTATATCAGCAATAGAGTTGCCAATTAGCACCAGCCATACTGAGTGCCAGCAGATGGTTCCCTTTAGTCTCTTTCTGACCAGTTTTTAAAATTGGTCTCTGGACTCAGAGATTCTGAAGCTGCTACAGGCATTGAAAGCCACTGATGCTGCCATTCTCTGTGTACCCTACAGACAGGCCTTCATTCTAGTTTCACAAACATTTCCTGTTGACTTCATGTGTTCTTCACTTGGAAAACTGTCTCACCCTGATTTTTTGTTGCCTCTGCCACTCCAAAATTTGTTTGGAAGGGAAAACTTGGGAAATTCAACTGGGTGGCTGCCCCTAATCTGTCATCTTGGCTCCTTCAAAATAGACTTTTGAGGAGGGATAGGATAAAAAAAAGGAAGAGAGAGAAGGATAAACAGAAGAAAATAAGATGGAGAAAAATATGAGTTAGTAATCATAACGATGAATGTGAATGTGAATGGGGTGAGCTCACCTATAAAATGGAAGCAGATCACAGAGCAAATTAGAAACTAGCATCTAATGATATGCTATTTAAAAGAGATATACTTGGAAAAGAAAGACACACACATAAAATTAAAATAACAGGACTAGAGGAGAATCTGTTAAGTTTCAGCTGAATTGAAAAAAGGCAGGGGTAGCAATCATGTTCTCAGACAACATAAAAACAAAAAGAGACCTAATTAAAAGAGAGAATCAGAGAAGGTATATTTTGTTAAATGTACCATAGACAATGAAGTAATATAAAAAATTACATCAAGTTTATCTAAAAAAGACCTTATTTCTCAAATGCATGGGGAACTGAGTCAAATAAGTTTCTCTGATAAAGGCCTTATTTCTTTTATTATTATTATTATTATTAATATATTCTTTTTATTTATTAATTTATTTTTAGTTTTCAACATTCACTTCCACAGGATTTTGAGTTCCAAATTTCCTCCCTATTTCATTGCTCCCCCACCTCAAAATGGTGTGCATTCCAAATAACTCTTCCCCTAATCTGCCCTGCCTTCTATCAACCCCCCTTTCTCTCTCCCCTTCCCCTTCAATTTTCCTGTAGGGCAAGACAGATTTCTGTACTCCATTGCTTCAATATCTTATTTCCCAGTTGCATGTAAAAACAATTTTTAGCATTTGTTTTAAAACTTTGGGTTCAAAATTTTCTCCCTTCCTCCCTCCCCACCCACCCTCATTGAGAAGGCAAACAACTCAATTCAGGTTGTGTATGTGTAGTTATGCAAAAAACTTCCCTAGTAGTCATGTTGTGGAAAACTAAGTTTTCCTTCATCCTGTTCCACTCCCCTTTTGACCCTGTGCCTCCTCAGAAGTGTTTGCTTCTGATTACACCCTCCCCAAATCTGCCCTTTCCTTTATCATCCCCTTGCTCTCTTATCCCCTTCCCCCCTATTTTCCTGTAGGGTGAGATAGCTTTCCATACCCAACTGAGTGTGTATATTATTCCCTCCTTAAGCCAAATCTGATGAGAATAAGATTCACTCATTCCCTCTCACCTTACCCCTTTTCCCCTCCACTGTAAAAGCATTTTCTTGTCAATTTTATGTGAGATAATTTACCACATTCTAATCTTCCTTTTCTCCTTCTTCCAGTATAATCCTCTCTCACCTCTTAATTTTATTCTCCAGATATCACCCCTTTATCTTCAACTCACCCTGTGCCATCTATCTATCTATCTACATATTTTTTCCCTCCCACTACCCTAATACTGACAAAGGTCTCATGAGTTACAAATATCATGTTGCCACATAGGAATGTAAACAGTTCAAACTTAATAAGTCCCTTATGATTTCTCTTTCCCGTTTACCTCTTTATGCTTCTCTTGAATCTTATATTTGAAAGTCAAATTTTGTTTTCAGCTCAGTTCTTTTTATCAAGAATGCTTGAAAGTCTTCTATTTCACTGAATGTCCATTTTCCCCCCTGAAGGATTATACTCAGATTTGCTGGGTAGGTAACTCTTGCCTGTAATCCTATCTCCTTTGTCCTCCAGAATATAATATTCCAAGCCCTCTGGTCTCTTAATGTAGAAGCTACTAAATCCTTTGTATCCTGATTGTGTTTCCACAATACTTGAATTATTTCTGTCTGGCTGCTTGCAATATTTTCTCCTTGACCTGGGAACTCTGAAATTTGTCTGCAACATTCCTAGGAGTTTTCCTTTGGGGGATCTCTTTCAGGAGGTAATTAGCGGATTCTTTCCATTTTTATTTTACACTCTGGTTTGAGAATATCAGGGTAGTTTTTCTTGATAATTTCTTGAAAGATGATATCTAGGCTCTTTTTTTGATCATGGCTTTCAGATAGTCCAATAATTTTTAAATTCTCTCTCCTGGATCTATTTTCCAGGTCAGTTGTTTTTCCAGTGATATATTTCACATTGTCTTCTATTTTTTTCATCTTTTTGGATTTGCTTTACAGTGTTTTGATTTCTCATAAAGTCACTAGCTTCCAATTGCTCTATTCTAATCCTTAAGGAAGTATTTTCTTCAGTGAGCTTTTGGACTCCATTTCCATCTGGCCAATTCTGCTTTTGAAGAAATTCTCCTCATCGGCTTTTTGGACCTCTTTTGCCATTTGGATTAGGCTATTTTTTAAGGTATCATTTTCTTCACTATTTTTTGACTTGTTTTTCATGATTTTCTTGCACATCTCTCATTTCTCTTCCCAGTTTTTCCTCTATTTCTCTTACTTGCTTCTCAAAATCCTTTTTGAGCTCTTCCATGGCCTGGGACTGATTCATATTGTTCTTGGAGGCTTTGGATGTAGGAACTTTGAGTTCGTTGTCTTCTGGTTATATGTTTTCATCTTCTTTGTCACCAAAGAAAGATTCTATCATCTGATTTTTTGGACAGTTCTTCGTGTTCCCAGACAAATACTTGAGTTTTAAACTCTTTGTTAAGGTAGTGGAGAATGTACTGTCCCAAGCTTCAGGGGTTTTGTGCAGCTGTTTTCAGAGATACTTCTAGGGACCTGTAAATTTTCAGTTCATCCAAAGTGGTATGATCAAGGGTGAGGTGTTTATTCTTTTCCTGGCCTATGCTCTGGTTTCTAAGTGACCACAAGCACTCTTTCCTGCCTTGGAACTGTGAGGAGGATTCTCTGTTCACTGCCACCACAAGCTCCACCATGCCAGCACTCCTCCTTGCCCTAGAATTTCCACCCAGATCTGTGACCCAGATCCAAGCAAGGGCAAAGCTTGAGAATCCTGCCTCTGTGCCAGCAAAGAGATCCCTGAAATCCCCCTCTGATCAGCCAATCAATTCCCCCTCAGTCTACGGTGTGAAAGCTCCAGAAGCAGCTGCCAACCTTGAGCTGTGCCAGGAATGGGGCTGGGACCAAGCTTCTCTCTCACCACAGTCACAGACCTTTCCTACTTAACTTCTAAGTTGTCTTTGGAGTTTGTGGGTTGAGAAATCTGGAAACCACCACAGCTGCCCATGAGTCAGTCCTCTGAGGGCTGCTCCAGGTTCACTGAGGCCTGTTCTTTGCCTGTGCACCCACACTGAACTGTATGCCTCTCCCAGGTGGCACAATAGACCTTTCCAATTAACCATTCAGGTTGTCTTGGACTAGAAATTCATTTCGCTCTGTCTTTGTGTGGGTTCTGCTGCTTTTTCCATAGGTATTTGGAGAGGTTTGGGGAACAGCTTAAGGAAGTAACTGCTTTCACTCTGCTGTCTCAGATTCCTAAAAGCCTTATTTCTAATAGAAAATTGATTCAAATTTCTAAGAATTAATACCATTGCACAATTGATACATGGCAAAGGACAGGAACATGCAGTTTCAGAGTAAAACATACAGGCTATCAAATGACACATAAAATGTTATAAATCACTAATAATCAGAGAAATGGAAATAAAACTGACCCTGTGATTCCAGCTCATACTAGCAAAGCTGGAAGAAAAAAAAGGGAAAATGATGAATACTGAAAGAGATGTGGGGAAATGGGTACATTAAACATCTATTGAATTGTGTGAACTGGTCTAGACATTCAGGAAAGCAATTTGGAATTATACCCAAAAGTTATGAAATTATTCATACCTTTTAACTCAGCAGTATCACTGTTTGATCTATATCCCCAAAAGGTGAAAGAAAGAGTAAAAGAATCAATATGTATAAAATATTGATAGTATATTTTTTGTGGTGGCAAAAATCCTGGAAACTGAGGGGGTGCCTGTGAAGTGGGGACTGACTGAACAAATTATGGTATATGAATGTGATGGAATGCTACTGTGCTATGAGAAATGATACAGGGAAGGGTTTCAGGGGAACCTGGCAAGATTTGTATGAACTGATACAAAGTGAAGTGAGCAGAGCCAAAAGAACAATTTATGCAAAAACTATATAAAAACTGTCTTGAAAGGCTTAATAATCCTGATCAATGTAATGACCAATCACAATTCCAAAGGACTCATGATGAAACAGCTACCCACCTCCTGACAGAGAGGTGATAGACTAAGGCCACAGATTGAATATTTATATGTAAGTATATATTTGCAAACATAAATGTGTATACCATATATGCATGTATGAATACATATATGCATATATTTATACCTGTATATTTGGGTGTGTAGATTGTATATGTGTATACATATACCTATGAGCATATAGATGTATACATATTTAAATTGCATCAATGTAGGAATTTGTTTTCCTTGACTATACATATTTGTTATAAGGATTTTTATTAATTATTCTTTTCTTATTCAGTTGGGATGGAGTAGGAAGAAAGAATGCAGATTTTAGTTAAGAAAAAACAGAAAGAAAATTGTATTATATATTATTTTAAATGAGATGTTTTAAAGAACTTAGCACCCTGACTGGCACATAGTAGGCTTTATACAAAAGCTTGTTTCTTTATACACAAACACATACACACACACACACACATGTGTATACACATATGTATATATGTATTTAGGTACTTATATAATTATATACCTCTTTAGAAGGTGAAAGTAATGTCAAGTAACTGGTTCTATGTTAATATATACACAAATACACAGACACAGACACAGACACAGACACAGACACACACACACACACACACACACACACACACACACACACACACACAAACCTGTATATATACACATTGCTTCCTAGTTTCCCCATAATTGCATTTCTACTATCCGTACCAGCTGTTCTGTAGTGGAATTTTGGGCTTTTCCCACCAGTTCTCCCAGTGCCTGATTTCCTGTCCCTAAACCACAGTCTTTCCCCAATTTGGCATCTGATAATTATAGTTATACATTAAAATTAATTTTAAATTAACAACTAAACTGCATTTTGAAAAATACAAATATGAAGTGAAAGCAGTGACTTGCTTGAGCTCTACCCCAAACCCCTCCAAATACCTATAAAAAATGGCTCTAAACAAATTCTAAAGCAGCAGAACCCACAAAAAGACAGAGTGAAGCAAATTTCCAGCCCTAGACAACCTGGATGGTTGATCAGAAAGGTATATGTCACCAGGCAGATGGAGGAGCACAGTGCAGCATGGGCGCGCAGGCTGCAGGGAACCTGGAGCAGGCCTCAGAGGACAGAATCACAGGCAGCTGTGGTGGTTTCCAGACTTCTCCACCCACGAACGCCAAAGACAACTTAGAAGGTCAGTGGGAAAAGTTTATTTCTGCAGTGCTGAGAGAGAAACGAGGTGGTTTCAGCTCCATTCCCTGAGCACAGCCCGGGGTAGGGGCTGTCTCCTAAGCTTCCAGCACACAAACTGAGGGGGAATTGAGTGACTGATCAGAGGGGGATTGCAGGGATCTCTTTGCCAGTGCTGACGCAGGAATCTCTTGCTTTGCCCGTGCTTGGATCTGGGTCACAGTTCTGAGTGGAGATTCTGGGGTGAGGAGGAGCACTGGCATGGTGAGCTTGTAGTGGTTGTGGAGAGAAAACCCTCCTCACAGTTCCAGGACATACAGGAGTACTTGTAGTCATTAATAGACCAGAGCACAGGCCAGGAAAGTAGTAAACACCTTGCCACTTATCATACCACCTTGCAAGAACTGAAAATTTACAGGTCCCTACAAGTATCTCTGAAAACACCTGTATAAACCCCCAAAGCTTTGGACAGTACATTCTCCACATTGGAAGCAGACTCTTACCTTAACAAACAGTTTAAAACTCTAGTAATTGGCTGAGATCATGAGCAAGCAGTACAAAAAAAGTCAGACTGTATTATCTTACTTTGGTAACAAAGATCAAAACATGCAACCAGAAGACAATAAAGTCAAAGCTCCTACAACCAAAGCCTCCAAGAAAAATATGAATCAGTCCCAGGCCTTGGAAGAGCTCAAGAGGGATTTTGAGAAACAAGTAAGAGAAGTAGAGGAAAAACTGGGAAGAGAAATGAGAGTGATGCAAGAAAATCATGAAAAACAAGTCAACAGCTTGCTAAAGGAGACCCAAAAAATACTGAAGAAAATAACACCTTAAAAAATAGCCTAACCCAAATGGCAAAAGAGGTCCAAAAAGCCAATGAGGAGAAGAATGCCCTAAAAAGCAAAATTGGCCAAATGGAAAAGGAAGTCCAAAAGATTACTGAAGAAAATACTTCCTTAAAAATTAGAATAGAGCAATTGGAAGCTAGTGACTTTATGAGAAATCAAGACACTGTAAAACAAATCCAAAAGAATGAAAAAATAGAAACAATGTGAAATATCTCATTGGAAAAACAACTGACCTGGAAAATAGATCCAGAGAGAATTTAAAAATTATTGGACTATCTGAAAGCCATGATCAAAAAAGAGCCTAGACATCATCTTTCAAGAAATTATCAAGGAAAACTGCCCTGATATTTAGAACCAGAGGGCAAAATAGAAATTGAAAGAATCCACAGATCTCCTCCTGAAAGAGATCCCCAAAGGAAAACTCCTAGGAATATTGTAGCCAAATTCCAGAGTTCCCAGGTCAAGGAGAAAATATTACAAGCTGCCAGAAAGAAACAATTCAAGTATTGTGGAAACACAATCAGGATAACACAAGATTTAGCAGCTTCTACATTAAAGGACCACAGGGCATGGAATATAATATTCCAGAGGGCAAAGGAGATAGGATTACAACCAAGAATCACCTACCCAGCAAAACTGAGTATAATCCTTCAGGGGAAAAAATGGTCATTCAGTGAAATAGAGGACTTTCAAGCATTCTTGATGAAAAGACCAGAGCTGAATAGAAAATTTGACTTTCAAATACAGGACTCAAGTGGAACATGAAGAGGTAAACAGGAAAGAGAAATCATAAGAGACTTATTAAGGTTGAACTGTTTACATTCCTGCATGGAAAGATGATATTTATAACTCATGAGACCTTTGTCAGTATTAGGGTAGTTGGAGGAAAAAATTATATGTATGTATAGATATAGATAGATAGATAGTAGATAGATAGATAGATAGATAGATAGATAGAGGGCACAGGGTGAGTTGAAGATTAAGGGGTCATATCTGGAGAATAAAATTAAGGGATGAGAGAGGATTATACTAGAGAAGAAGAAAGGGAGAGGTAGAATGGGGTAAATTATCTCAAAAAAAAACAGAAAGAAAAGTCTTACAGTGGAGGGAAATGGGGAAAGGAATGAGAATGAGTGAATCTTATTCTCATAGGATTTGGCTTAAGGAGGGAATATCATACACATTCAATTCGGTATGGAAATCTGTCTTACCCTACAGGAAAATAGGGGGAGATGGGGACAAGAGAGTAGGGGAATGATAGACAGGAGGGCAGATTGGGAAAGGGGGTAATCAGAAGCAAATACTTCTGAGGAGGGACAGGGTCAAAAGAAAGAATAGAATAAATTGGGGGGCAGAATAGGATTAAGGGAAATAGAGTTAGTTTTTCACAACACGTCTACTAAAGAAGTGTTTTGCATAACTGCACATGTATAACCTATATTGAGTTGCTTACCTTTTCAATAAGGGTGGGTGGGGAGGGATGAAGGGAGAAAATGTGGAACCAAAAGTTTTAAAAACACATGTTTAAAAAAATGTTTTCATGTGCACATGGGAAATATGAAATACAGGAAATGGGGTATAGAAGTCTATCCTGCCCTACAGGAAAATAGAAAGGGAAGGGGATAAGAGAAGGGGAGAGATGAAGAAGGACAGACTAGGGGAAGGGGTACTCAGAATGCATGCTATCTTTGGGTGGGAGGAGGGGTGAGATGGGGTGAAAATTTGGAACTCAAAATCTTGTGGAAGTAAATGTTGAAAAGTGAAAATAAATTTTTTTTTTAAAAAAAAATAATGCTGTAAAAATGTATTTGTATTAAAGACCTTTTCTTAAGTTGAAATCAATTGACACTCACTTTTGCTTGTTTTTGTACTGTATACATTGAAAATCTCACTGAGAAACATGACTTGCTAAAAAGCTATTATGTTCAGTGACTACAGTGACCTATTATTTGATTATTGTACTGTATATTTTCAATAAAAGACATATTTAAAAATTAAAAAAAATACAAATATTACAAAAAATTTCTTTTATTTAAACATTTTACTTACCCCTTTGAACAACCTTTTCAGCCTTGTCTTCTTTGCTAAAAATAACATCTTTCCAATTGGAATTTGCTTCATTGGCCAGGCATCATCATGGAAGGCTGCTGGTGATGTATGAGGGATGGTAACTAGAGGCATATCCTTTAAAAAGTCTAAATTTTTAATTCTTTTTACTTTTTTTTTTTTGCCTATACCTACCAGATCCCTAGAGCCATATGCTATGGGTTGAGTCATGGAAAGTAAATTGGACAGAGGCATTGAAGAGGGGGGAAACAAGCCTAATTGATCTCTTTCTGATCTAGCTGCACCTGGCTAAAATTCTCTGGCAGAGGTGGTGGACTTAAGATGAGAAAGAGAAGGACAAATATCTGCCTTGATCCCAATAGGAAATGCACTGCAATCAAACAGGTAAGGAAGTGCTGGCAATGTCTAGGAGGGTATGACAGAGGAGCCTAGGTCTACAGGTGACCAAGTCACTAAACACTTTTATATACCTCTTTTATCTTGTGTGTGTGTGTGTGTATGTGTGTGTGTGTGTGTGTGTGTGTGTGTGTGTGTGTATCTTCTTTGTGCATGTCTGTTACATAGCTACCCCATTACATTATGAGCTCCTTCAGGGGAAGGACCATTTTTTGTCTTTTTTAGTATACCCAGAGCTAAGCACAGTGCTTTTGGGCAAACAATGTGAGCTTAATAAATGTTTGATTACATACCTTGATTTCCTCGAACCAGAGCATCTTAGAAGTGTTAGAGAGGGAGGAATTATGTAAAGAAAAAAGAACAGTGGTAGTTTTGGCTGAGTTCAGATTTGAATTCAATTCTTCTTGACTCCAAATTTAGTGCTTCTTCCACTATGATGCCTATGATGAAAGTGATGAAGGTGTGCAGGCCAGATAGCAAAAAGGAATCTAGATGGGATTTGGAGGGTGGTTTGTGAAGAGCAAAGAGAAAGTCAATTTAGCTGGATCACAGAATAGAAGAGGGATAGTAATGTATTGTGAGACTGGATAGTTGGGGCTAGGTTGTGAGTTTCTGTTTTATTCCAGAGGTAACAGAGAGCCATTGTACTTTATTGAAAAGGAAGTTACATGGTTAGATTTATGCTTAAGGAAAATCACTTTGGCAACTGTTGGAGTTTTTAGACTGGCTTTAGAAAAAATGTGATAGGGAGAACAAATATGGCAGTTACACTAATTTAAGTGAGAGGTGATGAGGGCCCTGAACTGAGGTATGAGAATAGAGAAAGGGGGACTGATTGATGAGAAGTGAAGGCAGAAATGGCAAGATGTGGCAACTGGATATATTGATTGAGACACAGTGAGGAGTTGAGGATAATGTCAAGGATAGGAACCAGGAAGATTGGAATGATGGTGGTGCCTTTGATAGAAATAGAAAAGCTTCCCTTCTATAATGTAGTACTACATGAGTTCATTTTTCCTTTATTTCATTTTAAAAGTGGTCCATGAAATTGAGGGGCTGCTCATTAATTGGGGAATGGCTGAACAAGTTGTGATATATGAATGTAGTGGAATACTATTGTGCTATAAGAAATGATGAACAGGCAGATTTCAGAAAAACCTGGAAAGACTTACATGAATTAATGTTGAGTGAAGTAAGTATAACTAGAACATTGTACACAGTAACAGCAAGATTGTGTGATGATCAACTTTGATAGATTTAGCTCTCCTCAACAATGCAATGATCTAAGATAATTGCAAAATACTTATGATGAAAACTGCTATCCATATCTAGTGTTATGGAGTCTGAATGCAGATTGAAGCCTACAATTTTCTCTCTTTTTTTCTTTCTCATTTTTAAACTTTTGTTCTGATTCTTCTTTTACAACATGGTTAATGTGGAAATACGTTTAATTCGATTGTACATGTATATTCTATATCAGATTGTTTGCCATCTTGGGGAAGAGGGGAGGGAAGGAGGAAGTGAGAAACAAAATTTGGAACTCAAAACCTTATAAAAATGAATGTTGAAAACTATCTTTATGTGTAATTGGAAAAAAATAAAATACAATTAAGTGTGAAAAAAAAAGTGGTCCATGAGTGGTCCACAAAACATTGGAATAATAGTGGTAGGTAATCCAGTTTCATAAAATTAGGATTCTGTCTGAGTCAGTACTTGAAATCTTTTTCTTCTTTTTTTTTTTTTAAGCCAAGCTGTATTAAATGCTCTAGGAACTAGATGTGATATCATGTGAGCAGGGACTGACAGCAGTCTTAGGTTATCCTTTACAAGTAAAATTGAATGAGGAAGAATTAAGCATTTCATCCACTTGAAGTACTGGGACAGATCAGTGACTTTGGAATGCTTTGTCATTGAGAAAACTGTTTTCATCTGAAAGGGAACCTAGAGAGAATAAATCCCACTGATGCCATTATCCTATTTCTATGTTGCTTAATTGCTATGAATGGCTGATCCTTGACACCATAATAACACCTTGTATTCTCATAGCACTTTCTCCTTTTTCAAAGCACTTTTCACATGTATTAGGCTATTGGAGTCTCACAATGTGAAGTAGGAAGGGCACTAGATTTTGGGTTTCTTAGGAACTTGGGCTACAATTATTTTATTTTCTGAATCACTGGATAGTGTAACCTCAAACTATCTCCATTGGAAGACAGCATGTTTAGTTGGTCTGTCAATAATATTTAAGTCCCTATTATGCTCTGGGCTGCACTGTGCTGACCTTTGGAGATGGAATATGAAAAAGAAATATGCTCCTTTCCCTCAAAATACTTACAATCTAATGGAGGAAGACAACATATAAAAGGAAGCTAAAATGGAAAAGAAAGGGAAGGTATGATGGAAAAGACAAAAAGAGTTCAATTTATTGAGAAACGAAGAGATAATGTGCCTTTAAGCCCTCCTTTAATGGAGGTTATGAGAGCAGCTCCTACCTCTATTCATGGCGAGCTTCACCAGGTGTAGGAGGGCCCTCAAACAATTTCCATAGAAAGCAGGGCATTGTGGGATAGAGATTCACTATTGTTGTGAGGAAGACCTGGGTGATATACATTGACTCTGTGACCCTAGGAAAGTCACTTAATTCTCACTGCCCCAGACAAATCTCTAAGATTACAGGTTGCTGAGAAGATACTGAGCTACATTGATAAAGGGAGTTTCCTCTCTGGTGGTTCTCTATACCATGGAAATCACAGGTCAGGTTAAAAAAAAAATGCTATCCACATAAAAAGTAGGTCAAGAATTTGAAAACCACCTTTATAAAGAAGATAATAAAATGTAATGCATTTTTCTTTTTCATTCACATGACCTCATGTATATCTAATCTCCATTGGGGCTAGTAAGCTAAGTAACGTATGACCTAAAGATTTCTACACAATCATTTCCAAATAAGAATTAATATTCTTACTCAGAAGATGTGGGTTTGGATCCTGGTTCTGCCATTTGGTACCCATGTGAATTTGGACAAGCCACTTAACCTTGTTGGGTTTCAGTTTCTTCATTTGCAAAATGAAGGGTTGGATTGGAGGACATCTAAGGTGCCTTTCATGTCAACAAACATTTACCAAGTACCTACTATAAACCAGGCACCAACTGTTGGGGATGAAAAAAAAATGGTACAGACCACCCCAGTTCAAAAAAGCGTATAATCTAATGGGAGAGACCACATGCAAGCAACTATATGCAAACAAGATATATACAGCAGATTTGGAGATAATCTCATTGGAGATACTAATATGTAAGGGGAATTGGGAAAGGCTTCTTGTGGAATATGGCATTTTTAGCTGAGATTTGAAGGAAACTGAGAAGTCAAGAAATAGATTGGAGGAGGGAAAGGATTCCAGGCTGGGGGAACAGCCAATGAAATTTCTGAGGATTTTGATGGAATGATGTGTGCGTGAGGAACAGCAAGGAGGCTTGTCACTGGATCGTAGAGTATGCACTGGGGAGCAAGACATAGGAAGACTACAAAGGTAGGAAGACACCAAGTTGTGAAAGATTTTAAAGGCCAAAAAGAGGGTACATTTGATCCTATGGTTAATAGAAAGCATTAAAGTTTTTTGTTTTTGCTTTAGCATTTTTTTTGGTAAGGGTTAGGGGTGTTGTCATGGTCAGACATTCACCTTAAGATAATTTTGGAAGCTGAGTAGAAGATAGACTGGGTTGGGAAAAGACTTGAGATTGGGCGATCAACCAGGAGGCTGCCATAGTTCAGGCACAACATGATGAATTCTTGTGTGCACCAGGGAGTTAGCAATGAAAGAGATGAGAAAGGCATATATATGAGAGATGTTATGAAGATAGAATCAACAGGACTTGAAAACTGATTGGACTTGAGGAGTGAAGTGAGAAACAATGAGGAGTTGAGGTCACATCTAGATTGGTGGGAAAAGGAGGACAGTGGTAACTTGGACAGTAATGGGGGAATTAGGAAGAGGGAAGCAGTTGTGTTTCAGGTGTGGGGATTTATTTGAATCTATTATCCTATAAATTCATTCAAAAAAATCTCCTCTCAGATTCTTTTTCATTACATTTATTTTTCTGTTTTGAATCACAATGCTAAATATCATTTGTCCATGTCCTTTATTTTATTTTTGTAATTAGTCTCTTGAATCTTGAAATCTTTATTTCAGACTGAAGCAATGGTTTATATCTGTTGCCCAGACATGTGCCTTGATCCTATGAATATCAAAGACATTTTCAACATCAAACATTTCTGTTCTTTGCAAAGGCACTTTCTCAAACACATAGCCATTGTCCTGCCCTCTGAAAGCTAAGAAACCACAGCTAATTCCTTTTTTTCCCTTTTACTTATTCATTTCTCAAAAGGATTTCACCATAACCACAAAAGAAGTTGAACTGAGTAAAAAAGGGCCATAGGTCTAAGATACTGTTTTTTACTATTAGGAGCTTTTAAAGAGTCCATAGCTGATTAAGTTTACCAGCCAAATAAATAGTTCCATTATAGAAAAAAAATATGACCCAAGACCCAGCTGTCACTAGAACTGGGTCACTACAAGTGGAATTATCCATTTAGTAGCAGGAATCTGTCAGGACAAGGATAACACATCTAGGGAATCCTTGAAGTTAAACACAATGCCTGGAAATAAATATTATTACAGGCTAAATCTACCTCCGTGGGAAATTCAAGCCTGATGACTCATAATGAAAACCAACAAGTGTTTTAAATCTTGAATCTTTTGCTTTTGGGTTATTCTGTTAAATCAGTGTTTGATAAAGTCTAGAATCATCAGAAACTACACTGCTCTTTAATGTATTACTCAGAGACAAAATACATTCTTTTGTGCCCCTCAATTAATAAATGACAGACTAAATAGTCTACAAGAATTGTCTTTTCTCTTTTCTTCCTTCCTTCCTTCCTTCCTTCCTTCCTTCCTTCCTTCCTTCCTTCCTTCCTTCCTTCCTTCCTCCCTCCCTCCCTTCCTCCCTTCCTCCCTCCCTCCCTCCCTCCCTCTTTCTTCCTTTCTCTTTCTTTCTTTCTTTCTTTCTTTCTTTCTTTCTTTCTTTCTTTCTTTCTTTCTTTCTTTCTTTCTTTCTTTCTTTCTTTCTTTCTTTCTTTCTTTCTTTCTTTCTTTCTTTCTTCCTTTCTTTCTTATTTCATTGAGGCTCCCAGTCAGAAGATCCCATCCACCAATGCAGGTAAACACCTGATTTGTAGATCACACTTATAAAGTGTTGCTTGGGACACTGAAAAGTTAAAAGATTTGCCTACTAGTCATCAGAATCAGGAACTGAACTCGGGCCAAATTGGCTGTCTTAGTGGCACTATTCATTGTTTATTCAAAATAATAGATATTTAAGCATACACACATATGGTAAGCTATTTAAGTATACACATATATACATTGCTATTTAAGTACATATATGTGTATATTTAGTATATACACACAAATGTAATATATACACATTAGTATAATTATATTATATATATTAGTACATATTAATTTCAGTATATACACACACAAAATAAATGCAGGGTAATGGGGAGACTAAAAGCAAGTTGGGTATATGTGTGAACGCTTTTCACACTCACAATATTAATATAATAACTTCAGTTTTATTTCTCAAATTCTCCCTCAGAAGATAGGTTACCTTTTACTTTACTAAGAAAATTTTAAAAATCTCTTTCAAGAACATCCTCATCGACTCTATTCCAGATTTCACAAATTCTTGAGAATTTCACTTTTCCACTCATCCTTTGCTTCTGTCTCAATGGAAATGTTATTCTCCTTGCCATAACCAAGTTTTCTGCTTGCTTCCTTGATTCCATCTCCTCACATCTCCTTTCTGAGCTTTTACCCTCAATTATTCCTTTAATTACTCTTTCATCTTCAGTTTATCCTTATCTGATCTTTTCCCCTCAATTATTCCTTTACTTACTTTTTCATTTTCAATTTATCCTTACTTACTCTTCCTTTATTGCTATCTACAAACATTATCAGATCTCCTCTAGTCCTAAGAAATCTTCACTTGAATCCGCCATCCCCTCAAGCTATCATCCTAATGTTCACTTCTGCAATCTTTATTAACTAGAACCTATCATAATTTAACTACATTTTACAGCCTATTAAAGAGGTAGCATTTGAATTGAGCTTTAAATGATAGGTAGTAATTCAACAGGTGACTAAGGAAGGAGAGGAGGATATTCCAAGTATATGGAATAGTGTGAACAAAACACACAGAAGGAGTATTGCAAGGCATTGTCAGAAGACTGAGGAGAGTCCAATTTTGCTGAAGTATAGAGGTTAAGGTGAGTAGTAATAGGAGGCACTGTGTTCACTACCTTTGGTAAACTTCATCTGCATTTGTTGCTGCTAAGTAAATGAGGCTTGTTGGAGGCAGATAAAGCGATTTTTGTTCCTTTTGTCACTATAGTTCCAAATGCAGCTATCATTAAATACCTGTGGGCTGAGCAGATAACTCTGTACAGTCGTCTTAAAGATGAGGTACAAGAACCTTCCCTTCCCTAACACTGCATTAAGGATGCTATGATATTATACCTAAGGAAGATAAATGCAAAATTTGGTTCATTCAAATTTCCTGATGTGTATACTTGCCCCCAAAATACACACACATATAAAGTGGATGGAAATATATATTATGACATATATTTGGGTGGGCAATCCATTAATATATAGGCATTATTGATGGAGAACAATCCGGGCCCAGAACTAAAGAGAAGGATCAAAGAATCATAGTTTTAGATTCGCAAGGGACCTAAAGTTCCATCTAGTCTGAACTCCTACTTTTACAGATGATTATTTTAGACTAAACCAGAGTTGGAGACTTGGCCAGCATTTTTAATAGTTGCAAACTCTTTGATCCTACTGAAAGTTATCTCTTTAGCACCAATATTCTCATATTATATCACTTGGAATCGTGGATTAATTCTCAAAAGAATAATCTCAGGTGAACCAAAGAGCAATATACACATGTAATATAGTTGTACATAGGCTGGAACACATTACATATGATGACCTGGGTAAAAGAAGTGGCATAAAATGCCTCATACAGGACACACATGCCTGGAAAAAGAGGAGAGCAAGAGCAAAAGTTAGTATGCTGACAGCCTGGATATGGCAAAGGGACTGGTATATTGAAATGAAAAAGAAGAAAGCCTTCAACTCTTTGAGTGAATCCTTCAGTCCTTCACTTATGGAAAGAAATGGACAAGATTCATAGGAGAAGAAGGTGTAGGTAAATTGCAATATTTATCAGCAGAGGGGCTATATCCATTCTATTATGAACATAGATTCATTAAAAAATGCAATTAGTTCTCAAAGTGTGGTCTGGAGGCACTATAGAGTGTACCCAAGACTCTTTTAGGAAATCAAAATTATTTTCATAGTAATGTTAAGATGTTTACATTTTGTATATAGTAACTATTAAGAGATATGAAAGCTCTTTGGGACATCCTCAATAATTTTAAGAGCATGAAAGGGCCCTGAGACCAAAATATTTGAGAACTGCTAAATATGCCATATGTAATTATTGCCTTCATGGGAATAAGAGGAAAGGAAGATTGAAGACAGCTCAGGAAAAAGAAGGAACTAAAATAAGATTTAAAAAACATGTATTCATCTGAAGGTATTTCTTCAGGATTTTGGTAAACTTTTTCTAGAAATTCTAATTTGTCTTATGAAGTTTTCCAGTAGAAAAGCAATTCCTGTGATAAGTGGTAAGTCCTTGAAAACAGAAGAGAGGAAGGTGACAGATTAGGGGCAGCCCCTAGCCGAACTCTCTCAACATTCTCTGGCAAACACCTTTAAAATAACTGCTGAAATCAAATTTTGGAGTGACAGAGCCAACAAAAGGTTGGGAGTGAGACATTTTTTTCCCACCTGACAAAACTTAAGGGGTCAGCAGAAGTCTGTGACACCAGAGTGAGGATCTAGCCAAAGCTCACACGCAGTGCTGGCAACAGTGGCCACTGTAAGCAGCTGAAACTTGAAGGGCTCTCAGCTCACAGATTATAAGAGTATCAAACAACTGGGAAGGAAGAGATTACAGGGGACCCTTTGCTGGCACTGGATACAGATGTGGTGTATTGGCAATTCTATTGCTCATATATAGTTCTGGGTCACAGTTCCTAGGAGGAGAGGAGTTTGGTGGTCTCTCACAAGGGAGCAGGGGCCCAGTCACAGTTCCAAAGCAAAGAGAAGTGCAGGCACTTGTGGCTACAGAGAACCAGGGGCCCTTCCTGAGTACAAATGAGAGCACAGACCAGGAGAGCAGTGACCATACTTCTCTCAGGATAACACTTTTTTCGAAGCACCAAAAACTTTCAGATACCAAGAAACAACAACACAACAAAACAAAAAAGTCTGATGTTTGGGACAGTGCCTCCTCACCCCTAGGTGAGTAGAGCCCAACTTTTTTTTTTCCTTTTTGGTGAGGCAATCAGGATTAAGTGACTTGCCTAGGGTTACACAGCTAGTAAGTGTCAAGTGTCTTATTTGAACTCAGGTCCTCCTAACTGCAAGGCTGGAGCTCTATCCACTGTGCCACCTAGCTGCCCCTCAGAGCCTAACTTTAACATAAAGTTCAAGAGCTAGGCTGGAAAAATGAGCAAACAATTTTAAAAAATTACCATAAAAAACTTCTAAGGTGGCAGGAAAGACCAAGACAAACTCAGAAGAAGATAACAATGGGAAAATAGATAACAAAAAAAGGCTTAAATAAAAATGCTAATTGGACTTAAACCACCAAGAATTCCTAGAAGAGTTAAAGAAAGAGATGAGTGGTAGAGGAAAAATTGGAAAAAGAGATACAAGTGAGGCAAGAAAATTATGAAAAGAAAATTAACATCTAAGTAAGAGGCATTAAAAAATACTGAAGAAAATAACACTTTAAAAAATAGACTTGGCCAAATGGTAAAAGAGGCACAAAAATACATGGAAGAAAAGAACTCCTTAAAGACCTATATTGGCCAAATGGAAAAAGAGATATAAAACTTCATTGAAAAAATAATTCCTTAAAAATTAGAATTGGGAAAGTGAAAGCTTATGACTCCATGAGATATCAAGAAATAATAGGATTAAATTAAAATAATGAAAAAGTAAATAAAATGTGAAATATGTCATTGGAAAAACAACTGACCTGCAAAATAGATTGAGGAGAGGTAATTTAAGGATGATCAAGTAAAGAAAGTAGACATAATATTTCAAGAAATTGTCAGTGTAAACTGTCCTGATATCCTAGAACCAGAGGATAAAAGAGAAATTGAAAGCATCTACTAGTCATCTCCTGAAAGGGATCCCAAAATGAAAACTTTCAAGAATATTATAGACAAATTCCAGAGCTCTCAAGTCAAAGAGAAAATATTTCAAGCAGCTGGAAAGAAACATTCCAAATATCATGGGGTGACAGTCAGGATCACACAAGATTTAGTGGCTTGTGCTAAAGGAGTAGAGGGGTTGAAATACAGTATTTTGGAAGGCAAAGGAGCTAGGATTATAACCAAGAATAAATCTACTCAGCAAAACTGAGTATAATCCTTCAGGGAAAAATGGATATTTATTAATAGGACTTTCAAGCATTTCTGATGAAAATACCAGAGCTGAATAGAAAATTTAATATTCAAACCCAGGACTCAAGAGAAGCATAAAAAAGTAAATATGAATGAGGGTCTCCATACAGTTAAATTGTTTACATTCCTATATGGGAAGATGATGCATGTAACTCGTAAGAACTTTACCATTATTAGGGCAAATAAAAAGAAGTTTACCTAGCCAGAGAACATGAGTGTGAGTTAATTATGTTAGAATGATTTCCAAGAAGATGAAGGGGAAAGAAAGAAGGATGCCCTGGAAGAAGGGCCAAGGGAGAGGTAAAATGGGGAATTTTTTTTCTCACATAAAAGAGGTATGCAAGGAAGAGCTTTTATAATGGAGATTAAAATGGGGAGAGGTAATGCTTGAACCTCACTCTCATCAGAATTGTTCAAAGAGAGTGATGTTGTACTATTGTGTTGTGGGAAAGTTCAAGGAGGGATGGCTTTAGGAAAAAAAAAAACATGGCAAGACCTATATGAACTGATGCAGAGTGAAGTGAGAAGAACCAGGAACCAGGAGATCATTGTGCACAGTAAAAGCAATGTTGTAATAATGATCAACTATGAAAGACTTGGCTACTCTGATCAATACAATGATCCAAAGTAATTCCAAAGGACTCACATTGAAAAAATCTGCCCATCTCCAGAAAGAGAACTGATGAACTTTGAGTGTAAATTGAAGTATATTTTTTCACTTTATTTTTCTTGATTTTTTTGAAAAATGTCTAATATGGAAATAACTTTTGTATGGTTTCACATATATATAATTAATATCATATTGTTAGCTTTCTCAGTTACTGGAAGAGGGAATGGGAGGGAAAGAGAGGGAATTTGTAACTCAAAATTTAAGGAGAAAAGAATGTTTAAAGTAATTAATTAATTAAAAAGATTTAAAAAAAGAAAATAGAAGAAAAGCTTAAAATAAAAGTGATAGCTTAGCCACAGCTGTAATTGAAAGCATCTAATGTGCACTGTTGGCAAGCATAGTGTGATAGCGTTGGGCATTTTAGATGAAGAAAAAACAATCTTCATTGACTCTTTTTAGGTCTTATTTTTAACTTAAATTTAGAAAAAGAATGAAGTCTACCATAACTTTCAATGATAAATTACATTAGCTTATCACTTAGCGAAATGTCCGTATTTACTATTAGGAGAAAGCCTGAACAAAATATAATTAGGTATCAGCAATAAAACCACTGATTTTATGGCCATCGATTCTATAAGGACAAATATACAGATGAAAACTAAAAAGAATTCCCAAAAAACTAAATCTGAATGTCTCCAAATATATAAATGTTTGGTATCTTTTGTACCAAATAAGGGATTTTTGATTGTCCTTCCCTCCATTTTCATTCAGATTTTTGGCATTATTGCCCTCACATCTTTAAACTAAAATTCACAGATGTTTCCCTTCTTTTTGTATGAGGTATGTTCATGTTGACATTGAGGACTTCTTAGTTCATTTAGTACTAAAATGAAGTCATGACCTGATCTGTTAAAGGACATGACTGTGAAGTCTCAATACATATGGATACAATTGGAAGAGAAAACTATGGTTGCTTCTAAATGTTTTCTCTCAGATGCCAATTATTCTGTGAAAAAATTTAGGAAAATAATATTCAAGCTGCAACCATTGTCTTGTAACAGTATCAGACTTCTACATATTTGTATACTTTACCATCTTTGAAATTTTCCCTATTAGATGTGTAGTGGTATGTAGGGGGCAGCTAGGTGGTGCAGTGGATAAAGTGTCAAGAAAACTCATCTTCCTGAGTTCAAATCTGACCTCAGATACTTACTAGCTGTGTGACCCTGGGCATGTCACTTAACTCTGTTTGCCTTAGTTTCCTCATCTGTAAAATGAGTCAGAGAAGGAAATGGCAAACCACTCCAGTATCTTTGCCAAGAAAACCCCAAATGAGGTCACGAAGAGTTGAACACAACTGAAAATAACTGAAAAACAATAGTGATGTGTTGACCAAATAAGCTGATAATTACCTGACATTTTCACTTTTTAACCTATGTGTTTTAGCATTCTATAAATACTTCTGTTTCTGTGATCCTCAGTCCTTTATTTTTTAAAACATTGCAGTGATTGCAAGGTAAAGCTTCATATTTTGTAGAAAAAGGAGTATTTTGCAGTATCCATTATATGATGCTTTACTTTGATGTAATTATAAAAAAGAATAATAAAAAGGGAAGAAAGATTGAAAGGACTTTAAGCTGCTCTCAGAATTATTCCACAAACCATGAGAAAAAAAAAGCATTACTATGTAGCTCTTAAGAAAAACTTGATCTTGAATTATAGCCTTAATATTTAATCATTTCACATATCATTATTTTCCAAAATATGCAGTAGTTATGATGTAAACAAATTTACTCTGTAAACCCTGGCTGCTTAATCATCCATTCTGTAGACTAATATGTTGTTCTTGGTGCTGGTAGGTTACAGAACTCTGTGCAAACCTATTTTCACCATAGATTATTATGAAATAACTAATGTTTAGAGACAGTATTCATGAAATACACCAAGTAACAGGAAGGATTAATTTCCAAGCTGCAACTCAATCAAAAATTTCTGAGACAGCCATAAAGCTCAAGAACTCAAACTAACTTATTACTTTAGCTCAGTCTCAAAAGCTTCAAAACTTTTCTTCCTATTCTAAATCCTAGATTATGCCTCAAACTTGAATGGCCAAAGAAATTATTTACAGAAATAATACTCTATTACTGTAAAAATGACAAGTATCTGGACTATATCAATACATGAAAGTTTACATATATTATAAATTTTATTAAATATAAAATTTATATTGAATACTTACAGTTAATATAAATATTTATTAAATATAAATATTTATTTATTTGGGTGTGGGTATGGATGTGATTTCAGTTTTATCCTACTCCTTGTGACCCCATTTGGGGTTTTCCTGGCAAAAATACTGGAGTTGTTTGCCATTTTCTTCTCTAGCTCATTTTACATGTGAAGAAACTGAGGCAAAAGGGTTAGATGACTTGCCCAGGGTCAGACAGTTAAGTAAGTGTCTGAGGATAGATTTGCATTCATGAAGATGAGTCTTCCTGATTTCAAACCCCAGTACCCTATCCACTGCACCACCTAGCTGATATATGCAAACACACACACACACACACAGACACCACACACACACAATGTTATGTACTGACATTTTTTAAAAAATAGCTATCACTTATTTAATTTAGCACTTTTAGATCTAAGAAGAGCTAAAACGTATTATTTCATTTGAGCCTTATAACTTTGTGAGATAGGTGCTATTATTATCATTCCCATTTTATGGATGATGAAATGAAGGAGACATTAAGTGACTTGCCCAAAAATTACATAGCCAGTAAATACCTGAGGCAGGATTTGAATGCAGGTCTTCCTGACTCAAGGCTAGCATTCTATCCAATGCCCTCCTTCCCTCTCATGTATCTGTGTAGTAACAAAGACCATAAGAAACTTGGGAGTGATGAGAAGAGTTGAATATTTATTAACAATAACTGATATGAAGCATATATGTAGCAAATACTTCATATATTATTTCACTGCACAATATTGGTACTGCAAGCATTATTATTATTGATATTTAATAGGTAAGGAGGTTCAGAGTCATTAAGTAATTTGCCCATGGTCTCAGAGAGATAAAATTTGGACTCATGTTTTTCTCTTTCATTCTAACCCTACAGCTACTACTCCAAGCTCGAATATCTCTTCATTATCATCTTCTTTAGAAACAAAACTTCTTAAGTCAAAATTATTGACTTCAACTCATTATATTATTTATATGTTATCTCTAGTAATGCAGAGACAGGGGGACAAGTGGTTGATGGATCAGTCAGAACACACACAACATTTATGAAGTTCACTGTCTTACACGGGTGTGGTTCTTGGCACCCCAAAACAATTACAATAGCAACATCAAAGATCACTGATCACAAAGCACAATAATAGATAATAATAATGATGATGGAAAATTGAAATATTGTGAGAATTATCAAAATGTGACTCAGAGACATGATATAAGAAGTTACTGTTGGAAAAATGGTACCAATAGGCTTGCTCAACAGACGGTTATCACAAACCTTCAATTTGTAAAAAGACAAAAGACAAAAACAAAACAAAGACACTATGTCTGTGAAGTACAATAAGGTGAAATGCAATAAAATGTAGTATGTCTACATATAATAATAATATGATAATAATAATACATAGCAATCTAGGCTTTATGAAAATATTCAAAGCCTTTTCTTCCTTTCAGCGTTGTCATGGCTTTTGAAAGTACTGGGTTACCTCCATGCCATGACAAATTATCAAGGTGGGATGCTGATGGTGGTTTTAAAAATTATTATTATTAATTACTGTCATTATTATTATTTGTCATTGTAACACACAATTTTGGAATTGTATACTACCACTTTTAGTGTATAGTAATAGTATGCTAACATATAACACATATTTACTATAATAATGGGGCATAATAATTTTTGGATACCACTTCTAATAAAAATGTTAATTCAAAAAAAGTAAAATGAAAGTACAGTTATGCCTTCCACATTGCAGAAGTTAGAGGAAGGCTCCCCAGCAATCTGGAAAATCCATGTAAAATGTTTTGGTCCTTTCTTTGTACCAGAGAAGAAGTGTGAATTATTATGGTATTAAAAAATATACTAGGTTGATATTATACAATACTATACATATATTCTATGCATTTCTGAGTTTCTAAACTTGTCTGTGTTATATACTGGCCTTCAATGCTGTCTGCAGCTTTCACAAAACTTCCAAAAACTTCCCATTTAACTTCTTATGCTAACCCATGGTATATTGAAACAATAGGGAAAATCAACATGTAGATAATGATAGTTAAGTCATCACCTTACTTAAAAAGATGGGAAAGAAAGATTTAGGTTACATAACCCAAATATCTCAAAAATTATATTAGGGAAAGATTTTCACTCATATGCTTTTCTATCAGCTCTGAGAGTATTGCTACATTTCATTTATTTATTTATTTATTTTTTAGGCAATTGGGGTTAAGTGACTTGCCCAGGGTCACACAGCTAGTAAGTGTCAAGTGTTTGGTCTGAGGCCAGATTTGAACTCAGGTCCTCCTGACTTCAGGGCTGGTGCTCTATCCACTGCACCACCTAGCTGCCCCTCTAGTATTGCTACATTTAAGAATATTGATATCCCTGAGATAACTAACCTTGGGACATTTGCTAATTATAACTGCCTAAGTAATCAAGATGTTGTGAGACAGAAGTTATTTTTGTGTGTGTGGTCCAGATACCTTTACCTATTCTTCCTACAAACTCAGATAAGAAGTCTGTCATGTAATTAAATAGAAGGATATGCTGTGGCACATTGCTTTAATAAAATGTAATATAAACAATGAATTAGAAGAATTAGGAGAAAAGTAGGAAAATATGTGGCATAGAAGCATAAGGAAATATATTCCAATATAAAAGGAAAGAGCGATAAAATTAATCTTAACATTGAGTATTTACATTTAGTAGTATTGGCCCCAAAGAGGAGATGAGAAAATGTATCTTCCTCTTCCCTTTCAGTAGAAATGTGGAGGACTAGGCGTGTGGAATATTGCATACATTCTTAGACATGGACTATATGTTGACTGATTTTGCTTAACTATGTTCTTTTTTCCCCCTTTGTTACATGGAAAGGTCACTAGAGGGCGGAGTATATCCTGAAATAATAGTGATATAAAACAAAAAAGCCACAAAAACCTTCTTTTATATACATACATATATACATACACATACACATATACATATACATATGCATATACATCTACACATACACACACACACAAACACACATATATATATTATGGAAGTTTGAGCAAAACATTTGGTTTGGTGTGTTTGTTTGGAAAGAATGGGAAAAATGAATGAACAAAACTTTTTGTATCATTTTTCTATTGACCAAAAAATCACACATCATTGGTAAATAATATATTTTATGTTTTTCAGAATCAGGAGTACAGATAACTTACAGAATTAAGGAATTCTAATTATATACCAGTCTCTTTTTTATTTTCCAGTTTGGCAAAGATACTTGAAAACTTCCATATCAGTGATCAATTTGCAAATTAAATCTATCATAGGTCAAGTTTAATTCAAAATTCTGAAGCAATCATTTATTAAGTGCCCACTTTGTGCAATGTCTTCTAAGTTGATAACAATGCTAATGAGTCTAATTTTAATTAAGGGGGTGATATTAGGACTACTACTTTATAGGTTGGGCAATTTATGTAATGAGTGCAAATATAAAGGTAAAGTTATGAGCATTAGAGGGAAGAAAAATTTACGGAGGAATACAAGTACCTAATGAATGTCACTTCAGTGACATTCTAAGAATGCCCAGAAGAATACTCTTGTAAAATATACATATTGAGCTAAAAATCCAGGATGAACTGGATAAGTAGTTTCTGAAAGGTATTTCTATACTTTGAATGGTGGAAGGATATGTTGTTGTTGTTGTTGTTGTTGTTGTTTTTAAATAGTGCTTAACAATATGAGGCACACTATTAGGGATTTATTTCAGTCATTAAATCTTCTCTACTAATCTCCAATTTAATGATTTTTGGGTAGTACTAAAATCCAAAAATGACTCAACTATTTTGAATATCGGTAGCCTGCTGCTGTTACTAATGTTAAAATTATGTTGGATTAGAAAAATTTTTTATTTAAAGTGGAAATGAAAACACAATGTTCTCAATCTTTGCAAGGTTGGACTTTTTTTTTATCACAACACAGGGAGAAAATTTGAAAACACTTGTTTACTCCTTTGTTTAGGTGGTTCTAATACTTTTAAAGTAAAAAAAGCCCATCTTTTAGAGGCATGTTATATTTGTGTTATTAACAGCTTGATAATGGTCAAGGTAGGATCAGATTTAGACCATTAGCTTCTTCTTAATTGCCAATTTAACAATAACTGCATTGTGTCCCATAGAAGGGGAAATAAGTGCTCATGAATAAATGAAATTATTTTGAAGGGCAGGTTATTAAATGTTAATATCACATCTGGCTTTTTCGATAGGCCCACATTCAATGTATTTATAGAAGACACATTACCCTGCTGTCAGTCCATTGGAAAGTGAAAAGTTAGTCCCTTGCAAAGCCCCCTTGGGACCCCTGGGTCTGGCCTGCTTAGCAGGCTTGAGCTGGATGTTTCCTTCTCCATTGGAGAAGGAGGCTGACATCTGGTGCCTGTAGGGGTATTGTGATGGAGAAACACAGCTTTCATTTCATCAAAGGGAGCAGGTCAGGCTGGAACAATGGAGCATGTTTCCTGAAAAATGGGTTAAAGCATAACAGAAGCTCATTCATCTTCTATTTGATCCGGAGTACAGCTGGGGATCTGTATCTATTACCAGGGTGTCTCAGTCGGCTGAAGCCCTGCTAATAAAGTAACTCCTTTCACCTCCCAAACAATACCACCCAGCACCAGGGAGTGGTCACAGGGATATGCTGTCAAGGCCCTTCATATTGTGAGGATCAGAAATGGGACTTGTCCCATTGGGAAACAGAGCAGTGTGTACACGACATCTCCAAAACCATCTCGCTCTGCTCCAGTTCCCTCTCTCTGTTGACTGTAGCTTGAATCCTGCTGGTATTGTAGCCCCAAAGACAATCGCATTCCAGCAGCACTCAGTGTGCTTTCTACAACCTTGAACTCCAAGAGTCCAAATGGGGGGTCACTGATGTATGTAATGTTTATTAGAAACAAGTATTCTAGCTCTAGGTCAAAAAGTCTTGCTCTGTATGACTTAAAGATAGTATAACTAATTTTTGCCATTGAGGACCATAGGCATTCTCTAAATAGTAGTAATAAAACATATACACACACACGCATATACATGCACACACATACATGCAATACACACAGCCCACATGGAATCATAGAAGCATAGAACTATTGAATTGGAACGGATTTCATCAGCTAGTTAGTCCAAATAATACCTTTAAAAATGTGACTTCTATAGCATACCTGAGTGGTCATCCAGCCTTTCCTTGAAGGCTTCTATAGAGGGATATCCCTTTACCTCCCAAGGCAGCATGTTCCACTTATAGACAGTTTCATTTGCTGTGATGCTGTTGCTGTGTTTCTTTTTTCCTGACAAGTCTAAATGTTTCTTTGCATTGCTTCTGATTCTTCCCTCTGAGGCCAAAGAGATCAAGTCCAATCCTTCTTCCACATGAAAAAGCCTTCAAATACCTAAAGATAGCCACCATATTCCCACCTAATTCTTCTTTTCTTCTCTAAGCTAAACACATCTAGTTTTTCCAACTAATTGTCATATGGCACTGATTCAAGACCCTTCACCATCTTGGTTGAGCTGCATGGTTCAGAGAAGACTAGCACCTCTGGTGTAAAGGCTGCTGAATATTTTTCAGGGCTGCTCATCCATCTTTGGTGTCTACCTGATTCAACAAATTCTCACCTGGTGCTCCAAGAAGCTGTAGCACATGCAGCAAACACAGAAACTATCATGACAGATGGGCTCAACTAGGTTGAGGGCAACTGACAGGCCTCACATTTGTCGATGAGTTAGGGGTGTCACTATTCCAAGCATGTGAAGACTTCCTCAGGCGGAATGGGTTGATGAGAACAGTTTGTTCCAAAGGCTATGAAGGCATCTGAAGCAGGCTCTGTGGAGCACTTAAAGCTTGATCAGACATTGAAGAAGTCAAGGGCATGCACTGCATTCTGGGCCATCTCCAGTTGTCTTAACTTTTCTCTTGCCTCGACTTAGTTTTGTGCAATTCTGCCTCATTTATATCTAATTCATGAGAAATCAAGACATAATCCTGTAACATCATTGGTTCTCTTTGAAAACAAAGGATAAACAATAGCAATATTTTCCTTTGGATGCTCTCTAGTTTATTAATATTCTTCCTATACCATGGCACCCAGAACTGAGCATGATAATCCAAATGTGGTCTGGCAGCAATATCATCTCCTTATTTCTGGTATCTCTGCATCCCTTGACATAGCCCAAGATTGCCTAACCCTTTTTCTGGATTACCCTATTTATTTTCAGTCTACTAAATTTCCGAGATCTTGCTTTTCCTAAACTGCTGCCTGACTACTTTATATCTGGGAAGTGTTGAACCCTTGTAAAATTTCATATTTATCCTTGTTAAGTTTCATCTTAGATTCAGTCCAAATGTTTTAAGCCTATTAAGATCTTATTGGATCCTGCCTGTCATCTATTGCTTTAGTTATCTAGCCCAAGTCTGTTTAGAGTGAAAATGGAGAATAGGGAAATAAGAACTAGGTGTGACCATGTAGATGACCATAAAATGAGGCACTTATTTTCCAAAATAGGCTTTGTTTTATGCATATGTAGATAACCATTTGTTTAAATGATCTATTTCCTTTACATCTGATAAAATATATATTTATTATTATATTTGTAGTTCTCACATAATCTGCCATTAATTAGAGAGGTGAGGGACTGCAAGAGTGAAGTCAAGAAATGCCTACCCATTTTCACAACTAGTCTTAAATGAAAGCCACATCTGACCTATAAGAGTTAATGTACTGAATGGTTACTATGGCAGTAAAGAAACATCAGCATCATAGGAAAGAAGACAAGTCATCTATAGCCGAGAAAAGCAAACAGCAAAGGCAATTGCTAAACTGGCTAAAACAGAAAGAATATGAGCACACATCAGGATATGAACTCCTCAAGGGCAGGGACTGTCCTTTGACTTTCTTTGTTTCACTAGCATTTAGCAGGTGACTGGCACATAGTAGGTACTTAATGAATGCTTAATACTTGACCA
This sequence comes from Phascolarctos cinereus, assembly GCF_003287225.1. NCBI lineage: Eukaryota > Metazoa > Chordata > Mammalia > Diprotodontia > Phascolarctidae > Phascolarctos > Phascolarctos cinereus. The sequence goes on along the minus strand of NW_027555958.1, from coordinate 147,514,349 downwards.
ACAAAGCAGAAGAAGAACATGTTCAGTGATGGGTTCAGGGCACTCCTTCCCCAGGTGAGGCTGTGTCCAATAGGAGTAATGTCCAACCAAGCCTAGGGTGTGAGGGTAGTATACCTGCTAATCTGCTTAAGATGTGAGACCTAAGGCAGTCATTGCAACATGCAATTATGTGATTTGGTTATGATATGTTGATATAGAGGTAAAGACCTCAGGAAAATCTTGCCACCACTCCCCTCCCCCTCAGATGCCGAAAATCCTGGTTCTCTTTCCCCATGTGTCAGTTTTCTCCCTTCTCCTAAAATCTTTTGCTGCGGATGCTCCTCATCTATGTCCATTTATTCCTCTTTCCTAATTTGTGAACTTGTGTAGAGAAGATTGAACCTTGCTGGAAGATTCCTAATTAATCTATGTTTCTCTGTGGTCTAGGGATGGATGGGCCTAGATGTCTGGCTAGTAGTGATTAGACTGCTCAAGGGAAGAGAGAAGAATGATCTGGGGGAAGCTATGTGGCACAGTGGATAGAGCACCAGCCCTGTGGTCAGGAGGATTTGAGTTCAGATCTGGCCTCAGACACTTACTAGCTAGCTGTATGACCTTTGGCAAGTCACTTACCAAACCCCATTACCTCAAAAAAGAGAAGAGAATGATCTGTGACAACAGACTAGAGTAATTCAGTTCTTGCTTTAAAGCATGTCTCAGAGGTTTCTCCTGTCTCAAATCCCCAAAAGTGATACCCTTGGAAGTTCTAAATCTCTTTATAAGGACTTACATTGCTTTTTGTTGTACTGAAATGCCTATGCTCGTTAAGAGAAATATTAGTGGGCAGATGGTCCTGCTAGTAGTGGAAATATTCACTTTTTTCCCCCAGAAACTAGCAGTCCCTCATTTCACCAATTAAAGCAGGCCTTAGAGTTATGCAAATTGCAAGGCACTTTTTTTCAACCAGAGCCATAACATCTACTGTAGTGGTGGGCATTCATTGCTCAGGTAGGCTTAGGCTAAGCAACCTCGAAGGTCCTTTTCAATTCTGGGATTCTATGGTTCTAATCTCTATTCTCCATCAGTATTTTTAAAATTTATTTTACTTTTAATTCTTCTGGTGCTGGTCCTTCCCTAACCCAGTGCACATGAAGCCTTAATCCCATTTCAGCTTCCCACCATAAAGGCTTCATTAGTGCCTTATTGTGTTACATGATTTTCCTGAAAAAAAAATACAAAACAAAACCAGAGACTGATTATCAATTTTATATCAATATAACTAATTTAGATTTTATATCAATATGACCAGTCATGAATTTTAATGGAATGATATTAAAAAACTCTTCTAGGCACACAAAATGCCTGCAGTCTAACTAACCCATGGATGGTACCAACGTGGAGGAATAGAAAATTATAAAATTCTTATTTGTCATGCAAGTGATCTCATAAGTCAGGAAAGAAGAATTATTTCCTGGATTGAAAGATAGGAGAAGTTTTCCCCCAGCAAATCAGTTTGGGAACTGGATTGAAACTAAAAGTCATCTTCCAGAGAACATCATTTGTACATTATAGACTTCCAAAGATGCTTCTCTTGCAGCATGGAGCAAAGGAAAGAACATTGGAATTGCAATAAAAGGACCAGTATTCAAATATCCATTCTGGGGAACCTTGGGACAAAATGTTGGTTTACCTTTTTGAGTCAGTTTCCTTATCTGAAAAATGGAAATAATGATATTCACACTTCCTACATCACAAGGTAAGAAAAATATTATGTAAACATTTGTAAATTATGCACATGAGTTAACTGTCACAATTACGAGTGGGATTCTTTCAGTTACGTTAGCAAAACTAACGCAGCATAGTGGAACAAGAACTAGATATGTGGTTAAGAAAATGACTTATTTTCTTTGCTTTTAGTAAAAGGTCTAGAAAATATGTGCCCTCCATATGAGTTTCTTCCCAAAGTTATTAATCATAAGTAAAGGTATTGTTATGTTTTCTTATATGTTGTCAGGAAATATGATAAATTAGATATTAATTTATGGAACTAATAGTGAGTATTGTTCTCTCAACTCATACAAGCAGTACCTCAGCTTAGGTCCTTCTAGCATCTTTCCCCTGAACTATTGCAATAGCCTCCTGTTTGTTCCCCCTGTCTCAAGTCTCTCCCTACCCTTATCCATCCTTTATCATAAATAATTCAGTGATTTTCCTCAAGTTTACCTCTGACCGTGTCACTTACTATTGAATAAATACCATTAATTTCCTGTTGTCTTTAGGATAAAATATAAATTCCTCTATTTGTTATTTAAAGCCTCTCAGGCTTGATCCCTCATTCCAGCCCTATCTTTCCAACTTTTTTTTTTAATTTATTGCTTCCTTTCACACTGTCCTTACAGTATCCAAAACAGCCTGTTGTTCATTATACATACCACTCCATCTCTGTCTCAGTGTCTTTGATGTACTCCCTCTTCTCCTCTAACTCTTGGAATTCCATATTGCTTTCAAAAGTAAACTTGATCACTACTTTTGACCTGAGACCTTTCTTAACTTAATTAACTTCTAGCACCTAGGAACATAATTCCCCAAATGAACTTATATGTATGTTTGTACATTCTACATATACCTACCTATTTATATATACATGTCTCCCTGATAGAATATAAGATCCTTTAGGGAAGAAGTCATGTCAGTTTTTCCATCTTCACCATCTAGTACGGTGAGTGGCATGTTTAATAAATACTTGATTGATTTGAGTTTGTGAGACGTGAATCACCAGAGCTTATCAGATTACTATTAAATGGAATCCATCACCTTCCAATCTAGTAGTAGTAGTAGTAGTAGTAGTAGTAGTAGTAGTAGTAGTAGTAGTAGTAGAGTAGCAGTAGTAGTAGTAGTAGTAGTAGTAGTAGTAGTAGTAGTAGTAGTAGTAGTAGTAGTAGTAGTAGCAGTAACATCTGGCATTTAGATAACATTTTAAGATTTACAAAATGCTTTACAAATATCTCATTTGATTCTCACAACAAGCTTGGGAAGTAGTTGCAAATATCATCATTTTTACAGATGAGGAAAATGAGGCAGAGATAAAGTGATGTATCTGGATTTGAGCTCATGTCTTCATGACTCTAGGACTCTATCCACTATACCTCCTGGCTACTAGTCTGATGAGGGTCAAGAATTTTTTAATCAACTATTTATAATATCATAGATCTGGATCTAGATCTAAAAGGACTTCAGTAGGTATATACTTGAAACCTTTCATTTTACATATGATATATTTAAGGCCCAGGGAGGTTAAAATATTGCTCCAGTTCACACAGGATCAGTCAGGATTTGAACCCAGAATGTTGGATTCTAAAGCTAAGGTTCTTTTCACTGTCCCAGACCATATTGCTGGTGGAATGAGTTTTCAGTATCAGCGTTCCAAGTGGAACTAGCCTCTGAATTTCTGTATTACATTGTTTTGCTTCAAAGATGCTCAAGAAAAGAGGGCTATTTGGCTTCCTTGTGGATGTTTCTTTCCTTTGAACTATCCAAGATTTTGTTCAGTTTTCCACTGGTTGTTTCTTCCATTTCTGGGCACCCAAAGCTTTTTGTCCTGTTTTCCTAAATGAGCTTTTGGGGAAAAAAATCACAGAGCTCTCTCAACTTATGCTTCTTTTACAGGAGCAGGTTAAATTTGTGTGGAGTAAAACATTTTATTGCTTATGTGTGAATATGAATTCTATAAGAAGTTTGACCCATTGGCCTGATTCTAACAGATCTCTGGGCTGCTAAATGCACCTATCACAGGTAAACTAAGTGTGTGGAACAAACAGCAGAACCAGGAACTTGATTTATCAAACATCTAGGCAACCACAATAATTATTTGACTCTGAGGACTTTTCCACATCTTTAGCATTCTTTATGTACTAATTCTGAATCCTGAGGCTCAGAAAGTTAATGAAATTGGGTACTTCCTATCAAATTAAGAATGTAGCTGAAACATTGAGGGGATAGGCCTCAGGGCTTACATCTCAATTCCCATCAGATTTGCCTATCAGCACCAATTCAACATTGTAATTTAATGGGACCAAGGGAGGCCAGATTTGGGGAGAGATATTTTGGAAAGTTTCTGCTTGGTATGATATTTTTAAGGGGCATTTCTACTCTTCTCATTTCCTTTACATTTGTCCTTAATAGGAAGACCAATCACAAAATCTAAAGGCTGATGGGGAATTTGGAGGCCCTCTAGTTCAACCCATACTTGAACCTAAATTGCTTCTAGAATATTACTGACAAGTGATCGTCTAGTCTCTTCTTGAAAACTGCCAGTAGGAAGTAGCCCAACATTTCCTAAAGCAAATCATTGCCTTTTTGGACAGCTTTTTATTATCAGAGGACTCTGTCTCAGAAAACTCTCAGTTCAAATGTGGCCTCAGATACTTACTAGCTATGGGAAGCTAGGCAAGTCACTGAAGCTCCCTGTGCCTCAGTTTCCTCAACTGTAAAATAGAGATACAGATAATGTCTGTCTTCCAGTATTGTGAGCATAGAATATAATTATATTTGTAAAGTGCTTTGCAAACCTTGAAGGGCTATCCTAATGCTAGGTATTATTAGAATATTTTTCTTTATATCAAATATACCTCTTTGCAATTTTGACCCATTATTATTTTACCCTTTGGAGCCATTTTGTTGTTTGTCCTTTGCTTTTGAAGAGGGCCGATGACATGAAGAATATGATGTCTTGACTTGCAAGTGATTAGGATTTAAGTGAGCCAGAGCTGTGCCTTACTCTCTCCTCCAGAATCATTAAAGCCCAGTGTCAAGACAAAAGTTAAGCTTTACAAGCTTTATAACTTACCCACGATAGCCCATTGAATAATTAAAGACAGCTATTTTGTGTTCTCACCCATCCCAACTTTTCTCCAAGCTAATCATCCCTGCTTACTGTTATCTGGTCTTATCACCATACTGGTTCCCCTTTTTGTATGTACTACAGTCTCTCCTAAAATGTGGCACTTCATACTAAATATACTATTCTATGTGTGGTTTTACTAGGCAGGGGGTAAAAAATCATCTGCTTGTCATGACTTTTTAAAAAAATCTAATTTGCGATTTTGTTGGTATAGACAACTTCATTGAGGAAATTGCAACAAAATGAATCGCACCAGCTTTGCAACTTTGGGCCTTAGAAAGTTGCCTAGAGTGATGCGAAGTTGAATGACATTACTAGTGTCACATGGCTAGACTATTAGTAGGAACTGATTCTTTGATGCTTTTAAAATAGCTTTTAAAAAATAATTTTGCTAATCTTCATCAAAGTGATGGACATGGGAGTGCAAATGATAGAATCATAGAGCTTTGAACTGGAAGTGACCTCATCAGCCACCTAGTTTAGCCAATAGCTGAAAAGTAATCCCCATTATGGTGAACCCAATAAGTAGTCAGTGCCATACAGTGCCTCTAGGAAACTCTTTAAACTTTAAGCTACAAAGTAGGCATCCATATGCATTGATTGAAAATTTTTATCATTAATCATAGGCTCACTGCCCCCAAAGGATCTAGGAATAATTTTTCTGTTCAATTTCTCACATTTCAAGATCTTGCATCTATTTTTGTAATAAGCAAATTGAAGTGGACACAGACTAACTCTTACTTCAAGACTTCCAATGAGGGGAAGCGTATCACCTCCAGAGGTAACCCATTCTATTTTTGTACATCTTTAATTGCCAGGGAGTTTTATTTTGTTTTGTTTGCTTTTACCTCTGACCTCAAGTCTAGACTTTCCTCTTTATATGTTCTATCACGTGCTCCTGGTTATAATCTCTGATTCCAAACAGAACAAGTCTAATGCCTCTACCAGGTAACAACCCTAATAAATACTTGAATATACTTACCATATTCTTGTTGATTATCTCTTCTTCAAATGAAACATTCCAAGTTCCTTCAACTGATTTTTATGTGACATAGACTCATGGCTCTTCACTATCCTGATTGTTCTCCTTAAATATCTTCTAGCTTATCAGTGTCTACAGAGTATAATCTTCAGAACTGAATGTGTTAGATATAGTCTAACCAGGCCAGAGGACAGAAATTTTCCCTGATTGCCTTGGATCTATTTTCCAGGTCAGTTTTTCCAATGAGATATTTCACATTGTTTTCTAATTTTTTCATTCTTTTGGATTTGTTTTACAGTGTCTTGATTTCTCATAAAGTCACTAGCTTCCAATGGCTCCATTCTAATTTTTAAGGAAGTCTTTTCTTCAGTAAGCTTTTGGACTTCCTTTTCCATTTGGCCAATTTTGATCTTGAAGGCATTCTTCTCCTCATTGGCTTTTTGGACCTCTTTTGCCATTTGGGTTAGGCTGTTTTTTAAGGTGTTATTTTCTTCAGTATTTTTGGGGTGTCTTTTAGCAAACTGTAGACTTGTTTTTCATGATTTTCTTGCATCACTCTCATTTCTCTTCCCAGTTTTTCCTCTACTTCTCTTACTTGTTTCTCAAACTCCTTTTTGAACTCTTCTATGGCCTAGGACTGATTCATATTTTTCTTGGAGGCTTTGGATATAGGAGTTTTGTCTTTTTTGTCTTCTTCTGGTTATATGTTTCGATCCTCTCTGTTACCAAAGAAAGATTCTATGGTCTGACTTTTTTTTGGACCTTTGTTTATTCATGGTACCAGCCAATTACTTGAGTTTTAAACTCTTTGTTAAGGTAAGAGTCTGATTCCTGTGTGGAGATTGTACTGTCCCAAGCTTCAGGGGTTTTGTGTAGTTGTTTTCAGAGATACTTGTAGGGACCTGTACATTTTCAGTTCTTCCAAGGTGGTATGATAAGGGGCAAGGTGCTTACTCTTTTCCTGGCCTGTGCTCTGGTCTATGAGTGACCACGAGTGCTGTTTTCTGCCTTGGAACTGTGAGGAGGATTTTCTCTATACCACCACTACAAGCTCCACCACACCTGCACTCCTCCTTGCCCCAGGACTGCCACCAGAACCATGACCCAGATCCAAGTACAGGCAAAGCAAGAGATTCCTGCCTCAGCACTGGCAAAGAGATCCCTGCAATCCGCCTCTGATCAGCCACTCAGTTCCCCCTCAGTCTTCTGGGCTGGAAGCTCTGGAGCTTCCCCAGGGCCCAGAGCACTGCCCCAGGGCCAAGCCTGGGGACAGGGGCTGGGACCGTGCTTCTCTCTTTCACTGCAGACACAGACTTTTCCCATTGACCTTCTAAGTTGTCTTTGGAATTTGTGGGTTGAGAAGTCTGGAAACTGCCACAGTTGCCTGCAATTCAGTCCTCTGAGGCCTATCCAGGTTCACTGAGGCCTGCCTTGCCTGAGTGCCCATGCTGAACTATGCTCTTCTTACTGCCTGGTGCCATATACCTTTCAGATCAACCATCCAGGTTGTCTTGGGCTGTAAATTTGTTTGACTCTGTCTTTTTGTGGGTTCTGCTCCTTTAGAATTTATTTAAATTCATTTTTATAGGTATTTGGAGGGGTTTGAGGGAGAGCTCAAGCAACCCACTGCTTTTACTCCACCATCTTGGCTCCACCCCCAAAAAATTTTTTTTAAAAAAATAACAAAATACAGTATTTTAAGGGTTATATAGAAATAGTTTCACAAAGTCATTATTGCTTGAGTCCTGAACTAATTAAATTTTCCTCCCTAAAAACAACCTCAAAATATGGAGTAAAAATTATAAACATAATCTTCTTCTTTGATCCAATAATTCTGATTGATAACTTGAAGGTATATCAAAAAAGAGCTTCCTGTTCATAGATATTCTTATCCACATTTTTTTCTTATCAGTATTTTTTGTAATCGAGAAAAAAAATTAGAATCAACTCTAATTAAGAATTCAAAAATGAAGGAATGTTTGAATAAATTATGGTATATTTATGACAATTTACAAGGAAAATGAATGAGGATGAATGGACAGATAATCCTGATGAAGACTTAGAGGAAAGAACTGAAAAGTTGTTGTGACATTTTTATGCTTTACATTAATGAATTTGAATATAAGTAGTTGTAAAGCAGTCTAAGCTCTTGTGTTGATGTTTAATACTACTCATAAAAATTTCTTAGCAGAAATGTTAAAATGGGCTTCAGAGTAAGTAGCAAACATGTATTCAAAGAAAGTCAGATAATTTTATATGTGGCTTATCACCTTAAAGCTCCAAATATGAAGCAATTATGAAAGTTTAACTGGGCAGAATACAGCAGATAAAAATATTCTTTACCTTCTCTCAACCCCTTTCCCAGAATTTGGCAACCAGATGCCATAAAATCCTCTTTGGTCTCTCAGGCCATTTCCTTCTGCTTAATGGAGGCTTCTAAGTTGGCTTTCAGCCACAATGAGGTTGATTGGGGCTGAATAATAATGACTTCCACACCACTTTTGATGGAGCTTTTTAGTGCCAGTTCTGATCTTAAGGTTCACAAAGTGTTTTTCCAACAGTGACCCTTAGGGTTGAGTAGGCTGGAGGAATAGTGGAATCCAGAAAAGGGCTTACTCATAAGCAACAAGAAATGACTTTTTGAGGAACCTGGGACATGGAAAAGCCTCCCAATTCACTGAATTTCCCATAAATGGTAGTTTTCACCAACATTTCAATACATCCAGGATTTTTTTATTTCATTACTGGTGGATCTGCCTCCAACCTCATTCATGAAAATATTAAGAATATAAACTTCTTGAAGGTAGGGCTGTTTCACTGCTGTCTTTGTATACGCTGTGCTTACTACAGGGCTGGCACATAGCAAGCGCTTAATAAATACCTTCTGAGAACAACAATAATGCCAATGAGAATCACCTTGAGAGCAAGAATCATTCACATCTGGTTTTGTATGTCCAGTGCATGTCTCTGAGCCTGACACAATGTAGATGCTTAATAAATACATATTTGCTCATAACAAGATTAGCACTTCTGTAGTGCTTTTAGATTTGCAAAGCAGGAGACACCCAGGTGGGGCAGTGGAAAGAGCTCCAGTTCTGGAGTCAGGAAGACCTGAGTTCAAATTTGACCTCAGACACTTGATACTTACTAGGCAAGTCACTTAACCCCAATCGTCTTGTAAAAAAAAATGATTTGCAAAGCACTTTCCTTCTCAAAATCTTGTGCAAAAGGTAAAGTACTATTATCTAACTTTATTGATGAAGAAATTGGCCTTCTGAAATATTTTATCTTTCCAGTGATCAAAGAGATAATTTTCTAGGGTGAAATTAGAACCTAGATGTCTTGACTTCATGTACAATCCTCTAGTCACTATATCAAGCAGCCTCTCCACATCTTTTACAATTCACATACACATTCCTTCTGTGGTAGTTTCATAAGATGCTGTTACTTCTGAAATTTGTAACTGTGCTGGACAACCTGTTGATAAACATCTCCATCTCAGCTAGACTGGTCCTCTGGAAACAAACATATAGTTGGTTGAAGGCTGCCCTTAGTGTCCTTCCCTTTTGGTAGATCCTGCCAGATCCACTATTTTGTTGTTGTTGGGTTGTGGTTGGTTTTTTTTTTTTTTGTTGTATGTAACCTTTGAGCCCAAGGCCAGCTCCAGACATTGCAGAGTATGCCTTAGATACCATATACTAGATCTATCGCCTGGATTATGCTACACTGATATCAAATGTCATAAGGAGCCTTTATTTAAAGTAATGAAGATCTATATTTTAAAATGTTTGCCTGATCTTTCTCTCTCTGTCTCTGTCTCTCTATTTCTGTCTCCATCTGTCTGTCTGTCTGTCTGTCTGTCTCTCTCGCTCTCTCTCTCTCTCTCTCACACACACACACACACACACACACACACACACACACACACACAGAGTTTTGATTTGTAAAGAGATAACCTGGGAGGAGAAAGGACAGAGCAGGGAGAAAACCAGTATGGAATTAAATATACTCAAGATTCCTTAAATGCAGATAAGGGAGAATTGACTCTATTTAAAAAAGATATCCTGTAGACAGTTTAACTGGTATTTTAAAATGTGCTGAAAGAGGATGTAACTCCTAAGTATCCAACTCCTCACTTCTTCCTGCCATTTTGAAATTTCTCAATCTTCTTTCCATCTTGTTGAAATAGCTCTTTAGTGCTGTTCCTCATAAAATGTTTCATTTCTCAAGTAATGGGATTGAACCTCTTTGCTATAGTGGCTCTTTCTAAGAAATGGATGATGGGAGTTTTTTTTAACCATCATGATAATCTTGCTAGTCTTTCTATTTTATATCTTATGAGACATAAATTATAAGATATCTTTTGTACTATATTTTATATCTCCCTACCACCATTTCCTATTGAAGAACATCTTTGTTTACTGTCACTTAATGGAACTGTGAATTTAACAAGTTTCTTATCCTTCCAAGTCCATTAATTAATAATAACATGTATTTTCAAACTATGATAGCAATAGGCACTCAAAGCAAGATGATACAGAGGAAAATGTCTTAATCTATGGGTGACAAGACATGGATTTAAACCCCCCTTTCTTCTACCTAAATAGTGTTTTGATAATAGAAAAGTGACTTCACTTAACTTCTTACCTCTTGAAAAATAGGGATAATAATATGGGCTCATAGGTGTTATGTAAGTCAACCGAGATGGTGGATATAAAGCCCTTCATAATGATGAGACCATTGATCATCATTCTACACTTTACCAGCTTCATTTCTTCATTTGTATATGTAGTAGTAACTCCTTTCTATACAGGTCACAAGCCTACCAAACACCATTTGACAGTTACATGTGTTTGGTTTGGCTTTAGGATTTGTTATTTTTACCCAGATCTGTTATTCATTACTATAGGGAACTCTAGATGAGAGAATTATTTTTACCGATCAAATAAATCATTGTTTTATCTGCACTGTGTTGTCTTAGAGAGCTACCTGGAGAACTTACAGGTTAAATTACTTGTCCAGATTCACAGAGCTATTATATACATAAGAGGAGAGACTTGAACTCAAGTCTTCCTGAGTCCAAAGCTTCTATCTTATACTACAGTCTATGTTTCTTATATGAGTTACAGAGCTAAAATATTCACTGCTTTCTCTCTGGTGTAGTTCCAAAATTATATTTTAAGGCCAGCTAGGTCTAGAGTTAGGAAGATTCATTTTCCTGAGTTCAAATCTGGCCTCAGACGCTTACTAGCATGTGACTCTGGGCAAGTCACTTGACCCTATTTTCCTCAGTTTCCTCATCTGTAAAATGAACTGGAGAAGGAAATGGCAAACTACTCCAGTATCTTTCTCAAGAAAAACCCAAATGGGGTCATGAAGACTCAAACATGACAGAAAAGCAACTGAATAACAAATTTCAAGACTTCTTTCCCAATTCCCCCTAAGTCTGGTGCCTTCCCTCTGTTGATGAACACCATTTGGTCTTGTAAAATAGCTTCTGTCTACATATGTGTTTACATGTCTTCTCCATTAGATGGTGAGTTCCTTGAGAACAAGGATTACTTTATGAATTTCTTTGCATCTCCAGAGCTTAGCCCCATGCCCAGCATATAGTAGACACTAAATGAATGCTTATTGACCATATGGTAGGCTCCGATCCAGACATGTAGGATAGAAACAAAGACAGAAGTGAAATGCTTCCTGTCTTCCAGGAGCATATATACTACAGAAGAAGCCAAGAACTCATCTAGTTGAATCTACTCATTTCGTGGATAAGGAAACTGAGTCTCAGGGAAATGAAGTCACTTGTCCAAGGTAACATTGGTAGTAAGTTTTAGAGTCAGTATTTGAACCTACATTCTCTTCTAAATCCAAATCCAGCCCTCCTTCCATTATCACCCAAACAAACTGAATTTTCTTTTGCCAATAATTCAAAGCCTTCATCACTTTTTCCTTAGCTCTGCTTCCATTCATTTCATCAATACCTTTGTCATTGTCCAATCTGAAACTTGGAATTAAGTCTTTCACAGTTTCCCCCTCATTCTGGGTGAGTTCCTGAAGGCAAAACTATTTTTCTTGTTATGTAGACTATGCTCCCAAGACTCTTGTTTAGCCTGTTACTACCCTGTAGATTCTTCTCTGCACTGACATATTCCAAGATGTTTTCTCCTTATTAAATATCAATCTTTCAGGCACTCCTGTGTGGTTGCAACATATATCACAAAGATGTTTTGAAGAGTATGCTTTAGAAGAGGTAGAACTATCCAATCATTATTTTAGAGGCCAGATTTCACCTCACCATTCTCTTCCTTGTAAGCAATGAATGTGTCACCTTAAAACAATCGATGTTAACATCTGAACATGACGTTAAAACACTGCCAGATTTTTTTCTTTCCAAACATAACACATGGCTTCCTAAATGTTCTCTGTTGGGAAATAATGCTAATTTAGTAGGGTCTGTGTCACTATAGAGATAAAGAGAACAGATGTTGTGTTACAGGCAATGGGGCAGTCACTGAAAAACTGCTGGACCAGCGACCAGATCTGAGTTCTAGACAGTTTAGCTAGCTGGGTGATTTTTGGTTGGCCACTTCACCTCAAAGGGCCAGTTTCTCCATCTGTGAAATGGAAGGGGGTGGTTGGATTAAATGTTTGTTAACATTCATTTCTTTTTGAAAATTCTATGATTCTCTTAAAATAGCTATATAACAAGCACTCCATAATATACTGTGATGTTTTTGATATTACAATTTAGAATTTTTAAACTAATGTTTTTAGAAATGAGATGAAATTGGGTGGCACCTGCAATTTCCTGTATATAGGGAACTTCCAATGAAGAAACTCTTCTCTATAGATGTAAATCCATACCTTCTCTCATACCCATACATACACACACACCCACACACACATACACACACACACACACACACACACACACACACACATGCATACATACAGCCTTGCAGACTTATCAAGGGGCACAGAAAGGTCCATTTATTCAGTGTCACATAGTCATTATGAGTTATAGGTGAGACTGAACCCAAATATTCCTGCCTCTGGATAAATCTGTCTTTCAGGTACAATCTACGGAAATCAGAACTGCCACAAAAAGTAACTGGGACCCAGAGTTCCATAGACTATTAGCCTAATGATATATACATGTCATATACATATACAAATCTTCACTGAAGAACCCTCTTTTCCCTTGTGGAAGATTGTCATTAGTCAAAAAGAGCTTGAAGTTATAACTAAATGTCATGATCTTAGCTATCAAATGGAAAGTATCAATGGCATTGTCAAGCTATGATAGGTACAGGTACAACCTAAGGTGAAAGTATCCTGATTTAGACCAGAATATATATATATGTTAGGTGTGTGTGTGTGTGTGTGTATGGGTGTGTATATATAAGAATATGTGTTGTATGTATATATGTATATATGTATGTGTGTATATGTATATATGTATATGTATGCATATATGTGTGTGTGTATGATGCATGCAGAGTAGATGGAAGATAATCTCAACTATAGTCTCTGGAGTATAGTGGTTCTGGGAAAACTTCCTCTAGACATTGGGATTTGATCTGAGTTTTGAAGGAAGCCAGAAAAACTAAAAGAATTTTTTTTTCAGTTTACTGCAGGCTCTAAGATACAGGCTTGTAACAGACTACATATTTTCCTTCATTCATATCCGTTAGAATCAATCACAAGGCTAAAAGGTAAGTTGTCCACAAGTTCTGCTACACTCAAACAGTACCAGAGAGGAAATTTTCTTCTTTTCCCTTAACAAATTTATAGGGGGGAGGGGAAAAACTATTCCCTTCTTTAGCTACAAATTTCACAGGACTCTCAGCCTTTACAGTTAGGAAACTCTCCAAACTCCTTAGGCTACATGTCTATTTCCTCTTATTCTAGTAAGGTCAGGAACAAAGAAAAACAGTTAAAAACCTCAGTCCTGGTCAGTACCCCAGCCACCATCCTTAAGGCTTAGAATCGGAAGTCTCTCACAGGCACAGGATGAGGAAGAGTAGATAGACAACTTTTTTGTATGTAAGGATAAAAAAAAAGCCAGAGGAATTTAGTATACTACAAGCTCAATCTGAGTAAAATTTGATGTTGAATTCCCTCTCTCCCTAATGTGAGCTCAAGCAACATAAACAGAAGTATAATGTCCAGGATTAGGGGGGGTCATAACTCTTATTCTTCAGTCCACACATGCTCTATTATATTCAGTTCTCGGTGTTACATTTTGGGAAGGAATTGACAAGCTCAAGGGTGTGTCCAAAATGAGTATGACCAAGAGACTGAGTGGCCTAGAAACCATGGCCTTGTAAGATCAAAAGTACCAGTGATATTTACCAGATAAGAGTAGAGGAATTTATGAGGAATATGATGCATTTCTTCAAGTATTTGAGGCAGAGTCATGTGGAAGAGAGCTATTTTGTTTTCCTTAAAGTTTGCAAAAGTAAAATGTTATATAATACTGATGCATTGTAATAAACATGAAAATAGATGGCTTCAAAGAGACATAGAAAGACTTGTATGAAGCAGAAGAACATTTATACAACAGAATCCATATTCTAAGAAGAAACAATTCTGAAAGACTTAAGAACTATGCTTAACGAAGTGATCAAACTTGACTTCAGAAGAATAAAGAAGAAATCACCTGCCTCATGTCAGAGATGATGGACTAATGCAGAATAGAAATGCTTTTTCGGGGGAGGATGTGGTCAATGTAGAAATTTATTTTGATCAATTATATTTATTGATAAACGACTTCTATATTTCTTTTTCTGTCTTTCTGCCTTTCTTTTATCCTTCCTTATTCCCTTCCTCCCTTTCTTTTTATCCTTCCTCCCTTCCTTATTTCCTCCATCCCTTACTTCTTTCCACCATTCCTTCCCCCCACCCTTCATTTCTGCCTTTATTTCCTCCTTCCCTTCCTACCTTTTTACCCTTCCTTCCCTTCCTTGTTCCCTACCTCCCTCTTTCTTCCTTCCTCTTTTCTTACCTTCTTTCTTTCCTTCCTTCCTTCTTTCCCTTTTTCTTCCTAATTTCCTTCCTTTTTCCCTTTCTTTTTTTTTTTCTTGAGGGTGAGACAAATGGGAAGGAGGAAAAACAATACTTTAAAATTAAAAAAATTAAATTATGGAATGGTCTATTTCAGAAAGTGGTTAGTTTCTCATCACTGGAAGTCTATAAGCTTATGTTGAATGACTCAGAGACATTATAAAGGTTTTTCCTTTACAATTGTTGATTGGATTAGATGGCATCAAATGTCCCTTCCAAGTCTGACATTATATTCTATGAAATGATAGAATTGTGGGACTAACTTAAATATCAAAGGATCTAACATCTAGAATATTAATTGCTCCCAACTGCATAATTATGCAAGCTGATTATAGCCAGAGCTAAAAGAGAAGCATTATGGAGCTGTCCACATACCTTCTCTTTCAGTCCTTGAACTTCCATTACACACATTGCTTTCCTTCTGTACTAATAGTAGCATTGGAAAAGAAATAAGGACACCTAGGGTCTAGTTCCAAGTTTGCCATCAATTAGCCATATGACCTTAAACAAGCCACTTCAACTGTCTGGGGAATAGGTTCCTCATCTGTAAAATAAGAGGATTGAAGCTATAAGGTCCCTTCTAGCTCTGACCTTCTTTCTATGATTCTGAGGTTGTGCTTCATGAGGATAAAAAAGATGGAGAAAAAGTGTAAAAGAGAAAGACTTATGCTATCCATTTTTGTCTTTTCTCTCATTTAATCCTCATGACAAGCCTATGTCCTAACCTCATTTATACACACACACACACACACACACACACACGTGCACACACGCACACACATGTGTTTATGTGCATGGTTATGTACATCTATCATCTAGCTATCCATGCTTATATAATTATATATGTATCATATGCATATGCTTGGATACTTATTTACTTATATGTTTTATACACACAGACATACACACATTACATATATATATATATATTATTTAAAGAAATGTTACATTACCATGTTTAAAAAAACAGAAAAAGAAGATTGTTCATGAAATCATACAACTTCAATGCATACTTGGCTTTTTATAGTCAGCACAGTAGTTCCAAAGTTGTCTCTCTTGTTTGTCTTTCCTTCTGAACCTTTTTCTGTTCTGTGAATATTTTAAAAGTGCTTCATTGATGTTTTTATATTTTTAAAACATGTTTATCTATCATTACCCTCCTCTTCCTACCCTCATTTTTCAACTCTTCCTTGTATAATCATAGTCAAAGAGAATCCACATATTGGCCACATCCATTTTTTTCCTATCTAGTCTATCATTCCTCTGTAATGAGATTGGAAGCGTCTTTCATCATGGAACCTCCAGAGTCATGGTTGTTCATTGTATTGGTCAGAGTTCATAAATCTTTCTACGCTGTTCTTCATGACCGTACTACATTCAGTATATCAACTGTTCTTTTAATTTTACTAACTTTATTCTGTATCAAATCATATCAAGCCTCCCCATTTTTTTTTGTGAATCCATCCCTTTTGTCGTTTCTTGGGGGAATATAATATTTCATCACAAACACATACTGGAATTTGCCCTGACATTTTCTAATTCAGGGATTCTGTAATTTCAGTCCCAATCCTCACACGAAACCATTTAAATCTCAAAAAAATTGAGCAGCTAAATGGTACACTGTGGACAAAAGATGACATTTTTCGACCTAAAATGGAAAATTTAAAACATGATGTATCCTTTTTAGAGAAATCATTCCCTTTTTTATTCAATCCTTATGTCCATTGCCTCTCAGTAGAGGGGCAGAACTAATAAAAACTTATGTCATCCCCAGTGCAGCTATAATATTGGTATGTAAAGCACTATCAATTTCATTTCAGGGAATCACAGGAGTCCTGAAAGCTGATGTATAAGTAGTGCACTTAGAGTCATGCTTCTCGTGTGTTGGCCGCCTTCTCTAGATGTTGCTGGCTCAGTAGATAGAGCATTGGTCCTAGACTAGAGCCAGGAAAAGCTGAGTTTAAATACAGCCTTAGATATGCTAGCTATATGACTTTGGGAAAGCCATTTAACATGTTTTTGCCTCAATTTCTTCATCTATAAACTGAGGATAATAATAGCACTTAACTTCTAGGGTTGTTGTGAGAATCAAGTGAGATAATAATTGTATGGTGCTTAGCACAATGTCTGGTACGTAGGAAGAGCTATATAGATGTTAGCTATTATTTTTAAGTATCCTCTCCACTCACACAGATACTACCTTAATTTTGGCCCTTGCCATCTCTCAGCTAGATTGTTACAATAACTTCTAACTGATCTCTCTGCCTCAAATCTACCCTCACTTCAGTTTATCCTTATCAGCTACCAAGCAATTTTCCTTGAGATCAGATCTAACCATGATGCACCACTACTCAATAAACTCCAGGGACTTCTTATTGACTCATAGATAAAATAAAACTCTGCTTAACCTTTTAATACCTTCACAACCCTGCCCCAATCTATATTTCTAGGTTCATCACATATTATTCACCTTCCCTCACATCACCCTCCCTGTGATCCAACCAAACTGACTTCTCATATATTTTTTCACATACACCATTTTAAAACCCTGATCTTAATGCTTTTACGCAGACCATCCCCATGCTTGATTGAAGCACCCATTTTATTTCTAGCCCATAGAATTCTTTTCTGTCTTCAATACACAGCTAGATTAGTACCTTCTACAAGAAGTTTTCTTAATTATCCACCCCCAACAGCTATCACTTTCCTTATTGTCTCTTACTCAACAGTGGATAGAGCACTGGGCCTGGAGTCAGGAAGACCTGAGTTCAAATCTGCCCTCAGATACTTACTAGCTGTGTGGTACCCTGGGGAAGTAATTTAACCTTGTTTCCCTCAGTTTCCTTATCTGTAAAATGAGCTGGAGAAGGAAATGGCAAATCACTCCGGTATCTTTACCAAGAAAACCCCAAATGGTGTCATGAAGAGTCAGACTGAAACAATTCAATAACAACATTTATTTGTGTTTGTCATCTTTATATTTATTCTGTGGGAACATATGCTTAAAAATATCTATCAAACTATTTTTTCTCCTCATTAGAATATGAGTTCTTTGAGAGGGGAGATTGTTTCTTTCTTTATATCTGTAAACCTAAAACTTAGCACAATGCCAGGCACTTTGTAGGTGCCAAGTAATAGTTTACCAATGGATTAATCCCATATTAGGATTCAGCTTTTTCCTTTATCTTCAGACTACTTCATTTTAGTTTGAGAGCTATAGAAACTTAATGAATAATCACACGATGATAGTATTTAGAGCTAGAAAATTACTCTTCTGTGGAAAATAACCAGTATATAGAGCAACGTTAAGCACT
This sequence comes from Phascolarctos cinereus, assembly GCF_003287225.1. Lineage (NCBI taxonomy): Eukaryota > Metazoa > Chordata > Mammalia > Diprotodontia > Phascolarctidae > Phascolarctos > Phascolarctos cinereus. The sequence goes on along the minus strand of NW_027555958.1, from coordinate 147,496,105 downwards.
GTCATTTCAAAAGTTTATGTCAGAGGTGGTACATGTTATCTCAATTAAACCCCTCATTTTAACTATGGAGAAACTTGGCCATAGTGAGTTACATGATCAAGATAAATTAGTAAGCTAGTGGCTGTGTAAGAACTTGAATAAAGATTTACTGAGTCACAACCCTAATGTTCTTGCCTCATGTTATATTTCATCTCTTATAAGCACAGAAGTCTGGGGCTATACAATCTATGGTAACTTTGAATAATGAAAATGTTAAATAATATTTACTTTATGCAACTTAAGGAAGCACATATATATGTAATCCATTTTAGAAGATGTTCCATAAAACTTACATGCAGTAAATTATGTGTGTGTGTGTGTGTGTGTGTGTGTGTGTGTGTGTGTGTGTGTTTGAATTCTGTGTTTGTTTCGTTTAGCTTTAAAGGAAGAAACAAGGACTTTGGTTTGTCCAAAGTCCCACAGCTGGTAGAGTAGGAATTTCAATCCAGCTCTTCTGGGTGTTAAAGGAAAGCCAACATGTTTGCAAATTCCTTGCAGAGCATGGTACAATAGAAAAATAGCAAACTCTTCCCAAAGTCACAGGAAACAGAACAATAAATGTCTCTTGACACAGCTGGGGTGCTAACCTTGACTTTAGCAAACAATGCAAGTTCATATTTTGCAATGCAAATCATTTGTTTTCCTAAAAATGTGTCTGCAGGAAGGAAAAGATCTCTAACTTCCTACTCTTCCCATTGAGTATCTCATTCTGGGTTGAAGGTTTAATCCAAAAATACATAGAGTTGCTTTTTAAAATCTATTCTCTGTGGTGAACTTAGATCATTTGTGTAACCAAGTTTATAGTCTCTAGGCATAATAAATTACAAGAAACTTCATAGGATGGAGCAATTGTTAGAATTTAAAATATTTGGTTTCATGCTTAATGAACAGCTATCTTAACCACATTGGAAGACACTTGAGGACAGGAGCCATGTCTTAGGTTTCTTTGCATCACAATGCTTGACACAGAGTTTCATAGGTTGGAGTTTCTCAAAACATATTTGTTGATTAAGTAAGAAATTTGGTTGGAACAACTTGAGGTGTGGAGAAGAAAAAAAAACAACCCTGAAATTGTTCACATCTACATTGGTTCTTCACCACCACGCTTCTTCTGTATATTGTTTTTGACTGCTTAGGACGAAGGTTGAGGCTGGAGAATAAGGAATAAGAGTGGAATAATAACTACAGAAAAAAAACCCAGGCAGATTTTGTTTTCTTTTTCCCCTGCCAAAAAACTGCTGCTGTGGTGAGAAACGAAAAAAAAAATTAGTTTCAATTTTTCATTGCAATATTTAGTTTCAATTACAATGTTACATATTACATACAATATTACAATACAATTATAATATTATATTACAATATTTAGTTTCAATTTTTCATTATAATATTTCCATATTTGCCACAATACTTCACCTTTATAGAACACATTAAAGTTTATAAAGTGACTTCTATATGTTTTCTCATTTGGTTCCCTAGAACATGTGATCTGTGAGGTAGATGCTATTACTCCCCTCCTATTTCTCATTTTACATATGAGGAGGCTGAAAATTAGAGAGAGTAAATAACTTGCTCTGGGTCAACACAGACCAAGTTCATCGAACCCTGGTCTTTCTGACTCCCAAATCCAGCACTTTATGTGCTAATAAATGCACAGCTCCTCAAACTAATTCCCTTGGTATTTGTGTGCTATAAGCATCTATCAAATGAATGATCTTTTTATTGGCAAGCATTCATATGAACTCATCTGGGTTATTTGCAACAGCATCATGTAGATGAAACATATGGATGATTGACTTATTTTTGTTTTTTTTTGAAATCATTAATACCCACCTGTATGGAATGGTATGGGTTTCTTATTTGCGGATTTTCCCTTTGACATAGAGATAGGAGGAACTCAGGACCAAACTCTTAGATAAGAGCCTAGCTGCCAGACACTGGGGACAGTTTCCAAAAGTAACTGTCACCCCTAGCAACCTAAGTGGCTCAACCTTGTTCCAAAGTTTCAAACATATATTAATGAAACTAAGAATCCCTTAGTTTTTTAGAAACATAAAGATAGGAAGCATATTCTTTGTGGCAGGCCTTGCATTATGGGTGTAAGCTTCTGTGGAACCCTAGTATATGCTACTCTTTCTTAGAGACATCTAAGTGATGCAGTATATAGAGTACTGGAGCTGGAATCCAAAGACCTGAGCTCAAATCCTGCCTTAAATACTTACTAGCTGTGTGACCCTGAGCAAATTATTTAACCTGTCTGCCTCAGTTTCCTCATCTATACAACTATGTCCTAGAATTGTGAAAATCAAATGAGATAATATATAAATGTTAACTATTATTATTGTTATCATTTATTATTATTTCTTACACACCATATTGGAAGCTCAGAATCTTCTGTGGGTGCTATCTATAACAGAAGCCCACAGAAGGGAAGGGGTATTCTGCTATTTGAGGTAGTCAACACATCTACTACTCCCCTCTCCCCCACAAACAAGGTACAGAAGACCAATTGGGAATGAGCTTATATGTAGGCATGTTCTGAAACACCAGCATTCCCAATTCCACCTTGAAGTTTGAGGCCAATAAATCTAGTAGTGCTCTATTGTTGGCTGTCACTCCAATTTATGCCACATTACAATAGTCTCCTAATCTTGTTCATCAAAACTCCCTGCCTTAGATACCACTGTCATACTTGCTATACTTTGCCTGTAACTTTCATCCCTACTCTAATCAGCCTATTCCAATTTGGTTTACCTAGTCCATTTCCCATTCCAGTCCTTTGAAATTGCTATTCTACTATTAACAGGGAAGGTAGGTGGCACAGTGGATACAGCACTGGGCTGAGAATCAGGAAGACTCAGCTTCCCTGAGTTTAAATCCAGCCTCAGAAATTTACTGGCTGTGTGACCCTGAGCAAATCACTTAACACTATTAACCTCAGTTCCTCATATCTAAAATGAACTGGAAAAGGAAATGGTAAACCACTCTACTAACTTTACCAAGAAAACTCCAAAATAGGGTCATGAAGAGTTGGAAAAAACTAAAATGACTGAAAAACAAAGGGAAAAAACAACTCTTAACACCCTCAGATATTTCAATCAACATCTTTCTCTCTGCTTGTTCTGATTGAAACCTGGCTCTTTTCCAAGGATATCCATTGCAATATATTCCATTCAGAATTATGCCATTTCCACTCCTCCTACTCACAGGATTTGTAAGATGACATGGCTTACTCTTTAACCGCCACCACCACTTGTATTCTAGACCATTCATTCTACTACCATCATCAACCATTTTCCCTTTGAAACCCACATAATCTGTCAAAAAACCCTCTCACTATCTTGTCACTGTTATGTAACAGTAACCAGGTCAGTTGCTCAGCTCTATCAAAAATTTAGGTACCCGATGAAGACAATATGGTGGAGCAAAAGCAGCATTGCCAACACTCCCATCCTCAAATCAAATTTTGGAGCAGCAGAACAAACAAAAAGGTCAAAGTGAAGCTTCTTTTTTTCCTAACCTAAAACAATTTAGGAAGACAACAGAAGAGATCTATGACACTGGGGTAGACATTGGTCTGGAGCACTGCAAGGCAGCACCAATTGTGGCTTTGAAGGCTGCTGTGACAGTGGCAGTAACAGCAACACCTTTAGGAGCTCTTAGACTAGAAATGATAAGGAGATCCAACACCTGGTCAGAAAGAAATTAGTGGGGACCCATTGCTGGTACTGGGTGTAACTGGCATTGGTTGGTAACTATATCACCCATAAGCAGTTATGGCTTACAGTGCTAGATCAAAGAAGGGCATTTGTGGTCTATCAAAAGGAGTAAGGGTCCTGGTCGCAGTTCCAAAGCCAAGGGGAGTACTGCTGCTAAGCCTTGTAGTTGCTCAGGAGCACAGAGACCCTTCCTCAGTAAAATCAGAAAGCAGGAGAGTGTCCACACCTTTCCCTAGATCACACCAACTTGGAAACACCCAAAACTAGCAGGTACCATAATTAGCTCTGAAAACAGCAGCAAAAAAGTCTGAAGCCTAGGACAGTGCCTCCCCACCCCTAGATGAACAGAAAGTCAAGAAATAGACTAGAAAATAACAACAACAAAAAAATTTGACCACAAAAAGCTGATATGGTGGCATGGAAGACCAAGACATAAACTCAGAAGAAGACAACAAGTGAAAACAGCTATGATCAAAGCTTCATAAAAAATGCTAATTGGACCAAAGCCCAGAAAGAATTCTTGGAAAAGTTAAAGAAAGATGTGAGTGGTGGTGGAAAAGGGGGGGGGTGAGAATGAGAGTGATGCAAAAATAATTATGAAAAGAGAATTAACAGCTTAGTAAAAAAAAAAAAAGCAAAAAAATACAGAAGAAAATAGTACCTTAAACATAGAATTGGCCTAATGGTAAAACAGGTACAAAAGTTCACTGAAGAAAAGAACTCTTTAAAAAGCAAAATGAACCAAATGAAAAAAGAGGTACAAAAGCTTACTGAGGAGCATAATTCCTTAAAAATTAAAATTGGATAAGTAAAAGCCAATGACTCCATGAGACATCAAGAAGCAATAACAAAAAATCAAAAGAATGAAAAAATTGAAAAAAATGTGAATTATCTCATCAGAAAAACAAATCACCTTGAAAATAGTTTGAGGCAAAATAATTTAAGAATTATTTGAATACTTGAAAGCCATAATGAAAAAATGATATCACATTTCAAGAAATTATCAAGGAAAATGTCTCCAATGCCTTAGATCCAGAGGGATAAATAGAAATTAAAAGTATCCACCAATCACCTCCTGAAAGAGATCCCAAACTGAAAACTCTCAAGAACTTTGTAGGCAAATTCCAGAACTCCTATGTGCAAGCAGCCAGAAAGAAACCATTCAAATCTTGTAGAGCCACAGTCAATATCACACAAGATTTAGCAGATTCCACATTAAAGGAATACATTTTGTAAGGCAAAGGAGCTAGGAAAACAACCAAGAATTACTTACCCAGCCAAATTGAGTAGGGCACAAATGAATATGTTGTTTACAAGTGATATGCTTGAAACAGAAAAGGCATAGACAAAGTCAGAATAAAGGACTGAAGATCTTATATCCTTCAGTGACATAGAAAATGCAAGGGTAGCAATCATGATTTCAGATAAAGAATAGCAAAAATTAACCTAATTAAAAGAGATGATTAGGGAAAATACATTTTACAAAAGATACCATGGACAATGAAGTAATATCAAAAATTTTATAGTAGGTTTCTCTGACAAAGGCTTCATTTTTCAAATACATAGTGAACTGAGTCAAATTTATAAAAATAAAAGCCATTCCCCAATTGATAAGTGGTCAAAGGATATGAACAGGCAGTTTTCAAAACATGAAATCAAAGCTATTTACAATCATATGAAAAAATACTCTAAATCATGATTAATGAGAGAAATCAAATAGGTGTGCCACCTCACAGCTATCAAAAATGACAAATGCTAGAGGGAAAAAGGGAAAAATAGGTACACTAATAAACTGTTGGTAGAGTTGTGAACTGATCCAACCATTCTGTATGAAAAATTGGAACTATGCCCAAAGGACTATCTAACTCTGTGTACCCTTTGACCAGTAATACCACTACTAGACCTGTACCCCCAAAGATATCAAAGTAAAAAGAAAGGGACCTATATGTACAAAACATTTATAGCAGCTGTTTTTGTGGTGGCAAAGAATTGGAAATTGAGTTGATGCTCATTAATCAGGGAATGGCTGAACAAGTTGGACATGTATATATGAGTACTATTATGCTATAAGAAGTGATGAGGAGTTGGTTTCAGAAAAATCATGGCGAGACTTATGTGAACAAGGTGAAGCAAAGTGAAATGAGAATGAACACTTATATGAGCACTTAATCATATGAGCAAAGTGAAGTGAGAAGAATTGGGAGATCATTATGCATATTAACAGCAATGCTGTAGCGATGATCAGCTGTGAAAGACTTAGCTACCCTTATCACTACAGTGATCCGAGGTAATTCTAAAGGACTCACAATGAAAAAAATGCTATCCACATTCCAGAGAGAGAACTGATGAATTCTGAGTACAAATTGAAGTATAGTTCTCTCTCTTTCTTTCTTTCTTTCTTTCTTTCTTTCTTTCTTTCTTTCTTTCTTTCTTTCTTTCTTTCTTTCTTTCTTTCTTTCTTTCTTTCTCTCTTTCTCTCTTTCTCTCTTTCTCTCTTTCTCTCTTTCTCTCTTTCTCTCTTTCTCTCTTTCTCCTTTTCTTTCTTTCTCTCTTTCTTTCTTTCTTTCTCTCTTTCTTTCTTTCTTTCTTTCTTTCTTTCTTTCTTTCTTTCTTTCTTTCTTTCTTTCTTTCTTTCTTCCTTCCTTCCTTCCTTCCTTCCTTGTAATATGGCTAATATAGAAATGTGTTTTACATGATTTCACATGTATAATTAATTGAAATGATTTTGCTTGCTTTCTTAGTAGGTAGGGTAGGTGTGGGAGGGAGAGAGAATATAGAACTCAAAATTTAAAAAGAAAACAATGTTAAAAATAAATACATAATGATTTTATCTTTTGAAAAGCACATATCAGAATCCACCTGTCTTCTATTAAGACAAACATTAAAGGAATTTCAAAAAAAAATAATCTGTGGTTCTTAAACTTTACTGCAGAGTTGCTTTCATTTTGCCATATTAACTCTTCTCTCAGTAGTATTTTCATCTCATTACCTGGCAATCTTCATGATGTCAGCTGCTAAGGAACCAGTGATGCAGAGTTCTTGGTGATCATAGGTGATAGCTCTGCAAGCATGAATAAAGCACATAATAAAGTACAGTCAATAAAAAATAAACAAATGGTGAATTTCTATATGCTGGGGACAGATTTAGGAAAATTAAAAATTGATTTTGCCCATATTAGTTATGTCTTCAATTCAATAAACCTTTGTTGAATAACTATTATATGCTAGGTATAATCATTTTTAAAATTAGAAAAGACAGTGTAGTTACTTCTAAAAAGCTCCTTTATGCTTATTATCCTCCTCTCATCCTCACTCCCTACTCCCCTAGCTTTCTGAGAGAATTTTGTTGTGTTAAAAGAATGACTCACACTGATAAGGCATTATAAGGCCAAGAACTTCAGGTGGAGTAGAGGAAAAAAGGGAGATGTCATATCATAGCTGTGACACACAGGATGTGCAATGGCTGGGGGGGAGGGCTGGGGGGGATAGAGAGGGGATGGCAAATATCTACAAATCTGTGATGCAATTTAAGAATGTCAGGAAGTAGCTTATTTGTCTTGAATAGATAAAGAGAACATCCTGGTCTTATCCTGAGGAACTACTGATGAGTATAGTTATACTATTCTTACTCTCTGTTCTATATTCAGGCATGAAGTTTGGACCAAATTCAGTTTTGGGAAGCCTGGCCACTAATGAGGGGGAACAGGAGACTTTATCGTACTTTTTGGTTTGTTAAGGCCCCACACTGTACCTAGGACAGTCTTATTTATGGATCATGTCTAGGAATTCCCCCAAAAAAGGTGGTAGTAAAAGAAAAGAAAAGGTACTTGACTTGCAATATAAATTAGATATCGGGCATGTAGGGCAGCTAGGTGGCACAGTGGATAGAATGCTGGGCCTGGATTAAGGAAGACTCAGCTTCCTGGGTTCTGATCTGTCCTCAGATACTTACTAGCTGTGTGAACCTGGGCAAGTCACTTAAACTGGTATATCTCAATTTCTTCATCTGTAAAATGAGCTGCAGAAGGAAATGGAAAACCACTCCAGCATCTTTACCAAGAAAACCCCAAATGGGATCAAGAAGTATTAGACACAACTGAAAAATGACTGAACAACACAGGAGCAGGTAATTTATCCCTATGCACAAAATAAAAGCTAAACATTGGACCTTCACAAATATGTATTCAACAAAAATGTACTTAAAGCAAGATCAAAGAAAAATGATAAATCTTGTTACAATCTACTGAGAGGCTAATACTTAAAATTTGGTGGAACATAAATCAATTTGTAGAAGTACCACTCAGACATTTTACATTTTGTCTTGGTACTGCACTGCCCACACCACTCCAATAGATGTAATAGCCTTGGGTAATTATTTTTTTTTTGCTGGTAACCTTCTCAATGCATAATAGCTTCCTGCTGCCAGGACTCTCCTGCGTCTTCTACCACCAACCATTCATCTAATTGGATCCAGAACTCTGGACAGCTTGAACTCACAATGTGACCTCTATGCATATACACATGTACATCAAAGACGATATTGTGTCATCTATCTAGGAGTGGAAATACAAAGCAGGAAAAGCCAGCAGAGGCCCAGACACAAGCTTGCCTAGGTAAGTCCATGCTCCATGTCTAAGTGGTGGTAGAATGGGGGAGAGGGAACCATCTGTCTGTCCCCCAACTCTCTGCATAGGTGAGAAAAAGGCAAAGAGAATTTGCCACACAGAAACGTCACACCCCAAAAGCCTGAATCAGCACTCTGCTCTTTTAACTCATATAACCCCAGTACATTGCAGCTATCATGTGTTAGAAGGGTTGACCAAGGTTTGTCATCCCATGCTAAAATTAGAGGTCCTTTCAACATTGGGCCACTAACGGCTGAAAGCAGGTCTTAAAGAGACAAAATAGCCAATGGAACAAAAAAATGTACTTCTTGTTATGCAATGGGATGGCAACTCCATAGGGTGGGATGACACATGATATACTGTGCATGGAATGACCTAAGGATTATAGGAAGACTACATTCTCATGGTATATGCTAGAGCAAGAGAGAATTGAGAGTATGATTAAAAGAGAGTATGATTAAAAGTATGAGATAAAAGAGTATGTTCACTGTAAGAATTTTCCAAGTGTAAATATGAAAAGGAAGCCTAGGGTACTGGATTGAGTGCTGGCCTTGCTATCATATCCAGATTCATATCTTGCTCATATCATATCCAGGACCCAGGTTCAGATCTTGCTTCTGACATTAATTTTGTAGTTACTGCCAATCCATTTAAATTGAATTTCAGGTGGTACTCTCAATTATAACTTATTGAGATATGATCTGTTTTGCACATGGTTTAAATCACTAGTTCTCATTAAGTATAGTGATTAACACAATGTATTCCAGGACAAGTGTGGTGGTGCTACAGACCCTTTCCTAAGTATTGAGATCTGATCTGAGAGAAACAGAACAACCTGGGTAGAGCAGTAGTAACGGCTCCTGCTTACACACCTGTGCTCTTATGGAAGGTAAATAATAGCAAAGGAAGCTACTATAATAAGCTATTAAATAAAGTTATGGCTTGGAAGGGGGATTACTGAATGAACTAGGTTATGGAGTTTTCATGACAGTATGATAATACTAAGGTTTACCAAGATCTTTCCTTTCAACAGCCCTATGAGTTTGGTAGTTCCAAGATTACTATGCTCATTTTAGGAACCACAAGCTTAGAAAGCAGGATGTAGTAGTGGATTGGCAGCTGGCCTTATATCCAGCAAGACCTGAGTTCAAGTTCAGTCTCTGACACATATTTTCTGTGTGACCCTAGATAAATAACTTAACATCCCACTGACCCAGATAACTGTAAAACAAAAAGTTATAGAGAAGGTGCTGACCTACATTGGTAGAGGACACTATTTCTTGTGAGCTCCCTAATCCACTGAAATCATAGGTTCCATCCCAATCCTCCACTTCTAAGGCTTAGAGACTTAAAACTCAGAGAAATTAGATTCAACAATTTGTTCTTCTGAGTCCAAGAAAATCTAGCAGATTTTCTCTAGCACTGCATTAAAGGAGGGAAGAAATTGAAGGTCCTCACAAAGCAAATTCTTTTTAATGAAACCAAGAGCTCAGTTTTGGGGCAAAAGTTTCCTGCTAGAAGTTGATTCAAGACAGAATGTTTAATTTGATTTCAACAGCTAGCCACCACTTATCACCTCAGGGACTGACCTCCCAGGTTGAGATAACAAAGTCTGGAATGAAGTCAAAATCATCTGAAGTCAATTAAGTCTTTGCATGAGTTAGTTACTTGAGGGAATCTGCAGTTGTGGAAGAAGCTTGTCCCTGAACTTATCTACCTGAAGCTGTTCTTGGGTTACTAAGCCTATCTAATGCTAACCAATATTTAAATGGCAGAATTCTTAAAGTACTTTATAAAGAACATTTCATAATGGTTGAGGTTTTTAAAATTTTTAAATGCATAAATAAAGCCATCTGAAAGCTAACCCAAATATGTCTGTCCCTAAATTTGAAGATGTAATTTATATTTTTAAAATAACATATTTCCATATTAATCATGTTGTGAAAGAAGAAATGGAACAAAAGAAAAAAACACAAAAAATTAAGAAAGTGAAAATAGTAAGCTTTGATCTGCATTCAGACTCCAAAAGTTCTTTCTCTGGATGTGGATAGCATTTTCCATCATTAGCCTTTTTGAATTGTCTTTGAAGCAATTGTCATTGCTGAGAAGAGCTAAGTCAATAATAGCTGATCATTGCATAATGTTGCTGTTACTGTGTACATTGTTCTCCTGGTTCTGCTCACTTCACTTTGCATGTAAGTCTTTCCAGATTTTTCTGAAATCTTCCTGCTTGTCATTTCTTATGGAACAATAGTATTCCATTACCTCTATATATACCACAATTTGTTCAGCCGTTCCCTAACTGATGGAAAACCCCTCCATTTCCAACTCTTTGCCACCACAAGAAGAGCTGCTACAAGTATGTTTGTACATTTGAGTCCTTTTCCCCTTTTTTTATGATCTTTCTGGGATAAAGACCTAGTAGTGGTATTGTAATTGATGTTTTAAAACATTCAAGCCAGACAGCCATTCTCAATCACAGTGGACTGGTTCAGGCCAAAGAGAGCTGACTGGTCTTCTTTCTATATTTCTCTTAAACTATGGAATGGCACCAAAGGGCCAAAGGAATTGTAGAAAGTAACTGAAATAAAAAGTAAAAGATAGATATAGAAAAAGTTACAAAAAGTAAGCTTGACTACAAAGAAGAAATATGAAAAGATACCCCACTCCAACACTTTACAGAGTCCACATTGAATGTAATTTCACATTTCTTAAGATACTGACTAGTTTTACTTAATTTGTTTTTTCTTTTCACTTTTTCTATTTTAATTTTTTTTTATAAGGGATGGCTCTTGAGGGGGTTAGATACAGGTGGTGTAGAAATAGATACATATTCATTCTATTAAAAAAACCTAAATGATACTTTTTTTCAGTTTAGTTGAAGAAGTTTCTGGTCCTCTTGATAAAGTATTTTTGAAACTGTTTTGTCGTCCCTTTCTTGACCCTGATAATGATCCCTTGATTTAAAAGCTGAAGTGATACCTTTATTGTGACCCGACCAAAATAAAGAGTATCCAAAGAGCTGGAATAAAGGCTAATTTTCCAGCAAAATTATGCAAGGTTTCTTCCCTTTCAAAGACCTTTCACAGCGGTATGTTGCCCCTCCCCCCATCACTATCCCAGTTTTCTTTGCTCTGACTACAGCTTTTTCTAGTGAAATCCTTTAGTTGTTGCTTCCCTTGGAATAAAAAAGCCTTATTAGTTCTAATTCAAATAATTTGTACTACTTATGGAGAGAGTATGTGCTGGTTGAATTTTTTCTATTAAAAGTTGGGAAAATGAAAAGAACTTTCAAGACTTTTTCAATAAATTTGCAAAAGTTACCAAATTCAGGAAAGAAGAAGATGAACAAAATAAATCTGTAAAGTACATGAACCACCTAGCTTCTTCTCCTTTTAAAATCTGCGCAAGATTTGTGCAAGAGTCTGAATTTGAAACTTAGGGGTTAATAAATTTCATGTTCTCTGTTGATCTATACAAGTATCATAGGCTAATTCTTACTGAGTGTAGCAACTCAGGCTTTGCTGCATCTAAAGTTTCATGTGTGGCACTAGACACAGAGAATGGGATAAAGGGATAGAGAAGAAGGAATATAAGCAGATAATAGAAAAGGAAACCCTTCCTCTGCTTCACATTTTGTTGTTGTGACTGTTGGTTCAGGAACAACAGGGATGTGAGGGAAAGGAAGGAATTATTTTTACTTTCATGAACACATACTTTGAAATCAGAAATAAAGTTCTGAGTTTTGAAGTCCATTAACTCATTACATGGAAGATACAATAAAACACTTCCTAAGTGCAGATTACCTATCTCTATAATCAATCTGTATGATGTTTGGCAAGTCATGGAGCTCTCTGGGCCTCAGTTTCTTCAACAATAAAAACTGTGGGTTGGGCAGGATAACCTTGAAAAATCTTTTCCATCTTTAAGTATATGCTCCTATGAGCTATCTCTTACTCCTACTACCTATCTCTTACTCCTACTACCTTCGAGATATATATATATATATATATATATATATATATATATATAAAATATTTTATTACTATATAATGATTTTATATTTTATTTTATTAGTATATAATGATTTTATTATATTTTAGTTATATTTTGGTTAGGATTTATAGGCAATGTTGCATTGTTTCAAGACCAAGTCAGAAAATAATGTGTAGGTTTAGGGAAGGAGGGGATGTGAGGGTGAGAAGAAAAGAAATTTCCCTATTTTCATCTTAGCAGAGCAATTTTGACAAATGCATTTGGTTCTGGCAGTCAATCATTTATAGCAATTCACATATTGTAGGTGATTAACTTTAATGTTCTATTAGGAAAAAACCATGAGTGGAGAAATTTACTTTGGGATCAAATGCAGAAATGGAAAAATGATTAATCTCTTAAGTGATCACACAGACTAAATTTTGTAAAGGATTCCCAGAGGGAACACCCAAAGCTATTATTAGATTCAGTTCTCTACCCAGACGAACAGTGGAGGATCTTGGGGCCCAGAACCCTAAGGATGAGATTCCCAAATCAAGAAAGCAGTCCAGGAAACATTCACAGAAAGGCTGGAATCATAGACTCAATCTCTATTGCTCCCAACTTGGTCATCAGTTCCCAGGTTGTCCCGACTAGATCAGTGGAAGAATGACTAAACAGACAAAAATAAGGAGTTATTATGAGGCTAGTGATGCCCAAGACAACTCGGAAGAGGAGAATAACTCCAAAATACAAACAAAGCCTCAAAAAAAACCCCTAGTTTGTTCACAAGATCAATTAGATTTCCTAACAGAAATTATGCAGTTAACAAAATCAGTATTGAAATATTAAAAATGAAATGAGAACAACATAGAAAAATAGAGAAAAATGGGAACTGTGAAAGAAAGATTTGGAAAGAATGAATAGTTTGGCACGTGAAGTACAAAATGTTAACGAAGTAACAGACACTCTAAAAATTAGAATGGGCAAACAAATTTAATGATTACATTGGACAACAATAATTTTTTTTAAAAGTTGAGTTTAAAAACATTAATAAAATATAGGTATCCTATATAAAAAAAACTGACCCAGAATATAGATCAATGAAAGGTAATTTAAGAATCACTGAAGTACATGAAAGTTATTATCAAAAAAAAGCCTAGACATCATTTTTCATGAAAGACAAGTGCCTAGATCTCTTCAATCCACAGTAGAAAATAAAAGTACAAAAAGTCTGCTGATCACATCCTGAAAGAAATTCCAAAATGAAACTCCAAGGAATATCATAGACAAAATCCAGAACTTTCATGTCAAGGAAAAAATATTAAGTAGCCAGAAAGAATGGTTTTAAGTATCAAAGAACCACAGTCAATATCACTCATGATTTAGCAGTTAACACTTTGAAAACATGGGGAGCATGTGATACAATATTTGTAAAGTCAAGTTATAAGTATATAACCAAAGATAATTTACTCATCAAAACTGAGTATAATCCTACATGTTTATAAGGGGAAGGTAGAATGGACCTTTAATGAAACAAAGGACTTCCAAACAGTCTTTAGGAAAAACACCACAGCTGAGTAGGCACTTTGAAATAAAAATATAGGAGTAAAAAGAAATGCACACAAGTAAAGTGATCATTTAGAAAGACTTTGCAAGGATGAAGTGTTTGCATTATAATGGGAAGGAAGCCTTTGATTAAGCATACCCTGAGAATCATACTGTTCAGACAGGTCATAGAAAGAATCAACTAAGATAAAGGGCTTGACAGTGATTTTTGTTATATTGACATAATTTCAATAGAAGAAAGGAAAGTGAGAAAGAGAAAACATACACAGGGAAGAAAAGAATGCAGAGGAAACATCTCATATAATTGAGGGCACACAGGTAGAAGTCTATAGAAAGCAGGAAGGGGTGAGGGGAGTGGGTGTCACTTGAACTTCATTTTGAACTGACACAGAGTGAAGTGAGCAGAAGCAGAACTGTTTCTTTTTCTCTAACAACAATGTAAAAATACAGAATTTTGAGACTTAATTATTTGGATCAATAAAGTAATCAATAAAATAGCAATGTTTCCAGAGGACTAACAATTTAAAATACTGCTCACCTTTTGACAGAGAGTAAGTGAGGAGTAAGAAATACAATTTGGGATATGGCCCATGTGAGGATTTATTTTCTTTGACTGAATTTGTTGCAGGGAATTTGTTTCTGTTTTTTTTTCTTTTCCCCCCAGTGGGGAAGAGGGGGAGTGGGAGATAAAGAGCATAGATGCTCATTCATTGAAAAAAGTCATTAAAAATAAAAGAAATAAAAATGAAAGAACTTCAGCTGCAGCATGATAGATTTGGTTCCAGTTCCTCTCCCTTTAATATTATAGACAAAACAATCAGTTGCCAAGGAAGCTGAATACTACTTTAAATGAATGAAAGGAAGCTGCTAAGTTATTTCATTCAGTGATGGTTTACTCAAAATACTTATGCTAGAAAGGTAATTTGATTGAATTTGTAGGAAATGTTGACATGTGCACCACTGGCTGGCAAATTTAAATGAAAACCTTAGGTTGTTCTTTATACGTTCTTGAAAAAATGTCAGCTTATTTGAGAAATACTTGTGGAGAAATTCAAAACAAGAAAGTAGAAAAGAAGCAATTTCTAATCATAGGAAATGTGTCTCTTTTTTTTTGCTCCAAGGAACATGAAGCATCAGGGAATCTTTTGGTAGAAAGCCTGGTTTCTGCATTCTCAAAATCAGGAACTTTCAAACTTGAGTTATCCAAAAGTCAACTCTTGAAGTCTGTGCTAAACAGCAAATCTCTCTTCTCGGCTAGAAGGCTGGATCATGCGAACCAGAGAATTCAAAATCTTTCCTCTTTTACACAGCAGGCTGGGATTTAGAAACAGTGTTCTGAACTCTTCTTTCTAGGGTACATACGTGCACAGGTCTACTATCACTAAGAGCCTCTGCTGTAAGTTGCCATCATCTGGTCTTGGGTAGAACAGGGAGAAAACTGCACATAGGCTGTCTTCCAGAACTCTGAGATATGCAGCTACACTCCAACTGTGTACTGAAAGAGAAAAGATATCCAGGACAGTCAGTGAACAACCCTTGCTTTTATAAACACCAGAAAGAGGCATGAGATTTTCCTTCAGCCAGTCCTCAGGAGATAGCCCCAGTCTCTGAAATCCAATCAATATAGACATTGAACTTGTTCACATTCTGTGTAAAAATACCCTCAAGTCACCACCAAAGGGACGTGTCCTGTAAGTTCATCAAGTTGATTAGAGACTTCAAATTGATAAGTGATTCTCTAGATCACCCTCTCTTAGAAATGCAAATGATATCTACCAAGATTAGCTCCTTCATTCATTCTGATTCATCAAACAGTTGATTAAGTGCCTAAACACCATGCTAACTGCTAAAGGAGAAAAACAACAATAGCAAAGATAATTAAGATTAACTTGCTGCCCTTAAGGAACTTATAAGTAGGAAAGATTAGAGAGACCAATAACAAATAAGCACTGTGAGACTGCTGAATAAAGACACAAATAATAAGTCACAGCAATAAGTGCTTGATAATAATTGCAAAAATCCAAAGAAAGCAGACATCACTTCCAGTTCAGAGGTCAAAGAAGACTTCATAAAGGAATTCTTATTTTACCTGGGCCTTGAAGGGTACCCTAAAATGATTCCTGAAACAAATGCATCTCTGATACTTCAGAATATAAGTCAATTTTTCAAGGACCTGAAACAAATTGAAAAGCTAATCTTTTTCTATCCCCGGACAGTTGAATCATGACAAGGAATAGGGACTGGATAGACCTATGATTTCACTGGTATAAGCAATTTCCTGGTGAGGAAATACACTCTATTGGTTAGTACTCTCTCTACGATTTATAATCTTAGAAGCACTTTGAGAGCCAGCATGTATCAGAGGCAGAACTCAGACCTAATCTTGAGTCTGAGGCCCATCCTCTCACCACTCTACCATGTTGCTTTTATACTTCCAAATTATTAGAAGATTTGACATAATTTTCTTCACAGAACCATGGGATCTCAGAGTTGGAAGCCACCTCAGACTGAGAGCTCTAATACATCTGACAGCTGAACAGGAATCTCCTCTAGAACATTCTCAACAAGTGGATATCCAACTAGCACTTGTAAACCTCTCATGCAGCAGAACAGACTTCCAGATGCAGTCCATTTTAGTTTTGAATAGCTGTAATTGTAATTATTAGGGAGTTTGGGGCTCAAATATGCCTCTCCACAATTTCTGTCACTCTTTTTTAATTTAATTTTTATTTTTTAAATTTAATTTATTTTATTCTGAACTTAAAGATAAAACAAACATTTCATAATATAGTAGAATAGAAAAAAGATGATTGTACATGAAACTGCAAATATGTTATGTACAACTTGCTATTCCTTTTAAATATATAAGGAAGTTGTCATGTAACTTTCTTCCCCCCCCCTCCTTTTCCCCTCTCCCCTGCTCTAAAGATGGCTATCATTACTCTTGTTATTGTTGTTATTTGTCCTTTGTTCCTCAAAGAAGACCATGACATCAAGGAGGTAATGGCATGACATGCAAGTGAATTGGATTTAAGTGAGGGAGGGCTGACCATTACTTTTAATTCTGCTGACTTAGGCCAAGCAGAATAAGTCTAACTCCTATTTCACTTGACATTCCTGCACATACTTAAAGACAACTATTGATTGTGTACTCCTAAGTCTTCTCCTGGTTAGTCATTCCTAGTTCCTTCTTAAATGTGGTATGTTAAGATCATTCAATCAATTATAGTTGGCAGGGGGGATTTGAAGTCATCTGGACTAATCACCACAATTTACAGATGTTGAATCTTGGGCCCAAGGAGATTAGGTGATTTTTCTAAAGTCATTTGGATAGAAAACATCAGAGCCTATCTTCAAAATTAGATTTCAAATCTAGCACTCCTTATATTTGTTAGGAGTGGCTTATTGCTAGCCCTAACTGACAGAAGTATTGCCATATTTGAGATATGACCACCTATGTACCAGGAAGTTCCTATATACCTGACATCAGCTATATTTAGGCAAGGAATTCAAGGCTATACTTATCAGTTTAGCAAATGTCATCTAATCCAGGCATGCAAGGTTAACAAACTTTCCTAATCATGATTCCTTTGTGATTGATAAGGGAAGGAGGAAGAGTGGTAGTCCAGACTACCAGCTGATTGACTACCCCTAAGGTCTCCCTCCCACTAAGTCCCTATGAATTTACAAAGCAAAAACAATTAGAAATAAGGGCAGAGAGCCAGAGATGTGGGCTCTCCATCAAAGAATACATTTTTTTTCTGCAAACGTGAGCACTGTTTCTTGAACTCTTGGGACTATAGAGCTGGGTTACCACATGCATACATACCGATAGGCAATAAACTATCTGATTCATGATGTGTTGAATGCTTATGTTCCTTCTCAGTATCACACCCATAATCTCCAAATACTGCAATACCACTCTGATAAATTTAATAGAATACTGTCAGGTCTAGGATAGTTTGAAATGGGGGGTAAGGGGATGGAAACCAATGTTTTGGTGAAGGAGATGTTCCAAATATTTTAAGTAAAAATGGAATTATGACAAGATTACCAGTTGTACCTTAGTCTTATCCTGCATGCCAGTACCTCTGCATCTTCCTGAAAATTGTCCCCTATTCTAGAAATGTACTTCCTCCCATATCCAATGGTTGAAATCTCTCTCTCCTTTCAAAGTTTAACTCAGGTATGCCATCTGACTAAACACTTTCACAATGCCTCCCACTTGAAAGTTCATTATTTCTTTAGATTATCTTAGAATTCTTTATCTGGTGCTTTCCTTGACCCTTAATTAGATCTACCTTTTAGTGCCACCAGTTGTTCAAATATATTTTGTGTAAATATTTTCATTTGATATTTTCTAATATCTTCTAATACTGAATATAACCTTTAAACTCTCAAATAGAAAGGCTGCTATTTTTCTTGCCTTTTGTACCACAAAGGAGTTATCCTTGTGATAGATGAATAGTTTTACCACTAAAGGAGCTTCAATTACATAAGAGCTGCCCCTGTAATTTAGGTATCATACTGGAGTAAGGATCATTAAACTCTGTCCAAGAGACCCATATTTCTTTAACCTCAGTTTCCACATCTATAAAATGGAGAAGGGTGAATGTGTGTGTGTGCATGCGTGTGGGGTGTGTGTGTGGGGTATGTGTGTGTGTGTGTTGTGTGTGTGTGTGTGTGTGTGTGTGAGAGAGAGAGAGAGAGAGAGAGAGAGAGAGAGAGAGGAAGGAGAGAGAGAGAGGAGGGAGAGAGAAAGTCAGAGAGAGACAGAGACAGAGAGTGAAGGGGAATTCAGTATTACCACAATCAGAATCAAAAACTAAATGAGCTATAAGATGACAGAACAGTGAGACTGATCCTCTTCTATGATAAACCAAGTACATTAAAAATGGATCAGTGGCCAATCCTCTTTGGAAAGGATGGTCTCTTAGGTCTATCCAAACTCTAAAGTGGCCTGATTTGATATTTTCCTTTACTATTTAACTTTTCCTATGACAGTATATCCTAAATATTAATAACTTCTCTTGAATTTTAACTTGATATGAAAATACCTTAACCTCAGCTCCCATTCAGAGCCACAAATAGCAGTGGGGCAATTTCCCAATGTCCCAAGCAATAAAAATTTAGAAGTTATGCATTTGAAATAATAATTTTTAAGAGATTGTACTTTAAATATTTTTGAAACATTTGCATTTTGATAGCATTTGTATTCCTTCAGAAATGTAGAAACAACTGGAGCTTAGCACTTAGGTAACAAAAATAGTTAAAAGAAGACTCTACAAGCTGGCATCATCCTAATAGCTTCTTCATCCTAATAGCAGTTCCACAGGTGAGTTCCTGTACAGCTCAGGCAGTGCTTTGCCAAAACTCACCCTCAGAAGTCTTTTCAGACAGTTCTTTTCAGTGCTTCTTTTTGGTCCCTAATGAAAAAAATAACAAACAAACAAACAAACAAACAAAAACACCAAGAAGCACAAAGCTATCAATTTCTCTTCAGTTCTTGAGTGAATCACATCTGAGACATGATTTGATGAGCCTCAGATTCCTCCAAGAAGACTGATGATTTCCTTTTTCCCCTTTATTTTTTGTTCCCATAATGACAAAATCAGTTGCCTCTTCAGATTCTTAATCTTCACACATTGACTTAAAAAAAGTTTTATCATTGCTTTTGGTTTGTACCTCACTGCTATTTTTGAATATACCCCATCACCTCATAATTGAACTCTCCTGTATAATTAGCTGTAGTTGGAGACACACACACACACACACACACACACACACACACACACACACACACACACATGGATTGTCTAAATGTGGATGATGGCAAGGCACTGATATCTGGAATCTAGATATCTGGAATCTAGCTCACCTCTCTCTAAGGAAGACTTTGGTTTTGCCTAAAAGGGAAAAGAAAAGCGGCCAAAAGCATTACTGCTCTTTTTTCCTCTAGGGTTAAGGGTGTGTGTGTGGGGGGGATTTGGACAAGACAAGAATAATAACTACTTGTCCCTCTAAATATTGTAGATATAGGGTCATGATTATTTTTTTAAGGCTCAGAAACCACAAAGTCACTATTTTACCTGGCTGTTATCCCTTAAAGAGGACAAGATAATTCTGTGCTTATACCTGCAGGCTTAATTCCTTTCCATTAAATACTAGTTCCACAAAAGAAGATCACAAATTATGAATAGTAAGCACACAAGCAAATAAAAAACAGAAATTGGAGTTCTGAAGATGAAAATATACTAGAAAATAATGAGTGAAATATTTCAGCTTAATCCAGACAGAGGACTTGATTTCACTCAATTGGAAATTCCTTACAATCTCTAAGGAAATGATGAATATATTGAGGTATCAGGTTCCCCCTAATGTCTGTCTCATGTATTAGGGAATGAATTTTATTCCCAATATACTTTTTAAAAAATTTCTATATGTCTTAGATACCAGAAGTTTATCAGGACTTGATGTAAAGACTTCCTCCCTCACTCCCACTTTTTAGTTTCTCTTCTTATTTTGTCTGTATTATTTTCACGCACTGATTTTTAGACTAATATTGTTTATTTTCAGAGCTGCCTTTGGTTGCAAACATAAGACAAAAGCAGAACATAGTCTGAACTATCATTTTAACTACTTCAGTTCTATATAGTCAGTATTGCATTCTTTAATGTATATATCTATATTACACATATATAATAGGTAGTATACTTATGTATTATACATGCATATATGTATCATAATTTCATTGATATGACCATAAATAGGACCATTTATTTATCAGACTATATTTTGTTATGAGATTTTCCATGCAGCTTCCCCAGCATATTCTTGTCTATGACCATCTGTGGCCTAGATAGTAATAGATACTGGGCCAATGAATTCACTGGTGTAAACATCTTTCAGAGAGGCATCTCTCTCTACAAACAAATTTAGATTTTGTGGGTATCCAAAGTTCAGTAAGAATATCTTCAGAGCTGGAGTTGCTGCAGCCACTGGAATACATGGAAAATTTAAACAGAATAAATCAATTGGTAAACATTTGAGTACCTACTATTTGCCAGGCAGGCTTCATACCAAGTACTAGGGATACAAAAAGAGGCAAAAGAGGGTCCCTGGTCTCAAGGAGCTCACAATTGGTGGAGACAACATATAAACAAATATATGCAAACAAGTGATATACAAGATAAGTAGGAAATAATCAACTGGGGAAAGGCACTAGAATTAAGAGGAGAGAGAACATTCCAGGCATGGTGACTGGCCAGAGAAAATGTGAGGACTCAAGAGATGGAGTGTCTTATTTGTGTATTAGTCATGAATCCAGTTTCACTGGATTGGAGTATGTGGTGGAGAGTTATGAAGGGCTTTGAGAGCCAAAGAGACAATTTTGTATTTGGCAATAAGGAGGTAATAAAAAATTACTGGAGTTTATTGAGTGGGGGCTGGGAGGGGGAGGATGACATGGTCAGACCTGCAATTCAAGAAAATCACTGGAGTAGGAAGACTCCTGAGGCAGACAGACCCCTTCAAAAGGCAATTGCAATAATCCAGGCATGACACAGAAATACTGATTGAAGGGTGAGTTTACCACGAGTTTCTAGGGACCTTGAACCAAGGACTGGTCCAAGATACTTAGATCTGAGATCTCTAAGTGGACTCTGATCATTGTCCATATTCTGAGTTCACTTGATGACTAATCAGCAGGAGACAAGGGCTACATCTACAGGAGTCAATGAGTTCTCCACTCTCCATGGAATAAGACTGTATGATGTCTTCACTTTATGACTATAATACTAGGGGGAATGCCTGAATAGCTCTTCTTTTCAAACAGCCTCTGGAAGCCTTTGGCAAAGTGAATTTATGGACTGAATTGGGAGGGCAGACCTTGTTAGAAGCAGCAGATGGTCAACTGCTTGGAAGTTTTAATATTGTATCATTTAGATGCCCATTTTATGCAGAAAATGTATTATGAATTGTAATATAAGTGTTTTTCTTCTGGTTTACAAAATATAAAAGTAGATAAAGATCCTAATGGGAAATGGGACAAAACATAAGGCAATTGTGATAGATTTCTGGAACATTTTGTGGTAATTATTCCACATTGCAAACCCTAGATTTTGAAAAGCTAGCAGCCTGAGAAGAAAAAAACAACATAGACAGGTAAGGAACCTGAGCAGTGGTGCTCATCCACCTGTCTCTCTTCTTCTGGTGCTCATAGAAGAGGCAGGTTCATCGTCATAGACCAGCAATAGTTTTCAAGCTGGCTTCACAAAAATCTTACTTTACAGAGAAGGTACCTAACTCCTTCAATATGTGTATGGTTGTCTTGAGTTTTTTTAAGTTTATGAAGTATTGAACAATGGTCCTTGTGTAATGTAGAACATTATTTTATCATTTTAGGTAGTAGGACCCTTTAAGCCATGGAAAGCAGAAATTACTGCTTAATCTTGCCCCAGACCTCTCTCCTCCTAAATCTAAATAATAGTGAAATATTCTCTTGCATAGCTCAGCACAGCCCATACCTCCAACGCAAATGGATAAGAAAGCTTGCAATATAATTGCTTTAGATAATTATGTTTATACCAGAGACCAGAACACCTGGTCTGGTTTGTGTGACCTCTGACCTGTAATGATGGGGTGCTCGGGTGCTTGTACTTGTGCCCCAATTTCTCCCTAGTCTCAGAAACACTGTCTCTGACAATCATCCCCCAGTCCAAGGACACTGTGCCTAGCAATTATTCATGCGTAGGCCTCAGCATGACCCTTATCTCTCTCCCTGGTACAGTTACTCAGAGCTGGGCTGCTCAGGCCCCAGCCCTCAGGTCATGTCTCTGGAAGCCTCCCAATTCCTTAGTAAGAAAGCTTTCCCTTGTTGCAGAGCATTCTCTCATCAAGACAGAGGGAGAGGGGAGTACTTGGCCAGCCCAAGGACTCTTCCTCCTGCCAGACTCTGAAGATCCATACCTCTGTCATCTCCCTCCCTGTTCAGTATACTCCCTGTACTTTCCCATCCATAGACACCCCTCCCCCCCAAGACACCTGCACTTTTGGATTACCTCATCAGTGTTCCTGGCATTTCTTTCCCATGCTCTTTTCCATATAAACCCTAGCTCTACCCCTGATCGGGGCTGCTTGATTTGGGTGTGCATACCCCTTGCAGCTGCGTGTTGATAAATTCACATTTTAAATCATGTCTGGGTCTCGCTCACTGATTTCTCAGTACAACACTTGACAGACATGGATTGCTGTTCTCAGCTTGATATTTTTTAACTTTACTGGAAAAAAAATTAACTTTATTTTAAAGGCTAATTTTTTTTCTTTTTCATTGGATTTTAAAAAAATTTCTAGTTAAGATATACACTCATCCATTAGAATTCTCAAACTTCTCATTTAATTGAGAAATATTTTTATTTCTTTTTTAACATCCATTTTGATTTTTAATTTTTGAGTTTTAGGAATTTAAAAAAATTTCTTTATCTCACTAGAAAACTTAATTCTAGCCTGGAATTTTATGCTCATCTTTCTCAATGGAATTATTTTTTTTCCTGATCCTTCCTGTGCTCCCCATGGGGTTCTAGAAACATGCTATACTGCTTTGCTAATATGGGATTGCTTAAGGTAGTATTAATTGTTGTTAATTAACAGCAATGTAGGCTATGTATTATTGATGACCCTGACGGTTAATTGCGTATTGCATTGAATTCTTTGCGATTGTGTTTTAATGTGCTAATTACTGATGCATGCTTTGCAAATTATCTTTGTATATTCTGTGAATATTTGTTCGGATTTTTACTTCATATGTTTTGCTTTGTTTTTGTCTCTTGGCTTATTTATTACAATTTTAACTAAAATTTATTTCCTAAGCCTGAGACTCTTTCTCTTCTTATCTCTGCCTCCTAACTGCAAGTTAAGGTTCCTTCAAGTCTCAGCTAAAGTTCCCTCTTCTGCATGAACCCTTTCTCTATCCTCCTTAATGCTAGTGTCTTTCTTTAGTTAATTATCTTTAATTTATTCTGCATATATTTTGCTTGTATATTGTTGTTTGCATATTGTCTCTGCTATTAGACTATGAGCTCTGTGAGAGCAGGGACTATTATTTGTGCTGATTTTTTTTATCCCCTGTGCTTAGCATAGTTTCTGGCATGACTTGATAAGTCCTAGTTAACTGACAAATCTGGCATATACAGAATGAATAAGCTTTGTAAAGGCCAGGAGAGAAACAAGTATAATTTTATAACTTTGTAGTAGTAACTCATAACTAACTCTGAAGTAATAAGTACTATGAAGTATTAATTAATAGTATAATAGGGAAGATCTCATTCAGTCTCTTTTTTTGAAAGAAACAGCTGATGCCTGAAAAATTTCTAAATCCCTGATATAATCACAGTAAGAGATTTTTTTTTTTAGGCGGGGTTGCAGGACAGGGGGTTCTGAACCTGTAATTTCATCAGTATAAAGGAGACCAAGTGAAGGTACCTTATCAAGGTATTTTATCAAAAAGGTATTCTATCAAAAAAAGTATTTTACCACTTTAAAGAAAAGACCTTGCTTAATCAATTTGAAAATAGACACAATTTACCAGAGGATAAACCGAACATTTTGATTAAACTCAAAACAAAACTCTAAATGCATAGATTTTGATGGGCTTGGGATCTCCAGAACCACTATGGAATCACAGGCCTAAACTAGGAAAATCCCAAGACAAGAACCTATGGTCTCTTGGAGAAGAACTAATGGAAGCTTGACTCAGTCATTTGACTGAATTACTACAGAACTGGTTATAACCTGAGTTAGACAAAAAAAAGTAAAGTATTAGAAAGACTTAAAGATACTTTTGGTTTTACTCTATTTTTAAAATCAGATTGGGCATCTATATTTGAATAAGCTTCTAGTTATTTTGTTTATTATGCATTCAATTTTATGTATTCTTTGATTTATAGAATTTCTGCTGTAATACTTGGTTGAAAGGATCTGATTTGTTGCTTTTATATTTTTTCTTTTTTTAGTTGTTTGCAAAGGTCATTGATTTGTTCTTTTTCTCTTGTTGATGAAAAGATTTAGAAACAATACATTTTCCCTTCGGGATTACTGTAGCTACATTCCATTTGTTTTATGATGTTATCTCATTGTAATTTTCTTTAAGGAAATTTTTTTTTATTTCTATGAGACATTATTTGAATTAACAATTCTTTCATAATAAATCATTTAGTAATTTTAAATTTTTCCTTCAATAAGCTTTTATTAAATATAGCTTTATGGAATTGTGATCAGTAAAGGAAATGCTTATTATTTCTCCTTTTTTATATTTTTTTCTGAGATTTCTTATGCTATAAAACATGATCAGTTTTGTAAAGACTGTATATATATATATATATATACAGTCTTTACAAAACTGATCATGTTTATATATATATATATACATACATACACACACACACACATATATATATATATATATTTATATATGCTTGCTAAATATGAATTTTGTTCTCTTCCTATTGAGAAATTGCCAAAGATTTATCATCTCTAATTTTTAAAAGTTCTGTTCAGGTCTTTAGATTCTTTTTATTCAGTTTGTCTAGCTCTGAAAGGGATACATTGAAGTATTTCACTATTATAGCTGTATTCTCTATTTCTTTCAGAAATTTTATTAATATTTTGTTTCAGTGTATATTTGTATATGTATATGCATGTGTTTCTTTATATATGTATATATACATACATGCACACATGTGTGTACATAAAGATATAAAGCAAATATATGTAAGTATATGTCCATATTTGGTTCATTGTCTATGTGTCTTTAAGCATGATATGCACTTCCCATTCAGCTCTTTTTGAAATAATTTCTATTTGCATTGCTTCCTTGTTTGAAATCATGATTGCTACCCCTGCTTTTCTTTTTAGTTCATCTGAAACATATTTTATTCTAGCCCCTTAATTTTAAGTCTGGAAATATTTATGTTTCTAGTGTGTTTCTTATAAAGAAGAGATTGTTGGATTCTGCCTGGAAATATATTCTGCTATCCTCTTGCATTTTTTGGGGTATTTTATCCCCCTTATGGCTACTAATTGTTGATTTTTCTTCTGTTTATGCTCTCTTATTTTCCCTCCCTTTTGACCCTGGGGACATTTCTGCTCTTTACAAAGAAGAAAACTAAGCATTGTAGCATATGCTTGTACTTCCAACAACTGAAGAGGCTGAAGTTGGGGGATCTCTTAAGCCCTAGAATTTTGAGATTCATTGGGCTAAGCTAATTGAGTGTCCATTGTATGTTTGACATCAATATGGTAAGTGGTGATGTTTGGGACCAGGTTGACTAGTAATGAATAAACTGGTCTATGTTGGAGGACTTGATAATCAGTGTTTGGATAGGGTTCATGAGTAATGCCTTCATTTCTAGCCTGGGGAAAATAAGGAGACCCTGTCTTAAAAATAATTAAAACTATTTTTTCCTTAAAAAAAGACACTAAAAGAGAAGCAGTTTACTTAATTGACATAAGTGATCTATAATTGAATTCATCTATATAACTGTATTGCCTTTCTTGTCTCCTTCTTGCCCTGCCCCCATAATGGGTTTTTATTAATCCTTTGCTTTTAATCCCACTTCACATTTCATGCTCTCTTGATAGAAATTATTTTTTAAAGTTCCTACTCTCATACCTTTCTTACTTTTCTCTTAAACATTTTCCTTTCCTTTCCTTTTTTTTTAGGCAATTGGGGTTAAGTGACTTGCCCAGGGTCACACAGCTAGTAAGTGTCAAGTATTTGGGCTGAGGCTGGATTTGAACTCAGGTCCTCCTGACTTCAGGGTTGGTTCTCTATCTACTATGCCATCTAGCTGTCCCTCATTTCATTTTCTAAGACCAAAAAAACAGAACAAAGTTGCCCAGAGATCTTCTGTGTCATTTATCTTTCTCTTTACCTCTTCGAAGTTATATAAGTACAAGATTCTTTCCCCTTAGGAAAAAAAAATATTTTGTAATATTTTCAAATTGATCAAAATTAATTATCTTGGTATATTTCTTTTGACTGTCTTTGCATTTCAGCATTTCTATTTATTATGGTATTCTGAGGAGGGACAGGGTCAAAAGAGAGAATAGAATAAATGGGGGGGCAGGATAGGATAAAAGGAAATATACTTAGTTTTTCACAAAGTGACTACTATGAAAGTGTTTCGCGTGACTACACACGTATAACCTGTGTTGAGTTGCTTGCCTTTTCAAACAAGGAAGGGGAGGGAGGAAGGGAGAAAATTTGGAACCTGAAGTTTTAAAAACACATGCTTAAAAAATTGTTTTCACATACAACTGGGAAATAAGAAATACAGGAAATAGGGTATAGAAATCTATTCTGCCCTACAGGAAAATAGAAGGGGAATGGGATAAGAGAAGGGGGGAGAGATAGAAGGGAGGGCAAATTAGAGGAAGGGGTATACAGAATGCATCCATCTTGGGTTGAAGGGTAGGATGAGATGGCGAGAAAATTTGGAATTCAAAATTCTTGCAGAAGTGAATGTTGAAAACTAAAAATAAACAAATTTTAAAAAAAAGGAAGGGCTTGAGAAGTGAATGGAAAGTTCAGAAGTAGAGTCAACTAGGTAAACAGGACCTTTTTTTTTTCACAGTTTATAATAAATTGGGCAAGCATTTGTTGCCTATGATGCCCTGTGAAGATAAAGAGAAACATGTAACAGGTTTTTCCCTCAAAGAACTTACATTCCAAGTAGCATTTGCAACACATATGTAGATAAAGAAATATATAAAGTATGTACAAGTCAATTTCAGGAAGGAAAAAAGAATATTAACAAAATAGAATGAGGCATGTTTCAGAAAAAGCATTTTGTAGAAGATGGCATCTGAGCTGTTTTTCAAAGGAAGTTACATATTCTAAGAGACTGTCAAAGGCAAGAAGTGCAGGATGATAACCTTAGGGAATGAAAGGGTCAAATAAATCTTTCTCACAGATGAGGAAATTTTGACATTTTTGTAGGTGATAGCAAAGGTGCCAGTGGATAAGGAAACTATATGGTTATATGTTAGTAGATCTATCTAAGGAACTTCAATAATGGGAACAGTTCTGGAGCTGTAAAAGCACTTTTGTAAGTGTTTTGAATTTTAATTTGTGGAATGTGTTAATTACTGATCTATGTATAGTCTGTTTCTGGGCATCCATGTGGGAAAGAGGATATAAAATTATTGCACAGTATTTTATAACTTATAAACCATGCTGACTACATGCTGAGCACAGGAAGGTCGTCTACTAAGTGGTAAACAAACCAATTTCCTTATGATGCTTTAATATTTCTGATCTTGTAAGTCTATTTATCCCTTCTTCTTTAACGTACTCCTTTGAAAAGGACTGAATATTCACTAAGGGCAAAATATGATTGTTGTGCTATGTAATAGCTAAAATCAATCCTGATTTAACACGAATTTTCTTGCTTGGTCTTCTATGCTTCCATAGATAATGCTGCGTATGCTCTGGAGCTCATTCTCTTTCCCCTAGTGATGACAAACAATAACAGTGTAGCCAGTTGACAAGGTCAAACCTTGTTCAATCTGGAAAAAAATCACCAGCAGAACCAAGTTGCTTTGTAGTACCAGCTAAATCTCTTGTATTTTTTAAATAATGTGTTGGAGGTATTATTTGTACAAATGATGCTTTGGAGGGATTTACTATAACTTGGGAAAAAAAACCATTTGTCCTTAAGCCTCACACACTATTCTTTCTTCTCTCTTAGGCGAGAACCTTGCCTCATACTTTAATGAGAAAATAAGGGACCATTAACCTATGAGTTCCGTCATTTTCCCCTCCTATTCATCTCAAAATCTCTTGACTTCATTCTTCTTTTCTTCCCTGATTGTTGAGGGTCGATCTTAAGAGTCTGATAAGGGTTTAAGATCCAAGGCAGAGTTTGACCTCTGCTCAGGCTTTTACACAAAAGCGCTCAATGATTAAGTGGTACAGCTCTCCAATTCCTTCCTGATTAGGAGGTTCCTGAGGCATTCCTTCTCACTCTTTGAACCTTAGATTTACACATTCA
The DNA here is from genome assembly GCF_003287225.1 of Phascolarctos cinereus. Taxonomy (NCBI): domain Eukaryota; kingdom Metazoa; phylum Chordata; class Mammalia; order Diprotodontia; family Phascolarctidae; genus Phascolarctos; species Phascolarctos cinereus. Next base: position 147,467,134 of record NW_027555958.1, on the reverse strand, counting down.
CTCCTCTATGCAGGTGGCACCAAGGCGCCTGGGAAAACCTTGGAAAATACAACCCAATCTAGGAACCCTGATAGGAGGAAATTTATGTTGTCACATCCTCAGCAGATGTTCTGGGGAGTGTCTCATGGGGAGGACTCTTTGAAGTTAGGCTAGATTTTCTCTATATATCCTGTACCCTCAGATGAATAAATTGAGTCAGTAATTCTGCTCTGCCTGGCCCATGTCTCAAGTTATTTCATGCCTCTCCGTTCGGTGTACAATCTGGTTGTGGGCAATGCCTGATGATGAAGTAAACTGTCTCTTCTCCTAGTCTAGTCTTCCACATTTACCTTTGATTCAATTGTTACTATAATTATTATTGCAATCTATTGGTTACTTTTCTCCTGCTTACAAAGACAGCCAACTTTCCAGAGTGCAGAAAACAAACAACCACAACAACAAAAAATCCTTTCACTAAATACTATTGTCAAGGGATTGTTATATATCTCCTCCTGATCCAAGACAGATTTTTTAAAAAATAATACTTTATTTTTCCCCAGTTGCATGCAAAGACAATTTTGACATTCATTTAAAAAATATTTTGAGCTTCAAATTTTCTCTCTTCCTCCCTCAACACTCCCTCCCTGAGATGGTCAGCAATTTTTTATAGGTTATACATGTTCAATCATGCAAAACATGTTTCCATATTAGTCATGTTGTAAATGAAGACAGAGATCCAAAGGGGGGAGGGAACATGAAAAAAATTCAGGAAGTGAAAAAATATGTTTCTGTCTGCATTCAGACTCCATCAGTTCGTTCTCTAGAGATGATAGCATCTATCATCACGAATCCTTTAGAATTGTCTTAGATCACTGTATTGCTGAGAATAGGTATCATACAGCATTGCTGTTATTGTGTACAAAGTTCTCTTGGTTCTGCTCATTTCACTTTGCATCAGTTCATTTAAGTCTTTCCAGGTTTTTCTGACATGAGCTTGCTCCTCATTTCTTTTTTTTTGTTTTGTATTTCTTTAGCATTTTATTTTCCTCAGCTACATATAAAAACAATTTTAACATTTGTTTTTAAAATTTTGAGTTCCAAATTCTCTCCCATCCTCTCTCCCCACTCCCCCTTGTTGAGAAGGCAAGCAATTTGATATAGGTTTGTATGTGTAGTCATGCAAAACATATCCATAATAGTCATGTTGTAAAAGAAAACAGACAAAAAAACCTCAAGAAGAATAAAGTAAATTTTTTTAAAAGTATGTTTCAATCTGTATTCAGACACTATCAGTTCTTTCTCTGGGGATGGTTAGCATTTTTCATCATAAGTTCTTCAGAGCTCACATTGCTGAGAATAGGTAAGTCATTCACAGTTGATCATTTTACAATATTGATGTTTCTTTGTACACAGTACATTTCACTTTGCATCGGCCCATGCAAGTCTTTCCAGGTGTTTCTGAGAGCATCCTGCTCATCATTTCTTATAGTACAATAGTCCTCCATCATAATCACATACTACAATGCCACACTGATGGGAATTCCCTCAATTGTAAATTTTTTACCCCCAGAAAAGGGCTGCTATAAATATTTTTGTACATATAGGTCCTTTTTCTTTTTGTGTTATATTTCTTTTGAGATACATACCTACTAATGGTATTGCTAGTTCAAAAGGTATGCATGGTTTATAACCCTTTGGGTATAGTTCCAAATTGCTCGACAGAATGGTTGAATCAGTTCACAACTCCACCACCAGTGCACACAGTCTCATTTTCCCCACATCCTTTCCACATTTGCCATTTATCTTTTCTGTCCTATTAGACAATCTAATAGGTGTGAGGTAGCATCTCAGAATTGTTTCAATTTACATTTCTCTAATCAATAGTGAGTTAGAATGTTTTTCATATGGCTACAGATAGCTTTAATTATTTCATCTGAAAACTGTTAATATATTTTGATCATTTATCAATTATGGAAATTCAGCTCTTATTTTTATAAATTAGACCCAGTTCTCTATATGTTTGAGAAATTAGGCATTTATCAGAGAAATTTGCTTCAATTTTTTTTCACAGTTACTATTGCTAACTGCATTTCCTTCCATCCTGTTCCTTCAACCCCTGTCTATGCTATTCTCTCTGTTCTTTCACCCTGTCCCTCCTCAAAAGTGTTTTGCTTCTGACTGCCCCCATCCCCAATCTGCTCTCCCTTCTATCACCACCTCTTCTTTTCCCTTTCCCTCCTACTTTCCCGTAGGATAAGAAAGATTTCTATACCCAATTTTGTGTATATGTTATTCCCTCTTTGAGTCAATTCTGATGAGAGTATGGTTCACTCATTCCCCCTTACCTCCCCCTCTTCTCCTCCAATGCTGTAAAAGCTTTTTATTGCCTCTTTTATGTGAGATAATTTACCCCATTCTGCCTCTCCCTTTCTCTTTCTCCCAGTATATTTCTCTCTCTTCCCTTAATTTTATTTTATATATATCATCCCTTCATATTCAACTCACAACTATGCCTTCTATCTATATATTCTCCTTCTAACTACCCTAATAATCAGAAAGGTCTTATGAGTTATAAATATCATCTTCCCATGTAGGAATGTAAATAGTTTAACCTTATTAAGTCTCTTATGATGTCCTTTTCCTGTTTATATGTTCATGCTTCTCTTGAGTTTTGTAATTGAAAGTCAAATTTTCTATTCATCTCTGGTCTTTTCATCAAGAATACTTGAAAGTTATCTGTCTCATTGAATATCCATTTTCCCCTTGAAGGATTATACTCAGTTTTACTGGCTAGGTGATTCTTGGTTGTAATCCTAGCTCATTTGTCCTCTGGAATATCATATGCTAAGCCCTCTGATCCTTTAATGTAGAAGGTACTAAATCTTGTGTTATCCTGATTATGGCTCCACAGTATTTGAACTTTTTCTTTCTGGCTGCTTGCAATATTTTCTTCTTGACCTGAGAAGTCTGGAATTTAACTATAATACTCCTTGAAATTTTAATTTGGGATATCTTTCAGGAAGTGATCATTGGATTATTTCAATTTCTATTTTACTCTGGTTCTAAAATATGACAGTTTTCCTTGATAATTTTTTAAAGATGATGTCTGGCTCTTTTTTTTTCTGATCATGGCTTTCAGGTAGTCCAATAATTTTTAAATTATCTCTCCTGGATCTATTTTCCAGGTGAGTTGTTTTCCAATGAGATATTTTACATTTTCTTCTATTTTTTCATTCTTTTGATTTTGTTTTATGGCTTCTTGATTTCTCATAAAGTCATTAACTTCCATTTGCTACATTTTAATTTTTAAAGAATTATTTTCTTCAGTGACCTCCTTTTCTACTTGGTCAATTCTGCTTTTTAAGGCATTCTTCTCCTCATTGGCTTTTTGGACTTCTTTTGTCATTTGATCTAGTCTATTTTTAAGGTATTATTTTCTTCATTATATTTTTGTGTCTCCTTCACCAAGCTGTCAACTCTTTTCTCATAATTTTCTTGTATCATTCTCATTTCTCTTCCCAATTTTACCTCTACCTCTCTTACTTGCTTTTCAAAATCTTTTTTGAGCTCTTCCATGGCCTGAGACCAATTCATATTTTTCTTTGAGGCTTTGGATATAGGAACTTTGACTTTGCTATCTTCTTCTGAGTGTGTGTTTTGATCATCCTTGTCTCCATAATAACTTTTTATAGTCAGAGTTTTTTTTTTTCATTGTGTGTTCATTTTGCCAGCCTTTTACTTGACTTTTAAATCTTTGTTAAAGTAGGGCTTTGCTTCCAGGGTAGAGGGTGTACTATCCCAAGCTTTACAGGTCTTGTTCAGCTATTGTCAGAGATACTTCTAGGGACCTATAAGTGTTCAGTTCTTCTGAAATGGTATGATCTGGGGAGAGGTATTGCTTTTTTCCTGACCTGTGCTTTGGTTTGGGAGCAACCATAAATACTCTTTTCTGCCTTGGAATTGTGAAGAGGGTCCTCTCTCCACTGCTACTGCAAGCTCTGCTGTGCTAGTGCTCCTCTTTGTCCCAGGACTGCAACCAAGGACTGTGACTGAGATACAAGTATGGGCAAACAACAGAGCATTGAAATGCCAGTTGTTTGATTCCTTACTGTCTGTGGGCTGAGAGCTCAGGAAGCACCTGCAGCTGCTGCCACTGTAGCTGCTCCAAAATCCTGCTTCTGGTTTGCTATGGCTAGGGCTGTGCTGGAACATCCTGAGCTGGATGCACTCCCCTCTTACCATGGTGCAACAGATCTTTCCTGCTGACTTTCCAAGTTATCTTGGGCTGGAAATTTGTTTCACTCTGTCGTTTTATGGGTTCTGCTGCTCTAGAATTCATTTAGATTCATTTTTAAAGGTATGTGGAGGGGTTTGGGGGAGAGCTATGGCAAATCTCTGCTTTTACTCCACCATTTTGGCTCTGCCTTCCTCCTAATTTCTTATAGCGGTGTAATATTCCATTACAACCATATACCACAACTTGCTCATCCACTCCTCAATTGATGGGCCAATTGATTGGCAGCAAATCCTCAATATACAATTCTTTGGTACTACAGAAAGAACTGCTAAAAATATTTTTTGGTACAAATAGATCCTTTCCTGGCCCCCTTTTAATTTCTCTGGGATACAGACCTAGTAGTGCTAATGCTGGATCAAAGGGTATGCATAATTTTGTAGTTTTTTGGGCATAGTTCCAAATTGTTCTCCAGAATGATTGGATCAGTTCACAACTCTACCAATACTCCATTAATATCTCACTTTTCCCACATCCACTCCAATATTTATATTCTTTTTCTGTCACATTAGCCAATGTGTTAGGTGTGAAATGGTGCCTCAGAATTGTTTTAATTTGCATGTCTTTAGTCAATAGTGACTTGGACTATGACTAATTTTTTTCATATGACTATAGATAGCTTTGATTTCTTTATCTGAAAGCTGAAATTTTCATATGCTTTGACCATCTATCAATTGGGGAATGACTTGTATTCTTATAAATTTGACTCAGTACTTCTCTCTCTCTCTCTCTCTCTCTCTCTCTCTCTGTATATATATATATACATATATATATGTATATATATATACATATATATACATATATGTATATATATACATATGTATATATGTGTATATATATATACATATGTATATATATACACATATATATATGTATATATATATACATATATATGTGTATATATATACATATGTATATATATATATACATATGTATATATATATATATATGTATATATATATATGTATATATATATATATATATGTATATATATATATATATATATATATATATAATGAGATATGAGGTCTTTATCAGGGATACTTGCTATAAAGAGGGCCTCCCAGCTTTTCTATTTTCCTTCTAATCTTGGTTGCATTGATTTTGTTTGTGCAAAACCTTTTTAATTTAATATAATCACAACTGTCCATTTTATAATTAGTAATGCTCTCAATCTCATGTCTTGTGTACCTAATCTATTCCCCTGATCCATCACTCTATTTCTTAGGCAGTACTAGATGGTTTTTAATGATTATCACTTTATAATACAGTTTGAGATCTGTTATGGCTAGGTCAAACTTCCTTTATATTTTTTACATTAATTCCTTTGATAATCTTGATCTTTTGTTGTGCCAGGTGAATTTGTTATGATATTTTCTAGCTCTATAAAATAATGTTTGGCAGTTTGATTGGTATAGCACTGAATAAGTAAATTACTTTAGGTAGAATTGTCATCTTTATTACATTGACTCAGCTTACCTTTGAGCAATTAATATTTCTCCAATTGGTTATATCTCACTTTATTTGTGTGAAAAGTGTTTTGTAATTGTGTTCATATATTTCCTAGGTTTGTATTGGCAGGTAGATCTGCAAATATTTTATATTGTCTAAAATGGGTTTAAATGGAAATTCTCTATCTCTTGCTGCTTGACTTTATTGGTAATATATAGAAACGCTGATGATTTATGTAGGTTTAATTTATATCTTGCAACTTTGCCAAAGTTGCTTATTATTTCAAGTAGTTTTTTTTACTTGATTCTCTAGGATTCTCTAAGTATATCATCATATCATCTGCAAAGAGTGATAGCTTTATTTCTTCATTGCCTATTCTAATTCCTTCAATTTCTTTTTCTTCTCTTGTTGCTAAAGTTAAGATTTCTAGTATAATATTGAATACCAGTGATGATAATAGGCATCCTTGTTTTACCTCTGATCTTACTGGGAAGGCTTCTGGCTTATCCCCATTACAAATAACGTTTGCTGATGGTTCATGTTAAGGAAAGCTGCATTTATTCCTATGTTCTCTGGTGTTTTTAGTAGGAATAGGTGTATTTTGTCAAAAACGTTTTTTTTTTGCATCTATGGATATAGTCTTTTGATTTCAGTTGGTTTTGGGTATTTATATGGTCAATTATACTGATAGTTTTCCTAAAACTGAACCAGCTCTGATTCCTGGTATAAATCCAACCTGGTCATAGTGTACAATTTTGTGATACATTGATGTAATGTCTTAGCTAATGTTTTGTTTATTTAACATATTCATATCTTATAATGTATAATATATAATTACATAAATATATAAGAAATATAATATATAAATATTTAATAATATTTAAAATGTTTACATCAATATTCACTAGGAAAATTGGCCTATAATTTGTTTCTTTGGCTCTTCCTGGTTTAGTTATCAGAACAATATTTGAGTCATTAAAGGAATTTGGTAAGACTTCTTTGCCTACTTTTCCAAACAGTTTATATAGTATTGGAATTAATTGTTCTTTATCTGTTGGATAGAATTAACCTGTTAATCCATTGGACCCTGGGGACTTTTTCTTAGGTAGTTCATTGATGGCTGGTTCAATTTCTTTTTCTAAAATGCGAACATTTAAGTACCCTATCTCCTCTTCTGTTAATCTTGGCAATTTATACTTTTCTAAATAGTCATCCATTTGATATAGACCATTACATTTATTGGCATGCAATTGGGAAAAAATAGATTAGCTTTGTTTTTCTCTTCATTGATGTGATTTCACCCTTTTCATTTTTTGATATTAGCATTTTGATTTTCCTCTTTTTTTAATCAAATTAAACATTGGCTTATCTATTTTATTAGTCTTTCATAAAACCAACTCCTAATTTTCTTTACTAGTCCAATGGTTTTCCTTCATTTTTATTAATCTTTGCTTTGATTTTCAAGATTTCCAGTTTGATGTTTAATTGGGGATTTTTAATGTGTTCTTTTTTTATTTTAGTTTCATGCCCAATTCATTGATCTGCTCTTTGGTTCATTGATGTAATAATTTAGAAATATGAATTTTCTCCTGAGAACTGCTTTGGCTGTGTCCAATAAACTTTCTTATTGTTTAATTATTGTCATCCTCTTTAATGAATTTATTGATTGTTTCTATGATTTTTCTTTCACCCACTCATTTTTTAGGGTTAGATTATTTAATTGCCATTTAATTTTTAATCTCTCTTTCCATGACCCTTTATTAAATGTAATTTTTGTTGCATGATGATCTGAAATGGTTCCAGCTAATATTTCTGCTTTTTGCATTTGATTGTGAGGGTTTTGTGCCCTAATACATGGACAATTTTCACATAAGTGCCATATATTGCTGAGAAAATGGTATATTTCTTTCTATCCCCATTCAATTTTCTCCAGAGGTCTATCATATCTAATTTTTCTAAAATTCTATCCATCTCCTTAACTTTGAGCTCTGAGAGGGGACAGTTGAGGTCCCCAACTAGTACACTTATTGTCCATTTCTTCCTGTAACTAATTTAATTTCTTTAAAAATTTTTATGCTATTCCATTTGGTGCATATATATTTAATATTGATATTGCTTAATTTTTGGTACCTTTTAGCAAGATGTACTTTCCTCCCTTATCTCATTTATTAGATCTATTTTCACTTTTGATTTGTCTTAGATTATAGTTGCTACCCCTACTTTATTTTTTTTAATTTCAGTTGAAGCATAATATATACTGCTTTAGCCTTTTACCTTTACTCTGTATTTGTCTCTGCTTTAAATGTGTTTTTTATAAACAACATATTGTAGGATTCTGGGTTTTAATCCACTCTCCTGTTTGCTTCCATTTTATATAGGAATTCTTCCCATTCACATTCACAGTCATGATTATTTACTGTATATTTCCCTCCACCCTATTTTCCCCTGTTGTATTTCTCTGTCCTTTCACCTTCTCCCTCTTCACCACTGTTTTGCTTCTGATCACCACCTGCCTCAATCTACCCTTTCTTCTATCAGACTACCCCCCTCTTCTTGTCCCTCTTCCTTCCAACTTTTCTGTAAGGTAATTATACACACACACACACACACACACACACACACACACACACACACTCGTATGTTTATTTCCACTGTAATAGGTCTTTCATGCCTCTTCATGTGAGATACTTTACCCCATTCTACCTCTTCCTTCCGTTGTCTCCCAATGCAATACTTTTTTTCACCCATTAATTTTTATATCATCCCATCAAACTCAACTTATACCTGTACTCTCTATGTATACTTCTAAAAGCCCTAGCAATGATACACTACTTAAGAGTTATAAGTATTTTCTTTAAATATAGGCATGTAAATGGTTTAGCCTCATTGAATAACTTAGGTTTTCTCTTTTCTGTTTCCTTTTTTTGTGCTTTTCTTATGTCTTATATTTTAAAATTGAATTTTCTATCTAGCTCTGGCCTTTTCATCAGGAACACTTGAAAGGCCTTTATTTTGTTGAATGTCCATTTTTCCCCCTGAAAAATTATGCTCAGTTTTGCTGGGTAGGTGATTGTTGGTAATAACCTAAGCTCCTTTGCCCTCTGGAATATCATATTCCAAGCTCTCCAATCCTTTAATGCAGAAACTGCTAAGTCCTGTGTAATCCTGACTGTGACTCCTTCATATTTGAATTGTTTCTTTTTGGCTACTTGTCTTTTTTCCTTAGCCTGATAATTCTGGAATTTGGCTACAGTATTCTTTGAAGTTTTCATTTTGGGATCTCTTTCAGTAGGTGATTGGTAGATTCTTTCAATGACTATTGTACCTCTCTCATTCTTGGAAATCAGGGCAGTTTTCCTTGATAATTTCTTGAAAGATGCTCTCCAGGCTTGTTCTCTCTCTTTAAAAACCACAGCTTTCAGTTTGTCCAATGATTCTTAACTCTCCTGGATTTATTTTCCAGGTTAGTTGTTTTTCCAATTAAATATTTCACATTTTATATTTTCTCATGCTTTTGGTTTTGTTTTACTAGTTCATGATGTGTCATGGAAACATTGGCTTCCATTTGTCCAGTTCTAATTTTTAAGGAATTAATTTCTTCAGTGAACTTTTTTACCTCTTTTTCCATTTGTCCAATTCTACTTTTTAAGGAGTTTTTTTCTTCAGTGAATTTTTATACATCTTTTCCCCCTTTTTTTGTGCTTCCTTTACCAAGCTATTGACTTTTTTTTCATGATTCTCTTGCATAACTCTCATTTCTTTTCCCAATTTTTCTTATACCTCTTTCATTTCACTTTTAAAATGCTTTTTGAGCTTCTCCAGAAGTTATTTTGGGGACTGAGAACAATTCATATTTCTTTTTGAGACTCTGCATATATGCATTTTGACATTGTTGTCCTCTTCTGAGATAATGTTTTCATCTTCCCTGTCACCATAGTAGCTTTATATGGCCAGCATTTTTTCCCTCTCATTTTTCAGCCTATTTCTTAACTGTTAAAGCTGAGCTCTTCTCCTGGGGTGGAGAGGACACTATTCTAAGTTTATTTATTTATTTATTGTGCCAGGGACCAGGAGCCTGGCCCCTGACCTGCTATGCCAGGGCTCCAGGTCTTCCAGACCTGGTCACTTGCTTGTTGTGCCAGGGATAGGAGGCATCACAACCGTCCCACTATGTCACAGGTCTGTTGTGCCAATACGTTAATCCCTTGCTTGCTGACTGTGCTAGGGGTAGGGACCCCCTGCTGGCTTATCCAGGCACTGACTATGGTGGACTGTGCTCCCCTTTTACCTGAGTGAGATAGACCTTTTTATGTGATGCTTTTAAGTTGCCTTAGGCTGGAAAATTGTCTCACCCTGGTCTTTTGTGGGTTCTGCTGCTCCAGAATTCATTTTGAGGTGTTATTTAATGTTATTTGGAGGGGAATTTTAGAGTGCTCAGGCAAGTTCCTGACTTTTATTTACCATCTTGGCTCCACTGTCCCATACTAATTCTTTGGAAAATATGTCTGTATCTATTGGCCCAATTTCTATTATTTTACTTACTTCTAAACTATTTCCATTCCATCTTCTCATCTCATCACTCAACTGAAAGATGCCAAAGTTACCAAGTTAACAATGATCTTTTAATTGCCGAATCTAATGGACTTTTATCACTCCTTATTCCCAAATTCTCTGCAATATTTGGTATTAATTAATTTAAAGGTATTAATTAATTTCCTCCCAGTTATTCTTTCTTCTCTAGTGTTGAGTATAGCGATTGCACATAGTAGGCACAATACATGTTTGTTGAGTGATAATGAGTTTGAATATTATATGTGTGAATATATGTGTGCATATAAAAGGAATAGAGGAATTCTGTAAGTCAAAGGTGAGGAGGGCATGCATTCCAGACATATGGAACTGCCATCTAAAATATCAAAAGCAATAATAGCAATAAGAACAACAACAAAACCCAATACCCCTCCCCACCCAAAGCCCCACCTGAAGGCTGAGATAGTGCAAAGGAAATTTATATACAAAAATGAGAATTTTGAGAAGAATAGGTCACCCTAGCCCATTGGTGGGTGGTAGAAAAAGGAATGTCATTTGAATTGGGCCTTAAATACCATATATCTGAGGAGCAAACTACCTTAGAAGTCTCCTCTACAGTATGCACAACTTGTAGTTCTCCCACCAATCTCTTGAAAAATTTTAATGGAGTGAGGAGGGAAACCACTATCTCTGGCATCAGTCCATTCTACTTCTAACTGGAAGGGAAGGATTTGAAGAGAAAGAGATAGAGACACATATGTGTCTGTGTTTATACTTTCCATGCAATTCACAAGCATACTGATATGTCATTCATTAGTGAAGAGGCGTATTACATACTGCTACTAAGCCTTCAATCTGCTAAATACACTCTGGATTCCAGAGGAGTTGATATATTATAATTTCCCCAGGATCTACTTAGCACTCCCCCTTGGTGCAGCAGCAGGCTATAGTGCTAACATCAAATTAAAATGCGCAATTTTCCCCTAGGTCTCCATGGCTCAGAGAAACACCATTAACCCATGTGGTCAATAAGTTTTAAAATTAGCCCACAAGGAAGAAAATCTCAGAGTGAAAGTAGATGTGGTTGGAGAGAAATAAATAAAGCTGCTGCCTCTGATTGGTGAGAGAGATCATTCATTCTCTAGTGACCAAATGACTTAAAGCAAAACCATGGCTGGCTTGAGTCTCTTTCTCATTTGGTCCCCAAAGACCTTGCTGAGTTGGGCCACAGGGGTAATCATCAATCAGTTTTTTACAAGTCAAGAAAGGGCAAAATACTGGGAGCTGACCTCTTCTAATAGCAAGAGAATAGAAGTTTGGGCAGTTCTAGGTTTCAAAAAGGATAGCCTTGCCTTAGTAGGCCCTTACTCACATGCCACACTTGACTCATAGCATCTTTCAGCATTAGCTCCAAGGTACATAAAAGCCCATGTTAGAAGAAAGATATTAAAAAAAAAATTGTTAATTAAATATAACTAGGCTTCCTAAATGCCAGAGCAAAGGCAAATTTGTCCTTCATCCTCATAAGCCTGGGATAATTAGGTGGTGTAGTGGATAGAGCATTGGGCTTGGAATCAGGAAGACTCATCTTTGGGGGTTCAAATCTAGTCTTAGAAGTTACTAGCTGTGTGGGCAAGCCTCCGAGTATGTCACTTAACCATGTTTGCCTGAGTTTCCTCATCTGTAGAAGCAAAGGTAAATTACTCCAGTATCTTTGCCAATAAAACCTTAGATGTGGTCACAAAGAGTCAGACACAACTGAAATGATTCAATAACCTATACTGAAAATTGTCTTTTGAAATTCACCACAGATTTTCTCATGGCAAATGTTATGGTCTCTTCTGTTTATTTTTTTTTCCATTATGAACTTTAGCTAGCCATCACAAACAAACACAAATATTTTGATGTACAAAGAACAAAAAAAGCATTGTATAGGAAGCCATGGACTTCTATTATGTACAGTTTTTTAAAGTATAAATTAAAGGTAACAAGGTAGTAACACAATTTCCCTGTTTCTATCCTCCTTCTGAACTTTTTGCTTTCAAATATATGCATTTATCTTTTTTTCTTTTGTTTTGAGATTGGATCTCTTTGTTTTGTCCATGCTGAAAATCCACAGACAAGTCAGAGCTCAATGGCACACTTTGACTTGCTTTGTTCTGACCTGGGCCAGGTGACCTAACTTGGTGTTTTCCCCTTTGGAAGGCTGGTGCTCTCCCACTCTCGAGGGGCTCATCAAATAGGTACTATGTTTAGTGCAAATCTACATTAGCTGTTCTGTATCTCAGAACTCTAAAACTCTAATAATTCATCAGCCTCAACCTTCCCAGTAGCAGGAATTATACACAGGTACTCCTAAGCCCAGGCTCAATGGCCTTATCTCAGAACTCCTCTCTGTAAGTCATTAGGAAGTAAGCAAATAGACACTGACTGTTCTTAACTTTTTTGAGTACATGTCCTATATCCTTTTGCAGTCTGGTGAAGCCTATGGACCCCTTCCCAAAATAGTATTTTGAAATGCATAAAATAAAGCAAACAGTTTTACAAAAGAAACCAGTTATATTGAAATGCAATAGTGTATTAAAGTATTTTGAAATTATCAAAATATCTTATTAAACATTTGTTGATCTCATATTAAGAACTTCTGTTCAAGGGATTTGACAATAAAACTGAGGAGACAGTATGTCCCAAAAAGATCAAAGAAAAGGAAAAAGGATATATATGTACAAAAACATTTATAGCAAATCTCTTTTGTTGAGGCAAAAATTGGAAATTGGGGGGGATGTCCATTAATTGTGGAATGACTGAACAAGTTGTGATATATGATAGTAATGGAATCATATTGTGCTTTAAGAAATGATAAAGCAAGGTGGTTTCAGAAAAATTTGGGAAGACTTATATGAACTGACCCAGAGTGAGGTGAGCAGAGCCAGGAGAACATTATACACAGTAACAGCAATATTGTAACAAAGATCAACTGTGAAAGACTTAGCTACTCTGATCAAGACAATGACCCAAGATAATTCCAAATGCCCCATGTTAAAAAAAAAAAAATGCTATCCACTTCCAGAGACAGAGAACTGATGAACTCTGAGTACAAATTGAAGTAAATATTTTTCCACTTCCTCGAGTTTTACTGCTTTTCTTCCCTTTTTTTTTTGCAACATGGTTAATATGGAAATATAGTTTGCCTGATTCACATGTATAATTGATATCATACAGCTTGCCTTCTCAATGGGTGGGGGAGTGGCAAGAGGGAGGGAGAGAATTTGGAACTCAGAATTTTTCCAAAATGAATGTTAGAAAGAAAGAAAACAAAACAAAAGAAAAAAAAAGAGGCTAAAGAAAGGAAAGTGAGGAGACAAATGAGAGGCTTTATAGAAGATGTTCAAAGAACAAGGGGAAGCTTATTTAGAAGCTAGAGGAGAGGAGAAAGGAGTCAATAGAGTAGTAGCGTGCCATACAGTCCTCACACCATTGTGTTTGAAGTTAAAATAACTGCATTTCAATGGTGACTCTGGCACATACTCCTCCAGGTCTAGGAACTTTCTGAGCCACAGTGTGCTCATATGTAAAAAAAGGAGCCTGAAGAAAAGAAAGAAATATCAATGAAACATTTCTTAAAAAACAGAGGAGGGAATAAAAGGAAATTCAGAAGGGACTACCAAAGAGCAAGATGATGTTGTTACCACCATGTTAAGTTTAATATATGCTTAAAATATTGCAAGTAATAGATGATAGTTTTATGTATAATCATCCTCTGTTCTTTGTATTCCGGCATGTTCTTGTTCGTTAAGTTTATCATAAAAATTAATAAAATGAGATAATGCACTCTCATGAGTTGTAAATGCTATTACTTATAAAATCTCCATTAATATATTAAGAAGCACTGGGAATAGCAATGTTGCTAATCCCCTTCCTTCATTGCCCTTGCCCTAATTAAAAACTCAGAGAAAGGATGTGGTCCAAATCTGGTCAATGGTAGTCCTTTTGACTACTGCCTTGAACCTGTTCAAGGTCAAAAAAGAATGTGGAGCACAGAAAAACAAAACAAAACAAAACCAAAACATCACAAATACCTTGAACTATGGCCATATACTTATCTCTAATGCTCAATCTTCTGGAGTTCCCTCTGGCCCATAGGATGGAAAACAAACTCATCAAACACAGAAATAATGTTCAGCCTAGGGAAGACAAAGTCACATTCACGCAGAAGAAAGAACCAGAGGGACTAAAATTGTTCTCTTTGCCCCAGAGGGAAGAACTATGACAGGTTGGAGGACATAGCAGACAGCTGAGAGAAGGATTTCAGGTAGATGTTAGCAACCACTTCTACACAATTAAAGCTATCCAAAAAAGAGAATGGGCTTTCCCAGGAGTTATTGGGTTTACCTTTTATTGAAGGTCTTCAAACAAAGGTTAATTAAGCCACTTACCAGGGATATCATAAAAGGTGTTCTTATTCAAGTATAGATTGGGTTAGATGATCTCTGAGGTATGTTTTAACTCTCAGATTCTGTGATTTTGAGTTTGTTTCGTCCTAGAGCTGAGAGGGAGTTATAGACAGTTTTTGAGCAGTGGAGTGAAGTATACCACTGCAATACAATGTATTTGTTACAGTAATTTTTTGTGCTCCAACCTCCTTAGTAGATGCTTAAGATAGTATCCTGGTAAGGATGGAAATTAGCAAAAGTGTGACTTCTGGAACAGATATGGAGAGAAGGCCTGGCAATAGTCAGTTACTCAGTATGCAATTATTAAGCACCTACTATGCACCATACACTGGGCCAAGCACTGGGCACACAAAGAAAGGCAAAAGATAGTCACTACCTGGTATAATTAGTGGGAACAAGGCTAGTATCTCATATTAACCCTTACATATTTTCTTCCTTTTAGTGGCCACCAAGTTTATAACTATAGTCTTAAGTTTGTTATCTATAAAACACTCTCCTACCAAATGCTGCAAAGAATTTATATTCAACATTGTATCTTGAGGGGCAGCTAGGTGGCGCAGGAGATAGAGCACTGGCCCTGGATTCGGGAAGACTTGAGTTCAAATCTGGCCTCAGAAACATAATACTTACTAGCTGTGTGACCCTGAGAAAGTCACTTAACCCCATTGCCTAGCCAAAACAAGCAACAAACAAAGAAAAACAAAACAAAGCAATGTACCTTGAGAAGACTCTGAGAATATAATACATTAATATGCATGCCCTGTTACTCAGCATAGTCACATAATTAGAGTCAGAGTGATTGCCCTCATGTCATGTTGGTAGTACTCTCCACTTCAATATCCATTTTGATCATGATTTATTTTAGGTTAATCATTTAAGATGCCAAAGTCTGTCTGTCTTTTATGTTTGACAAGATATTTCTTTTCCTCCCTCAGAATGTTGATGGTTCAACTATGTCTACTATTCAACCCTAACTAACATATTTACTTAAGCATTTTTTATTCCCTTTAGTCTTCCAGTTGGACAACCTAAGGAATCTACATTTGAGGCCAGTCACAATTGATTTTTCAAGTCAGTTGATGATGGTGACAGAAAGTATTTGTCTGTAAAAGGTAATTCCATCACATTGTATCATACATCAGTGGAAGATCAGTGGTGATGTCTGACAAGCAAGCTGCTAGCAGTACCCCAAGGAAAATAGAACCATAGGTGTCCAGGTATAACTTCCTTTCTCTTAAAACTCTGGTTAGAGGGATATTTAAATAATCATACTTCTAGTTATACATGTGCCTTCACATACATATGCATAAGTATATACTACTTATCATATATAAATTGAGAAAGAGAGGAAAGGGATATGTACTGTGCAAGCTGTATTGATCACTTAATGACTTTAGGTGTAGTCATTCAACCAATTTAAAATCCACCTCACTGTCCTTTCATTGAGCTCATAATTCTTCATCTCAGCAGAAAAGAATAATGTTAGAGATTGCAAAATACTTTGGAAAAATCCAGGAGAAAGAAAATGAGAGAGACAGACAGACACGGAGACAGAGAAAAAGAAATAGAGAGATGGAGAAAGAGGGAGAAGTGATAGAGACAGACAAAGATTGATGGATGGATGGATGGATGGATTGATGGATGTATAAATCTGCTAAATGTAGCATTGCTCCTCAAAGCTATTACCTGGAAAGATTTTAGAGAATTGGATAAGCTTGAAGATAAGCAAATGCCCCAATTTTCAAAAGTAAGAAGAGGGTGGAATATGGACACTAAGTTTTAATTAGTTAAATTTTTATTACTGGCAAAATTCTACTTTTTTTCTTTTTTGGTGGGGCAAGTGACTTGCCCAGAGTCACACAGCTAGTGAGTGTTATGTGTCTGAGGCCAGACTTAAACTCAGGTTCTCCTGATTCCAGGGCCACTACTCTCTATCCACTGCACCACCTAGCAACCCCATACTGGCAAAATTCTAGAACACATTTTTAAAGGGATAGTTAAAGGGAAGCAGCAATCACTAGCAGTATGGCTTCATGAAAAAACATTCATTCCAGAATAACCTCATTTCTTGTTTTCCCAGTGAAATTAGATAGATAAGGGAAATTCTTTATATTGGTAGATAGATAGGTAGGTAGGTAGATAGATAGATAGATAGATAGATAGATAGATAGATAAATGATAGATAGATGGAAAATGGATAGTTAGATGGATCAATTTTATCCATGTAGAGAATATAAATAAGCACATGGATAAAAGTAGAATGAATTTTAAAGGAAGATTGATGGCTAATGAAGAATGAGTGAAAGGAGTAGGTGAAAATGTCAATGAAGAGCAAGATATATCCCCCTTTCTTCTTCCTGGTCCAATGTGTCAGAGGATAAGAAAAGCAAAAGCTTTAAGCAAAAATAATAAGAAATATGTCTTTAGGGGGAAAAAAACTAGCCTTCAGTGGGTAGCAGAAGATAGGAGGAATATGAGATGAAGAGAGCTAGGATCTTAGATATTTTTCAGTTGAAAGGGGTCTCAGAGATCATCTAGTCCTAACATCACTTGACTAATAAGGAAATTGAAGCCCAGAGAGGTGCAGAAATTTGCTTCAGGTCAGATAAATGGTAAAACTGTCTCTAACTGAAGTCTTATGACTGAATCAAAATTTTGCCCTTATATCCCCCAAAAGAATGGATTTCAGAGGACATAATGAAAATAATATTAGAAAAGAACATTGTCAGGCTAAGTGTATTGAGGCAGAAGAGTAAGAGCTAATGTTATACAGTGTTTATAGGTTTGTAAAGCACTTTCCATGTGGTATTACATTTGATCCTCACAGCCTTGAGATAGGTGCTATTATTATTTCCATTTTACAGATGAGGAAACTGGAGCTAAGAAAGGATAAATTACTAACCTGGGTTAATACAACTAGTAATTGTCTCAGGTAGGAATTCAAAATCACATCTTTCCCAACTCTAAATTCAGCATTTTATCTGACTCTAGACTCACAAACTTAGAGACATAAGGGATATTAGATGACTTCAAGTTTAACCCTCTTCTTTTACAGACAAGAAAATTGATTTTCAGAAAGGTTAAGTGACTTGCCCAAGGCCACACAGATAGTTAAGTGACAGTCAGAACATGAACCCAAGTCTTATGGCTCCAGTTCTTGTGATCTTTCTATAATACCATATTCTGGCATGGTTATAGAAGGTAGGACTAGAACTATTGGGAACAGACTGGTCCCACATTCCCAGTTGATACCATGCTACCTGAATGACCTATAGAGTTGGGTCCCCAATCTAGGAAATACCTGGGAGAGTGGAGGGGAATTTCTGTCTTACCCTAATTGGAAAGCAGCCTGAGGTGTGAGAGCCTCCTAGAGTATAGCAGAAGTCAGGTCCAAGAGTCTATTGCTGAATTTTTATTGAGAAAATTCTCACCCCTGAAGTCAGTTGCTGCAAATCAAGGTTTCATTTATTTTTTTTGATTGTCTAAACTTAAGAAACTGTTAATAATATAGACTGAACTTGAGTGTGTGTGCATACATTTCCCCCTATTTGATCTTAGTTGCTAAACATGAACCAGCACATCCTTGAATTGTTCTGTAAACATTATTTAAGCACAGCGGGAGTTCAATAGAAGGCTCAAGGAATGAAGTCATCCCCAGACTGGAGGTCTAAAGACCATAAAATAATAATAATAGTGATGATGATGATGATGGCAATAATAATAATAATAATAATAATAATAATAATAATAACTAAGGTCTGCAAGGTATTTTATATCTGTTGCTCATTGGTGCCTCCCAATATCCCTCAAGTCATAAGACTTTGGGTGGTAGTTAGATGGAATGGTGACAGGCTGAGGCTGGGATTGAGAACTAGAAAGGGAGCTAGATGGTAGTGAGCTGGAAGTGAGGAATACTGCTCTCTGAGGGTGGTAGCAGCTGAAGCAGACTCCCAGCTGATCCTTATTAGTTCTAGCAGACATCCCCAGCAGAGATTGAGCATTGAGACTGGTATCATCTTCTCACCTTTGGATGTAAAGGAAGGTGGTATGACCAGTATACACATATCTCCAAATATGAAAATGTGGCTAAGCTGAAGCTTGTCAGTGGCTCTTGTTAGTTGTGTTTACGCAGCAGCTGAGTGTGCCTAAGCAGTAACAGTCTTTAATGAAAAACTCCATGGCTTAGTAAGCCTGCTGACAAGTGACCTTTCCTCACTGTATTGGGCAAATATTTTAACAGGAACAATTTTTGTTTCCTCAGTATATTAACTTAGGATGATTAGTGGAAGTGTTAAACTTCAAGAGGAAAACGCTGTGGCTAGGTGGTTTTGTTTTGCAAAAAAAGTTTTATCACTCAATTGACTGTCACAGCAACTCCTTCAATCACCAGCTTGCTAAAACAAGCCATTATAAATGAATTGGGTTCAAAGATTTCCCTGTCTGAACCTTTGTGCCATATGGTTATCTAAACTTAGAATAACTTTTCACACTACTTCTTCAAAGTAGCACAGGGGAAAGTACATTGAGCTTGTAGTCAGGAGATCTAGGTTTGAATCTTACCTATTAGCTATATGAATATACCTATTAGCTATATGACCAGGGGTGAATCACTAAGCCCCAGTTTTCTCATCTCTTACATGGGGTATGTCATTTGCACTGCCTTATGGTGTTTTTGGTAGGGGTAGGAGGAAACTGTAGATCTAGAGTTGAAAGAAATATCAGAGGCCTTTCATTTTATAGATGAGGAAAAAAGCCCAGGTTGCTAAATTACTTGCCTAAAGTCAAATAAGTAATAAGCATGAGAGAAAGGATCTGAACCCAGGTCCTCAGACTCTAAAACCAGTGCTCATTCTCCTGAGATTATATGTTGCAATCCAGAGAAAACTCTGGTGGAAAAAATAAAAACAGTACTAAAACTATAAACCAAGTAATTCTTTTTTTTTTGGATAGATTCCTCCTTCCACCTCCAATATACTAAGCAAAACAAAACAAAGCAAACAAAAAACAAAACAGAACTCTGACCAAAATAGTCCCCTAATTCCCAGAATAATGGAATCCACTCTCTATAGGCCATTACAAATCTTACCAACAAACCTTAAAGCCTCCATCAAAATTTCTAGTAACAGTTTAAACCCCTATCTCTTTCAGCTGGCGCAGTCAGCTAATAGTACTGGTTGATCTTTACATCATTTCCACGACACTTGTCATAACCACAAAGGGTTAAGCCTGATGGGCAAGACAGGAATAGCCAAGTCAGGCAAAATGGACCAGTTATAGCTAAGCAAGATATTGACGTATCTAACTTCAAAATCAATCAGTCCAATAAGCAAGCATTTAGGAAATACCTCTAAGCACTGTACTATGTGTTGGGGAGTAAAATCAAAACTGCTAACTCCCTCAAGGAATTTGCATTCCATTGTAAGATATTATATACATACATACATACATACATACATACATACATACATGTGTGTATATGTATCTATATATAGATACACACACACATATATATGTATATATAAAATCATGTTACCAATATATCAATAAATATATCTGTATCTATATCATCTCAGTGATAAAGTGGATACTGCACTGGTCTTGGAATTGGGAAGACTCATTCTCATGAGTTCAAATCCAGCCTTAAATACTTACAAGCTATGTTACCCTGGCCAAGTCACTTAACCCTGTTTGCCTCGGTTCTTCATCTCTAAAATGAATTGGAGAGGGAAGTGGCAAACTACTCTAGTATCGCTGCCAAGAAAACTCCGAATGGAGTCATCAAGAGCTGGACGTGACTGAAACAACTCAACAACAACAATGTAGATATACATATATATAGAAAGAACACATACAAAACAAATACATAAACACAGGACAAAAATAAATACAAGAAAATTTTCAGGATGGGTCTTAGCCATGATAAATGTTCAAAGGATATGAAAAGGCAATGTTAAGACAAAGTAATCAAAGCTATCTACAGTAATATGAAAGAAATGCTTTAAATCAATATTGATTAGAGAAATGCAAATTAAAACAACTCTGAAATACCACTCCACACCTATCAGATTGGCCAATGTGGTAGAAAAGGAAAATTACGAAAGTTAGAGGTAATGTGAGAAAAATTGCAACACTAATGTACTGTTGGTGGAATTAGGAACTGATCCAATCATTCTGGAGAGCACTTTGGAACTATGCCCAAATGGCTATAAAATTATGCATATCCTTTGATCCAGTGATACCACTACTAGGTGTGTATACCAAAGAGATTAAAAAAAAAGGAAAAGGATCTATACATACAAAAATATTTATAGTAGCTGTTTTTTGTGTTGGCAGAGAATTGGAAATTGAGGAAATGTCCATCAATTGGGGAATGGCTAAATAAGTTATGGTATATGATTTTGATGGAATATTATTATGCTATAAGAAATGATGAGCAGGGTGGTTTAAAAAAATCTGGAAAGACTTACATGAACTGATGCAAAGTAAAGTGAGCAGAACCAGGAGATATTGTATACAGTAACAGCAATAATGCACAATGATCAACTGTGAACGACTTAGCCATTCTCAGCATTACTATCCATGACAATTCCAAATGACTTATGATGAAAAAAATGCTTTCCACCTCCAGAGAAAGAACTGATAGTCTGAATAAGGACTGAAGCATAAATTTTTAAATTTTATTTTTCTTGATTTTTTTTATTTCTTGGCCTGTGTTTTCACTCATAACATGTCTAAGGTAGAAATATGCTTTGCATGACTGCACATCTATAATATATTTAATTGCCTTCTCAATGAGGGTGCAGGGGAAGGAAACAATTTGGAACACATTTGAAAAAATGAATGTTAAATTATTTTACATGTAATTGGTAAAAATAAAATATTAAATATAATTTGTATGCATATGGACACTCTATTTTAGGGTTTGGGAAATATAGAGGAAAGCAGTAGGGACGAAGTGTCAAAATACCCTTACCACTCAAGATTTCCTAGAGGGATCACCTTCTCCATATGGACAGTGGAGACTTAAGGAGACATGTTGTTTGTCCCTATACTCTTTCTTTTTATTATTATTACCCTGTTAGAGTTGGGTTGAGCTACAGATCCCACAGATTTTGTTTTTTCTAAACCTTTACTGGGGAATAGAAATGATAAGTGAGGTCACTAGATTTGACCCTCCACCTGTGTTACTTTTCTTCTGTTCTTAGAATGTCTATGTATTCTCTTCTTTCTCCACCAAAAAACTGACAAGTTTACAGGTGAAATGAGCTTTGAAAGAGTTGAAAACTAGCCATGTCATATTTTTATTTATTACAAACATCACATAACCTTCCTGTAACCAGATAGTATATCTTTCTTGTTAAATATTATCCAGCAAAACATCTTTGGAATTTTAATTCCTAGAGGTGTTTGATGGAGATGTCAGTACTAGAACGAAAAGACTACTTGTGCGCTGGCCCTGGAGTCAAAAATATCTGAGTTCAAATCCCAGCTTTGGATACTTACTAGCTGTGTCACCCCTAGGTAAGTCATTTAGCTTCAATTTGTCTTAATTTCTTCAACTGTAAAATCTGGATAACAATATCTCCTAACTCTCAGGGTCACGGTGAGAATCAAATTAGATAATATTTGCAAAGTGCTTAACACAGTACCTTATAAGTAGGTACTTAGAAAGTCCTTCCTTCCTTCCTTCCTTCCTTCCTTCCTTCCTTCCTTCCTTCCTTCCTTCCTTCCTTCCTTCCTTCCTTCCTTGTTTCCTTTCTCATTTCATAAGCTTAGATTTTAGTCTCTCTCATTCCTCCATACCTGAGGTTGCCCTTAGCAACCATTAAAAAAATAATAATAATAAAAACCCCAAACCTTTATTTTAGAGGCTTTTTTTTTCTGGAACAAAGTGTAGTAGATTGACAATTAAAGAACTTGGTAGGAGTTCAGTGTCTGCCACCAACTCACTGAGTTGTCTTGGCCAAGTCATTTATAGCCTTTATGATCCTCAAATATACAAATCACGTAAGGCCATTTGAATGCTTTTTCCATGTATGTCTTTTCATCCTGTGTGACTCTTGTTATCATTTTATAAGTTTGTCAAAATGAGTCCACTCAATGTAATGGAAAATGTTGTTCTGTTTCCTGGCAAGGCAAGGATCCTTGCATGTGACCAACTCATTTTTTTTTTCACTGATGCATCTCCTCAATGTTTTCCTGTATTTTAGTTCTTCTTAAAAGTTCTAATACATTATTGACATCAACAAGATAAGCCTTTGTTTCTAGGACAAATTTGGGGCCAATAAAGGAGATTTACCAACTCTTTTTGTCCTGTTTAGTTCTGGGCTAAAAGCATCCCTTTGTATTGCAGGTCCTAGAAATTATACCACCAGCAGAAGGACCAACAGAAGCTAACATTAATATAATGTTTTATATGTATTAGCTCATATGATACACATATTTACTCATAAATATAACTTTACATATTTGATTTAGATCTATAAATCATCTATTATCTATCTATCTATCTATCTATCTATCTATCTATCTATCTATCTATCTATGTAGACACAGTGAAAGACACATTTTCCAGGTTGTCCATTCATCTGTAGGTCATATGCATAATAGATTTTTTTTGGATCACTTTGATGTCCTGGTGCATGATAAAATCAAATTGTTTTGGGAGCTTATTTTCCCTTCCAGAAGGTTCTGTGATGTTCCAGGGCCTGATACAACCAATAGAATATCAATAAACAGGACCCTAACAACCACAGGGAATCCCTTTTCAACTTAGACTCTGTGATAGATCTCATCTATCACAGTGGAAAATATGTAAACCTGTTTTACACCTTGAATGATATTCATGAGAGGAGGACACTGGGAAATGCTAGCTGTTGTCATATATTTCAAGAAATATTGAATAATTTAGATATAGGGATGATGAGAAACATTTTGTTAGAAAGCACCCTTTAAGGAAATATATTGTTAAAGCAGTAAGGCAGAGATATTCAATATCTTTTTAAAATAAACAGTACCTCAATAAAATAAACATTATATTAAATAAAGTATCTTTGAAGAAAGGATTAAAAGTTAATTGGAAATGAATTTAATCCTAAAGAATTGGTGGGTCAAAAAACAAATCATAGAAATAAAAGACAATGGCATTACCTACTGGCATTAAAGATAATGGTAATAATGTAACAACAAACCAAAATGTATGGGTTGTAGCCAAAGCAGGCCTTGAGGGCAAATCTTTGTCTCTAAACATTTTCATGAACAAAAGAGTGAGTGGATTATTACAATAACAAAAATAACAAATAAAAGTAAAAAACATAACTATAAGACCTCCAATTTAATACTAAAATAACAATTCTGAAAATAAAAGAGTAGTGAAATTAATAGCAAAAGATAAATTAATAGAAAAGAAATATTTTTTAAAACAAACTAGATAAACCATTAGATAATTTGATTTAAGAAAAATAAGAGGGGAAACTAAATTACCAGCATAAAAAATGAAAAATGAGAAACCAAAATGAAGAAATAAAGTTAATTTTCAGAAAACTAGTCAAAAATAATTAAACTGACAACTTAAATGAATTAGATAATATTTACAAATACATGTAATATCCAGATAAACAGAATAACAGAGATAATTTAAATAGTTCAATTTCAATAAAATTCATTTTTAAAGCTGAAATGAACTCTCAAAGAGGAAAAAATGTAGGACTAGATGGATTTACAATAAAATTCTAGAAAATGTTTAAAAGTAATCATAATGTTACATAAGTTTTTTTTTTAAAAATAAAAGAAGTGAAGCTACCCAGTTCCTTTAAAGATAAAAATGTGTTTTTGGAATCTAAGCCAGGCACAGTCAAAGCAGAAAAAGAAAAATATAGACCAATAGCTCTAATTAACTTCTAAGGAGTGAAATATAAGCAAAAATGTCACAGCAATATAAAAAAAAATCTTATATATTATTTCCAAGTTAGATTTATACCAGGAATGCAGGGTGCCCTCAGTATTAAGAAAACCATCAAAATAATGGGCCCTGTTAATAATAAGAACAACAAAAAGCATATGATTATATGAATAGGTATAGGAAAAAATTTTAGCCAAATAACATCTATTTTTTGCTTAAAAACAGTAAAAAAAAGTACAAGAAAAAATGGAATTTCATTTAATAGGGCAAGTATCATTTATCTAAAGCTAAGAACCAGCATTATATGCTATAGAAATTAACCAGAGATCTTTCCAATAAGATCAGAGATAAAAATGGAACATATATTAGCACCATTACTAATTGATATCATGATTGAAATGCTAACTACAGAAATAAATCAAGAAAAAGAAATTGAAGTAATTATTGTAGGTTAAAAGAGAAATAAATGCAGTTTATTGTTTTTGCATATATTATAATTATTTGCTTAGAGAACTGGAGATTCAACAAAATTTAATTGAAATAATTAATGACTAGTAGAAGTACAACTATATGAAATAAATCCACACAAATAATCAATGTACATTAAAAATAGTTAGAAATAGGAGAAATTCTATTTAAGGTAGTTTTCAGATGAAAAAATCAAAGCTATCTATAGGTATATGAAGAAGTGCTCTAAGTCACTTTTGATTAAAGAAACACAAATAAAAACAACTCAGGTACTACCTCATACCCAACAGATTGGCTAATATGACAAAAAAGGAAAATGATAAATGTTAGAAAGGATGTGGGAAAATGCACTTTGGGTGGAGTTATGAACTGATCCAACCATTATAGAAAGCAATTTAGAATCGTGCCCAAAGGGCAACCAAACTGTTCCTACCCTTTGATCCAGCAATACCACTGCTAGGTCTGTATACCAAAGAAATCATGAAAAAGGGAAACGGACCTACATGTGCAAAAATATTAATAGCAGCTCTTTTTGTGATGGCGAAGTGTTGGAAATTGAGGAGATGCCCATCAATTGGGGAACGGCTGAACAAACTGTGGTATATGAATGTAATGCAATATTATTGTGAGATAAGAAATGATAAATAGGCAGATTTCAGAAACAAATCTGGAAAGACTTGTATGAACTGATCCGAAGTGAAATAAGTAGAACCAGGAAAACATTGTACCTAGTATCAGCAACATTGTGTGACGATCAGCCATGAATGACTCAGCTCTTCTCAGCAACACAATGGTCCAAGATAAGTACAAAGGCCTCACACAGGAAAATGATATCCACATCCAGCTAAAGAACTGATGAATTCTGAATGCAGGTTGAAACATATATTTTTCATTTACTTTATTCCTTTATATATTTTTTCTTTTGATTTGTTTCTTCTTTCACAACTGTGACTAATATAGAAATATGTTTTACATGATAGCACATATATAACCTATATCAAATCATCTACCATTTTAGGAAGAGGAGAGAAGAAGGGAAGGAGGAAGAAAAATTTAGAACTCAAAATCTTGTAAAAATGAATCCCAAAAATTCTCTTGAAATGTAATTGAGGAAAAATGAAATGCTATAAAAGTATGGACAAATAAGCTATACACAAGATAATTTGTAGATAATTACCAGAAAGAATGCACTAGCATTCAGTGGGAGTTGGGAAAGGCTTCTTGCAGAAAGTATGATTTTGGCTGGAATTTGGAAGAATGCAGGGAAGCCATGAAGTGGAGAAAAGGAGGGAGAGAATTATAGGCATGAAAGTCAGTCAAAAATGCATGGATTTAGGAGATGTAGTATGTCTTATCTGAAGAACTTCAAGGAAGCCAGAGTGAATATTTGTGGGTTTGGAAGAAGTGGTATAATACTGGGTAAAAAGATGGGAAAGGTAAGAAGGGGCCAGATTATAAAGGGCTTTGAAAGTCAGAGGATTTTCTGTTTGACTCTGGAGGTAATAGGGAGTCACTTGGAACATAGCAATCACTTGATGGACAAAATACAAACACCATAAATTCCTTGTTAGTTGAAATTATCAGGGTTAAAAAAAGCTCTAAATGTTTATACTTCACTTCTTAACTGTCTCATTAAGACCTTTATAACCTTTTGTCACCGCTTAATAATTTTAGTCACACCTTATTTCTTTTCCTTTCTTTCACTAATCACTTTTTTTCCCACCAATTTATTTCACTTCTCTATTTACTTTTACCAACTTGTTTTATTTACCCTACTACATCTTGCCAATTGCCTCCTCTTCCTGCTCTTTTCTTCTTCTTCTTCTTCCTTCTTCTTCTCTTCTTCTCCTCCTCCTCCTCCTCTTTCTCTTCCTCCTTCTTTTCTAGTCTTTTTTTCAATCTTTTACTTCATTCCAGCTGCGGCAGCCAGGTACCACAATGCTGGTCCTGGAGTCAAGAAGACTTGAGTCCAAATGTGACCTCAGATACTTACTAGCTGAATGACACTGAACAATTCACTTAACCTCTGTCTACCTCAGTTTCTTCAACTGTAAAATGGGAATAATAACACCTACATCATTGGGTTTTTGTGAAGGTCAAATGGGAAAATATTTGTAACGTGCTTAGCATATTTTGAGTCTTGAAATAAATCACAGCCATGAGTTGAGGAATAAAGCATCTTTAATTGAGATAACAGGGTAGCAAACCTGCCAATATGGGGAATGTTCAATGGATTTCCCAACTAAAGAGGCCTATGAAAAAGCTTTTTTTTTATAGTTGTAGGAGGAGAGGGGGGAGGAGAAAAGAGTAGGAGAGAGCATAAAGTAGCAAGGCCTGGTCATAAGGTAACGAGGCCTGGTGGTGAGATCCCAGGTACCCTCGGCAATCCAAACAAGGAGAACTACTTCATTGTGGCTGTTTTGCTCTTCATGCCATGAATACTAATGGACAGGGGTAAGGACATCAGAGGCCTAGATCCAACTTGAGAGGGTTCCCTGAGAAGGCAAGATCTCAGGATGGAACTTAAGATCTGACTCAGCCCAACCTAATCAACACTATCTTGGTGGGAATGCTACTGACATTCTGACATTGCTAGGTTCATTCAGAGAGTGAAAGGTGACATTTGGTATTAACAATATTCTGTCACATTAAAAATTATATTAACAATTTTCTATGAAACAGTAACATGTACATAGTAGGCACTTAATAAATGCATGTTTCCCTTCCCCTCCAGACTGAATGCCTCTTTTACTTCTATCTCATGTTTTTCTTTAACTTATAGTCAGCTTCTCAAAACTCAGTCTTTGGCCTTCAGAATTCCATAATTCCTCAAAATCACCTCCGGATTTTTTTTCAACATCCTAAGTCTTTTTCTCCCCACCCCTGCTTCTTCTATTGCAGCCTTCAACACACAAATGGGAAATCTAATCTGGATATAGAGATGTTTTATATTCAAATTTTCTTCAATCTCTCCCAAGTCCTCCCTAAGTTTTTTTTCTCCAAATATTCTCCAGATCTCTGTACTTCTTTATAACTGCAAACTTTTGAAAATTACTTTTACAATTTCCTTCTTATTTAGATTAAGTCCTTCTCTAGTATCCCATTTCTTCTATAACCTTTTCCTGGAAGTGAGAAATAGAATTGCCTATTGTCTGTTGTCTAGACAATAGACATTCTTTATCCCCTTCATCAGTCTATAATTTAGTAAACAGGAATTTATTAAGTACTTATTATTTGCTAGGCATTGTACTAAAAGCTGGAAATACAAATACAAGCCACAAAAAAGATAGTCCTTGCCCACAAGAAGCTGATTCTAGGGGGAGGGATAACATATAAATGGAAGTTGAAGGGCAGAGGGAAGGTGGAGAAGTAGAAATGAGTGCAGCCTGCTGGGAAATAAAGAGATGGATTGGTAGCTAGGTGGTGCAGTGGATAGAGTTCTGAGCTTGGATTCAAGAACTTATCTCCCTGAGTTCAAGTATGACCTCAGATACTTACTAGCTCTATGACCCTGGGCAAATCATTTAACTCTATTTGCCTCAGTTTCCTCATCTGTAAAATGAGCTGGAGAAGGAAATGGAAAACCACTCCAGTATCTTTGCTAAGAAAACTCCAAATGGGGTTAGAGACATGACTAAACAACAACAATTTCTGGAAACTCTCCTTCAATGGAGCTTCTGGGAGAGCTACCCAATCAGAGGGAGGGGTTTTAAGGGCACAGGGTGCTTCCAAGGTGTGACTTTCAATAATGAAGTGCTCTTTCAGGATGTAGAGATTTCTGGGACAAAGAATTAATTATTTTGAAAAATAGGTCCACTTTTTATAGGTGTAATTGTTTTGACTTGTTTCTTTGTATATGTTAAAAAAAATATGTGCGCATATGATCATTCAAAATACTTTGTCAAAAGTATTCACTCAGGAAAAACAACTACCAATCTGCACTCTTCTGGACTTGCGTTGAAAGCTTTCAGTTAAAGGCTGGAAGATTTCATAGAGAATATTTACCCTTTATTTGGAGGTTATGATTAGATGATTTCTGAAGTCCAACATTATTCATTCAAGGATTCAAAGCAACCACCCTGGCTTGGCCTGAGCATTGGCTGGGTTTTTCCTCTGAAGTCAAACTTTACTTTTGGACAGTAAGCACTGCTCTATCTTCTTATGCAGGAGTTGGCTCAACCTTGAATAGAGCAGTTACACTTACAAAAGGAGGTTAGTAAGAAGTCTTAGTAAAGAAATCATGAAGAACCTTGTATTTAATAGGGGAAATTCGATCTGTCATACAGGGGTATGTTGTTAGAGAGAAAGAGGAAAGGACTGAAGCAATGGAATCTGTGAAGTTGCAACTAGGACTGAACAACATTTTTTTTAAAGGAAAAGGTCTGTGAAAAACCAGTCTTCACTGTCCTAGTCCAAGGCCATTCATCCATAAAACTGAGGACAATAAAATGGTATGCTTGGTAAAGCTTCAGTAGCCTTAATAGAACATCCTCAATACAGTATAGTATTATCTGAAAGCTTTATATTCCTGACATGCTCTATTTTGTTGTCGTTGTTTTGTCGTTTGAGTTGTGTCCTACTCTTTGTAACTCCATTTGGGGTTTCTTTGCAAAGATATTGGAGTGTTTTACCATTTACTTCTCCATCTCATTTTATAGATGAGAAAACTGAGGCAAACAGGGCTAAGTGACTTGCTCAGGATCACATAGCTAGTAGGTATCTGAGGCCAGATTTTAACTGAGGTCTTCCTAACTGTGGGCCTGGCACTCTACCCATTGCACCACCTAGCTGCCACACTATGTAGTTGGACAGAAAACATGGTTACATCCTATTTTTCTTTATAAGTATGAGTACACTAATATTTTCTATATTTGAAGATGAAATATAGTAGTGTAATAACATTCATAGCATTCTTCTTTTCTACAGGTTACTTTTTCTTGACTTTGAAAACATTCCATTCTCTATGTACCTAGCTGGTACAGTGATTAATTTAGTTTAAAAGCTGGCAGTTCATAATGTTGAAGTTCACATTAATGTATATAAGAAATAGCAGTAACTTCTCTATAATTCTTAAGGAATAAACTTTTGGTAGATGTCCAAGGGAAACAATGAAATTGGCACTATTGCACTTCTTATAGCTTCAGTAAATTAAAATGGCGTTCTGTCCATTGACATGCTACTAACACAATTAACACATCTAATAAGACTGTGGTATAAATAGGGTCAAAGGTATGGGCCGTACACATTTATAAGCCAGATGCCCAGCCGCAAGTAATTCTTTGAACACTAACTCACCAGAGTGCTATTGATTACCACTAGTACTATTGAATCAATAAATTTTTGGAGATGGACAGGATCTTAGAGGCCATCTAGTTCAACAAGTAAGGTGTATCCTTGAGGGCAAAGACTATTTTCTTCTCTCTCTCTCTCTCTCTCTCTCTCTCTCTCTCTCTCTCTCTCTCTCTCTCTCTTTCTCTTTCTCTCTCTTTCCTTTATATCCCTAGCACTTAGCACAGTAACCTGAATTTTATTTTTCCCCTTTTGGAATACACTTATGCTTCATTGGCACATGGAGCTCCCAGTAAGGAATTCTGAAAATTGGCACTCTCTCTATGACTTGTATTCTTAGAGAAGTTTCCCAGAGCATTGAGAGGTTTAGTAACTTGACCAGCATCACACAACCACTAATTGTCAGAGGCAGTACTTGAACCCAGACCTTACTGACACCAAGGTCACTAGGCCACACTGTTTCTACCTTACATTTAGCAGACTTTTAAAAAAAATTATAATTACATATAAAAATGACTTTAATATTCTTTTTTTAAATGAGTTGTAGATTCTCTCTCTTCTTTCCTCCCCTCCCCTTTCTTTCAGATGGCAAATAATTTGATAGAGGTTATCCATATGCAATCACACAAAACATACTTCCATATTGGTCATGTTGTGAAAACAACCCCACAGATTCCCACCCCACCCCCCATGTTTCCATCATGAGTCCTTTGGAATTGTCTTGAATGATTTTTATTACATAAAATAGCTACGTCATTCACAGTTTATCATTGTACAATATTACTACTACTGTGTACAATGTTCTGGTTCTGCTCACTTGACTTTGCATCAGTTTATCTAAGTTTTCCCAAGTTTTTCTGAAAGCATCTTGCTTGTTATTTTTTATAATACAATAGTACTATGCACAATCTACAATAGTATACAATCACATGCCACAACTTGTTTGGTCATTCCCCAATTGATTGGCATTCTCTCCACTTCCAATTCTTTGCCACTACAGAAAGAGCTGCTGTAAATATTTTTATAAAAATAGGTCCTCCCCCCATTTAAAAAA
Organism: Phascolarctos cinereus; assembly: GCF_003287225.1. Classification (NCBI taxonomy): domain Eukaryota; kingdom Metazoa; phylum Chordata; class Mammalia; order Diprotodontia; family Phascolarctidae; genus Phascolarctos; species Phascolarctos cinereus. The sequence goes on along the minus strand of NW_027555958.1, from coordinate 147,435,713 downwards.
AATCTCTTTGGGATACAAATGTAGTAGTGGCATTGCTGGATTAAAGATTATGCACAGATTTGTAATCCTTTGGACATAGTTCCAAACTGCTCCCCAGAATGGTTGGATCAGTTCATAGTTTCACCAACTGTGCATTACTATGCAAATTTTTCCACATCCCATTCAACATGTATCATTTTCCTTTTCTATTGTATTAGCCAATCTGATCCATGTTAAGTGTTACCTCAGAGTGTTTTTTTAATTTGTATTTCTCTAATCAGTAGTGATTTATAGCATTTTTTTCATATAACTATAGATAGCTTTGATTTTTTTTGTCTGAAAACTGCCTGTTCACATCCTTTGCCTATTTATCAATTGGGGAATGATTTGTATTCATATAAATGTGACAAACTTGTCTATATAGTTGAGAAATGAGGTCATCAGAGACACTGGCTATAAACATTTCCCCCAGCTTTCTGCTTTCCTTCTAGTCTTGGCTGCATTGATTGTTCAAAAGATTTTCAATTTAATTTTATGAAAATCGTCCATTTCAAATCCTGTAATTTTCTCCATGTCTTCTTTGGCCATAAATTCTTCCTTTATCCATAGATCTAACAGGTAAACTATTCCATGCTCCCATAATTTTCTTATGGTACCACCCTTTATGTCTAAATCATGTACCCATTTTGACCTCATCTTGGTATACACATTGTAGGTATTTAATAAATTCTTGTGTCGAAATGAGGTGAATGTACCATTTAGTATATCCTTTCTATAATGTTCATGAACAGGTGTTTGTTCAGCTTTTACTTGAATATCTTTAAACGAAAGCCTTACTACATCACAAGGAAGACAATTCCATTTTTGAGATCTGTAATTGTTACAAAGGGCAGCCAGACGACTCAGTGAATAGAGTGAGGCCTAGAGTCAGGAAGACTCATTTTTTCTTTTTAGTTCAAATCTAGCTTTAAATACTTACTAACTATGTGACCTTGAGAAAGTCACTTAACCCTGTTTGCCTCAGTTCTGCTTCTGTGAAATGAACCAGAGAAGGAAATGGAAAAGCACTCCAGTATCTTTATGCAAATAACCCAGATGGGGTCATGAAGAGTCAGGTAAAACTGAAATGACTGAGCAACAGCAACGACTGTGATAAAATATTTCCTTATACAAAACTGGAAGCTAACTTTTTGTGACTTCTACCCATTGGTACTCTGCCACCCCTCTTACTCCAAGCAGAATCTAAACCTTAGGTCATAATCTTGGAAAGAAATACAATTAGTATTATATTCTGTTCTTTGTGAAGACAGTGACAAAATCGATTTTTCATAACCTATAAATTTATCAATTTTTTGTATAAATTGCTCACAGATCTATTGTATACTGTAGTTTTTCTTTGATTCACTTTGTTTTGTTCAGTGGTTTTTGTAGTTGTTTTGGTCTGGTCCTGTGATTTCACTGGCATGGGGAACTAGAAGAAAAAATATGTACCCCTCACTGGTACAACTTGTTAGCTTGTCTTTAAATTATGTTCAAAGAGCCCTGAAATTGGGAGGAACTGAGTTCAAATCTGGTCTCAATTACTAGCTATGTGAATCTGGACAAGTTACTTAACTGTGATTACCTCTACCCCCAAAAAAGAGCTAATTTGGTCCTGAGAAGTTAAGTGACTTGTTTATGGGCACACAGCTTGCCTACATCAAAAGCAGAACTTAAAACTGAGATCTTTCTGACTTCAAAGCTGACCCTCTATTGAGTATCCTATGATGGCTCATCATGTGCTCAATTTTTGAAAGCTAAGTGTGGGACTTTATATGTATCCCTTAGACTGCATCTTGTTGCTTTCAGGCCATTTTTCTGCTCTGTCAAGTTCTTTTTAAATTCTGATTGCTGCATCTAGTATATTAGCTCACACTCTCAGCTTTATGACATCTGCACATGTGATAAGAATACCAACCTCCAAGCTGTTGATAAAGATGCCCATGCATTCACTAAAATGACCAGATGAGGCTGAGTGAATAAATCAGTACAATTAATCATTGCTATTTGAAGAATCACTTGAAGTGAATGCCTTATTGATGCTGGTTCAGTTGCTTCATCTTCATTTCCAGAGAATAACAGTTCTCTCTGGTTTTATGTTTCCTTATCAAGCATGAAAATGGTAAGGTCTGAGGTACTTTTGAGTTCTATCAATAAAGAGACAAGCAAGGAAATGAATTATGAGGCCTTAGAATGTGACTGCTTTACCAGAACTGAAGTGATACTCATTGCAATTGAGCCCCAATGTGTTGGACACATGCGAACAGGATGGATTAAAGTGAATACTCAATAGTTTCCCTCTGTGCTGGCCTGAAATGAAGTTCTTGTAACTAAAGAGTACCAAAAAATTACAAAGACAAATTTCAGTGGCGAATTTCTATGGATGTGACATAGCTATGGAATTGGAGGAAGCAGCAGATCAACCTAGGATGCAGCTGTCACAATTGGGCTGGCTTGTTTTGGAAAAAAGGCCATGGGCTGCCTTCCAGGTGACAAGGCCGATGTCAAAAGTGACGAATGGCTGCAGCTGTGAACGTAAGACAATCTCAGTGTATATAGTGTAGAAAGGCTACTTGTCTCCTCAGTCATGGACTATGCCCGACAACAAAATCAGCATTGACTTCTGGGCCTTTGAAAATAAAGATGAAAAACACTAATTTGGAGGAAAACAAGTCTGAAGTCATGAAAAGTTTAAATAGTGGAATTTTTAAAAAAGATACACTTCTACTGGTTTCTACTGCATTTCACAGTAAGTCCAGTTAAGATAACAAATAGTTGCCAAGCTTATATCCTGTCAGAGACCTGATCAAATGACCACAAAGACAAACTTATTTTTAATGCTCTAATCATTTGTGTACAGACAGTACTTGTAAAAAGTTAAGTCTTTTACATAGGTTAATTCCCTTTGATAGTCTGAATAGTTTAACTTATTTATTTGCTCACAGAGTCTTCTCCGCAGATAACACTATAGTAAACCAACCTGTTCTTCTCCCCCTATTCAATTTTAGGCTCCAAATTGTTAGTCCCACCAAATTCAAAAGTTCATCAATCAAACATGTTATCAAAACAAATAGTTTACTATTTGGAAGCAAGTAATGGGACTTCAGTGAGTGCAGTCACTCTTTTTATGGCTTATAAAAGCAAGCTGACCCAATTCTTTGGGAGCACTTGTACTCTTCACTGTTCATTCTTCACTTGAAATCTTCACTCTTCCACATTCTTCCAGGATGCAGCAAACTGATGGAGAGGGAATTTCTCTCTCAGTAATGACACAGAAGAAAACATAACACCATGAAAGATACGTACTTGCACACACCTAGAAAGTGAGGTCAAGGCAATATGCGTAAACCCAATTTCCTTTGCAAAGTGGGGAAGATTTTTGAGTTTCTAAATAGGATCCTACAATCTAATCTTCTAGCAGAGAAGGGAGATTTCCCGGTCAGCATCCACTTTGAGAGTTTCCTCATAGGTAACTCCAAATTTGAAAAGTCCTGAGCTTAAGAACAAGTTCAGGCACACCATCTTCTGTATAGAGATTTCCTCATTCAACAAGCTTCTTAGACAAAAAAAAAAAAAAGCAAAACAAAACAAAAACTCCAGACCAAATTGTTCCTATGAAGTATCTAAATGAAGAACAAACCCAATGTATGACTAGGACACTACAGAACCAAGGAGAAGAGGTTTGTTTGCTCAGTAAGCTTCAAAGCATTTTTTTTAACTTTTGGGGGGATCTAAATCACAAGCTAGTACTGTGAACCTTGAGAAGCCTGTGCAAGGACTCTATGGGAAAAAGAAACTCACTGGAATGCCTGTCCTTTCTTGTTGTAGATCTATGATTTCATGATCTTACATGAGCAGTCTAACTATACAGAAAAGCTGATTCAAAAATAACCCCTATATCAAGGATAAGTTATTTTCTGTTCAAATATAATTCACTTCAGTGCATGCCCGTGCATGTGTGTGTGTGTGTGTGTGTGTGTGTGTGTGTGTGTGTGTGTGTGCATTTATTTGATATTCAGCATGCCTTGTTCTTCCCAATTCTTGGCTTGAAGGCATTATTCGTGACCTATTGGTGTGAAGTTTCTGTGTAGTATACAAGGCTTTGGCCTTTCTCTCTCTCTTTTTTTTCTTCTAAGCCATGCATTTCAACATATTTATTGCTGACTTACCCTTTGTTCAACTTTTCATTGAAATCATCACATTTGAAAGTATATGTTGATTTAACTTGGTGACTCTTAATTTTCTTGTTTGCATTCGTGTTTGTTTGTTTGTTTGTTTTTGAAACTAGATCTATCTCCACCGGGTTGGAAGTACACTGACTTCTCATGGCCTAATATCACTGCTTATCAGCATGAAAGCTTTGACCATGTGCTGTTTCTGATATGAGCCAATTTGACTCTCTTTAGGCAGCCTGGTGGGCCTCTACTCCCAGCAGGTATCTTAATGGTTCCAGACTTAGTGCAGACAGCTGTTGTGCTTTAGCCCTACTGCAGCTCAAAATTCCTAAACTCAAGAAATCCACTAGCCTCAGTCTCCACAGAAGCAAGGATTACAGATGTGAGCCACTATGGCTGGTATGTCTTTTCAAGTTCAAACTTTCTCTATCCATTTATCCTCTGCAATAGATATTGGCACACAAACTACAATTAATTTTATAGCTGTCCTTTTGCTGTGATGCAAGATTACCAAATGTACTTCTTATGAAAAGATATTTCCTGTTCCTTTTGGAATGACATTGACCCTGATTGATTCCATTAACTCCATTCCAATGCAGTAGATAGCTTCTTTATGAAATTTATATGGATAAATATGGACACGAATTACAAAGAATGAGGCTTTGCATGGTCTACACCAGTAGAGGGAATAACTGCAGTAATTATATCACACATCTTGATCTTTCAAGTAGTAAATTAAGGCAATACATGCATTTATCCTTAATTAGTAGGTGCTATTTATAATTCCCATTTTGCAGTTAAGGAAAATGAGGCAAAGACAGGTTAAATGACTTGCCCAGGGTCACAGAGCTAGTGCATACCTGAGGCAGAATTTGAACCCAGGACTTCCTGATGCGAAGTTCAGGACTCTGTGCACTCTGTGTGTGCACTGTACTACTTAGGTGTCATATTCAGTGTCCCAAAAGTCTTAATGTAGTTTTAAGTTCTTAAAGCTTAAAAATATATGGATATGAATGTATGTGTGTGTGTGTGTGTGTGTCATATTTAGGTGTCATATTCAGTGTCCCAAAGTCTTAATGTAGTTTTAAGTTCTTAAAGCTTAAAAATATATGGATATGAATGTATGTGTGTGTGTGTGTGTGTGTATGTATACACACACACACACACACACACATACACACACACACATATATATGCATTTATCTCCTCTTTTGTAATATGAGCTCTTAAAGGGAAGGGAGACATCCTTGTCCATTTCACATAGTCTGTAGAATCATGAGCACAGTATCAGGTCCATGAAAGCCTTTGGCAATGTTTCTGATGTTATCACTATAGAATTCTCTAAAAAAAGTAAGAGTTTACCAATATGATAAATTAGTAAAGTTCCCTGTATAAACTGAAATGTTCTTTTGTGGGGATAAAGGTGCTCTCTGGTGAGAACTGTTTTACATGTCACCTGCTGGTAGGTAGGAAATAAGATCCAGCCTAACTCTGGAGGCTGACACTGATATGTGAACAGCCTTACTTCCATTGTATCTGCCTGAATCAGCTTTTACCACTCTGTTATTATTCAATGCAAATGTAACTCACACACAGTGATGAAATGGGAAATTCAGGAGAAAGCTGAAACAAGAGCTATTTGCCCTTTTCTGAGGGAACTTGGCTGTTACCTCACTCTTTCAACTCAGGAGGAAACAAAACAACGAGGGTAGGTAGTGCTTGCCAAATAAGTAGAGCCCTGTTGAACTGATGCTTTTTCAGTAGCACATCCCCAGAGATCCTGAGAATTAGTAGTTGATATAATTTAAGCCTATGTTTCCTTTTATCATGCAGCATTATTAGTCACATGAAAATTTACAAGTGGAAAAGGATTCTAGAGACAGCAAACATTTAAATTCTAAGCCAAACTTTAACAGGGATTCTCCTCTTACACAGCGCCCCTAAATACTGTAGAGATTTCTTGGGCAACAGCTAAGTATACAACAGCCAACTAAGAATGAGTATGTAAATGAATAATTCCTTTAATTTGGTCTTATCTGTTCAGTTAGTTAGCTAGATAAAGAATTTATTTGCTTGCTGTATGCAAGGAAATGTACTTATCGCCAGGGATACCAAAATAAGAAAACAAGATAGTACTTATTCTCAAGAAGCTTACATTCAAATTGGGAAAGACAAAACAAACAGAAAAGGGTGTGGACATGAACTGGCATTGAAGTGAAGACACTGGTTGAGGTTTCTCAAAATAAGGTAGTCCAAGGCAGGGAATCATCAATGATTGTACATGCCTCTAGTCAGGAGTCCTCCTTAGGTAGCTAGCCCAGGTAACTTGTGGGGAGGTACAATCCAATGAAGAGTGAGTTGGAAGTGAAGTAAGCAGCATGGTTGGGGCTACTTAAGATATGGCAATCAGGTGCCAGCAAATGATAGCATGACATTTACCCCCAATCTTTTAAATTTTCTTTTCTAAAATGCCTCTCCAAGGCAAACTTAGCATTACAGATCTTTTGAAGACTTCTCCATAATGCCAATTCCTAGTACTTTCAGCATAAGGCACAGTTTGGCCTTTGAGCGCCGTAAATGAACTGCTAAAGTGAAGTTCTTGGAGCTACTATACCCACTTGCCACTTTGATATATGTTCAGCAATGTGTGGGAATCACACACACTTTAGGTTTCAGCAAGATTCTTTCTAAAAGACTTACCAGTAGCAAAAATAAAATATTATATTGGTATAGATATAGGTCACCCCATGATATGGGCTGTACCTCTAAAATTAATCCCTTTGATGGGAAAATAATGACTTCTTTTTTGTTATATTTCTTTCAATTTAAATAAATGATAGCTTATACCTCTTTATTTGTTGGCAAGGTGGAATCCAAAAAGAAGAGTCATGATCATCTCTGAGCCAGTAGAGGTCAATGTAAGAATCTCTGTGATTCCTGTTTTATCACTAGGGGCTCAAATGAGAAAAAAAAATCCTGAGTCTAAGATAAGAAGTTTGTTAACAGAAAGATATACTAAATTATTTCCATTTTTATTAGTGTTTTCTTCATCTTTATTACCATCACTCTTTGTTTTCTGAGATTGTGATTCTAGCAATGTATTTACTTTATATAAAAGCCATATTTGAAGAAAGAGTACAGATTAAAAATTAAAGCCAGACCAATTTGGTTAATGCAAATGAAAACAGAATAAAGAAAAGTTTTTTTTTTTAAGTTTGGGAGGGGATAGAGGGAACAAAACTGATCAGCTTTGTCTGTCTCCTATGTCAAATGTCTTGGTTCTTTCTCCAGTATGGAATGGAGTGGTGTAATCAAAGGGCATTCTGACCATTTTGCTTGAAACATCTAACATTGATAGTATTAAGAGAATTCTATGTCTAATGAAGTATCGCATTTCCCCTAACACTGATCATTCCTTGTGGCTATCAATTGGAATCCAAGAAAAATAAATTTAATCATTTTGAAATCACTGTAGGCTGGTTTAGTAGATCCTATATTGGTTTGATCTTTAGGGGCTCAAATAAGGAACATTTTCATGAATGTGAAAGAAGATGAAATTCTATGTGCAGAGACTCTCTAATAGAAGAGATAACAGTAGGTTAGCCAGATATGAAATTTCCTTCCTTAGAAGCTGGTGGAATTTCCTTCAGTACTGAGTAATCAATGCCCATTAGTTCCCAGTTTATAGCAATGACTATAGAGATTATTCCAACCTTTACTTCCCCAATATTGTCTTCATTGACTGCTAGCCAAATTATTGATCTTTCAAAACCTTACAACTACCATGTTTTTAGTTTTTATTTTTTAAAATTAAAACTATTCCTCATATAATGGCCTTAGTTACTGGCACCTATTAGGCACTTTATAAATGCTATTTGGATTAAGGACTGACCAATAATTATAAAGATGAAAGATACATATAAAGTAGATGGAAGGTCACCTTAGAAGGGATGGATCTGGCTGCTGGGAGGACTGGAGAGGTCTCTTGGAAAAAGATAGGCATTTGAGATGAGTCTTGATAGAAACAAGGAATTCTAATTGAGAGTGAGGATTCAATGGTGATGCTGAGATTGTGAGTCTGGATTACAAGGAGAATGATGATGTTCTCTATAGTAGTAGGGATATTGGAAAGAGGAAATTATTGGGGTAGAAGGAGAGATAATATATTCTGATATTGTCTGAGATGCTTACGAGACCTCCAGCTCTAGAATCCAAAACACAATGTGTGATGTATGAATGGTGCTCATGAGAAAGACTAGGACTGTATATATAGAACTGGGATTTATCTGCATAGAGATGAAAATTAAACCCATTGGAACTAATAAGATTTCCAAGGGATATAGGAGAGCAGAAAAATAGAAGAGAGCACAGATCAGAGCAGTGGAAGACACTGACCATTAGTGAGCTAGTAAAGATTGATAAGGAAAGTTCAGAGAGATATAAGAGGAAAAGAAGAGAAAATGGTAGAGCAGAAAATATATGTGGAGAAATTAATCAGCAGTAACAAAGGATGCAGAGAGGTCACGAAGGAAGAGAATTAAGAAAAGGCCATTAGATTTGACAATTAAAAGAGCATTGGTAACTTTGGAGAGAACATTTCAGTTGAATGATGAGGTCAGAATACAGACTGTGGAGATTTAAGAAGAAAGTGGGAGGAAAAAAAGTGAGGCACCTATTATAGATGACATTCTCAAAGAATTTAGACATGATAGGGAGGAGGGAAATAGAATGATACCTAGCAGTGATGAATGGATTAAGTGAATGTTTTTGGAAAATGTGTTTGTATATGTATCAGAGAGAGCCAGAGGTTAAAGGTGAGAGAGAGACAGAAAGACAGACACAGACAGATACAAAGACACACACACACACACACACACAGAGAAAGAAAGAGAGACAGAGACAGAGACAGAGAGTGAGAATTAGAATGGGGAGATCTACTAGAGAAAATGGGAGGTGGTCAAATTGAGGGTGTGTGTTAAAGAGTTTACTTTGATGATGAGAAGGGCTATTTATTCATCTAACATCAGAGTGAAGAAGGAGATAATGGGTGAAAATGTTTAAATTATGTGAGATGAAGAAGAAGGGAGAAGAGGGAGCCCTTGATGAATATGCTCATTTTTCTCCTTTTCTTTTTTTTTTTCCTTGAAATATAAGCTGAAGTCCTCAGCTAAGAGGATGGGGGGGGGGAAGAGCCACAGGGGGATCAAGAAGGGACAAGGTTTAAACAGCCATTGTAGAGAGTAGGATAGTAAAGTAAGTAGGGATGAATAATAATAATAATATAAAAAAGGTTGGCAGTGAAGTATTGGCTGGGATTAGATAACATACATTCATAGTGGACTCAATTAGCACAGTTTCATGATTTTGTTTAGTTCTTTCCAGCAGCCCATGAATAGGAGTGAAAGAGATTAATAGAGTCATTTAGGCAATTTTTTATAGGTCAGGTTGGAATTGCTTCAACTGAATATACTATATTTTATTTTTGTTCTTTTGATTTTAATTTCTTGGTTTTAATCTTAGCTGGGGCAAATTGATGATCTGATTATATCTAAACAGTCCATTTGAAGACGACCCAGTACTTAGCACAGTGTTTGGCCAATATTAAGAGTTTATTTTTTTTTTCCATTCATTGATTCTTTCATTCAACAATTTCACTTTGAACTTCTTGCTTAGACATCTTACGCTAGCTGAATTCCAGCTAAAGTAGATACTCTTTTTTCTTGGGTATGCTTCCTGGAATGGACTCATATCTGTTCCTTAAAATTCTTACATTCCTTTATGTACTATCTCAGGTATCACTTTCTCCATGAAGCCTGTCCTTAACATGAACTCTCCTCAATTTTCTTGTAGCATTTTGCCTGGACCTCTCCTTTGTATTTAGGGTTCATAGCATTATATGGATAGAACTAGAAAAAAATCTTAGAGATGACACTATCCAATCATTTTTTATTTTACAAATGAGGAAACTGAAACCAAGTGATTTGATCAAGGTCATGCATCCCTAGTGAGGAGAAGAGCTATAATTTAAACTCAGATCCTGTGACTCCACATTCTGTGCCTTTCCTACTCTACCACATTTTATCATACTCTACTTTGTGTATGTATATATGTCTGTTTGTGTGTTTATGCATTTATCTATATACCTTTCTATTCAATTTTAAGTTCCTTGACACCAGGAAGATATCTTATTTAATCTTTTCATTCTCCAGCTCCTAGAACCATGCCTTTCACAGAGCAGACAATTAATAAATATTTCTTAAATTGGGTTTTACTCAGAATAAAAATAACACTCCTAATTTTTATAAATGAATAATAAAATAATCTAAGTTTCTGTAGATGTTAGGTTTAAATTATGATCATTAGTAACAATTATCATGATCTCCAGTATTTAACCAGGGAATTAGAGCCTTGTGATCCCATCATTACATGGTCATGATCATCATTATCATCATCGTCATCATCACCATCATCACCATCATCCGCACATTTAGTGTCATAGTTATAACTATAGTTGGTTAAGGTTTACAAAGTGCTTTAGCTTTTAAACTCCCACTGATTTAAATGAATGTGGCCATGAACTTTAAATTAGGATAATCTGTTAAAATTCAAATATCTATCATGTAAAAGATACTTTTATTTGCTTTGCTTTGAAAAAAATTATTTTATTCTCTGTTCTAAATTTTCTCTCTCTCCTTCATTTTCCCCATCCATTGAGAATGCAAGAAAAATAAAACCCATTACAAATAACATAGTAGTTTTAAATATGTTATAACCTGCTTTTGGAGAAACAGATATTTGCAAATAGCCCTTACTGAACTGAGAAACAAGTAAGAACAAACTATCACTCCTTATTTAATTGTGGCTATTTGCAAAAATGTAGGAAATCTAAGCCTACTTGCAGATTGGGTCTCAGTACTACCATCTGTGGTTTTTGCTATGTATATATTAAAGCAGGGTTGCTTAAAGTAGGGAAGTATTTTTGGTCCAATTTGCTCTTTTTATGTATATAAACAAGAGTAATTATTATTGTTATCATCCTGTGTATTATGATATTGTAGGTTATCATCATATATCCTTAGATGGTGGTATACCTAATGCAGAGATTTAGGACTATATTTCTTGGGATGTGTGCCTTCTTGTGGTTTTTTGTTTGTTTGTTTGTTTTTACATATGAGGGCTATCATATATGAAATAATTATTTTCTTCCTATGTACTTTTGATTGAATTATTCACTTTATTATAAATATTCACTAAAGGGGTCCCCAATCTCTCCTTACATGAAATTGAAATTCCTGACTTTCAGCTTTAAAGCCAAAGACCAAGTAATCTCATGTGTTAAATCGTATGAGTTATAAATATCTAGTGTCAATGCCACCAGCAACTTTAGATGGACAATTCTGATAACCAGTGATCAATCCAATATGATTCTACCACCACATTATCCCTTTTAAATGAGATTAAGAGAGATAACATATACAAAGGGCTTTGAAAACCTTGAAGCACTACATGAATGTTATCTATAATTTTCCAAATTATGGTACTCAGTCTGTTTGGGTTATGGAGTATAGGGAAGATTACCCCAGATCAGTGCAAATGGCAGATGCCTGTGAATTGTCCTCTCCCTTCCTTTCTCTCCTCCTCATCTCTTCCATTAGATTAGAAGAAATGTGGAAATAAAACTCAAATCACAACCAAGACAAGTAGGTAAGTCACAAGGCAAGGAGGCCCATGACCAAGTATTACCATCCACCTTGCAACTTTTAGCCTCTACGCTCTCTTTCCCCAGCAATCAGTTGTCTTATCTTCTACTAAATATTTTCCACACCACACTTCTGTACCACCAGGCCTAGCCTTGGCCTATCACAAAACCATTCCAACATAAGTAGCTTTATTACTATCATGACTCTCAAATGACATTGGAAAATTTCAACTTTATCAACAATGTAAGTGTGTGCAAATCTCCAAGAAAAGGAAGGGTCATAAAATTTTAGCTCTCAATAGGAAAAGGAGGTCAGAGCTCACCCGATCTAACCCTTTCTTTACACAGGTGAGGGAACTGAAGCCCAGAGAAATTAAGTGACTTGCCCAAGGCCATACAATAGGGAGTATTTTATGTCAATTGATACCATAAGAAATATATTTTAATGAACTTGGAACAAAAGTAACTCCTGATACATTTTGCCATTTGCCTAGAGGTCCTTATTATATCATATCTCAGTCATAACTAACATTTTTCCCACCTGGATAAAGCCTTACAAAATATGCCTGGAGTAAGCTTCATCAAAACTAAGCTGAAATAATTTTTTATGATAAATTCAGTTGGAGAAGGAGGCAGAAATACTTACATTCATGGACAGAGACCATGCGAAACATAGAGAGACTGCTCAGTGTGGCAATGAATTTGGGTGTTAGGTTCATGGGATAGAGAATCTGAGGGGAAGAAGAAAGCATATCACTTGATAGCTTGTTATTTTAACTAACAATTCTTGCTAACTAGTTGCTAATCTCAGTTGTTTCTGTTGCTAAAGAAATGCATGTTATATCATCAGCACTGTGGGACAAAACTGCCCCTTCACCTTGCCTTTTTCTAGTTTAGTGGTACCTTACTTTATTCTCTATTAAAAAAAAACAAAACAAAAAACAGAAACCACGGGCTGTGTCTTCTGCTACTACTGAAGTTTGCTTTGTTTTGTTTTGTGGAAAGGACTGTGATTTGACCAAGGTAGGGAACTCCTAGTGAGGAAACTCTTCCAATGCCTATTGGGAGCTGTTCTAGATTATAGTCCTAGAGACATGCACGGGGCATTGAGCAGCTAAGCCACTTGCCCATGGTCACGTAGCTACCATGTTCCAGATGGGCACCTTGAACCTAGATCTTCCTGAATTCCTGTCTTCTATTTGCTTTGCTAAGCTTAGCATTTCCTTCTAAATAGTGCATGTACATCAAGATGTGTTTTGCCTAGGTAGAATGCTTTCCCTAGGGTTCTCTGCCAAAGTATGTTTCTTTCCTATTTCAAAGCAAAAGGAGTGTCTTTTTAATGAAGGCTTTTTGTTAATAATAGATAGCAGTTATACATATTTATAGAGCTCTTTAAGGCTTGCCAAGCACTTTAAAAATATTATATTGTTTTATTCTTACAGTAACCTTTGGAGGTAGGTGCAAGTATTATTCCTATTTAACAAATAAGGAAACTGAGGCACACTTGTCCAGGGTCACAGAGCTAGTCAAAACTGAGGCTAGATGTGAGCCCAGGTCACTGCAGGTCCAGCACTCTATCCTGTATACCAACCAGGATCTTTTCTGCGAGCATCAAGCTGCAACACTGTGACAGGTCACTTCATCTTGCTAGGCTTCAGTTTCTTCAAATATAAAAGGAAAGGGTTGCACTAACCAGCCTCTGGCATCTCATCTACCTCTAAGATCTATGATCTTATGACTGTTCCTTGCTGAGAGGAAGAGAGGTGAGGGAGAAAGACAGGGAGAGAGAGAAAGACAGAGACAGACATAGAGACATTGAGAGAGAGACAGATACAGAAGGAGATAGAAAGAAACACAGAGAGAGATATTAGAGCATACCTTCTACTTTTTGTCCCCACACTCCAAGAGGGCTAGATATAACCAGGGCAGAGGGTTCTGAGATCTTCAGTCATTTCTATCCCATTTATAAAGATTTATTCATCTGTTCCTAGATTCTGAAATGCTGTTCTTGGCCTCCTGAGCTCTTCCTGTTTCTTCATGCCCAGCTTAAACTCTGACCCATGCTGCTCAATACATGTTTACTGACTTGCTGTCTCTGATTGCTGTGACAGTGCTTCGAAAATACAGGCATTCATTTTAAATCACCTGTTTATATAAAGCAAGGTGGGAAATAATTCATTCCTGATTTTCTCCATTTTTCTGTTATTATTCTGGTACTGTTTTATTAAATGATAAATTTGAATTAAATTTCATGATCTTTATTTAAAATATACTCAACCCTGAAAGCACTGAGTCTTATCTTCAAACTCAGTACAGAAACCTTAAAGTTCAGCACAGTGAAAAAGAAATTCACTTTTTTTCATTTGCTTTTCTTACTAGCTCATTTGATTAAATGTACCATCCATGAGCCCAATGCAGAGAGAGGAAATGAATTTCTGCTGTTAGCACCTTGTCCTGGTCTAGATTTGAGTTTTATTTTCACATTGCTTCTAGCCTAATTGCAGTCTTGCTGTGCTGGTGTCAGTCTGCATAGCTCAAAACCCCATTAGCATTCAGTATTTAGAGAGTAAACATAATTGCTCACTAAGCTCTAAAAATACTTCAGCCTCATGTGCTTCATCCTTCTTTGTTAAAAATTCAGGTCTCTTCGGCTGTCCCACAAAGTGTATATACCAGATTATTCATTTTCGCTTTTCTTGTTGCCTGAAACTGGAGCCACTTTTTGGCTTTGGATAACTGCATCTAAATCTATGTAGCTGAGAAAAACAGTGAAACAGCTATGAGGAGGACCAGGAAAGAGCAGTGTTACCAAAATCCAGAAGAGACCAAAAGGTCAGGATGAGGGGATGGTCAACAGGTTCAAACGCTTCATAGTGCTCATTAAGGATAAGTATTGAGAAAAGGCCATCAGATTTGGCAATTAAGAGATAGAAAACACTCCACAACTAATTAAAATATATAACTTTCTTGAAAATGTCAAGTGGTACCCAAGAAGAAGCAAATATGCCCTCCTCAAAGATGGTGCTTTCTGCTACACGTCACGCCCCTCCTCAGCTTTATAGCTGGCCCCCTGACTCAAGTGTCTTGCCACTCTAGTCTATCTCCCACTTATATGGCAAAGTGATTTTCTGAACTACAGGTTGCCCCATGTCACATCCCCTACTTCTGTTATATTTACTGCCTTCAGAACATATTAAATTATACTTTCATATATAAATATATATATAAATTATACTCATATAAGTTAACTTATATGTTTAAAATTTATTCCTATCTATTTTATTTATAAATTTATACTTTAATACTTAGAAATTTATATAAAGGAGAGGGGAGGAAAGAAAAAAGAAAAAATATACATGATAATTTTGTTGTATATTTGAAAGCAATAGCAAGTTGTTCACAATAAATTTGCAGTTTCATGTACAACCATCTTGTTTTATTGTACTATATTATGGAAATATTTGTTTTATTCCATAAATTAAAAACAAAACTAAAAAATAAAATATATATTAGTATGCCATACTTATATATAAGAACATATTAAATTATACTTACTAACTCAAGAATAAAATATAAAATCATGTTTTGTCTTTAAAATCTTTCACAAATTGTCTCTCTTCTACCTTTCTATCTTCTTCTCTTCCCTTCTTTCCACATACTTTTTGATTCAGTGGCACTGGCCTTATTGTCCCTTATACAGGATTCTTGCTCTCCCTACTCTGTTCCTTTTAACTGGCTATCTCCCATGTCTGGAATGTTGCCTCTCCTTCCCTCTAATTCCTGACTCCCCTGATTTTCTTCAAGATTCATTTCAAATCCTACATCTACAGGAGGCCTTACCAGGTTCTCCTCTCCTGCTAGTGTCTTTACTCTGTATTTACTTTCCATCTTCTCTGTATATATCGTTTATGTGCATAGCTGTTTGCATGTGAGCTTTTGGGGACAAAGACATTACCATTTCTTTGTATCTCCAGCACTATGCTTGGCACATAGTAAATACTTATCTTGACTGACTGTTAACCTTCATTTGAATGTGAAACAGAGCAATGTGCTGATGAAAGTGTTTTGGAAAGTGCTCTGGATTATGAATCAGGAGAACAGAACTTTGGACTAGTCTGTGTGATCTGAGATAAGTTGCTTAACTTTTTGGAGTCTCATTTTCTATAATAATAATAATAATAATATAATAATAATAATAATAATAACAGTAGCATTTACAAAGCACTCTAAGTTTTGCAAAGAACTTACAAATATTTTATCCTCACAACAACCTTGGAAAGTAAGTGCTATTGTCATCCTCATTTTAAAGATGAGGAAACAGGCAAACAGAGGTTAAATAACTTGCCCAGGGTCACATAGCTAGGAAATGTTTGAAGCTTAATTTGAACATGAGTCTTTTTTTTTTTAAATTCAGGTTCATTACTCTATTTGCTACTACCTAACTGCAAATGAAATAGTTGGACTACATCATTCTTTCACAATCTAAAGTTGTACAGTTTTGTCAGCCTTGTGTTTTGCAGAATAGTTTGAAGACTTTGGTGGGAGGTGACATTGGCAAACAACTCATTCATACAGTTCATGGTTTTGTGCATTCTTAGCTTTTTGTATTTTTGAAGTACTTGAAAAAAGTTAATGGTGGTGATAGTGGGGAGAACCCAAACGGTTCCTACACCAAGCAGCATTAAGCCACTTTTAAAGCAGCTTTAAAACCCCATGATGTTGTTTGAGTTATCTAAGATGAAGTACTGAGTTGTGGCAGAAATGTTAAACACAGCCTTTGAGTTGATACTATGTTTCACTGTCCCTGAGAAATCTGGAGTCAATGGGGTTTTCAAAATGCCTCTTAGTCCAGAATTAGGTCCACATGACTTTGTTTTTCTTCCCATTCGCATGCCTTTATTTCCTGGTGTGTTTATTCAGTGTATAGAAATATGCTTCCTTCCTGACTTTCCTCTTCCTTTCATTTTTGACATGGCTGTGTGAACTACATTTAAGCACCAAGGTGAGATTAAAGGAAAAAAGAAACCCGATCAAAGGAAACATTGGCTTTCCTATGCTTCTCCAAGTCCATTTCATAGGCAACTCATCGCAGGAGGCACACGCAATTCATTACTCTGGGAAACACTGCCCTCAATCCATGAATTATGAAGCAAGTTACTTTTGCCAACTGACCTTTGTAAGACTGTGGGTCCAAACTTGTCTTTTTTCCTAGGGCTTTTCTGAGGAGCAAAAGCACTTTGAAAGCTTGTAGTCTTACATTTTTAATAGGAATTATATAAAACATAACTGAGGCTCCGGTCTATTTATACAGATGCTTACCTCATATGGCACTTCTGCTGGTGACTTTTAATGTGGCTAGTCTGTTAGTACAT
Organism: Phascolarctos cinereus; assembly: GCF_003287225.1. NCBI lineage: Eukaryota > Metazoa > Chordata > Mammalia > Diprotodontia > Phascolarctidae > Phascolarctos > Phascolarctos cinereus. The sequence goes on along the minus strand of NW_027555958.1, from coordinate 147,418,449 downwards.
AGGGATTCAATTATAATTTTTTATAAAGGAAATGTCAGTTCTTTGTCAAGAATCTGAGGTATTTGGGGCTAATCAGTTTCATAATCCTATTAGGATGGTTTCATTTGAAGGTGAAACCGAGCAACGTGCTGATGAATGAATGACCTTGACTTTTCATTTCTCACTCAGTGATTTAACTGGCTCCTTTGGAACCTGTGGAGCCCTGGCAAGAATAGCCCACTGAAAGTCTTTTTGGAAAATGAAACCTAAACCAATTCACTAAGAAATAGGACCTTCAACAAGCATTCATTACATAACTATAGTAGACAAGACTCTTTATGAGGTAAAGGACTGTAAGCCATAGACCTTTGGCCTTGAGGTGCTTAACCACACCCACAACATCAACAATAATACTAACAAAAATTATATTGTATTTACTATGTGCCAGGTACTGTGCTAAGTACTCTACAAATCTTATTTGACCCTGACAACAAGCCTTGGAGAGAGGTGCTATTATTATCCCCATTTTACATATGAGGAAACTGAGGCAAACAGAGATTAAGTGACTTGTCCAGCATCATACAGCTAGGACATGTCTGAATCCAGATTTAAACTCAGGTCTTCCTGACTCCAGCACCAGGGTTTTATTCACAATATCATCAAGGAAGATAGGACACACAGAACCATAGCGCAAATTAGATTCAGATAATTGCACGTGAGAGTCACAGAAGTTTTGACAAGGTTCAGAAGTGACAGTGACCCTTCAGCTGGAGGGAATTTGAACCTGACTCAGAGAGTGACTCATTCTGTTACCTTAGGCAAATAACTTCGCTTGTCTGGGTCTAATTTTCTTATCTGCGAAATTATGAGAGCTAGGATTTGGTTACGTGTAAGGTGGCTTCCAGCTGTGTATTCATGATCTTACATTTCTATAAGCCTATGGTAACTAGAGTTTCCCAGAATATTTTCCAAAGATTCAGGTGAAAGGCATCAAAAAATTTTTCCCTCTTTCCTTTCTCTGTCCTTGTAGAATAACCTTTTGGAATCAAATGAGTCACGAGAGTGTATAATACATTCACCATTGTCAAACCTTACCAATGGTTTTATATTTGGTTCCAGTGGAGATGTTCAGAGCATCCTCTGCTTAGGAAGCATGTGATGATGACCACCTAATGAGCTGGCCCACCTTAATTCTCCTGGCCCAAAGTTTGCTTCTCCCCTCCCCTGAAATCCCCATAGCATTTCAATATTTTACACCACTCCTATAGAACTCAGCAAATATTGATCTGAACTGAAATTATTTTTGTATATTTGAATGCCTTTCCTCTCTACCAGGATGAGAAGCAGTGTGGTTTACTAGAAAAATATCAAATTTGGAATCAAAGGACCTGTTTATTTATTCCAACTCTGTCATGTGTTACCTATGCGACCTCAGATAATTCACTTACCTTTCGTGCCCTCAGTTTCTTTATCTGTAAAAGGAAGGAGTTGGAGAAGAAAGCTTCTAAGCTTCCTTCTAGCTCTAAATCTATGATCCTATGACTGCAGGCTCCTTGAGGGTGGTGGCCATATTGAATTTATCTTTGTATTCTTCTTGGTCCTTATTATAGTGACTTGCATAGTAGGTGCTTAATAAATGGTTTGTAAAATGGATGTACACATGGATAAGTGGATGGATGGAAAATTGAATTAATTACTGATTCTGAAGAATTCCAGAAACCATTTTATCCTTCCTTTCTTGAAGGTGAGAGAGGAATAAATGAAGAAAAGGAACATTCAACTATTTTCAAATTATATTTTCCATTTATTTTTGTAGCCAAAGTGTTGATCATTGCAGTGACTGACATTTTTTTCACAGTAGTGCAAATATGAAAGCATATGGAGAATGGAAAATAACTTAAAATCATGTAGTTGAAGCTGAGTATGTGAGGAAGCAGCCAGAGCTAACAGCTTCACCTCTGAACACTTCACATTCAGTAATCTATTTTCTGACTCTACTCCCTGGAGTACCGGTCACAAGGTAAAGATGGTACCCACTGTCCTGAAACACTCCAATCCTGCCCTTATTTTATCACCTTTTGGCAGAAATTGTAATGAGATAGTTGTCTCCTATCTCTATATTGTATTTGATCTAAATTTAGCAGCATTTTTTTCAATAATATTTCCTTCTGGAAACTATTAGTTTTTGTAGTGGAACCTTTTTTTTTTTGATTCTCTATTTTCAGAAGTTCTTCAGAAGTACTTCTTCCATATAACTTTTGGAAAATCTTCATCCATAGCTCCTAACAAAATTCAAAATCAAGAAAATAAACCAAGCACAATGGGGACTGTGGGAAATGGTGTTATAGAAACTAATGTGTAGAGTGACATTCTACTACGTTTGAAAGATTAACTAGACTTAGAAATGGTGTTATGTTTTTTCCAGGGTTTCAATAAATGTTGACTGAAAACGATACTATGCATATTGACAATTAACTACAACCCTTTGAATGGACAACTGATAAATGGGTTGAGTCAGAAGTGCCCTATACTTAATTGTGGTGGTGATTTTTTCAATTAGAGATATTGGAATATAGTATCATATTTTATTTTAACAACATAGAAAACAGGTCAATGATGAAAGTGTCAATAAACTAAAAATTTAAATATGGTATCTTCAGCATTAGACTAGACTATGATGAATGTTTTTACTTTTTACTTGATAAGCAAGTTTATTAGATATGTTTATCATGAAATATCTAGATTCTACATTCTATTCCTTAAATTTGGGGAAATTTATACATCTAACTATTAGATATGTAGCGAGAGAGCAACTCTGGGATTCCGGAAAATCTGTCTATGTTTCTTGCCTGTAACACATGTTAACTGTGTAACCCTGGACAAGTCACTTAACTTCTCAATGACTCAGACAACTCTAAGACAATAAATTGCACACCAGTTGCAAATCTGGATGGATAAAGGACAATTCCCCATGAGGAGTTTGCTGCCTGATCTGGGTTCCATAAACGTATATGAAAGGTGGTGCTCCAGGAATGGGAAGAAATACTTGGACAATTAATGAGTGATTAGGGTTCTGTTTTCACTTCCATTATAAAGGCTAACATTTATCTTTTTTTAAAGGCCTTAAATTGATTCATTTGATTAGTAGTGGTGGTATATGAAAGTGTTAGATGAACCTTGATTCTGGCTATAAAATTTAACATGTTATAATAAAAATTCAAAAGGGGCAGCTAAGTGGCGCAGTGGATAGAGCACCGGCCCTGAAGTCAGGAGGACCTGAGTTTAGATCTGGCCTCAGACCAAACACTTGACACTTACTACCTGTGTGACCCTAGGCAAGTCATTTAACCCTAATTGCCTAAAAAAAAATAATAAAAATTGAAACAAGTTTTATTTATTGATATCACTAAGGGATTAAAGCAGAATATCACACACAAAACACAAGTGAAATATGAGCATAAACTGCTAAATAAAACCATATTAGCAAAACTTTATGGTAGATCAGATGGTAGAACTTTGAAAAAATAGAATTAGTAGTGATAAAGCTATAGGAAGGCTCCTTCTTTTGTCACGTGTACCATATATACATCTATTTTGAAATCTAATGACTGACTAGTGAGAGGTAGTTTATACGGTAAGCTGGAGTAATTGATCACATTCTTTACACATTTCTTTGTGTTCAGAAGTCTTTGGAACCAGGTGCAACTCATTTAAACTCTCTAATCCTCAGTGCCCTCACCTTTAAAATGATAATACATTATTTACTTCTCAGAGTTGTTTTTAAAGAAAATGTTTTATTAACCTTAACATATTATATAAATGTGAGTTGGTATCATCGTCATCATCATCATCATCATCATCATCATTATTTTCATTACCACCACCACTGTCATAATTATTATGTTACTGGAGACAGGATAATGTAATTGTATTGTTCCATAGTTTAGTTGATGCGCTTTGAGGCTATTGCTAATCTCAGTTGCTTGTAACTGTCATAATTTTATAATATTCTTGTACTGTATTTTTTTTCCTCTCCTTTAGATCACAAATTCTTGAAGATGGGCACCATTACTTATAAGATTCTTTGTATTCCTCACATGTCTCTGATTTTTGCTTATGATGCACATATATGTGTGTTATATACTTCAAAAGAAGTGATATGATACTACTTCCCCACTTCCACTTGAAGACCCTCCTCATCTTTGTAGAGAATTTCAGGTTGAGGCCAAAAAACTTATTACCTGGTAGACAACCTTGCGGTGACAGGGCTCTTGCCATTTAGTTAGGATGGTTCTTTAAAGAGAGACATACAGTCATTCCCAAAGTGGATGATATCACCCCCTGGGGGCACTGGAATGGTACAGGGGGTGACAGTATGCTTAGGTCCAATTGGGGGGTGTTGAATAAAAATAAGGGGATGGTGGAAGCATAAAGAAAGAAGAAAATTTTGAAAAAAAACATTCATACGTGTTTCATCTGTTCATCTGTTTTGCAACAGAGTTAAAGTCATAGTGATTACATTATTTTCCAAATAAACATACAAAATGCAAGTTATAACTGATTGATCAGAGGTAAAGTCCACCAACAGGTCTTAACAAGCAAGTGTTGGCAGGTGGGTGAGCATATCGTGCATTGTCAAGAAGTCCAGCATACATCTGCAGGAATGTATATGTGTAATGACTTGTTTACAATACAATACTATATGATTACATGACCCAATATCTTGTCATCAAAATTTCAATTTAGAAAAACCCCCACAAATTTACAATAAATTATTAAATTTAAAATGAGTCATTTAAAATATTTTATATTTTTTGAAATGATGCAAATTAAAAAAATGTTAAAGGGTTAAAGAAAGTAGATTTCCAGGGAGGTGCTGAGCAATTTTTTTTTTTGGAAAGGGGTTGGTAGGCCAAATAAATTTGAGCACCTCTGATTTAGAAGGTATTTTACAAATGTTTGTTTAATTCAAATGATGGAATTAATCCTGGGCCTGAACTTGAAGACTGTCTAACTTGGTAAGATATGCCAAGAGGCTATGGTCCTCTGACATAGCTTTCAAGAGCTCAGGGCCACTTTCAATACCATGATGATACACTGAAAGGTGATTTTAGTAGGGGCACCAGTGTGAGCAAAGTGAAAATGATAACATATTCCAGAGCTTCCACTTGTCTTCAAGAGTGAGGAGAAGGGAAAGAGAGTAAGTACTTATATAATGCCTGCTATGTTTCAGGAACTGTGTTGGGTGCTTCTTACAAATATTATCTAATTTGATCCTCATAACAACCACTTTACAGTTAAAAAAACCAAAACACTGAGGTAAATAGTTTCAATGGTTTTCCTGGAGTCGCAGAAGTAGTAAGTATCTAAAGCTGAATGGAACTTAGTTCTTCCTGATTCCAAGTCCAGTTTACTTTCTCTGCTGTCCATCACTCAACAGAGTATGTAGTGTTTTTTTTTTAAATTGACAATATGCTATAAAACGAACTGGCATATATATACATGTATGAATATATGCATGCATATGTCAGTGATTAATAATTGGCATTAATATATGTATATTAATTATGGCATAATTTCTAAACAATGGCCTACAGATTACAAAGATATTTTCAGTAGTCAACAAAATGATAAATCTATCCATTACGTTCTGCTCTGCTGCAGCTCTCTGTGGTATCCAGACACTTAGAGAGTCATTTGAAGGGCACAATACCTCAAATGTGGAAGATTTCATCTCATAGCATTCTGCATGTAATCAAGACAACTTAAGGGCCTGATTGCACAGAATTAAGTGTATTTCTTTTCTTCAGAGGATCTAGAAATTAGTAAGAAATAATCTAATTTTCCTAAACTTTCAGGGAACTTTTTCTAATTGAGTGCTGGAGATAATAAACTAATCAGCCAAATTAAGTGGATAAGTGCACAAGGGTCTACTTGTTCTTTCCACCACATGATATAACACAGTTATTGTGAGTAAAAAGTACTTTTATAAATGTGTTCTGTTATTATTGGAAACAACCAATCAACAAACACATATCAAATACCTACTTAGTTTAAATCTGGTCTCAGACACCTACTAGCTGTGTGACCCTGGGCAAGTCACTTGTAACCTTTGTCTGCCCCACTTTTCTCATCTATAAAATTTAGGAGAATAATAGTATATGTTTTTCAGGGTTTTTGTGAAGATAAATGAGATATTGGTATAAGGCTTTGCTAACTTTAAATTTCTAAAAGTTATTGTTTATTTGTTTTTACAGTTTAAAAAAATTGAGTTCCAAATTCTTTCCCTTCCTCCAGTCCCTCCTCCACCCATTGAGAAGGCAAGCAATATCTTATTGATTAAACATGGGAAATCAGCTTTGTAAACTTTTAAGTGCTATACAAATGCTACCTGTTACGATCAGTTTGTGCTGGAAACTCTTCTAGGATATAAAGATAAAAGTAAAATAATGCCTATACCTGAGGAACTTATATTCTGTTTCTTATTGTTTAAGTCATTTTTTAGTCCTTCCTGACTCTGACTCTTCATGAGCCCATTTAGGGTTTTCTTGGCAAAGATACTAGAGTGGTTTGTCATTTCCTTCTCCAGCTCATTTTATAGATGAAGAAACAGAGGCTGAGAATGAAGTGACTTGCCCAGTGTCACATAGCTAGTATCTGAGGTCAAATTTGTATTCAGTTCTTCCTAGCTCTCTATCCACTCTATCTACTGCACCACATTTCATTAGAGTACCCAAAAGAGATCTTGTGGGTGGCAGCATAGTACTGTGGAAAGAACATTGACTGAATTGAGAAGACCTGGGTTCAAGTTCTTTGTCTGACAATACTATCCACATGACCTTTGGTAAATCATTTAACTTTCTTGAAATAAGGGGTGGGGGCAGAGCCAAGATGGCGGTGTGAAAGCAGTGACAGATACCTGGAGAAAAAGCCTTCAGTGTTGGCTACTATTATTTTGACAGGCTTTAATTTGGGCTATATTTGTTTTCATTGATTTATAAATAAGCTCTTTTCTTTTTTTAGTGTTATGAACCTTGTGCTCATGAAAGGGTTAATGATAACACCTGTATTATCAACATTACAAGATTATCTGAGTTGGGACATGAAACTGAGAAGTGAGAAACCCAAACTCTTTTTATCATGTGAGACCAGTGATAAACATATCTTTATTGTAGTCCATGCTACAATGAAGGCAGCTAGGTGCTGGGCCTGGAGTCAGGAAGATTCTTCCTGAGTTCAAATGTGGACTCAGAAACTATGTGATACTGGGCAAGTCACTCAATCCTATTTCCCTCAGTTTCTTCAAGTGTAAAATGAGCCGCAAATGGCAAACCACCAATCTTTGCCAAGAAAATCACAAATGGGGTCACACAGAGTCACATATGAATGATATGGCTGAATAACAACAATGTTGAAAAAAAAAGTGTTCTAACTTTCTGCTGGACTGTAGCTAATTATGGTTTGTCTATAACTTAGGTTATTGTTTCTGAAAACTATTCTGCCATCAGCATTATAAACATAGCTATTAGTAAATCCTTTTCTCTACCAATTTTAATATTTTGAACTGTGACAAGAAGAATATAGATTTAGTTATCACCTCTGTAAAGTCATAAAATCAAATTATTTCCTCCAAAATTATCATGGAGGAGTTGAGTCTCTGAATCTTCTGTCTTGCATTTTATTGCAAACAGATAATCTTCTAATTTACAACCTCTTCTTTCAAGTGAAGAATGTCCTAATTTCCTAGCTTTCAATGATAATACAGCACAACCCTCTGGACTATGTTAGAGCATAAACCAGAGTGCCCATTATAGAACATAACTGCTAACATATCCATGTTTCACAAAGGGTCATCTCAATAGTTAACCCTCAACTTGTTTTACCTACCCATTATTATTAAATGTTTATGTATTCCTTTCGTGAATCTGCATGAAAATGCTTTTAACTGAGGCTATAATATTTCAGTTTGAACTTGAACTTGAAAATGGACTGGTTTGTTTGGGAGAAGAAGACACAAAACACTAGACAAATCAGACCCCCTCATTTTATAGTTAAGGAAATTCATGGCCTGGGAGGTTGTCACTTGCCCACGGTTATCCCTTACAGTCAAGTAACCATCAAAAGAGACATTTGAATGTAGGTCTTTTGCTTCCAGAGGTAGTACTCTTTCCACCAAACCATACTGCCTCCCTCCAAATCCCTAAAAGAGATGTCAGAGATCATCCACTCTGATCCTATCATTTTATAGATGAGGAAAATGAAGCCCAAAGTATTTTTCAAGTGTTAAAGCCTATATAAATGTCAGTTATTATTATTTGTAGAATCACTAGTAGTAGAAAATCTTATTAAAATGAGATGCATGCAGTAATCCAGGTGGAGAACTAATTTTATTCAAATAGATCTAGCATGCTCCTCTTTTACTATCAAGGCAGGATGTTCATCGTATGAAAGATTTTTTGCCTGTGTTTTTATTTTAATAATTTTCTATTTCTTAGCTTCCACAAGATACATAATATATAAATAAGAAATAGAAAAGAAAATGAAAATTTCTTAATGTCTTTGTTATCGGTATGGCATAGAAGATAGAGAAATAACAATATTGAAGTTAGGAAGACCTTGGTTCACATTCTGATTATGGTACATATCAGATGTCTGGGTGTTTTTTTTTTTTACTTTCATGAAAAAACAGATGTTTATTCTGGAAATTTATGCATTAGACCAATTTTGCATTTTAATAAAGTGCCTTTGGCTTTATGAAATAGAAAATTATAAAGTCAGTCAATAACATTGAATTCATCCTTGACCCACATGACCTGTCATTTTGAGGCAACTCTCTAAGACTATAAATTAGAGTGTTGGATTTGGAGTCAAAGGTTCAAATTCTACATATACCATGTATTGGTTAAGTCAATCAACAGTATTTTTCCCCCTCATTTGTAAAATGAATTATATTAGATGATCTTCTGATTCTTAATCTATGCTCCTATTTTCCCACTATTTACTAATCTGAATTAGTGGAGGTCAATTCACAGGCAGAGGTCTTACCCACTTATGAAGACAGGATTTTTTGTTTTTGTTTTTGGAGGGGGAAAACTTTGGAGGTCACTTCAAGTTCTTAATGATATTAACTGCTTAACTGAAATGTCAAAATTTCTATGGGAAGTTTTTCCTGTTCAAGAGAATTTAAGGGTTTACATTACAACTACTTCAAGGTAGGTATGAACCTGACACCTCTCAGCTTAAGTCATTTGAAAAGGGCAATTTGATCTCAAACAAAAATAGAAGGTTCTAAAGAAACTATTTAAAATTAATATTTCAGGCTTCCTTTCCATTTTATTTTTTTAAATAGGTCTTGCTTCCATATTGTAGTATTTTCCACACAGATCATTTCTTTCTAGGAGACTCTTCAGGGCTATGAAGGGAAATGTTTATGTATCTATCCCAATGAAAATAAACACAGAGATGAATAGTATGCTCTGAAAATCTGAATGTTCATTGAGAAAACCATTTTAACCTTGGCTTTTAGAGGAACAACACAGAAAAACTTTGGCCCATGTAGTTTCCAACTAAGATATACCTTAGCATGATATAAAGTTAATTTGGACAATCAATAGATTTTCCAGGATATATGTATGTTGGTATGTATGCATGCATGTATGTATATACACACCTTCATGTATATGTACACACATATACATATATGTGTATGTACATCAATTTCCCCATATTTAAGTGTGAGATACTTAATTCCATAAATTACACACACACACACACACACACACACACATACACACACACACACACTTCACCCCATAAAGTCCAGGTAGTCTTAACTTGCAAATAGAAATACACACACGTATCTATACAGAATACACACACACCTGTGTTTAAAATTGTTACAGTTATACATCTTTATACATGTGTGTGCACATATGAGTGTATGTCTATATGCATGCATATTTCAATGTAATTATTTTCATTAGTGATCATATTTTATTTTCTGCATTTAAAAACATCATTCTGAGAATAGCTATACCACAGGCTTAACTAAAATACTAAAGTGGTGCAAGACAAAAATGTTTAGAAACCCCAACTCTAAAAATTAAGGCTGAAATTCCTACCTCTGCCTGCCCGGGGATATTTCAACACACAGAACTCTGCCACATGTGGCCTTTGCCATATCTTAGCACACCAGGACAGAGTAAGGGCATGGCTTTTGCCAGGACTTTGAAGATTTACTTCATGGCTGTGAAAACCATGAAGCTTTCAATTATTTTTATGACACTCCCCCCAGTGGCATTTAATTATTTTTATGGCAATTTCCCACCCCTACCCCCACAGCTTTTATGCTTTCACAACCAGTGTGCCACTTCTAGGCTGTAAACAATTGTAAATCCCTCCAGGGCCAGACTTTATGAGACTCATTCTGCCTAGATTCTTAGAAGGCTCCATCTGCTTAACTTTTGATGGGTGACACTAATTCTAATATCAGGTACAAAGGAATAAAATGGTTAAGAGAGAAGTCAGTCCTGCCACCTTCCCCAGCCCAACTTAGTGATGAAAGTTAAAAAGGGCTTCTGTGGATGGTTACACATTTCCTTGAGGTTGGGTTGAAGGTCATTATTTTGAACTAATAGTTGACCTCTCTGGCTTCTCAAAGTCCATTTAGCTTAATGGTCTGAGTTAATTTGCTGTGCTATAGGCCTGAGTCGTCTTCATTACAAGCATACTTTCTGATCTTCCTCCTCCCTCTCTTATGAGGTAAGAGCTGGTTTGTTTTTAATAGCTTTGCACAAAATTGCCCAGAAGAATTAATGTACATTCAGATGATGAAACAGATTCCCAGTAAACCTTCATCCTTCTACTATTCAGATGGGGGGGGGGGGATGATTGCAAAGCACTTGAAAAAAATGACAAAATATTTCCCTTTACCAGATTTATGAGTAGGATTTTTTATGCCTGAAGCAAATACCACAAAATACTCAGGCAATAAACATGAAGAGCACTTTCATTTTGAGTTACAGGGGTGGGGGATGGGCACCAGTTACTGCTGGATTAACTATAGATGGAGGGGGTCAGGATGGGGAAGGAGATACTCAAAGTCTATTATTTGGGAACTTCTTTTAACTAGTATTTTTGCTAAATGAGAGTGAAGCTTTGATGTAGAAATCCAAGTGTTAGACATTAAAGATGTATAGAAAAGACTCATAAGTAAAAATATATTTGGAGCTATATTTTTGTTGTTGTTGTTATACTAAAGAACTAGAAGCAAAATGTGTGCCCATCATTTGGGGGAAGCTACTGAATAAATAAATGGTGGCACATCAATGCCATGAAATATTATAATACTGTAAGAAGACATGATAGATATGAAGAATTCAGAAAAACTTGAAGAGACTAGCACAAACTAATGTAGAATAAAACGAATGGTAATTATTTGCTATTAGATGTCTTAAAGAAGGAGTGTAAATTAATGGAAAGCTATAAATATAAAAAAGAGAAGAGCAAGGAAGAAAGGGAAGGAAAGGAAGGGAAGATAAGAAAAACAAAATATTAAGATATACACAAAAGAAAATGTTTTAAAATTTAGAAGGGGGCAAAAGGAAGGCTTTTATTTCTACCTTGTTCAATTTAATATACTTTTTTTTTTAAGGTTGATCAACCATTTTATTTTCCTCTGATCAGTTCAGGACTGTTGATGGGTAGATAGCTCTTTCCATAGGCTTTGGAGGGGGTCTGGGAGCAGCACCAGCATGTCTGAAGCGGGGTGGGGGTGTCCGATCCTTTCGTGCCTCCCGGGACAGATTCCTTACTACCTTGCTGTGGATCGCACAGTTCACAGAGTAATGCAGTTTCAAATACAGTTTGGGCAGCACACTGGAGTCGAAGACGCCGGCCTCGGAGATGTCCCTGAAGGCCGCGGCTTCCACGACTTTGCGGATGACGAACTTCTTGATGGCCTTGTCCTTGGGCGCGCAGCAGGCGCAGGTGTTGCAGCGGATGGGCTGCACGTGGCCGCAGCCGGGCTGCACTTGGACGGGGCCCTTGTTGGCGCGACCGTTGCTCCTCCTCTTCTTGGTCATCTTGGAAGCCAGGAACCGAAAAAGCTGTTATTGCTTTTAGAAAGACATTTATAAAACAAGTTCATAGTTTCATGTATTATCATTTTTGGTTTGGTGTATTAGAAGGTTTCTGTGATGACTGTTAAGTTCATAATAAAAAAAGAATAAAACAAAAATACTGTTAGAACTTTCCATATTCAGTAACTTCTAAATCTGCTACCCTCTTACTGTGAAATCCTTTATCACAACTCCAATCACCTCACCCAAGTTATGCGCCTGTCCCTTCCTTTCAGAGCAAAAAAAAAAAAATGAGACTCCAGTGGCTCCTGACCACCTCATAATGGATTAAGCCCAATTTCTCACACAAAGAATCAGCACTGTCCAGCTTTCTTAGCATATATAAATAGTACACTCACAACAAGTTTGGTTTCTATGTATTTTGCTTTGCTGCCTTCACATTCTAGCATTGCAATTTTATGGAAGTAGACCTGTTTGGGCTTGCTTTCATTATGTCTTTAATTGGAAAAGGATGATGGAATCTTTGACTACGCGTCCCTCCGTTTTATGAAAACTTCTATTAAAGAATATATTTTATTTTTTGTTATTTTGAAAAGAGGTTTCTGTATAAAACTCATTTTTAAAGGAATTCTTCCCTTAAGAATTGCCAGGCTAGAAAGGCATTATGTTCTAGGTGCCCTTAGCGTGAACTGAAATGATGATGGACCACAGATGTCAGCGATAGACCAATATCTAAACTCTCTTTTGATTTTTCTGCCTGCCTAGGCTCTTCAATAATCTGCAAAACGGTAGGCCGGGCCCTGCTTGGAGCATGGCAGGGCATGAAGTGGTATCTATAAGCACTCCTGCAGGTGGTGCTGTAATCTTGCAAGTTTTTCTAATCTCAACAGTGTCCAGCACTGGCCTCCATTAAAGCTCAGCTCTGTATTGATTTTGACCCTTAGGAAAAGAAAATAGAAAAAAAGTAATGAAAGAACAGTGAAATCTGAGAAGTAGTCACTTCTTTAAGAGAATGAGGAGACATTCTGCTAAATAGCTTTGGAAATAAAAAGAGAAATAAATGCTATTAATTTTAAAAATGAATCAAAAATCTTTAACAGCTCACCATCCCACTCAATGTAGTAAAAAAAAAATTAAAATAAACACTTCTTACACAAAATGAGGGGGAAAAATGGTAGGTAAACATTTTTCTAAAATTCTCCAAAACAGATAAACTTATCTGGGGAAAGAAGTTATCAAGTATGCTTTTTAATGAAAGGGTCAATATATCCCCACAAGAACTGAAATGATCACATTTAACCAAAGTTCTGGGGTTATATCACCAGAAATCTATTGTCTCTAAGAATTCTCCTATTTCTCAATGTACAATGTTGACCAAGTGAAGTTGGAGAACTTCACTGCTTTTAAGAGGAAGGTGTTTGTAGAGAAGCTTGTTAGATTTGTAACTTTTTTTTTTTTTTAGGCAATTGGGGTTAAGTGACTTGCCCAGCTAGTAAGTGTGTCAAGTGTTTGGTCTGAGGCCAGATTTGAACTCAGGTACTCCTGACTTCAGGGCTGGTGCTCTATCCACTGCGCCACCTAGCTGCCCCAAGATTTGTAACTTTTAATAGACTACACAACAAATGAAAGAAATTTGAGATTTGAAGCTATATGTCACTGTTATTTCTTTCTGTACAAAAGCAAAGAAGGTGTTATCAGTTCTTTAAGTGGCAAATCAAAACAGAAACAAAAAGATCATCTCCATGTATCTTCATGACTGTCAATAGACATGGATGACTGTTCTGAATTTTCTATGCTCTTTATTCTATGAAGGGATGAGGAACCTGTGGCCTTGAGGCCACATGTGGCCCTTTGATTGAATCTAAACTTCGTTCTGTGAAGTTTGGATTCAGTCAAAGGGCTACACTTGAGGACCTAGAGGGCCACATGTGGCCTCAAGGCCACAGGTCCCCCACCCCTGCTCTATGCTTTCATTTTCTCCTTTGGTTTAGAGCAATAACTTTTGAAATTGTTTCTTTAGGAACTCTGTTAAGATGTGGTGTGACAACCTTAATAATAAGTCTAGGCCATGTTCATATTGCCACCAGAATCATCATCTCTGATTCACTAGCTAAATGTGGGGTGAGGTTTTCATCAGAGGCATTTCTCTTCTTTTAGACTTTTCCAAGTTGTCTAAGACCTCTGAAGACTAATGATGCATAGCTTTCTTTTCCTTCTCTTCCTTCTGCCCCCTCTAATTAAGTTTGGTAACTATCTCCATAGACAAATACACTTGATAATGATAAAGAATTGTTTTTCATCCATTAGACATGAAAAAAATTCTTTTTTGACTGATGGTTTTAAAGCATAATTACTATTCAGAAAATTCTAAAGGACAAAGAAGAAAATACTGGATGGTTTTTCTATGTCTAGCAGAGTAGTCTTGATAAATGAAATAATGAAAAGATTCTGTAAGTAAATAGACATCTCATGTTTCATGCCGTGATTACTCACATAAGGGAATTAAGGTTATCCTCTCAGATTTTAAAGTACAGTAAGACAGATGATATAGGTATCTAGTACATTTTATGTTTGTGTATATATGTACACATATACACACACACACACACACACACTATATATATATATATATATATATATATATATATATATATATATATATATATATATATATATATATATATATGCCCCAGATGATATCTTAAAACTATAGATTATAGAGAAGCTTATATGTTTTATTAGAGGGGGTCTCATGTACCAATGAAATCACATGTCCAGTTCCCATCCCCTTCCTTTAGTAACAAACAATATTCTCCACGTTGAAAAAGAAATTTAAAATGAATGAGTATAGCCTTCTTTGTTATGAAGAGTTAGAAGAAAAGCACACAAATGAATTCATTATTTACCATAATTTGAGAAATGTTTTATCCAGGACTATGACAAATGTAGCTTTAGTATGCTCAGGTTTAGATATTGACATAGAGTAGAGAGATGGCTAACCATTTAATTAGATGTGAAGATTGTAAAGGACGATCCCAGTGGTCCATTTGAGTCACCTTAGTCATTTATATTGGGTGATGGTGGGAAAGGACTGTGCATACATGGTTGTTTATGTATTTGTGTGCTTTTATTTGTGTATTTCATAAAAGCTTTTTAGTCATTTCAGCAAAGTATAGTCATAAAGTCTCTCTTTAGACTAGAAATCTTTAATGTATACATTAAAACCATACAAAAAGCATGAAAGACACAATTATAGAAATGTCTCTTCAAATATTTGCCAAGGTTTGACATCAAATGAAGGGATGAACAAGGTAATATATATTTGTCTGCCTCTATCATCTTTATTGCTTTTTGGGATGGATCTCTACAAAATTATTCTGTCCCTTTTTGACATGGTACATACATACAATCTTGTATGTACACATATGAATATATTGTGCATATGCATACGTATGCATGCACATGTTTATGTATATAACTATATGTATATACACATATCCCCAGATAACTCTCTAAAGCTGTAATTTGCAGAATAAATGCTAATATGTGTTAGTAGAGAGAGTTCTTCACTAGTAACTCCCTACAACAAAGTAGTCACATATGTGGTAAAAATATATACACACATCTACATATTCATGCATGTACACATATATGCTGGAACATACATATACACATACATAGACTTAGGCATATGACTATGAGTCTCTCTCTCTCTGTTTACATATAGATACATACACACACATATACATATATATCCTGAAATAATCAAATGTCTGTCAAATGTATAAATAGGAATATATGTAATATGCATACATATAGGCGTGTGTATACATGTGTATACATGCAGAAGTGATCATAGGATGGATCTGCCAGAATAATAGAGAATATAATTTATTATGTGTATAAAATTAACAATATGTATATAATTATGCATAATTCTAATGCATTAATTAATCAGTATATTATAATATAATTATATAGTATATAATGTGCATTAATGCATTGATTAATATGTTTTGCTATATGAATATAATATGATTATATGAATATGATTCTTAATGTTCTAGAGTTCAAAGACCTTCATGACCTACCTCTCCACCACACACACCTTTCCAGTCTTACACCTTACTCCCTGCAGTGTATTTTCCTATCCAATGACATCACCT
Source organism: Phascolarctos cinereus (assembly GCF_003287225.1). Taxonomy (NCBI): domain Eukaryota; kingdom Metazoa; phylum Chordata; class Mammalia; order Diprotodontia; family Phascolarctidae; genus Phascolarctos; species Phascolarctos cinereus. Next base: position 147,402,224 of record NW_027555958.1, on the reverse strand, counting down.
TCCTTGCTATTCCTCAAACAAGACATTCCATCTCTCAGCTCCAGGCATTTTCTCTCTCTGTCTCCCATGCGTGGAATGTTCTCTGTTCTCATGTCCAGCTCCTGGCTTACCTGGTTTCTTTCAGGTCCCAATTAAAATGTCATCTTCTACAGGAAGCCTCTTCCAACCCCTCTTAATTCTAGCACCTTCCTTCTTTTATTTCCCATTTTTCACACCTATAGCTTGTTAATATATGTTTCCTTGCATGTTATCTCACCCATTACATTGTAAACTCCTTGAGGACAAGGATTTTTTGCCTCTTCCTGTATACCTAGCTCTCAGCACAGTGTCTTATACATAATAGACAATACATATTTTTGACGGACTGACTGAATAATTTATTCTACCAAATATGAGTAACTTTAGTACATATACATATACTTATACAAATAGAGAAAAACACACATATAAATACATGTACATGTATATATGCATGCACATGTATGCATATGTGTATACATGTATGTATGTATATGAACACAGTGTGTGTATATACATATGTATATTCTACTATACCTGTAAATCACTGTTTCATCTCTCCATTATCTATCTCTCTATTTTACCAGATAATTTTACCATAGGGAATGCCTGATGAGAAAATCTCTCTATTCATGCATATTAGCATATACCCTACTTTTGTCTTGAGATACTAAGAAATTCAGTGTAACCACAGGGTCACACAGACAGGGATAAAAAAAAAAAAAGAAAGAAAAGAAGATACAGCCTCCCTAAAAGAACTTGCCACTATTTTGAGTGGTATTTTGTACAAAGCCCAAACAAAAGGATTCTTTATTAATGATAATGTTAGTCAATTGCTCCTTTTTGCATATGGCTCTCTATGGATTTAGTTCAACCCTAGAAAACTGAAAAACCATCCAGTGAAATCCATAGTAATGCAAAATAATTTGGACCAACCATTCACATGGGAAAAACAAAATAATTTTAAAATGCCTATTCACAATACTATAGTCTTCTTAACAGCCAAGCTGTTGAACAAACCTTTCTTTATATGTGTTCTACTGGCACTGGACAAGGATTATGGGTGGGACTGAGATGTGAGCATAAGGGGATGGAATGACCTGTGGTTGGGATATTGTGTGTGCTTATGATTTCTAGCTGTTGCAGAACTCCCTTTTCTCAACCACACAATTCTCCAAATGATTCTACAAGGAATCTTGGAATACCACAAGTGTGTAAGTTTTAAAAAGTACAGAAACATACATTGTTATCATAAGCAATTTTGAGCACATTATCAGCAATAATTTTTATGTGACAAGTGGCACAAAAGATCTTATCTTTGTTATGTGTTTTGGGGGGTAGATTGATAAAGAATTGGGCATGAGTTGGAGAGCCCAAAAATACATTAGTATCTAAAAAATAATCAAGTAGTAAAAGTATGACATCCAGCCTTTTAGGTTGATTTCTTTTAAAGGATTTTTTTTTGGAGTAAACATGGACTATTCTGGTGATGTTTCTTTTCCTTAAATTCAACAAACAATCTCCCATCTCCATGTATTTTCATAGACCACCTCCCCCATTCCTTGGAATACCAGTACCTCTTTAACTTGCTTTTCAGAGTCTTTCTCTTCCTTCAAGGCTCAGATCAAGTATGATTTATCCTTGAAACCGTTCTTATTGTCCCAGCTGAAAATTTTCATTTTCCTCAGTTTTGTTTAGGGCACTTGGTTTTGATCTCTTCTTTACTCTTTTCCCATTCCACTCTATGGTATACTGGGGTGTATAGGGGTGTTCAGGGAGGACTAACACCTCTGTTGTGAGGGCTTACCATGCCCTATTCAGGTCTACACATCCATCCTTGGTGTCCACCTGACACCTAACTCTCACCTATGCCTCCAAGAAGCTGTAGAATGTACAGTGACCACACATCTGAGCAGGCAGGTTAAACAAGGCTGAGGGTAACAAATAGGCCTCCAACCCATTGGTGAATTAGGGAGATATCTACCTCAAGCATGTGAAGACTTCCCCCAGCAGAAAAGGCAGAGGAGAACAATTTGTTCAAATGGCCATGTTTGTTCTTGTAACGTTAGCACTTAAAATTATTTGTATTTAAAATTATTAAGGCAAACATCTAACAATTAAAAGAAAAATGTGTGGTCAATTTTTTAAATAGTCAAATTGTTTAACTATGCAAGATATAGCTGTTGTTGTTGTTGCTGTTTAATAGTTTTGTGTGGCCTATTGGATGACATACAACTCCTCATCCTGGAAATGAAAGCCCTCTATGGCCATGACCCAAGTATCCTCCTTCACACAATCTGCTGCTCCAGCGAAATTGGACCACTAGTTTTCACTGGGCCAAGAATAGGAGTAGGCATATTCCTCAATCTTCATTCTCATTTCTAGGCCAGGAGCCTTCAACAACCCCTATTTTGGGTTTCACTTCAGCTATGTGTATCACCTAGTCTGACTTCTTGTGGAAATCACCAATCAGCTTCTGGGAGAGTAGAAAAAACCTGAAAATTAAGACCCTCCCCTACTATGATCCAAGTGTCCTCCTTCACACAATCTGCTGCTGCAGCCACATTGGAGTTAGAGAAATGTGGTTCTAATTCTAGCTTGGCCACCTACTTCCTATATAATCTTTGATAAATCATTTAACCTCTACTGGGTCTCATTTTCTCATCTATAAAATGAAGTGGGTTGGACCAGATGACCCCTGAGGCCTCTTATAGTTCTAATGTAAGATCGCATGATGCTCAAGGAATTCAAAATTTGGAATACTGTACTGACATATATACCTTAGTGTCCCCTTAAATTCCCTGGTTTCCCAGTTCATTACCATTCCTAAGCTCCCATGACTTTCGTCTTCATTTTCCCTCAGCCCCTCAGAATAGTTAAATTTTGTTCTATCATCTATAAATGTCTTATCTCTATCACACGAGACTCTGAATTCCCTTTTCCTCACCATAATTTCATATCCTTAAATCTCTCCATCTACTTCATCTTTCTAAACATATTCTTCATCTTTACTATGACATGAAATCACTCTACCATTCTCAGTTCTCCCGTTCATTGCCTCTGCTTTATCTTCACTTTCATCCCTTCACAGTCTTGGCTATATGATTAACTAATTTAACCATATACTACCAAGCATTAATCCATATTTTGAATCCCTCTGTTCCCTTGCGTCTTATTGCCAATTATCTCTTGCAAAATCTCAGTACTTAAAAATATTTTCTTGATCGAAGTGAATTAAATTAAATTCTCTAATTTGTGTGTGTGTGTGTGTGTGTATGTATGTATATATATATATATATATATATATATATATATATATATATATATAGAGAGAGAGAGAGAGAGAGAGAGAGAGAGAGAGAGAGAGAGAGAGAGATGCTCCTAGCATGTGCAAAGCCCTTCATATTTTTTGGTAGGGCCCCTGTCTATATAAACAATTTGATTAAAATGTATTACAAAATTCATGGGCCCACGTGAGGTATACTGATTTATTGATGAAGATTTAGCGTAATTAGCTTACAACATTTATCTTTTCATAGCAAGTATTGTGATTTAAAACATTTAATTATAAAGAGTACAAACAACTGTCTAAATTTGGAGTACTATTGTCCATGAAATCATATTAGTTACAATTGACAGAAAGTAAATCTCCCCACCCAATTCCCCTGGATATTCCATGGAAACAGTTTATACCATGATAGTTCACCTGACTCCTGTGACGCTCAAAGTATCTCGATATGCCAAAAATCTTCATAACTTTGTTTTCAGTAAGTATTGTCAACTCCATTCAATAGTTGATACACAGAAATTAGAATACATTGAGCAGTCCGCTGTCACTATAATATACATTCCAAGCAAAACTGAAAATGTTGCCTTTTATGCAACAGTGTCAAAGAACAAAACTCAGTGAATAAAAACTTTATTATACATCGGAAGCCTTTTGGTATGCTTCGTGTAAAAGTCCCTGCTTAGAAGTTCCTGATAACGACATTCATTAAGAACAAAGAATTTAATACTTTTTTTTTGCATATTACACTTAAGTTTAAATCATTATTTGTTTAATATTATTTGCTATAGGGCAGAATACTCAATTAATCAGATGCTATAATTTAGAAAAGGACTTATTTCGTACTTCTGCCTCAATCAAGTAATGAATTCATGATTTCATTTGGAGCAAATTCTTATTCTATCAGACAGACATATGTAAAACATAAGTACCAAACACATTGCTATTATAGTCCAACTGAAAAATGACCTTGCCTGGGGTAGCTGAGTGGTGCAGTGGATGGAGCACCAGCCCTGGATTCAGGAGGACCTGAGTTCAAATCCAGCCTCAGACACATAACACTTACTAGCTGTGTGACCCTGGGCAAGTCACTCAATCCCATTGCCTAGCCAAAAAAAAAAAAAAAAGAATGACCTTGCTACAGTCAGGTTAATCTAGTTGGTAAATAAGACAGAAGAGTCTGGGCTAAATGGGACTCCCCCACAGAACTGATCATTTAGACATTCAAGGAAGCACTTAGGGTTATAAGAGATAGTGCTGAATATGAGGAAAAGCAAAGTTTACTTATCATCTCTGTTACCAAAGTTATAGATAGATTCAGGAGAAAAAGTGGGATCTACGCTGTCAGTACTTAGATCCAAAGGCACAAACAAATATAGGAGAATGAGCCTAGCTCAAGCAAGAGACTGAAAGAAAACTGAGCATATAAAGACAAAGGCATATAAAAGGTAGAATGGACCCTCAAGGTATCATGGTCATTGTTAAACCAGCCATGAATTGTTACCAGGTAAGGTCATTTATTTCTCAACAGCCTGCATGGTAGCCCTGCATTATAAGAATTCCAAAGCAAAATAAGAATGATTTTTTAAAATTATCAATCCATTTGGTTTATTCACCCATCCCACCCAAACCATTCTTAAGCTGATGAGTGTAAGTAATTATGATCTGATTTTAAGGCATGTACCTAGTATGTACCTAATGTCCATTAGTACCTAGAAGAAGAGAAAGACCTTCAGTAGAAGTAAGATAGGGTAATATTTCTTACAAAGCACTTCAACTGGTATTAGAGAATAATTTATAGGAGAGGGTCTGATCTAGCATGGCTATGATGTTAAACTTTATAACCCCTTCCATCCCCTTCCCTACTTCGGCAAGCATTAAGAGTATAACCTCAAGGGCCATTAATTACTGGAATGCATTTAAACTTTCTCCCTGGAGATCATGGTCCATGACTCTGTATTTTAGTACATTGCTGCTCAAGGCCCTAAGCTCTCTTGAACAGGAAATACTGACATTAGTGTGATGGACAATCACTTAAGACTTTGAAAGGAGAACAAAATGTTTAGCAAAACAGAGCAATAGACTGATGATTTTAGAGCCAACCTTTTTTTTTCTCATGTGCTGCAAATTTGTTTCAACAATTCATTTTTTAGTGGAAAAATCAAAATAAATTATATAAGCTTTATATGTCCAATATTTAATTTAATGTCCAATATTCACTTCTTTAATATTAATTCTAATTGATTATTTAATATTAATACAAAATATTTAATTATATTATTATACTACCAACAAAATGTAAATTCTAGCAGCAACATGAAGAATTCTTATCATATATTTATAGCTGTAAAAAATAAAGTTTTTCAGTAAAAATAATGTATCAACAAAAATTATATGATGGCATGTATTCCTACTTATAAAAATGTTTATAATTTTCAACATCACTCTTGCATCACATTCTCTATTAGCATTTGCAGCAAATTCTAAACCAAATGCAATACAAAGGAAATTACTTCCCCATAAGTCTTCTCAATATTTATATTCAGCACAAAACCACGCACACACTTAATGATACATTGTCTATCAGCATACCCAGCATTGGGCTCTAAAGACTTTGTTATGTGGAAACATTTTCTACTTTCTCAAATCTTTAAAAAATTTTTTTGTCACTTATCACATCAAACCCTGATGAACTATACTATATTCTTTTGTTGTAATCTTCAGTCAAGAATAACAAATATTATCTCTTGCTATTATCATATTCTTTAGATTCTTATGCAATGGAAGTATGTCATTTTAGAGGGTTAAAATGATATGTTTTTATTTCTTCTTTTAAGATCAGGTTGTTAATTTGCACCCTATTTCTTCAGTGTTTCCTCAAAGAAATGACTTATGTGCAACCTGGGGACTGTGTGAGGCAGGGATGTGGTGAATGTAACTTGACTTCACACTGAGATCCTATCACTTGGGTCATTTATACAGGCATAAAGTCATTGCATTACCATTTCACCATTAGGACAGTCAGAAAACAGGATAGCAGAATGATGACATGGCTTTTAAAGGTAGTATAAGTATATCATTGAAGCAAAGTACTAGGAAAAAAAAAACAACTCCAAAAATACGTTCATCACAATATAGAAATAATTCAGGCATGTGAAAAGTTAGAGGAATTAAGATCATTTTGTATTTTCTCTGTGACTCCACATTTGTTTAGGTTTAATCAAATAATTTTTAGCCATAGGTTATTTGACAAGATTTGAGAAGACAAATTAAAAATTTTCTGGAACACATCTGTTTTACTTGGAGTGTGGTCTTGCCATGTCAGTCAGAAATGTTTTATCCCAACTAAAAGCAACAAAAAGAGTTGATCGATGATGGTACTGTTTTCTTATTTCAAGTGACTGCATTTACCTAAATGCACAAAAACATTCAGCAAATGTGTTAGGTAAGCATGAGAAAATAAAAACCATTCTAAGAAGCTTAGAATGTTCAGTATATCTGTTTCTTCTATGGGGAAAGTAGAGGAGTGAAAATTATGCAGTGGTGTAATCACTGGAAGATATAATTCTCACCCATAAAAACATTTATATTTTTAGTTTTTATACCACAGACACTTTCAGATAGATCCTTCCTCCCACATTTTCCCAGAGAGGCAACCTTTATAACAAATAATTTAAAAAAAGAAAAAAGAATTGAGTAAAATTAACCATCTCTGCAAAATATTATGGATAATATTACATACCATAGTTCTCAAACACAGCAAAAAAAAAGGAAATAGTTTCATTTTTATTTATCTTTTTTGAGGGGCAAGTTTGTTCATTGTAATTCCATATCATTCAGTTTCAATGTTGTGTTGTTCTTTTCATTTATGTCATTTACCCCTTTTTGCATCAGTTTATTCAAGTCTCATTCCTTTCTGTAAGGGCCAGCTAGGAGGTTCAGGGATATAGTATTGGGTCTAGAATCAGGAAGACTCATCTTCCTGAGTTCAAATCTGACCTCATATATTTCCTAGCTGTGTGACACTGGGCAAGTCACTTAATCCTATTTACTTCAGTTCCCTTATCTATAAAAGTGAGTTGTAGAAAATTTAAAAAAAGGTCAAACCACTCCAGTATCTTTACCCAGAAAACACTAAAGGAAGTCATGAAGAGTCAGACATGGCTGAAAAATGCCTGAGCAGCAATTCCTTTCTGCATTTGTTATTTTTATAATTGCTTAAAATGCAATAATATTTCTTTACACTTATGTAAAACAATGTGTTTACCGCTATTCCCCAGTTGATGGACACCTACGTTCTTTGACATACTTTTGACCTGTAGCTCTACTCACAGTTTCTGTGACTTCTCCAGACCAAAACTCTGCTCTTTGGTTATCACTCTCAGTACAAGTTTCCCTCTCATTGAAACATAAGCTCCTTTTTCTTAATTTTATATTTGTATCCCCAATACTTTGCAAAGTATTGGCACATAATAGGTGCTTAATAAATGTTTTTCATTCATTTATATGGACAAGGCTTATGCAGCAACCCTGAAACTTCCTGAATCGTGGCCCCTGGTTTCAGAATTTGGGTAGAATAGCTAAACTGGACCCTTTAGTCTTTCATGGATGTGCTCTGGCTCCATACTCGCTCATCCAAGGGATTGCATCTCAATAGCATCTTCCAGAGAATTCTGGTAACTGAATGTCCTCTAGCATTTAGTAGGGTAAGGTGCATTGTAGGCAATAGGTAGTGTATTCACCTACTATGTCTTCCTGACTGCCCCAAACTCTATCTTTTGGGAGATGAAACTATTACTGTCTTTACCAAAGGACCTGATTCACAAGGGCAGGGCTTTCTCTTTACCCATGGACCAAACCATTACTAAAGTTCTATCAGTCAATGTCTCCTCCATCTCTTTTTCCTTCACCTCCCAGTTTTGTTATACCCAAGCAATTTTCTCTGGTGGGGGAAAAGTGCTATCAGTGCCCTATAAATTTACTACACTCACACTAAAGCTCAGGTCACCCTGACCTAGTTTCAGGTCTGCCTTGGACCTCAGACCTTATAACACATATGTGTGTATATACATATACATACAGACATATATCTATATCTATATCTCTCTATATATATGTATACACACAAATATATCTATATATATATATGTATACACACACACACACACACACACACACACACATATATATATATATATATATAGAGAGAGAGAGAGAGAGAGAGAGAGAGAGAGAGAGAGAGAGAGAGAGAGAGATACACAGAGAGAGATATGAGCTGAGCAGTATTTCTCTCCTATCTTGCTATTCTGTTGTTGTTTCTGGAGAGGAGTGTAAGACTTGGAGAATAAGCATAAAAATGAAACAAGTAACTTTAGGAAAGAAGCCACAGGAAATGCAAAGAACAAAAGACAGAGATGTAGCTAGGACAGAAAGCAAAAGTATTTGCAAATTCACTTTTCAAGGAAGAGATGTGTAGTAGTAGAATAATCTTGGTTGTACTATAGAATGCTAAAAGAAATAAGCAATTATTTATTAGGAAAAATATAGTCTTAGATGGTTTTCTGGGACACTAAGAGGTGAAATAATTTGCTCAAGATTACAGAAATAACATGTGCCTGAATACAAATCTGCGTCACTTTCAGGCCAACTGCCTACCCACTCATCCACAATGCTTCTCATTTAATAGTATTATTACATAATTTAAATTTTTTTATATTATTCTGATAAAATTTCACCACAGAAAATGATTAATACAGAAGGTTTGGTTGATATTTGCGAACATTTTCAACTGAGCATTTATATACATTTTTTTTTAGTATAGATAATCTATTGAGGCAAATTCATTAACAAAAGACAAAGGGAAAGCATTGGCAGGTTTTATTTTTGATAGATATCCAATAAAATAAAATATTTTTTGAAAAAAAGTCAGAATAACTTGCTATTTTTTCTAGATAATTCAGGCCTATGATTCAACTCTAGTCAATATATCAATAGAACTGGAATGGACTTTTGTCACTGAGTCTAATTCCTTTATTTCACAGATAAGGAAATCAGCCCAGAAACATTAAGTGACTGGCCCAAAGCCACACACATAGTAAATGGGAGAGGTGAAATTCAAACCCAATTCCTTCTTGACTCAAACTCTGCACTCTTTATACCCTACCACCTCATCGCTTAATAAATGGAACCTAGGAAATAGAGCTGGAGCCAGTGAGTGCCTTGGAAATCTACTATTTGATTGCATTGTATTTTAAACTTCTTGACTGAAAGCTGACAGATACCAAACAATAAGTGTAAACTATTGTTTCTTTGATTATACTAAGCATCAGAACCCCTAAGGAAACATATAATAATAAACAAATCTTTTCTTAAGGAAACACATTATAATAACACTCTACTTATAGTAAGGCCAGAGTTGTGGCAATATCAAACCCTTAGAAGGAAATAAATGAAAAAAGTCCTCTGAACTGCTAAAATACACATCAGAAGGTCTTTGCACTGAATAAACTTGGCAATTTACTCTATTTGAGAGGCCTCTTTCACTCTTACTCAGAGGTAATTTACTCTTATTTGACACATGATTATTAACAGCTTAGTTATCTGATTTCCCAACTCTACAGATTACAACCAATATAACTGGTACTAGGGTGAGGGTTATTAAAGATAAGCTAGATAATAGGATAAGTAATAACTGAAGTCCTGACAGTGTATAAAGAAACAAAAGCCAAAGAAATCAAAAGCCCATACAAAACTATATTGGACAATAAAAGAGTGGATGTTTATAATGATGATCGAAGTCATCAAGAAAAGGGACTCAGCAATCTTTATTTAAGGCAAGGCAGGTGGAGAAATTACTTAAAAGATTTCCATTAATAGTAATTGGAATAAGCAGACTTATATGAAATAAAGAAGAATGAAATGGGCAGAACCAAGACAGTATTGTATACAGTAACAGCAATATTATTTTTAAAACAACCTTGAGTGATCAAGTAATTTTGACCATTATAAATACCCAAATTAACTACAAATGATCTATGAAGAAAGTTGCTATCTTCGTTCAGAGAAAGAGCTGATAAATAGAAGTAAGTATCTGATGATTTTACACATATGTTTGTTTTTTAATGGTAGCCATCTCTAGGATGGGGGGAGGAGGGAAGAAAAAAAGGAAAAAAAAGAAAGTCATATGATAGCTGTATTCTATATTTAAAGTGAATAGCAAGTTGGAAATAATAGATTTGTAGTTTCTTGTACAATCATCTTTTTTATTGTACTATGTTATGAAAATATTTGTGTTATTTAATAAATTAAAAATTAAATTAAAAATAATAATTGAAATAAAGTTTTAATACTTAGAGAAGCAAACCTTGATTCCCTGGGAAATTCATTTAGGGAAGGCTCCTTTATCCCCTTTATTGATTTATACATGTAATGTTACTTTACTACTATTACTCTAACCCCTTTCCAAATACATCCCTTTATCTAAAGACCAAGGAAGAATAGCCATTATATAAAATTATAGCTATTTTCAGAAGAACTGATTTTTAAAAGAAAATCGCTAAGTAGGGGTGATGTTTCTCTCATTTCTTTTTTGAGGAAAATCCAAGATAAGCTTTTCTTATTCCCACCCTGCCATTTTCCTAATCATTTCTTTCTTAGGTGGATATAATAATAATAATAGAAATATATTTTCTACAAGGAATTAAATTTTCAAGGATTATTTCTTGACCACTACTACAAAAGCCTCTTAATCTTCCTCCCTGAACCAAATCTTTCCCCACTATAGTCAACCCTCTGTGCTACTAAAATGGTTTTTCCTAAGCCCAGAGTTGATCATCTCACCCATACTCATGATATTTCAATTGTTCTCTCTGAGGTCTAGAATAAATATAAATTCCTCTATTTGGTTTCTAAAGCCCTTTACAACCATATCATTGTTGTTTAGTCATTTCTGACTCTTTATGACCCCATTTGGGGTTTTCTTGGCAAAGATACTGTGGCTTACCCTTTGCTTCTATAGTTCATTTTATAGATGAGGAAACTGAGGCAAACAGGATTAAGTGACTTGCCCAGGGTTGCATAGCTAGTAAGTGTCTGAGACCAGGTTTCAACTCAAGAAGATGAGTCTTCCTCTGCCAGCTTCCCCATTTACAACCTTGCCACAACCTATTTTTCCAGGACCATTACCCATTATTCTCCTTCCTGCAACTCTAGTACCTGGCCAAATTAGTCTTTTCTCTTCCTCTTACACATGCTCCTGCTTCTTCTGCCTCTGAGGCCTTACACTGGCTATCTTCCATGCCTCCCACATGTCCCCTTCCTCACCTCAACCTTGTGGAATCCTCTCCTTCAAGGTGAAGCTTAAGCATTAATTTTTACATGAATCTCTTTCTGATATCCCAACCTACTAGTGCCTTGACACCTAACTACTAGATATTTATTTGTGTTTATTCCACATATGTTTATTTTGTATACCTTTATATATGGGCTTCTTTACCCTGAGAGTAAGGATTGTTTTGTTCATTGTGTTTATATCCTCCACACCTTGCACAATGCCTGAAACATGGTGGGTTCTTAAAAAAATGCTGACCAATTGATTTTTTTTTTTTTTACTTATTGGGATACATAGTAAGCAGAGACTGAGAAATACTTGTTGCTCTGACCATACTATGATGCAGATAAGTTGAGATAATAAGTCTGGCTAGAAGTGTGGATATGGATGGTTTGCAGAATTATTTTGCCATTCTTTGAGAAAACATGGACTAATTTTGAGAGAGTACATTTTTAATATAAAAATTTATAATAGCCCATGGTACACACAGCTCTTCATATGTGTTCTACATTGCCAGGAGTTTATTTAGACCTGGTAACCTAGGCTCAATATGCTCCTTTCCCTTCCCTATCTGACATTTTGGCAATGAAGATGATTGAATATGAATTCAGACTCACAGATTAACCAGATGAACAATCACCTTCTCCAATTTGAGAAGATTCCAATTAGAATGAAGAGTAGTTCAAGAAATTCTTCCTTGAGGCTCATTTGAATTACCCTGTTTCCACCATATTAGAGAGCATATGTGGTTTCCTTCTCATTGCTTAATTCCTCTGTATTTCAAGGATCTAATGAACCCTCTTCTCAGTTTACAAGTATGTGGATTGTCTGGGGGCATTTTTATACATTTAGTATGCTAGAAAAGGCACTAAGTGGTAATGGGCCTCATCAGAAAATTTAGGCATTAGGGGAGAACTAGAATGAAAGTTACTTTGACTCAAAGAAAATTATTTCATGGTAAACCATGTATTTTGCCCCAGGCTGGTATTATGTAAGTCAAATAAGGTGTACTGTGGACCTATTAATAAGAATTATGATGTAGGAGAGAATTCTACCTTTTTCTATAAGAAAAAAATTTCCAAGGGAAAAAACATATACATAAATAAAGTATGTGTATTATGATTATCCAAAATCTATATTTGATTATCTGTTTATTTATATCATATAGATACACACACACACACACACACACACACATATATATATATATATATAGCCTCATAGATAGGCTTGTACTAATACTTACATATGTTCGTACATATATATATATGTGTATATGTACACAATCATAGACATGCATGTACATATACATACATGCATGTGTGCACAAATGCGGATGTTGCATATACCATATGCATATATACACATGTATTTACATGCACATGCACACAAAGCATGTATCTAATATACTGTATGCATACTTGATATGTTCATGTGCATATGTGCATGCATACATATGCTATGGGATCATAAGGTTTAACTGGAATGAATCTCAGAGGTCAAATCCAGTACCCTCTTTTTCCAGATGGTAAAATTGAGGCCCAGAGATAATGAATTACTTACCCAGGGTTACAGAAGTTTCTGAGTTGGAATTTGAAGCTAGGTCTTTCTGATTCCAAGTCCAGTGTCCTATCCATTATATAATCTTGATTCATGTGATGTGTATGGAGAAATATAAGGACAAAGCTGAAATTCTCCATGGAATTATAATTTCTAAGTATTTGAGTAACTCCTAAAACATATCACAGAGTCATAGATCTAGAGATGGAAGGAACCTTCAGGGTCATGTTGTCCAATTCCTTCATTACAGAGAAGAGGAAACTGGAAGTCAAAGGTATATAAAAAAAAGGACTCACCCACAGCTACACTAATAGTAACTGGCACACGAGATTTCCAGTTCTTACATTGTCCCATACTGCCTCCCACTCTTTAATCACTATTTATTAATTCAGAATTATGTTTTTGTTATCTTTTAAGTTTTTCCTAATGCACATGTGTCTATATATGCATGTGTGTATATATAACACGTATGTGTGTATGTTTGTAGTATGTGTGTACATATATTCATTTTTATAACACTGGAAAGAAGTAAACTAGTCTGGTGAACAGAATCAATTTAAAATTAAATTGTTCATTTATACTTTTGGAAAATGGCTCCATGAATATAAATTAATTCATAAACTAAAAAGTAAAAGGAAGCTCAATGTCTCTAAAAATGTTTGTGCTAATATTGTTAGATCTGAAAGCTCAATGACTATTCCTGTAAAATTTTATAAATACGAAGACAAATTCATTCCTATACTCTTTCCCCCCTTCCCTTCCCTTCCCTTCCCTTCCCTTCCCTTCCCTTCCCTTCCCTTCCCTTCCCTTCCCTTCCCTTCCTTCCTTCCTTCCCTTCCTTCCCTTCCCTTCCCTTCCCTTCCCTTCCCTTCCCTTCCCTTCCCTTCCCTTCCCTTCCCTTCCCTTCCCTTCCCTTCTCATTGTTCATTGTCCCTAACTGTTTTTGTTGTTATCCTCACTGTTTATTCACAAAAAAACCCTTACTTTCAGTAAACTCCAAAAGACACCAACTAGTTAGTTAATCCTTCACAGGCGGGTAGGTATTGATATACAGAGAGGTCAGAGGGAGTGATATTGAGTATATCTAAAATCTATTTTAAAAAGCAAAAGAAGAAGAAGAAGAAGAAAGAAGAAGAAGAAGAAGAAGAAGAAGAAGAAGAAGAAGAAGAAGAAGAAGAAGAAGAAGAAGAAGAAGAAGAAGAAGAAGGAAGGAGGAGGAGGAGGAGGAGGAGGAGGAGGAGGAGGAGGAGGAGGAGGAGGGGCAGGGGAGAAGTAGGAGGGGGAGGGGAGGGGGGGAGGCGGAGAAGAATTGGGGAAGGTTTCTTAATACTCTACAGAGTGAATTATTATTTCAGGTATGGATTACATTAGATCATTCCTGGGACCCATCTAACTTTGTTATTCTGTGATTCTGACTCAGAATCTGGATTGCTTCTCCTGTCCCTTCATTAATACCCTCACTTGTTAATCCTGGGTGCATCTCATAAACTCTGGGATTGCTTCTTATTTTAGCTTAAGTCTCTTCTTTATTTATTGCCTATTGGAATGGGGTCATATTATACATATTGTCAATATTTTCCTCTGGTTCTTTCACTAATGTATCTTCTTCTGTTGCTTACTCAGTAAGATTTCTTAACCAAACTTTCATTGAATCTGAGCTGAAACTATACTAGCTAATTACCTGGCCCTGGACTATTTTGTGTCTTGAAAAATGTGGGTTCAACTCATTAAGTGGGTGATTCATAGAGTCTACCATGTAGGTAGGAACAAAAAATGTTCTGAGGATGAAACAATCATTTATAAGGTCAGGTTGAGAGCCAAAACCCCAATATAGAAGAAACACAAATAGAACGAAAAAGTTTCTAATTTAAGATTATTTATTGTTCTTGATGTGAAGTATTTGTGTTTCTTGTTGTTTAGTTGTTTTTCAGTCCAGTCCAATTCTTCATAACCCCAGTTAGGGTTTTCTTGGCAAAGATATTGGAGTGGTTTTCCATTTCCTTCTCCAGCTCATTTTACAGATGAGGAAACTGAGGCAAACAGGATTAAATGGCTTACCCAGGGTCACACAGATGATCAAGTGTCTGAGACCAAATTTGAACTTAGGAAGAGGATTCTTCCTAACTCCAGACTGGGTATTTTATCCACTGCACTATCTAGTTGTACATTAGCAAGTCATCTCTGGATTTTGCCAAAATAATTGTCTCTCAAAGGCAGAGAATACCAAATTTTAAAATTTTCTTTCTTTTTTTAAAAACTAATTATTTATTTTTAAATATTCCTTTTGTTTTAATTTTGAGCTCCAAATTCTCTTCCTCACTTACATCCCTTCCCACCTACTGACAACACAAGCACAATGAAGCCAATTAATTATACACATGAAGTCATGTAAAATATTTCTGTATTACCCATATCACAAAAAGGGAAAAAAAGAAAGTAAAAAAAATGTACTTCAATTTGCACTCAGAGTTCATCAGTTCTCTCCATGGAGGTGGATAGCATTTTTTTCATCATGAGTCCTTTGGAATTCTCTTGGATCATTGTATTGATCAGAGTAGCCAAGTCCTTCAGAGTTGATCATCATTACAACATTGCTATTACCGTGCACAATGATCTCCTGGTTCTTCTCACTTCACTTTATATTAGTTCATATAGATCCTGCCATTTTCCCTCAATACCATCCCCCCGGTAATTTCTTATAGCACAATAGTACTCTACCATAATCATATGCCACGGTTTGTTCAGACATTCCCTAACTGATGACCATTCCTTCAATATCCAATTCTTTGCCACCACAAAAAGAGCTGCTGGTATAAACATTTTTGTATATATGTACCCTTTTTGCTTTTACTTCAATATCTTTGGGGTATAGACCTAGTAGCGGTGTCACTGAGTCAAAGCATAAGCATAGTTTGATAGCTCTTTGGGCATAGCTCCAAATTGTTCTCCAGAATGTTTGGACCAGTTCACAACTCCACAAATAGTTTATTAGTGTACCTATTTTTCTCATTCCTTGTAGCATTTGTCATTTCTGATAGGTGTGAGGTAGTACCTCAAAGTTCTTTGATTTGCATTTCTCTAATCAATAATGATTTAGAGCATTTTGTCATATGACTATAAGTAGCTTTGATTTCTTCTGAAAACTACTTGTTCATATCTATTGGTCATCTATCAACTGGAGAATGACTTATTTTTATAAATTTGGCTCAGTTCCCTATATATTTGAGAAATGAGGTCTTTATCAGAGAAGGTTGATATAAACATTTTTGACATTACTTCATTGTCTATGGTATCTTTTAGAAAAATCTAGTTTCCCTGATTATCTCTTTTAATTAAGTCAATATTTGCTTTTGTTTTGTCTGAGATGATACTTACTATCTCTACTTTTCATTTATTTCAGCTTAATAAAACATAACATATTCTGCTCCAGACCTTTATTTGACCTTTGTGTATATCTTCCTATGTGTGTGTCTCCTGTAAACAACACATCGTTGGATTTTGGTTTCTAATCCACTCTGCTATCCACTTTTGTATTATAGGTGAGCTGAAACCATTCATATTCATAGTTATGATTATTAATTATGTATTTCTTTCTATCCTATTCTATTAATCCTTCTCTCTCTTGTTTTTGCTATCTCTCCTTAAAAGCCTATTTTACTTCTGACTACCACCTTGTTTAATCTGCCCTTCCTATTATCTCCCCTCCATATATCTTATCCCCTTCCCCTCCTCCTTGTTTCCCTCATGTGTAGGATAGATTTCTGTACCTAAATGTGTGTGTATACATATTCTTCCTTTTTTGAACCAATTCCAATAAGAGTGAATCCCAACATTGCCCACCCTCCATTTCCCCCTCCAGTATAAAAGCTCTTCCTTGTGTGCCTCTGTTATGTGAGAAAATTTTCCCCATTCTACATCACCTTTCCCTCTTCTCGCAGTGCATCCCTCTTTTTCACCCATTCTTTTTTTAGATCTCACACTTTAGATACTGACACTTACGTAGAGTCCTTTTAAATGCCCTAATAATGATAAAATTCTTAGAAATGACATATATCATCTTTCCATATAGGAGGGTAAAGAGTTTAACTTTATTGAGTCCTTTATGAGTACTCTTCCCTGTTTAACTTTTTTATGCTTCTCTTGAATCTTGTGTTGAATGTCAAATTTTCTATTCAGCTCTGGCTTTTCATTCAGAATTCTTGAAGATTCTCTATTTCCTTAAATATCTATTCCCCCCCTAAAACGTTAGACTCAGTTTTGCTGGGTAGGCTATTCTTGGTTGTAATCCTAGCTCCCTTGCTTTCAAGAATATCATATTCTAAGATCTCCACTCCAAGTCCTCCTGCCTGTGGCTCCAATATGTTTGAACTGTTTCTTTTTGCTGCTTACAATATTTTCTCCTTGACCTAGGAGTTCTGGAATTTGATTTTAATATTCCTAGGAATATTCATTCTGAGATCTCATCTAGGAGGTGACCAATGCATTCTTTCAATTTCTATTTTACCCTCTGGGTTTAAGATGTGGCAGTTTTCCTTGATAATTTCTTGAAATAGGATATCTAGGGTATTTTCTTTAAATCATCACTTTCAAGAAGTTCAATAATTCTTAAATTATCTCTCCTCAATCTCTTTTCTAGGCTAATTGTTTTCCGATGAGATATTTCACATCTTTTTCTGTTTTTAAAATTCTATTATCTTTGTTTATTGATGCCTCATGGAATCATTAGCTTCTACCTGCTCAATTCTAATTTTTAAGAAGTCCTTTTCTTCAGTGAATTTTTGTATATTTTTCCATTTGGCCTATTCTGCTTTTTAAAGTTATTGTCTTCAGTTATTATCATTGTTATTATTAATATTATTATTAATTTTACCATTTTGTCAATTTTAAGTGTTATTTTCTTCAGTATGTCTGTGCCTCTTTTTTTACCAAGCTTTTAATTATCTTTTCATAAATTTCTGACCTCACTCCCATTTCTTTTAATAATTTTTCTTCTAGCACTTTCTTTGACTCTTCCCAGAATTCATGTTTGACTTGTGTTTAATTAGCATTTTCTTTTGAGGCTTTGCTAATAGCTGTTTTTACATTGTTATCTGCTGAGTTCATGTCTTGGTCTTCCCCGCCCCCATAGAAATTTTTTTATGTTCAAGTTGTTGTTGTTGTTGTTGTTGCTGTTGTTGTTATTGTTGTTGCTGTGGTTGTGGTTGTCTATTCATTTTCCTAGCCTATTTGTTGACTTTGCATTTTATATTAAAGTTGGGATGTCTTCACCTGCTATTGAGGAGACACTATCTCAAGCTTCATGCTTTTCTATGCTACTGTTTTTAGAGTTAGCTCTGGGAGACTAAGTTTTCAGTGCTTCCAAGGTGGTGTGTGATCAGGGGACAAGTGTAGTTACTGATCTCTTGGTCTGTGCTCTGTTCTTTTTTTTGTTTGTTTGTTTTGTTTGTTTTTAGGCAAATGGGGTTAAGTGACTTGCCCAGGGTCACACAGCTAGTAAGTGTCAAGTGTTTGCTCTGAGGTTGGATTTGAACTCAGGTCCTCCTGACTTCATGGCTGGTGCTCTATCCACTGTGCCACCTACCTGCCCCTGTGCTCTGTTGTTACCCAGAAAGTATCCCTGCTCGTGGGCAGCTGTAACCACTAGCACTCCTTTTGGCCCTGGAACTGTGACCAGAGCCCCTGCTCTCATGCAGTCACAAGCACTAGTGATCCTTTCCACCTTGGAACTGTGACCAGGATCCCTTCTCCCTTGTGACTGATCCCAAGTTCTCCTCTCTGCCCTGGAATTGTGACCCAAAACTCCTCATGGGCACCAGAGTTGTCAATCAGCACCAGTTATACCCAGTGCCAGCAAAGGATCCCCTGTAATCTCTTCCTGACAAGCTGTCCAACCTGCTTACACTTTTTGAACTGAGATCCTGCCTTGATCTGGGCCAGATCCAGGTCAAACCTCACATTGATATGGTACAACTCTCCTGTCAACCTCCTAAGTTATCTTAGGCTGGGACAATGTCTCACTCTGACCTTTTGTTAGCTCTGGGGCTCCAAAATTTAATTTGAGGAGTTATTTTAAAGGTGTTTCTAGGGGAATGTTGAGAGAGTTTAGCTGGCTGCTTCTACTGTGTTACATTGGCTCTATTGTCCCCCTCTTTAATTTTTTAAAAGGAAATACTGATGTGGAAAGATTAAAAGAATATTGTAAAGCATCTTAGATGTTGAGCTGTCACATCTAATATTGTTCCCAATGAATAAACAGTTATTAATCTCAAAGTTACAGTTATCACCTCCATGTAAGTTGTTGCCTCTATAGTCAAATTGGTGCAAAATTATAACATTTTAAAATATCGAGTTTCTCGATACCATCAATAGTAGGCATTAAAATTATGCCTGATTGCAAGAAGTCTATAGAAATTGTACTTAATGTGAAAAAGAACTGATATAAGATTGTTGTGGAGGGAGTCACTGAAGAATTTGAGGATTCAAAGGTGGCATAAACAGAACTAGACATTGTGAAGAATGGTACTAATGGAATTCCACATTGTAAGTTAGTAGGGACCTTAGAGGTCATCTAATTCAACCTTATCATTTTACAGATGAAGAAACTGTGGCCCAGAAATGTAACATGACTTACAGGCTAATAACATGAAAAATCTCAAGTAGGAAGCCTCAGAGCTCCTTTTACAGTTAAGGAAATGGCAGTGTGGTGAGAGAAGGGAAAAAATAGTGAATTTGCAGTCAAAGGATGTGAATACAAATACCAGCTCTACTTTTTTAACTGGCTTAATTTGGGCAAATTAATCCACTTCTTTTGACCTGTTGTCTTATTGTAATGAGAAAAGGGTTTTACTAGATGGTTTTTAACATCCTTTTCAGCTGTAAATTCTATGACTTTCTATTGTTCTTTGAGTTCAGCATTTGGGACAGCTCATACTGGAAAATCTAGTGTTGGTCGACAACTTTTAGGGCTTAAGGGAAGATGATGGCATGTCATCAGGGTGTTAACCATCATAATTACTAGATTCAAGGACCTGTGGCCTTGTACACAGTCAAACCCCAAACAAAAAAGGAGGGAAGACTTAGCTGTACTGCACCCAAATGAATTTATTTTCTGACTTTGTGACATAGTCATCACTGTTCAGAGCCCTAGGTGTTCTCAGTGACTGAAAGCATGGGCAACTAGTTCAGCTCACAAGACTTCTCCAGGGAGATATATATATATATACACATAGATACATACATATGTGTGTGTGTGTGTGTGTGTGTGTGTGTGTGTATATATATATATATATACACATAGATACATACATATGTGTGTGTGTGTGTGTGTGTGTGTATATATATATATATATATATACACATAGATACATACATATGTGTGTGTGTGTGTGTGTGTGTGTATATATATATATATATACACATAGATACATACATATGTGTGTGTGTGTGTGTGTGTGTGTGTGTGTGTATATATATATATATATATATATATATATATATATACACATAGATACATACATATGTGTGTGTGTGTGTGTGTGTGTGTAAAACACAGAGAAATAAAGACATAATCTACGGAAACGCATTTTGGGACAAAGAAGTCCCAAAGCTGCTCTTCTTCACCATAAAGAAGTCTTCTCTGGCTTCTTCCTTTTTTAAGTATAATCAGCATTTCAAGTCTAGGATAGCTGACTGATCTAACTTTCCCACAGGTGTGGGATGTCCTTAATTCTATTGGCTGCCAAAAGTCAGCCTTTGAGTGAAAGTGAGGCTGAGAATCATTGTACCTGATGTGATGCTCCTCTTACAACTCAGCTATTCTGCCTCCTGGATTACAGCAGCAACTGACCTCTGCTTGGAAAAAAAAAAGGGAGAGAGCAAACAAAGCCAGAGGCTCTTCCTCATCTTAGGCATGTTGTCTGCTAGGGTCACTTCCCTTAGTTTTAGATATTTTTCACAACCTCAGGTAGCATGGTCATATTCTATTTTGTAGTATCTTTCAGGTCTTACAGTTTAGCCTAGCTGGTATCACAGAATTAGAGTCACAAGTCACAGATCTAGTTTCAGTGGACATTGCTGGACACTGAGGCAAACCTCTTCCTTTTTGAGGGGAAGTTATGGAGGACCAGAGTAATTGTCCATAGAGTCTGAAGCCAGGTCTTCAGGCTTCAAATGCAATGAATAGATTTGACAAATAGAATCAGCAAGTCAGTCAACCAGCTTTTATTAGGCACCTGTTTTGTGACAGGTTCTGTGGTAGTTACTGAGGATGCAGAGACACATGGAGTTTCTGTACATGGTTCTTGGACTGACTTAACCACTACTCACAAACTCTACTGGTTCAGACTGAGAACTATGGGCTTCCTCATACTGGGATAGAAGACGGAACTTAGATCATGCTACATTAGAGAGTCTGAGCCCTCACCTACTGCTTGCTTCTGAACTTACTTCTTGCTTAGTACACAGCCCAGGGCCCAAGACAATGCTTTACCCTGGAATGCCACCCTTAGACTCTTGCCCCTTCTTCGGTATGTTTTGTATCTATGACCCAAACCTAGGCAGTGAGTGACAGAGCCATCAGGTGACATGTGTTTCTGCATCTTACACAAGTGTAGGTCCCTCTATGATGAATCTGGGACCTCTTTGCCATATTATTGCTTAGCCTTTTCCTGATAGCATTCCTCACCTGACCTGGTCACCAATGTACTCAGACTTCTCTGTCAGTCTCACTAAGCTGAATTGGGGTGCAAAAATGACTCACTGTAATTTTTTGTTTTTGTTTTCCCAATCAAAATTAGTCTGGTGTCTTTTCTAAATCTGTTCAAAAGAATTTTGTTTTAACTAACTAACTTTTTATTTAATGTGGAGGAGGAGCGAGCTTACTGTACTTCCTGCATCTCTGCCCTCTTGCCTTTGCTATTCCTTTTTAAATTTAACTCCTGTTTCATTGTGTTTCCTTTCTGCCTTCCTAAAGAGCAAATGTCTTTATTGGATTGTTTAGGTTGACAAGCAAAAATATTTGAAGGGATCAAGTTCCTATACAACTTTTTTATTTTATAAACCTACTCACTAACTCTGTATGGATAAACAAATCAGAGAGGGAGGAAGACAATCTGAGCTGGATAACATATTATAGTCGGGAAAAATCTGACCTTGTATGTATCTATAGCCAACACATCATTTTTTTTTCTGCTGAAATGATTTGGGGAAAGAAAGATAACACCATTTACAGCCCAAACAAATGTTCTAACTGTCATTCCTCACTGCACTAAGTAAGCAATAATTTTGTCTTTGGATGTATTACATATTTCACTGGGACAGTCCTCCAGACACTGAGGCAAATCACCCCAGGCACACTGTGCTTATTAATAGCACAAGGTATTCCAGACCTGACTATTGGTGTACTGAGCTGAAAACCACCTTCAAACTGTGCCTTGCTGAATGACAAATCTTGCCAAAGGTGAAAACAGGTGCCTACTTATTTTTTAGCATTTGATTAAACTGGCTCTTCTGCTAGTAATCTATGCCGGAAAACTTTTTCTTTTTCTTTTTTTTTTTTTAACATTTGTGAAGGCAAATTGATGTTAATTTACCAGTGCAGTTTCAAAACAGCAGCCTTATCAATTGCTAACATTCTCCTCACCTAACTAAATTTAAATTGCATAACCCTTTTGGATTAAGGAGAGGAAGCAAGTTGTAGTATAAAAAGCATAGGCCTATATGTCAGGAAAACCTGAGTATAAGTCTTGCCTCTGATATAAACTGGCTGTGTAACTCTGGACAAGTCACGTCCCCCTGTCCTTCTTAGTACCCACAGATAGCTACCTCTCTAACATGACAATTTTCAGAATAATGACTTATGCGTCTTAAAACAGTTTAAGCTATTAAAACTTTTAAATACACTAAGAATTTTAGGCTTCCAGGAGCCAAGATGGCGGAATGAAAAGATAGTTGGTCTCACTCTCCCCTATCAACCTCTGAAAACCCAGAAAATATCACCCCAGAAAAAAAACCCTGAAACACCTGAACTAGAAGAAAGCAGCAGTGCAGCAGCCCAGCAAACGGGTCTACCAGTGCCTCAGCAAAAATAAGGGAGGCAGAACTACTAGGGGCCCCAGGTGGATAAGTACCCTGCGGCATTCATCTGAAAGCAGGTGAAGAAAACAAGGTAAAGGCTTCCTAAAGCCGCAGCCTTGCTGATTCCAACCCAACACCAGGTGAGCTATCGGAGCCCTGCAGCCTCCAATTATGAAGAAATCCTGAAGCTCAGGTGGTAGAGGAGGCAAACACCAACACTTGGACCTCCAAGTGCCTCAGTGGCAGTGGTGTGGAGAGGGTGGGGAAAGCTGCTGGAAACCAGCTCAGAAAACCACCAGGTGCCTTGGCACTCCATGGCAAAGGAATCTGCCAGTGCATTAGCAGAAACGAGGGAGACAACACTGCAGGGGACCCCAGGCCGATAAACACCCTGCAGCACCCATCTAAAACAAGGTGAAGAAACCTAAAGGGAAGGAAAAGTAGGCAACCTAGAATTGCCTGAAAGTTCCAGCCTTGCTGATTCCAGCCCAACACAAGGTAAGCTGCCAGAAACCTGCAGCCTCCAATTGCCAGCATAAGAGGCCCCAACACACAAAGCCAGTGACCAAGACCTAGGCTCCCAACACAAGAAGCTTGGGTCAGTACCTTCTGTTCCCCAGCAGGAGAGCTCAATCTCTTTAAAGGCCAGGGAATAAAGAAACACCATGAGGAAAAAGAAACATATCATAGATTCATATTATGAGAAGAGTGAAGATCAAGACAAATTCTGAAGAGGACAACATTGTCAACAAACCCACATCTGCAACAACAAAAGGGAATAGGAACTGGTCTGAGGCCCAAAAAGCCTTCTTAGAGGAGCTCAAGAAGGATTTTAATAGTCAAATGAGAGAGGTAGAAGAGTCCTTCAAAAATACAATTGGCCAATTGGAAAAAAATACACTGAAGAAAAAAGTCCCTAAAAACACAATTGGCAATTGAAGAAGGAAGTACAAAAACTAACAGAAGAAAACAATCTGTTAAAAACTAGAATTGGACAAATGGAAACTAATGTCTCTATGAGAGAGCAAGAATCAGTCAAACAGAAACAAAAAAATGAAAAAATAGATGAAAATAAAATACCTCATCAGTAAAACAACCACCTGGAAAATCACTCAGGAGAGACAATTTAAAAATTATTGGACTACCTGAAAATCATGATGAAAAAAAGAGCCTGGACAGTATCTTTCAGGAAATCATAAAGGAAAACTGCCCGAAGTCCTAGAACCAGAAGGGAAAATAACCATAGAAAGAATCCACTGATCACCACCTGAAAGAGATCCCAAATTGACAACCAAGGAATATAATAGCAAAATTCCAAAATTACCAGATGAAAGAGAAGGTGCTGCAAGCAGCCAGAAAGAAACAATTTAAATATCATGGAACCACAGTCAGGATTACACAGGACCTTGCAGCTTCTACATTAAAAGACCAGGGCATGGAACATGATATTCCGTAAGGCAAAGGAGCTTGGAATGCAGCCAAGGATCAATTACCCAGCAAAAATGAGCATCATTTTTCAAGGGAGGAGGTGGATATTCAATGAAATAGGAGACTTCCAAACTTTCCTGATAAAAAGACCAGAGCTCAACAAAAAATTTGATCTTCAAGTACAGGACTCAAGAAGGACTTAAAAAGGTAAATGGGACAGAAGGATACAATATGTTGTTAATAAGGGGGGGGCTGTTTAAACCCTACAAGGGAATATGAGACTTGCAACCCTTGAGAACTGTATTGTTATTACACCTGTTAAAGGAGTATACATAAAGAGGGTGGATATTAGTTGACTTTGATGTAATGATAAAAAAAAATCTAATCAAGTGGGTTAAATGGATCCAAATAAGTGGATCAATCTGATCTTAGAAAATGTACTGAGAAAGGAGGAGGCAGACAAGGGTAAATTACATTACAGGAAAAGACACAAAATCCTATTACAGCAGAGGGAAAGAAGGGGGGGGAGCATTGTTTGAACCTTACTCTCATCAGATTTGGCTCAAGAAGGGCATAATAATCAGTTAGGTATAGAAATCTAACTTGCCCTATAGGCAGTAGGAGGGAAAAGGGGAAAGAAAAGGGAGGGGGAAAGAAGGGAGGGAAGCAGCAGTAAGAGTAAAGGGGAAGAAAAGGGAAAGGGATAATAAAAGGGGAGGGACTGAAGGAGGCAGTGGTCAAAAGCAAAACACTAGTGAAGGGGGAAAGGAAAAAGGAGAAAGAAAACATAAATGGGGGGGAAAGGATGGAGAAAAAGACACAGATAGTAATCATAACTGTGAATGTGAATGGGATGAACTCTCCCATAAAACAGAAATGGATTGCAGAATGGATTAAAAACCATAATCCTACAATATGTTGTTTACAGGAAACACATTTGAAAAAGAGTGACACATACAGGGTAAAGGTAAAAGGCTGGAGCAGAATATATTATGCTCAGCTGAAGTAAAAAAGCAGGGGTAGCAATCCTGATCTCAGACAAAGCAAAAGCAAAAATAGATCTAATCAAAAGAGATAAGGAAACAAACTACATCCTGCTAAAAGGCACCATAGACAATGAAGTAATATCATTACTAAACATATATGCACCAAATGGTATAGCATCCAAATTCTTAGAAGAGAAGTTCAGGGAGTTACAGGAAGAAATAGACAGCAAAACTATACTAGTGGGGGACCTGAACCTACCCCTCTCTGCACTAGATAAGTCTAACCACAAAATAAACAAGAAAGAAGTTAAGGAGGTGAATAGAACATTAGAAAAGTTAGGTATGATAGACCTCTGGAGAAAACTGAATGGGGATAGAAAGGAATATACTTTTTTCTCGCAGTACATGGCACATACACAAAAATTGACCATGTACTAGGGCATAAAAACCTCACAATCCAATGCAGAAAGGCAGAAATATTAAATGCATCCTTTTCAGATCATGATGCAATAAAAATTATATGTAATAAAGGGCCATGGAAAGATAGACTAAAAAATAATTGGAAACTAAATAATCTAATCCTAAAAAATGATTGGGTCAAACAACAAATCATAGAAAGAATCAATAATTTCATTCAAGAGAATGAAAATAATGAAACAACATACCAAAACTTATGGCATGCAGCAAAAGCAGTTCTTAGGGGAAGTTTTATATCTCTAAATGCTTACATAAATAAAATAGAAAAAGAGGAGATTAATGAATTGGGCATACAACTAAAAAAACTAGAAAAAGAACAAATTAAAAATCCTCAACTAAACACCAAATTAGAAATATTGAAAACCAAAGGAAAAATTAAAAATTGAAATTAAGAAAACTATTGAACTAATAAATAAAACTAAGAGCTGGTTTTATGAAAAAACAATAAAATAGATAAGCCTTTGGTTAATTTAATTAAAAAAAAGAAAGAAGAAAACCAAATTACTAGTATCAAGAATGAAAAGGGCGAAGCTACCACCAAGGAAGAGGAAATTAAAACAATAATTAGGAATTATTTTGCCCAACTATATGCCAACAAATTTGACAATCTTAGTGAAATGGATACATATTTACAAAAAATAAATTGCCCAGATTAACCGAAGAGGAAGTAAAATACTTAAATAACCCCATCTCAGAAAAAGAAATTGAACAAGCCATTGATGAACTCCCTAGGAAAAAATCTCCAGGGCCAGATGGATTTACATGCGAATTCTATCAAACATTTAAAGAACAATTAATTCCAATACTATATAGACTATTTGGGAAAATAGGTGAAGAAGGAGTCTTACCAAATTCTTTTTATGATACAAATATGGTGTTGATACCTAAACCAGGAAGAGTCAAAATAGAGAAAGAAAATTATAGACCAATTTCTCTAATGAATATAGATGCAAAAATTTTAAACAAAATACTAGCAAAGATTGCAGCAACTTATCACAAGAATAATACACTATGACCAGGTAGGATTCATACCAGGAATGCAGGGTTGGTTCAATATTAGGAAAGCTATCAATATCATTGAGCATATCAACACCAAAACCAACAGAAACCACATGATCATCTCAATAGATGCAGAAAAAGCTTTTGATAAAATACAACACCCATTCCTATTAAAAACACTAGAAAGCATAGGTATAAATGGAGTCTTCCTTAAAATAATAAATAGCATATATCTAAAACCTTCAGCAAGCATTATATGTAATGGGGACAGGCTAGAAGCATTTCCAATAAGATCAGGGGTGAAACAAGGATGTCCATTATCACCACTGTTATTCAATATTGTACTGGAAACCTTAGCTTTAGCAATAAGAGAAGAAAAAGAAATCGAAGGCAAAGAAGAAACAAAGCTATCACTCTTTGCAGATGACATGATGATATACTTAGAGAATCCTAGAGAATCAAGTAAAAAACTACTTGAAATAATAAACAACTTTAGCAAAGTTGCAGGCTATAAAATAAACCCACATATCATCAGCATTTCTATATATTACCAACAAAGCCCAACAGCAAGAGATAGAAAGAAAAATCCCATTTAAACTTACTGTAGACATTATAAAATATTTAGGAGTCTACCTCTCGAAACAAACCCAGGAACTCTATGAGCACAATTACAAAACACTTTTCACACAAATAAAATCAGATCTAAATAATTGGAAAAACATCAGTTGCTCATGGGTAGGCCGAGCTAATATAATAAAACTGACAATGCTACCTAAGCTAATTTACTTATTCAGTGCCATACCAATCAAACTACCAAAAATTATTTTATAGAGTTAGAAAAAATAACAAGATTCATTTGGAAAAACAAAAGGTCCAGAATATCAAAGGAACTAATGAAAAGAAATGCAGGGGAAGGTGGCCTAGAAATTCCAGATCTTAAATTGTATTATAAAGCAGCAATCATCAAAACTGCTTGGTACTGGCTAAGAAATAGGGAGGTGGATCAGTGGAATAGGTTAAATATGCAAGACACAGTAGTCAATGACTATAGTAATCTATTATTTGATAAACCCAAAGACCCCAGCTTCTGGGATAAGAACCCACTCTTTGAAAAAAACTGCTGGGAAAACTGGAAAAGAGTATGGCAGAAACTAGGCATAGACCCAAATCTCACACCATATACCAAAATAAAGTCAAAATGGGTTCATGACTTAGATATAAAGGCTGATACCATAAGTAAACTGGGAGAACAAGGAATAGTTTACCTATCAGATCTATGGAGAACAGAAGAATTCATGACCAAACAGGAGATAGAGAACATTATGAAAAGCAAAATGGATAATTTTGATTACATTAAATTGAAAAGTTTTTGCACAAACAAAGCCAATGCAACTAAGATTAGAAGGAAGGTAGAAAATTGGGAAAGAATTTTTACAACCAGTCTCTCTGATAAAGGCCTCATTTCTAAAATATATAGAGAATTAAGACAAATTTATAAGAACACAAGCCATTCCCCAATTGATAAATGGTCAAAGGATATGAACAGACAGTTCTCAGATGAAGAAATTAAAGCCATCTATAGTCATATGAAAAAATGCTCTAAATCGTTATTGATTAGAGAAATGCAAATCAAAACAACTCTGAGGTACCACATCACACCTATCAGATTGGCCAACATGACAAAACAGGAAAATGATAAATGTTGGAGAAGATGTGGGAAAATTGGAACACTAATACATTGTTGGTGGAGTTGTGAAATGATCCAACCATTTTGGAGAACAATTTGGAACTATGCCCAAAGGGCTACAAAAATGTGCATACCCTTTGATCCAGCAATAGCACTTCTAGGGCTATATCCCAAAGAGATCAAACAAATGGGAAAAGGACCCACATGTACAAAAATATTCATAGCAGCTCTTTTTGTGGTGGCAAAGAATTGGAAAGTGAGAGGATGCCCATCAGTTGGGGAATGGCTGAGCAAGTTGTGGTATATGAATGTGATGGAATACTATTGTGCTATAAGAAATGATGAACAGG
The DNA here is from genome assembly GCF_003287225.1 of Phascolarctos cinereus. Lineage (NCBI taxonomy): Eukaryota > Metazoa > Chordata > Mammalia > Diprotodontia > Phascolarctidae > Phascolarctos > Phascolarctos cinereus. Next base: position 147,373,030 of record NW_027555958.1, on the reverse strand, counting down.
CTGTTTTCAGAAAAACCTGGAAAGACTTATATGGTCTGATGCTGAGTGAAGTGAGCAGAACCAAGAGGACTTTGTACACAATAACACGTTATGTGATGATTAATATTGTTAAAGTGAACCCTTCTCAGCATTACGAGGATCTAAGACATCTCCAGAGGCCTCGGGATGGAAAATGCTGTCCACATCCAAAGAAAGAAATATGGAAGTCGAATCACTATCACTTATTTTTACCTTCTGTTAAGTTTAGTTTTATCTTTCTCATGGTTCCTCCTATTGGTTTTAATTTTTACTTACAACTTCACTAATGTGAAAATATGTTTAATGGGTATGTAAATGTAAAGCCTATGTCAGCTTGTGCACCATCTTGGGGAGAATGGGGGGGAGGAATGGGGAGAAAAATTTCCCAACTCAAAAGCATATGGAAGTGATTGTTGACAAATCAGAATAAATTAGTAAAATTTTTTTTAAAAGGGTCATTTTAAGCACATGATGACGCAACCAACTTTGGCCCTACCTTTTTTAATAGTATTTTATTTTTCTGTGCTTGCCTTCTTAGGAATATCTTTCTATCCTCCCTTAGAACCAGAGATTATTTGTCCAGCAAGCACAGGCTCTCTTCTCTTGTTTATCCCATCATGTTTATTGTCATTTATACGTTCTATCTCACTTAAATACCAAGCAGGTCTTAACAGGAAAAGATCAAGCTTGAGTCTATTTTTTATATACCACCAGGCACTTGGGTGAGGCTCATTATTTCTATGATATATTGTTCTGGTCCTTGTCACTTGAACTACTGAGAAAGAAATTACTGTGGGGAGCTCCTTTCTGCTACATTTTCAAGTCTTCCCAGGAATTCCAGTTAGTTTGTGTTATTCAGAAAGTGGTTTTTCATTTCTAGTCCCCAGAGATCTCTTGCAGCTAAATTTCACTCTATCTGCCTGTATCAATAAGCAAATGCATACTTGGGGAGACTCTGGAACCATATAATTGTTCTCCTTTTTTGGTAACATGACCTTGGCACTACATCTCTACTTATCATCTGTCAAAAATAAAGTTCTTTGAAAAAAATATCAAATATGTGGGTAAATGACACTGCCTGGAATAAGTAATTGAAATTTAATGAATTCACTGGGGTTGTATGCATGAATCATACAGTTCACTGAGTATAGTATAGTGGAAAGAATACTATATAGAGAGACTGAGGATTTGGGTTCAAATAGTTTATCCATTAGTTATGTGACCTTGGGCAAGTCCTATCCTCTCAGGGCCTCAAACCTCTATCAATAAAAAGAGGGAGGGGGTGGAGCCAAGCAGACCTCAGAGGTCTGAATCCAGGGCAGCTGTGGTGGTTTCCAGACCTCTTAACCTATGAATGCCAAAGACAACTTAGAACGTCAGTGGGAAAAGTCTGTCTCTGCAGTGAGAGAAGCACAGGGTCTCAGCCCCATTTCCGGAGGAAGTTGGCCCCGGGGTGGCAGCTACCTCCTGAACTTCTGGCCCACAGACTGAGAGGGGATTGAGTGCTTGATCAGAGGGGGAATTGCAGGGATCTATTTCCAGTGCTTAGGCAGGAATCTCTTGCTTTGCCCGTGCTTGGATCTGGGTCACAGTTCTGGGTGGCAGTCCTGGGGTGAGGAGGAGCACTGGCACAGTGGAGCTTGTACTGAAGGTGGAAATGAAATTCTCCTCACAGTTCCAAAACAGAAAAGGCTGCTTGTGGTCTGTCACTCATAGACCAGAGCAAAGGCCAGGAAAAGAGTGAACACCTTGACCCTTAGCATACCACCTTGGAAGAACTAAAAATTTACAGGTCCCTAGAAGTATCTCTGAAAACAGCTATACAAACCCCCGAAGCTTGGGACAGTACATTCTCCACAATGGAAGCAGACTCTTACCTTAACAAGGAGTTTAAAACTCAAGTAATTGGCCAGGATCATGAGCAAGCAGTGCAAAAAGAGTCAGACTATATTATCTTACTTTGGTGACAAAGAAGATCAAAATGTACGATCAGAAGAAGACATCAAAGTCAAAGTTCCTACATCCAAAGCCTCCAAGCAAAATATGAATCACTCCCAGGCCTTGGAAGAGCTCAAAAGGGATTTTGAGAAGTGAGTAAGAGAAGTAGAGGAAAAACTGGGAAAAGAAATGAGAGTGGTGAAAGAAAATCATGAAAAACAAGTCACTGTAAAACAAATCCAAAAGAATGAAAAATCAGAAAACTATGTGAAATATCTCATTGGAAAAACAACTGACCTGGAAAACAGATCCAGGAGAGAGAATTAAAAAATTATTGGAGTATCTGAAAGCCAAGATCAAAAAAAAAAGAGCCTAGACATTATCTTTCAAGAAATTATCAAGGAAAACTGCCCTGATATTTTAGAACAAGAGGGCAAAATAGAAATTGAAAGAATCCACAGATCTCCTCCTGAAAGAGATCCCCAAAGGAAAACTCCTAGGAATATTGTAGCCAAATTCCAGAGTTCCCAGGTCAAGGAGAAAATATTACAAGCAGCTAGAAAGAAACAATTCAAGAACTGTGGAAACACAATCAGGATAACACAAGATTTAGCAGCTTCTACATTAAGGGACCAGAGGGCATGGAATATAACATTCTGGAGGGCAAAGGAGATAGGATTACAACCAAGAATCACCTACCCAGCAAAACTGAGTATAATCCTTCAGGGGGAAAAATGGTCATTCAGTGAAATAGAGGACTTTCAAGCATTCCTGATGAAAAGACCAGAGCTGAATAGAAAATTTGACTTTCAAATACAGGACTCAGAAATCATAAGAGACTTATTAATGTTGAACTGTTTACATTCCTGCATGAAAAGGTGTTATTTATAACTCATGAGATCTTTGTCATTATTAGGGTAGTTGGAGGAAAAAAATTATATGCATGTATATGTAGATAGATAGATAGAGGGCACAGGGTGAGCTGAAGATTAAGGGATCATATCTGGAGAATAAAATTAAGGGATGAGAGAGGATTATATTTGGAGAAGAAGAAAGGGAGAGGTAGAATGAGGTAGAACAAATGATGAAAAGACCAGAGCTGAATGGAAAATTTGACTTTCAAATACAGGACTCAAGCAGAACATGAAGAGGTAAAGAGGAAAGAGAAATCATAAGAGACTTATTAATGTTGAACTGTTTGCATTCCTGCATGGAAAGATGATATTTATAACTCATGAGACCTTTTTCAGTATTAGGGTAGTTGGAGGGAAAAAATGATATGTATAGATAGATAGATAGATAGACAGATAGATAGATAGATAGAGGGCACAGGGTGAGTTGAAGATTAAGGGGTCACATCTGGAGAATAAAATTAAGGGATGAGAGAGGATTATACTCGGAGAAGAAGAAAGAGAGAGGTAGAATGAGGTAAATTATCTCACAAAAATAAAAACAAAAAAGAAAAGTCTCTTACAATGGAGGTGAAATGGGGGAAGGTGAAAGGGAATGAGAGAATCTTATTCTCATAGGATTTTGCTTAAGGAGAGAATAACATACACATTCAATTGAGTATGGAAATCTGTCTTACTTTACAGGAAAATAGCAAGGGAAGAGGACAAGAAAGCAGGGGATGATAGAGAGGAGGGCAGATTGATAAAGGGGTAATCAGAAGCAAATACTTCTAAGGAGGGACAGGGTCAAAAGAAAGAATAGAATAAATGGGGGGGGCAGGATAAGATTAAGGGAAATAGAGTTGGTTTTTCACAACATGTCTACTGTGGAAATGTTTTGCATAACTGCACAGGTATGGCCTGTATAGAGTCACTTGCCTTCTCAATGAGGGTGGGTGGGGAGGGAGGAAGGGAGAAAATTTGGAGCTCAAAGTTTTAAAAACATCTTTAAAAAAAATGTTTTCACATGCAACTGGGAAATAAGAAATACAGGAAATGGCATACAGAAATCTATCCTGCCCTACAAGAAAATAGAAGGGGAAGGGGATAAGAGAAGGGGAGGAGAGTTAGAAAGGAGGGCAGACTAGGGGAAGGGATATTCAGAATGCATGCCATGTTGGAGTAGGGGAGGGGTGAGATGGGGTGAAAATTTGGAATTCATAATCTTGTGGAAATAAATGTTGAAAACTAAAAATAAATTTATATTAAAAAAATAAATAAAAAAGGGAGTTGGACTGAGTAACTAGCCTCAATGGTCCCTTCCAGCTCTAAATCAATTCTCATACGAACCTATAATTCCAAAACCTAAATTCAATTAACATATGATTCAACCTATCTTGCATATCACAAAAGTTTAAGGCAGTATGCCATACATATTCTGGATATGAAGTGAGCTAGGTTCAAACCCTCCCTCAGGTATTTGCTTACCATTTTTTGACCTCAGCTAGGTCAATTCATGGGCCTGGAACTAATTTTCCTCATAATAAAATGAGTGTGTTCCTCTGAATGGCTTCTGAGGTAACTTTTGGTGTTAGATCAATTATCCTATTGTTTTATAATCCTCAATTTATTCAGCATTACATCCCCTCCCTCCAAACCCTTCTGAACATCACAGCATGGAGAGGCAGCTTTACCTGACTTCATTTCACCTCCCTCCATCTTAGTTCCTTCATATATAAAATGGAGATAGGACTTCTGTGAGGATTAAGTGATATGCCTTAAAGCACTCTATGTTTGTTGTTGTTCAATTGTTCTTCAGTCATGTCTGATTCTTCATGACTCCATTTGTTTGTTTTTCTTTGGGCAAAGATGCTGAAGTGGTTTGCCATGTCTTTCTCCAGCTCATTTCTCAGATGAGGAAACTGAGGCAAACAGGGTTAAGTGACTTGCCTGTGGTCACACATCTAGAAGTATCTGAGGCCAGATTCGAACTTAGGAAGATGACTCTTCTTAACTTCAAAACAGGCACTTAATTCACAGTGCTACCTAGATAAATATTGGCTATATCATCATTAATTTTCAGATTGTCCTTCATATCAGCACTAATCATGCCACTTTGTTTTTAAACCTACCTATTGTATATAGGCTACAGAATAAAGTTTAAACCACATAGCTTGGCAGCCAAGTTCCTGTACATTCTCGCTTCTGTTTGTTTGTTTATTTAGTTATTTCAACATCCCCTTTTATAAGATTTTGAGTTGCAAATTTTTTCCCTCCCTCCCCTAACCCCTCCAAGACAGCATGCAATCTGATATAGGCTATACATGTACAATCATATTGAACATATTTCCACATTAGTTATGTTGTGAAAGAAGAATCAGAACAAAAGGGAAAAAAAAAACATGAGAGAAATAAGAGAGAAAAGATTATGCTTTGATCTGCATACAGACTCCATAGTTCTTTCACTGCACGTTGATAGCATTTTCCGTCTTAAATCTTTTAGAATTGTCTTAGATCATTCTATTGCTGGGAAGAGCTAAGTCTATCAAAGTCGATCATCACATAATGTTGCTGTTACTGTGTACAGTGTTCTCCTGGTTCTGCTCACTTCACTCAGCATCAGTTCATGTAAGTCTTTTCTGAAATCCATCTGCTCTTCATTTCTTACAGAGCAGTAGTATTCCATTACATTCATATACCACCAGTTGTTCAGCCATTCTGCAATTGAGAGGCACCCTCTCAGTTTCCAATTCTTTGCCACCACAAAAAGAGGTGCTATAAATATATTTATGCACGTGAGTCCTTTCCTCCTTTTTTATGATCTCTTTGGGATACAGACCTAGTAGTGGTATTGATGGATCAAAAGGTATGCACAGTTTTATAGTCTTTTGGGCATAGTTTCAAATTGTTCTCCAGAATGGCTGGATCAGTTCACAATTCCACCAATGATACATTAATGTTCCAATTTTCCCACATCTTCTCCAACATTTTTCCTTTTTTGTCATATTAGCCAATCTGATAGGTGTGAGGTGGTACCTCAGAGCTGTTTTTATTTGCATTTCTCTAATCAATAGTGATTTAGAGCATTTTTTCATATGACTATAGATAGTTTTAATTTCTTCATCTGAAAACTTCCTGTCCATATCCTTTGACCATTTATCAATTGGGGAATGACTTGTATTCTTATAAATTTGACTCATCTCTATATATTTTAGAAATGATGTATAAGTACCTAATTCGTCAGTATCTCCCATTAACCTGCTTCACTTACTCAATGAGTCAGACAAACTGGGATATTCTGTAATCAAGAAACTTGTCTTTTATTAATTTAATCTGTTATGCCAATTAATGTATTTTATGTTATAACTATTTGTATGGATGTCTTACCTTCCCCAGTAGAATATAAACTTTAAGTGCAGGAATCAGGCCTTTATATTTGTCCTAGTATCTGGTATACTATATTACCCAACGTAGATACTATCAGAATTAGAAGCAGCTTTCATCAAGATCACTATCACTTCAAAAAACAAAGATAACTATCACTTCAAATTGAAACTATTGGTTGGATGAGTAGGCAGGGGTGTATGGGGTGTTCAAAAAGGACTAGGACCTCTGGTGTGAAGGCTTGCCAAGCCCTTTTCAGGGCTGCTCATCCATTTTGTGTGTTCGCCTTAACCAAGCTTTCATCTGTGACTCCAAGAAGCTATGACATTTGAATTGGCTATATCCCAGTAAACCATATTGTAGAGGGGCTAAACCTCCCCCAGCAGAATGGGCAGATGAGAGGAATTTGTTCCAACAGCCACAAAGGCAGGTGGAGTAGGCACTGTGGAGTGCTGAGAGAGTAGTAGACATCGAACATGACAAGGTCATCCACTGCATCCTGGTCCATCCCAGTTGCCTTGACTTTTGTCTTTAATTTTGATGATTCTGGAAGAGAAAGTGAGACTGGCAATGACTTAGTACAATTCTGCCTCACTTAAATTCAATTCAAAATGTTACCTACGACATCATTGGTCCTCTTCCAAAACAAAAAAAACAACAAAATGAAGGCAGTCAAGATGTTTCCGATGAGAAGAAAAGAGCACCAATATGTTTAAAAGCTAGCTCTGGATAATTAATAATTTCATTAATTTTGCTACTGAAGTCTTGAATGTCAATGTCAAATCATGGAATAGAGGTGACCTCAGGTTCTTGAAGGCTATTCTAGTAGAACACACATTTTAGTAGGTCCTACCAAGCTAAAAATATAACCAGAAGAATCGAAGTTTCTTGAGTACAGAGATTCTCTCTCTCTCCTCTCCTTTCTCTGTCTATGTCTCTGTCTGTCTCTCTCCACATACAGATAATACATATATAATATATACACACATACACACATATATATACAATATATATATAATATGTTATATATATGTACACATATACATATGTACATATATATAAATATATACATAATATGTTATACAACATGTATACAATATGTTATATATATACATATATTTACACACTTATACACAAGCATGTATATATGTACATATATTAGATACACATGTATGTATATGCATGTCTACATATATGCAAACACATGTATATATACACATTGGGGTAACTTGGAGCCAGCTCATACAGTCTTGTAATAGCTGATTGTTAAATTTTCAGTGTGCGCCTTTACAGCTTAGAAACCAATAGATGTTATAAATCAGAACTAGATTATTGTTTTGTTGATTGCCTGAACTTAAGAAAATGTTAGAGAAATTGTTAATAATGGAGATAAAAATTGAAATATCAGAGAGTTGGTTGTTAAACATATGCCTACGTATACATATACTTACACATGTCCAGGTATACATACATACATATGTTTATGTATATCTTTTTTTTTTGAATCCCCAGCTTAGCACAGTATCTTGTACATAGTGGGTCATTAAATAATGCTTGTTGAATGAATTCTCCTCTAGACACTCACTAAAGGTTCCCCTTTGGACAAGCCATGTATCTTTTCTCAACTTCTTCCTTCTGTAAAATGGGAACAATAATACATGCAGTACCCATCTTAGAGAACTGTTATAAGGAGTAGTATTTATAAACTTTTAAATACTATAAAATATGAATTATTACTTGTTACTTAAGAGGTCTTTGGTACATCTCCTACAATGTGTCTTCCATTTGAATACTAGACCAAATTAGGTCTATTCTGGGGACATAGTAACTTCCAAGGCAGCATTTCAGGTCTCAGAAGAAATAATTGAACAGGGTGGTTGGTAGACAGGCAGGGGGGACGGAAGGTTTTTCAGGTACAGCCTGGCTCCAAGCTGCTGATATAATAGTAAATAACTTTGTACTAGGAATCTGGAAGAGCTCAGGTAAAATCCTGTCTCAGATACTGGTTAAAGAATAACGTGAAAAATCTCTGAAGCAGGGCATAAAAATTGACAAATCAATGCGATTTTGCACATCTAGAGTTAAAAGGGACTCCCGAGGTTATCCAGTCCAATCACCTTATTTGACAGAAGAGGAAACTGGGGCATAGGGTGTTAAAGTGACTTACTCAAAGCTAGGGGTAGTAGTCATTAGAGATAAGATTTGAACTCAGGTCCTCTGACTTGAATGCTCAATGGTCACTTTCTAATATTTATTACTGGCTGTTTTTAAAAACAATGTTATATTTTCATTAATGCCACAGTAGATTTGGAGGGCAAGGAAACCTGTCAAGGAAAAGCAAATGGTGATATATTTTACTTTCCATTAATCTATTAAAAAGTAACTTCTCTTTTGCCTCATGCCTGGGATTCCAGCAACATCAATGTGTATACATCCATATTCAAAGCATTAAATGTTATTGAAGTTAACAAATAGTATTTTTATAATTGGATTATAAATGGTACTGAATTAGTGAATTTGCTCAGTTTTCTTCCCTACTGAGGCCATAAGCTTTTTTTTTTTTTTGACATTGTGTATAGGCAAATGGGGAAGCTAGGTGGCAGAGTAGGTAGAATGACAAGCCTAAAGTCAGGAAGACTCATTTTCATGAGTTCAAATCTGGCCTCACATACTTCTTAGCTGTGTGACTCTGGGCAAGTCACTTAATCCTGTTGGCCTTGGTTCCGCATCTGTTAAAAAAAAATTAAAAAAGAAAAGAAAAAAAGAAATGAACTGGAGAAGAAAATGATAAACCACTCTAGTATCTTTGCCAAGAAAAACCAAATGAGTTCATGAAGAGTCAGACACAACTGAAATAGATGAATAACAACAATAGGCAGATGTACTCACATAAAAGTTAGAGAAATAGAGAAGTCCAAGCAGTTGCTGTATTTAGATTTATAGATGTAATATTGTGCTCCTCTGGAACATCAAGGCTCATTTACCACTGAAATCACATTTTATTTCAGACTCCAGAGTTAAAGATATCTCATGCCCAGGTTTTCTGGCTTGGGTTTTCTTCCCAAAGTCTTCAGTTTGTAAACTTGTTAAGTAAAGATACAAATTATGCCATTAAAAGGGCTGTCTAATCTCCTCCCTTTTTGGTTTCCTTCCTCTTATACACGACAAACCCTTTCAGAATATTACAGGCTTGCTCATGCAAACATTTTGTTTGTCTTTTTATCTCTGGCACATTACTGACAGTACCTGTGTTTAGAGTTGGCATGATGCTGGAAAGGCTGAACTAAAAACTAAACAAAAGAAAAAAGGAGAAAGAAGGAGCATGTGGTATAGCAGAGAAAGTACTAGCCTTTGAATCACTGAGACCTGGACTCAGATCCTGTTTCTGGAATACACTAGTGATGCAGGCATCTCTTTAAATTTATAAATTGCAGATGATTAAGATGAGCATAAGTAGATATAGACACATGTATATGTACAGAGTCAGTTTGGAAACTGGATTTGCCTCTCATACATGTGAAGGCAGCTGTTCCATTTGTTTAAATAAGTTTGTATGATTATTTTAATTGTGATTACAAAAAAAAGCTGGACCTGTGATTTCATTGTTACAGGAAACTGCCAGTGAGGAAACTTTGTTTCTTTGATTATTTATTGGTAGTGAGAGTTTCTACATCTATTTCATAGAACTCAAATGGTGGTCAGAAGAAGCAATATAAGTGCACTCTCAAGGTCTCTCTGAAGAACTGTGGAGTTGATTGCATGATACGGGAGATACTGGCTAAGAATCACCCAGCATGGCATGCTTGCATCAAAGAAGGTGCTGTGCTCTATGAGCAAAGCAGAATATCTCAAAAGGAATCTTAAATGTGCAAATTTAGAGACATCTGCATCCCAAATGTTCATATGGACATTTGTGCCCAACCTGTGGTAGAGTTTTCCAAGTTCATATTGGTCTGATCAGCCACAGTTGGACACACTTTAACTTGACTCAAACATAGTGATGCCATTTTGGTCCTCTTTGAGAATGGATAGCAACCAAACAACCAAATGGGAGTTTCTACACCTATTTCACAGAAATAGAAATGAAATAGAAAATGTAGGCTTCTCCCTTTCTCATGATAAGAGAAAGAGAGGGGAGTAGGGATGGATAAGAAGAATAAGGTAAAGCTAGAAGACTTGGCAAATTTCATATACAACAGAAAAAAGCATTATCTTTCTAGAGTCAGAGAATTTAAATTCAAATCTTATCCCTTATGTTAACTATGTGTGACTCTGGGCAAGTGTTTTAGCTTTCCTGGGCATCTTTTTCCTCATCTTTGGAATGAGAGGATTGGACTAGATGGCCTATTAGATTCCTCTCAGTTCTAGATTTAAGACCCTATGAAGTATTAGCAATGTTTGTGATTCTATAAATTCATTTATTCATTTGTTCAACAGTTCTTTATTGAATGCCCACCATGAGAAATTTTATTGGGAAATATGAGAGATCCAAGAATAGGGCAGGAATTTTATCCTCAAAGAATTTAATATCTGGTAAAGAGGATAAGATTAAAGACTTAAATAGAAGTATGGAACTTCAGAGGAGAGATTGATCAATTCTACCTATATTAGCTGGGGAAGGTTACCAGAAACTAGGGACATTTAAACTGGATTTTGCTAAATGGATAAAGATTCAACAGGTGAAGATAGAGGTAGAGACAGCATTTCAGACTGAAAGGACATGAGAAAAATTGAGAAAGTATGGGTTTGTAGTGGCTTATTATCTAAGGGTCTCACTGGATTTAAGAAATATTAAGTTGATACTTTAAACTTAGTTTTAAGGGAAGAATTAGAAGGTAGGTTTTTAGATAAAGCTGGGAGGAAAGTTGGATTACAATTGTGGAGAGTCTTAAAACATGAGTTAAAGAATTTGCCTTTTATTAAATAGTCAATGAAGAGCCATTAAGTATGTAACACGCAATACACATGTTTCAGGGGATCTGATGGTTCATTCACTGAAAGACAGCTCTATGATGCTAGATAGATAGATAGATAGATAGATAGATAGATAGATAGATAGATAGACTAGTAATTATCTGAGATATCTCTAAGCTCCTGATATTGCTTATGGCATACATAAGGGAGATATGCTTCAGAGATACTGGACAGAGAGAAAAGCAGAATTTGAGAAAGGTGGGGCACAAGAGTAGGAACAAAATTTTGAATGGCCTTACTTTTAATTTCACTTTAATTATTGTTTCTTTGTCTTTTTTTTCAAAAGGAGGATAATTTCCTACATGCTTTTAAAACTGTGTTTCCTCCAAAGTCTGTTTCCTTGCTGTGTACTTGGTTAGTTTCAGCCTCTCTTCCAGAATTCCCATGCATACAAGTCAGTTCTACTTTTCCACTTGGTCTATTGGGGACAAAATTCATAAAATGCAAATATAATGGTTTCATTGTTATTGTTAATGAGAAGAGATCACTACAAAATGCTGGTAGATATATTCCTTTTGGAATCTTCTTATTTTCCTTCTGGTTTCATCTACAAATTCTGCCAGGAAAGTCTCTGTTACTTCTCAGATAAAACTCTTGGCAAGCTCCTTTTCTTTTATTTCCTTCCACTATTTTGTGAGGGGGCACTGCTTGTAATCTGTAATTCTCCATCGTATCATATTGCAAATAAGCTCATATCCTAAAACAGTGTTGCCCTTGGATACCATGTTTGTCCACCTGACAAAAAAGATTGTCTTAGACTGACATGTTACATCAAGTTGTATTTAATATATGTACATGTTTAGAGTCTTCTACTAAAGTTTTCTATAGATTCGTCCTTATTATCATAATTGTTACCCATTTTTATATGGCATTTCAGGTATAGAGGGCTATAGCTATTCCTTCAGAGGCCAAATGCTCCCAGATATGTATATAATTTCTTTCAACATCAGCAATTCAGGATGATCAAGAGTTATCAGCTGAGGTTTAAAGGACTGGTGGAGAGAGGAACCCCACTGGTAAAATAATTCATTTCTTGAAGTAATAATGTATTTCGTTAAGTTATATTAAAAATTATGACAGTCTGAATCATCATTGTTTAATTTAGAGAATCAGAGGGGACAAAGCGTGCCTACACACATTGGCTTTGGCATATGCCTAGCCCAGCACCATCTGTACTAAGGTGATTAATTAATAAATGTCTTTCCCTAGTGATGATGAGTATACAAACCAGTCTGAGAAATGAAAAATGTACAGCATCAGTGAATGACTAGATTGGATTTGCACCAATCCACATCCATCTGGGTTCCCAAAATTATATGTCTGGCATGGTTATTTCTCTATGGCCAAAGCACTTTTTTTTCAAATGTATCATGACACAGTCCCAAAATACCAGTCTATCATATCAAATAAGTTGTTGAATAGCATGGAACTTCCTGCCAATACCCTGGATTAACATCAGTGCAATTTCCCTCCAATTTACACATAGCAACCTACTATCAGAATACTGATAATGATATCCAAGTGAGGAGCCTTTAATCGCTTTGCTTTTAGCATAAGGACCTTTTTCCTGGAATGGAATACTGAGGTTTATTTAAAATTACAGCCAAATCAATGGCCCTCCACAGCAGTTAATAATGGCTCTTTGCAATCAAATCAGATTAAGTGGAGCTTTGAAATCTACTATCTGAAGTTTGTGCCAAGAATGTAATAAAAACCTCATCATGTACAACACTGATTCCATGTTTGGCTAAGAATAATGATTCTTAAAATAAATCAGAAAAGAGAATCTGTCAGGTGCACCATTGTAAAATCAGGAATATGCCACTTGCATTCATTTTTCACTTATAACATAGTGCTTTGCTATGAGTCTAATAAAAGTCCCACTTACATTTACCTTTGACACTTTTTGGTAACTCTTTTCCCATTCATAGTCACTTATTTCCATAATTCACAAAATCTGTGCTTTCATAAGCATACACAGGGCCTTCAGGAATGCAGAGTACTATTCTTTTACACTTTAGGATGCTTATTATGAAAATGGAGTTAAGAGACCACCAGGTCCCTAGACCTTTTCTGGGGGTCTTTGAGGTCAAAACTATTTTCATAATCATAAGACATTATCTGCCTTTTCCCATCTTATTCTCTTATAAGTGTACAGTGGAGTTTTCCATAGGCTCCATGAACCTGGAAATTAAAGATTTAATTGCAAACATGAAGAGTAAGTTAATATCTCATCTACAGCATTGTAATTTTTGACTTACAAATGGATGAATCTATAGATGTGGCTAGAATTGCAGTTTTGCTTGTATTCATCCCGTATCGGCACCAAATGATCATCAAATCAAATATTTCTTCTTGGCAAGATGCAGAAAGAGTGTTGAAATATTGAGTGTTGAGTAACTTCTTTGTATCTCGTAGATTATCCCAGAGCAATTATGTTGATATTTGCACTGATGCACTTCTGGTACCTTAGCACAAATCAAGGCAGCGGCTTCAAACTTTACCATGTAGCCAGGTCTCAATTATTATGAATAATGAATGCCATGAAGTGGTCACATGAATTTGAATTCACAGTGTTTGAGGTTATAATTATGTAAAATATGATAATTCATGCAAATTTTAATAATGTGACTGCTTCACGACATTTATCATTTATGCTAATGTCAGCCTACCTGAATTAGCTAATGTGTTTTTCAATTCCTTCAACTCACTGTTTTAAAAAAAAAAAAACAACAGGTTCACTCAGGAATGTCTGTGATGAAACAATAAAAATAATTTTATTCAATGTTGACCCTTGAAAATACTTATTTTTAATATTTCATGTGAACAAACGGGAAATACAAAGTATACTATACTATCTACCAAAGAATGATGATCATCTCCAAAAAAGCACTTGTGACATTGAGTTACAAGCTGAATTAGCCACTTTTTAAATTAGAATATCATTTTCGATTGAGAAATTGAGAGAATGACTGACAAAGTACGATTATTCAGAAGGCTATTTGGCAGACTTTTCTCAAAAGTCAATGAAGTGAGTCCATCACTTTAAAGAAAAAAAATAGCTATATTTTGCCAATGATAAAATTTAAGCTTTCAGTAAAAATTAGAATTTTGGAAAATACAGCAACTGAAAAACTTGCATCAGCCACAGTGAGCATGACAACTTCTCAATGCTTAATTAATTTTCTATTGAGATCAGTGGTGATATTAATGAATATGAATTTTTAAATATGATATTATGAAGTGTGGCATCATTTGGAATATCTACATAATTACCTAATACGATATTTCCAAATGACCAATGTGTAATGGTATAAAATCATGCGTGGGTTAAAGACCCATTCAAAGTGAAAAATAGACCAATGGAATTTAATATAATAGAGTTCAAAGAGTTCATTGATAAGTTTTCAGATTCCGCATTGCAACTAACCTTTAAGAAATTGAAACTTTCAAAGTTTTGATGTACTATCAAAGAAGAATATTCACAATTACCTGAAAACACATTAAAACACTCCTCTCTTTTCCAACTACATTATCTCACTGTCAGGATTTTCTTCATATATTTCATCAAAACAATTTGTCACAACACATTGAAAGAAGAAGCAAATTTGAGAATCCAGCTGCATTCCTCAAGCCAGATTTTAAAGAAATTTGCAAAAATGTAAAACAATACTACTCTTTGTTTTGTTTGGAGAAATAGAGTTTTATTTTTCATAAAACATATCCTTTATATTAAGATGTAATTGGTTTGCTATTGTTATTTAAAATTAATCAATAGATGATTATGAAATATTGTTAATTTTAATTTCTGATTTTAACAGATTTATTTGCGGTCCTCCAATAACTTTTAAAAGTATAAATGAGTCTTGACTATTGCTGTAGGATATGGCTTCATGAAGTGCTGAACTCAGCTTCAGGCAATTTTTCATCTGCCAGCTATCATTTCTGATGATGAGCCTTTCCTAGTGAGTTGGGATCATTCTCTGAGGGCAGACACACAGTCTGTCTCTGGCTTCTGTTCTAGAAACCACATGTGATGGCAATTAGGGAAATAACTAGGATGCTAGGTAGGCTAATGGTGGGGTTAGGAAAAGGATGAAAGGGGTGCTCATAGGCATAACCCGAGAAGGATCTGAATTAGGAGCCAAGTGAGCACCAAAAAAAAATTCTTAAATCGGGATAAGAATTTAAGATTCTCTAGAACTTTGCAATTTAAGGAGCTAAGGTGGAACTGAAAATGGTATAGAGCAAAGATTCAAGCCAGAGATGTGAGAACCAGAGCAATAAGAAATCTATCAGTTAATCAATCAACAAGCATTTACTATATCATCATTATGTTTCTGACACAGGAATTAAAAAGACAAAAATTAAAGAGCTCATTCCCTCAAGGATCTTGTGTTCTGAGAAAACAAAATACACATTTGTGTATGTGTAAATATATACAAAAATAAATATAATAAGAATAATACATAAATAAATGAATGCAGGGGAAGGCAATAATAGAATCATGTAGAAGCTTCTGTATGAGCTGAATGTTTAAGGAAACTCAGGTTCTGAAAAAAAATAAAGTATAGGGAGTTTCACCTCGGTGAGAATTTGCCCTATTTAAGTTCCCTGCCAAAAGAAATGACCTTATATCATGGTAACATGTCTTTCTTGCTCCCATTTTGTGTTGATGTGGTCATTTGCTTCATCTACTGTACTGCATCCTGGCTCCAATGTGCCAATAACCCCAAGGGCTCAGATACCATCACCTTGGAAATTTCAGACACCTCCATGCCATGATGGAGCATCAAAATAGAAAGTAATTTAGTGGATTGTTTTTCACTAATTCAGACTTGTCTCCAGGGAATTTGTTATGTCTACTGCCTTTATGACTTAGTCCAGTTCATTACTTTGGTCCTTAGTTTTCTTAGATGATCTCTAAGGTCTCTTTCAGTTCTAAATCTTGTGATTCTACAGTCCCCTGGACAAAATTCCAGAGGATCGGTGACTTAAGGTTCATACTAATTCTCTCCTTTTATCACTGAGAAAGCAATAAGCTAATCAATGAATAAATATCTATTTAGTTATTATGTGCTAAGTGCTTTGAATAAAAATACAATGAACCAAACATCCTTGTTCCAACGGATCTTTCTTACATTGTGATGGAGGAGACAAAAAGTGCACTCATCCATCCATCCATCCATCTATGTATCTATTTATCATCTATCTATCTATATATCTGTCTGTCTAGAATAAATGAGTACATATGTCAATATATAGATATAGAATAAATAAAACTAAATTTACAATTAGTTATTAAAAATATACAGACTCTTCAAGTCGTCTTCCACATATCTGATGAAATAGTCAACTTAAAATATATCTGACCATGTCACACCTATGACTGAGACCCTTCAGTGGCTTCCTGTTTTGTCCAGGGTAAACTACAACTGCCCAGGTTGGAATCTGAAGACTATCACAATGTAAGTCCAGCCTACTTTTCCAGGTTTATTGAAAATCACTTACCTTCACCAACTTCAGGAAAATAAACCAACTTATTCTCCCCAAAACTTGGCACTTCTTCTCCTGACTGATTCAGTACAGGCTGTCCCCTATAACCAGAATACAATCTCTTCTCACCTTTATCCTTTAGACTTCTTATATTCCTTCAAGGCTCAGTTCATATGCTATTCCATTGAAAATCTTTTGTGATTCCCCTAGGTATTAGTGATCTCTCCATTCTGAAACCATAACACCTATACTTACTTGTTCACATGTTGCCTCTTCCCCCACAACTTCAGTAAAATGTAAGAGGCTTAAGAAAAGGAGGTATTTTTCCTAGTTCCTGGCACGTTGTAGGTATCAAATAAATGTTTATTGTTAGATACTCAATAAAAGTGAAAATCCCATTGTGTAATAATGGCCATAAAATTCCTAGGAAAGGAATTTCTACACACAGAGAGGGGAACCAGTGAAGAATTTTTAAAAGCAAGATATTTTAAGATCTTGCCTTTGATTGCTTTTGAGATTTTTGAGCATATGTTCTATGTCTAGCTGAGCCATTTTACCCTTTCTGTAGTGAGAAAATACTATTCCCACAGTGTCTTAGTTCTTGAAACTGAGACTTTCCACTGCTTAAACAGAGGAAAGAAGCTGGGGAAGGATAGGAAGACAGAGAAAGAGAGAGAGAGAGAGAGAGAGAGAGAGAGAGAGAGAGAGAGAGAGAGAGAGAGGCATACAGAGAGATAGAAAAAAAGGAGAAATAAGACAGAAGCAGACAGAGAGAGACAGAGGCACAGAAAGAGCTTAAAAAGATCATTTGCTTTTTAATGATAATATAAGATGTCCTTACCTGGCACAACTGGGGTGAATGGCATAGCAGAAAGAGTGTTGACTGGGAAGCAGGGCATCC
This sequence comes from Phascolarctos cinereus, assembly GCF_003287225.1. Taxonomy (NCBI): domain Eukaryota; kingdom Metazoa; phylum Chordata; class Mammalia; order Diprotodontia; family Phascolarctidae; genus Phascolarctos; species Phascolarctos cinereus. The sequence goes on along the minus strand of NW_027555958.1, from coordinate 147,355,429 downwards.
AGCATCCAGTTCCAGCTCTCCTAATAACTGGGCTATTTCTTCAACTCTTTGGGCTACTGGCTCATTTAGAAAATGAGGCCACTGGATTGGGTGACCATTAAGATCCTTTGTAGCTTGAGCATGCTAGGATGCTAAAGTAGTATGTACTATTATCTATATATCTCCTCTTCTCTACCCTCTCACCCTTGCCCCCTACCCCTGCAGTACTCTATTCTTATCTTTCACTTTCTAGCTTCACTTTGGCTGTCTTTGCTTTCCTTCAGATGGAAGAAACGATGTAAAATCTCTGGATTTGGTGTCAGAGGAACTGGATTTGAATCTCTAGTTTGCTACATCTTACCTATATGACTTTAAGGAAGTTTTATCTTTTCTGGGACTAGTTTGTAAGAAAAGAAATGGAACACAACGATCTACGAAGGAGCTTCCAGCTATAAATCCCATAAAATTTAAAGAAAAACCACATTATCTCATTGGGACATCAGCTGTGATATCTAGAGTTTTGGGTGATAAACAAACTACAAATGGATTCTAAATCTATATAGGTAGAAGTGTCTTAAAAGATCATCCAACCAACCTTCTATCTCTCAGTCCACAGACTAAGAGAGTTTAAGTGGCTTATCCAACGTCACCTGAGTAATAAGTAGCAGAGTCTACAAGTGTTTATTAAGCCCTTTTTAGACACTGTGCTAAGTACTTGAGGGTGCTGAAAAAGACAAAAACAAGAGATGAAAAACAAAAAACCAATACATTCCAGCTCTGAAAGAGATCACTCTTTAATGTGGGGAGACAACATGCAAACACTTATGTCCAAATAACATACATACAAGATTAATCAGAGATATTCAACAGAGAGAAGACTCTTAGAAAGCTATGATTTGAAGGCAGATACCCTTGAGTCTGAATTTGGGTACTACATTTCCTCCTATTGATAAGGAGCCTTGTTGTTCATTCATTGCAGTTGTGCCCAGCTGTTTGTGACACCATTTGGGGTTTTCTTGGCAAAGATACTAGAAAAATTTATCATTTCCTTCTTAAGCTCATTTTACAGATGAGGAAACTGAGGCAAACAGTGTAAAGTGACTTGCTCAGTATCATATAGTTGGTGTGTATCTGCTCTGAGGCCAGATTTGAACTCAAGAAGATGAGTCTTCCTAACTCCAGGCTCAGCAATCTAACCACTGTGCCATATAGCATAGTGATAAGGATCCTACTATAAATTGATTATGCACAATTTCCCCAATGGGTTGGTACACGTGGTAAAAGCTGATCCTGATAATTTGACACTTATGTCACAAAGTGAGTCTCTATGACTCTTAAGACACTGACCCTCTGGTTTTACCTGGAAAATAATGGACCTCCTGATTGTGTTCAACCTGATTAGTCAGGGACACTGCAGTACACATTTAAGAATGGTTTGGGAATGGCTCAATGGGGAAAGAGTAGTATTAAGGCCTGACCACTCATCCAGAAAGTGATATCATGACACTGTGGATACAGATCTGAGTTCATGTTTTGAGTCATACCAACTTTAGAAAAGTCACTTATAATCTTAATGACCCAGGCAGTTCTCTAAGACAATTAAGTTGCAAAAGAGTTGCTGCATTGGTAGAGGGAATTTTCTCACTAAGAAAATAAAATCACAAATCTAGACAAAAATGAAATAAAATAAGATATTTCTTCTGGGAAAGCAGCTGTAGGCCCTGTATGTCTACCATGCCTCCATTAAAAAAGTGTAAAGATCACCTCAGAAGTTATATTTTGATATTCAAAGGGTGCTCTTTTCTCTGTTTCTAACTAAATGATTCTTTTTGAAATATATAAACTCCATGAGGTCAGACAGCATTATTTAAACCTGATACTTCCCTCAGTGCTTAGCACAGTGCACTTTACACAACTGATATTGAGTAAATATTTGTTGAATCAAATTGAATTGAATTTGCTTTTTAAAATTCTATAACTTATTTAGTGATGAGTCACACAGAGTTTGAGAGTTTTTAGTCTTCTGAGATTTTAGGTAATTTGTTCGGGTGTGATTTTGAATGAGAAGAGGAGAATCAGGGTGACTGCTCCATTTCAAAGAGTTGGAAAACTCAGGAAACTTGTGGTTGACTTTTTAATCTGCTAATCTTTAAAGAGAAAACTGTTACCAGGATGTGCTTATTCAACAATTTAATAGCCATTTATTAACATAATTCCTCAAGGCACCTGGCCTAAATGTCAAATGTACATTTACCTAAAACACTACTTTAAAGAAAACTTGAACAAGGCAAGTGCTTACATGGACATCAGAAGAAGCAGTACAAGGACACTTTTAAGGTCTCTCTGAAGAACTTTAGTATTGATTGTGATACATGAGAGACACTGACACAGTACCACTCAGCTTAATGTGACCTCATCAAAGAAGGAACTGTGCTCTAGGAACAAAGCAGAATCACAGTGGTACAAAGGAAACATGAAATGCACAAATCCAGAGACATCTCCATCACAAATATTCAAATAAACTATTTCTGGCCAACCTGTGTCAGAAACTTCTGAGCTCTTATCAGACAGATCAGCTAGTCTTGATCTATGCCTTGACCCCAACATTGTGATGTCATTGGTTCTTGCCAAGTACAAAAGATGAACAACAACAATTAACCACCTTCTATATGTAAAACACTGGTTTGGTGGTGGTGGTGGCATAGGTAGAGTATGAAGATAAGTAAAACTTGATTTCTGCTCTCTGGGAGCTTATAATTTAGCAAGGAGAATGACAGTTAAGAACACAAGAACTATATAGTGACTAGAATTCAGAATAGACTAAAAGTAGAGGAGACGATTTTTGTTTCCTGTTTTTTAAAAGAAGTTCATTTCTGGCTATGGGAATGAAAGATAATTTCTTGGAGAGGGTCACATTTGAGTTAACCAAGGGAGAATGGATGAGATTTTAATAGACATAGATGAAGAATTCCACGAACATATATAAGATGCATATGAGGCATGGTGAGTGTCCTAAGTGTTATATTCATTATAAAAAACAAAACAAAAACCTTATTCTCCATCTCAAGATGTTTCCAGAAGAATCATTACATAGAAGATGGCATATGGCTGTCTCAAAAACTGAAAGAGAAAACTGAATCCAGTGTTAAATCTGATATTATTATATTTTACACAGAGATGGGAGTTTTGTAGTTTATTCCACATATTTATCCTGTATTAAACAATGGAATCCTTTCATGAATTTATAAAAAGGTAAATATGTTAAAATGACAATGTAATAAACATAATGATCTTACATAAGAAACTGAATAACAGGTGGATAATGGAAATGTAGCTTCTGAAAGATAGTACTACCTGGGGAATAATGTGTGTGTGCGCGTGCATGTGTGTGTGTGTGTGTGTGTGTGTGTGTGTGTATCTGTGCATTTTTAAATTGAATATATCATCGTCCTACTTTTGCTGCTAGCTTACTGTCTAACCTTGGTCAAATTCCTGACTTTCTGGGCCTCTGTTTCCTAACTAGAAAAAGGTAGAGAATAGCTCTGAAAACTCTGAGATTCTGTAAGTTAATATTTGCATCAAAGTCCTTATTTGTTTTGTCTATTTTATTAACATTTTTTATTTTTAAACTCTGTGTGTGTGTGTGTGTGTGTGTGTGTGTGTGTGTGTGGCAATTGGGATGAAGTGACTTGCCCAGAATCACACAGCTAGTGAGTGTTATATGTCTGTGGCAAATTTGAATTCAGGTCCTCCTAACTCTAGGGCCGGTGTACTATCCATTGTGCCATCTGGCTGCCCCTATTTTATTAATCTCTTAAAAATATTTGTTACTTTTTAGTTTATCTTCAGCAATTTTCAGAATTTCTATTTTGTGTTTATTCTTTTTATGTGTCTTTTTTTAGTTTTTTTAAGTTTAAATACAATTCGTAAATCTCTCATTTTTTTTTTTTAATGAAAGTGACTTGATATAGTTTCTTTTCATGACTCCTTTGGCTGAATTGCATAAGTTTTGATATGTTGTCCCATTGTCATAATATTTTTGGCAAGGTTTTTTGATATTTGATTTGTTACTTGACTCAAATGTTATTTGCAATTATATTATTTGATATGCATTAAATTTAAAATCCTTTCTTCAAATTCTCCTTTTTTAACTATAATTTCTAATTGCATTGTTATTAGGAATGGTGTGTTCAATATTCCTACTTTTGTTCATTTTTTAAAGCATTAGCTTTTTTATGAGTTTTATGTCTTATGTAAAAAATAGCCAAGTTTTATAAAGGTGAAACAGTAAAGCCATGCAAAACTGAGAATTATTTATGCTTTTTACAATTACCATTCAATAGTGACCAGAGAGCTTTCATAGCTAACTTTTCTAAAATTCTATTCACATGCAAAATTATTCTATTTATTTTATTGTTAGATTTGTCTAAGTCTGAGAGTAGCACATTAAAATCTCCAGGAATTGTCATTTTCCTGTCTGTTTCTCCCTATAGTTCAATTAGTATTTCCTTTAAATTATTATGAGGTATTTATGTTAGCACATATCTGTTTAGAATTGATATTTCATTTTTCTACTGTGCCTTTAAGCATAAAAAAGTGCTGTTCTTTATCTCTTTTAACCATACCTATTTTTGTTTGAAAATATGTTTAGCATTCCATCCTTTTTTTTTCTGTATCTATCTATCTATCTATCTATCTATCTATCTATCTATCTATCTATGCTAATAAATTTTTCTCTAGCCTCTTATTTTAGATTTGGAAAGTGCTTCAGATGAATTTTTGTAAACAACACACTGTTGTATTCTGATTTTCTATACATCCAATTACCCCCTCCTTTTTATGGATATCTCATTCAAATTCATGGTCAATTGTTAGGTGTATGTTTTCCTGTTTTTTATATACTATTATAATATTTCTTCTGTTTGTTCCATACCTACTCATTACAAAGAAAAAGAAGATAAAAAAGGGAATGGGACCAATGCTAGTAATCTATAATTATAGTGGTCTCACTGTACTCCTTTTCTTTATTCACCTTCTCTAAAACCAGATCACTGAATTCTATTCTGTCTTTTTTTCTTTTTAATGTCCTTCTAAAATCAGCACTCTAGACTTGAGGTTTGTTTTACTAGTGACTATTTTTAATTCTACCATTTCTTTTAAATCCCTATGTTTCTCTCCATCATCACCTATTTTCCTATTGAATTTAAGGTATTCTCTACTAAGCTCTTTTAGTGTGTGTTCAGCCTTCTTTTGTCTGATGCGGATATGACTGAGGTTCATGAAATGCTTATTCCTTTTCCTTCCACCTCCATGTTTATATATTCTTCTAATAAACCTAATTATAAAGAATATTAAATTCATATTTTTCATTTATTCTTTCATCTATTTTTTCTACCTCTCAACATGCAAACCCCTCTACATTCCCACTCCATGCCATCTTCTTCAACAGATTTTTCCCTCCAGCATCTCTACTCTCTCATTAGGAAGCTAGATGACCCAGTAGATAGAGTGTTGGGCCTTACATCAAAAAGTCCTGAGGTCAAATATAGCCTTACACTTAATAGCTGTGTGACTTTGGGCAAGCCACTTAACCTCCTTTTGCTTTAATTTCCTCAACTGTAAAATGAGGATAATAATAGCACATACCTTGCAAAGTTGTCATGAGAATCAAATGAGATTATATTTGTAAAGTACTTAGCATGATGCCTGACATTTTGCTTAGCAAATATGCTATATAAATGCTAGCTCTTTATTATTATTATTTTGTTATTGTTATCATCATCATTATTTAATCTTAAATCACTCCCTTTCTACTAGCTACTTTCCTACTGCCTACAAACATTTCCATATCACTCCCCATCTTCAAAAAACTTTCACTTGATGCCAATGTCTCCCCCATTATCAAAAAGTTTAATTCTCCACTAGTTATTATTAAATATCTCTCCTCTGTTTTGTAGTCAAACTCCTTGAGAATGCTATCTCAAATGGGCACCTCCATTTGCTTTCTTCTCACTCTCTACTTAACTCTTTGCAGACTGGCTTCTAACCTCATCATTTAACCAAATCTGCTCTCTCTCAAGTTAATAATAATATTGTAACTACCAAATCTAATGGTCTTTTTTTAATCTGTTTTCCTTTTGATCTCTGTGTAGCCTTTGATATAATCAATGACCTTCTTCTTTTGGATACTTTCTCTCTATGTTTTCATGGCACTACTTTCTTCTAGTTCTTATCCTATTTTTCTGACTACCTCCTCTTTTTCCTAGAGAGTAGAGGGTAAAGAATCATTATTAGACCTACTTCTGGCTTGGCCTCTACTTCTGAGTAACCTTGATCAAATAGTTCAACTTTTCTACAATGTCACATTTTGGGCTAGAATAGGTATAATCTCAAGCTTAGATTTCAACATTTATATGGAATTCTGCTGTGAAAAAATCCATCTGCCAATGCAAATCAACTCTCTACTTTAAAAAGCTATCTGGGGTACTAAGAAGTTGTGTGACTTACCCTTGCTTCCAGAAGCAGTATCAATCAGAGGCAAGACTTCAACCTAAGTTCTCCTGAGTCCAAGGCCAGGCTTCTAGCTCTGGTACTATGCAGCCTTTTAGTAACTATCAGCACATAGTTTGCAGGATATGCTGCAAATTTCCATGATTAATATGAAGTAAAAGGTTAAATTTAATCTTCAATGATTTTCTGTCAGGCAATCACAACTAAAAAATAAGTTGGCAATCAGGTATTTCTTCATCTGTGACTCGATTTCAAGACATTGACCAAGGACAGAGGTCCAAGTATCTACTCATAATAGACACAATAGTGCCTTAGTCACAGAGGTTCCATGTACTCTGTCTAGATGTTAAAACTTTTCTGTTCCATTGGACAAGCATTAGATTTTAAAAAATAATATGTTGGGAGAAACATCTCTGAGGCAAAAATGGTTGGTTTGCAACATCAAAAAAAAATTACAGTCGCTTTTCAGTCTAGAAAAACAAGAAGACTGTAGTGCAAACATTCAGCTTTGCCAAGAGCCTGGCACCATACATCCTTTCTCCTTTCTTCCCTTTCTCTTTTATATTCTTGACATTGAAGTGTGAAGTAAAGATCCATAACAAGAGTATGCAAGGAGCCTGGGATCTGTCTGTAGGCTGCAGGTTTGAAATAAGGCATGTGGAGTTGTAGGCAGAAAACAGAAGTGCTAATTAATATCATCTTGACTGTAAATGACATCCTTATATAGATAAGAGAGTCAGCACATGGCCTGGCTCCTTTCTGTTCCTCCTAGACATAGACCATTACTTCCTGTCCCATTCCTGAGCAGCTTAGCTTGCTCCTGGGAGGGTGCCATTTCTCAACGTGTTTCATAACAAAATCACTCACCCACAGCCAAATCAGTGCCTGACCGAGGAAATGGCAAAAGAATATTTCTTGGCACATGAGGTACAAGAGGAATATGAAAGGCCCCATTTAGCATTGTGTCTTGAAGAAGAAGATATCAATTTCTTTTAATGGACTTTGGTCAAGGTGATTGGGTTCCGTGCCTTAATGTTACAAAGATAGAGAGTATACAGTATATGCAGCATTAAAAATATCTTTTCTACTATCAAATGAACTGTTAGCAATTTATGATTTGTCTCCTCAGTGGTTCCCACTTGCAAAATTTCCATTCAATTGTTTGTTGAATATTCTATGGAAAAAGGAGTCATGCTTGCTTTAAGCTTGCAAATGGAATTAGAGATAAACAAGTTATTGCATGTGTGTGTATAAGTGTATGTGTGAGTACAACAAACTGTTTATTATATGTGCATATATGTTTGTATATGTATATAAAGCTGTATGAATGGGTCAATTAATAAACTTATATTAGGCACGTAATATATTACTACTGTATTGTTGGGGTATATAGGGTGTTCAGGGAGGACTAGTGTCTCTGCTGTGAAGGCTTGCTCAGCCCTTTTCAGAGCTTCTCATCCACCCTTGGTATCCACCTACTACCCTGCTACCTGTGGCTCCAAGAAGCTGTAGCATGTGCAGTAGTCTTACCCTGGTAAAACTGTCTTGGCAGATGGGCTAAACCAGATTTTGGGTAATATACAGGCCTCAAAACCATTGGTAAGTTACTGGGATGTCTACTCTAAGCATGTGAAAACTTCCCCCAGTAGAATTGGGGGATGAGAATAACTTGTTCCAATGGCCATAAAGGTGAAGAAGGCACCGCAGAGCACTTAGAGCTTGGTCAGACATTCAAGACACCAAGGTTATTCAGTGCATCCTGGGCCAACACTAGTTCTTTTGACTTTTGTCTTGCCAGTAGACTTAGATGAGTGGAACAGTGAGGCTGACAACTTTATGCAACTCTGTCTCATTTAAATCCAATTCACACTCAAGACATCACCCCATGATGTCATTGGTCCTTTTCAAAAACCAAGGATGAACAACAGCTATATGACAGACACTGTGCTAAGCACGGGGAGTATAAAAGAGGTAAAAGACAGTCTCTTCCCTCAAGGACCTCACAGTCTAATGGAGGAGACTACACACACACACACACACACACACACACACACACACACACACACACATACACACACAAGGTTTTTGTAAAAGATGAGATTTTAGTTGGGACTTAAAGGAAGCAGGGGAAATCAGTTGGTGGAGATACAGATGGAGAGCATTCTAGCATGGAGGATAGCCGGAGAAAATTTCTGGAGCCAAGAGATGCAAGGTCTTGTTCATGAACCAGAAAGGAGACCAGTGTCATCAGAATGAATAAGACATGGTGGAGCATAAGATGTGGGAAGACTAGAAAGATAGGAGGAGTCTAGGTCAAAAAAAGCTTCCCAAATTAGATAAGCCTGATTCCACAATATAGACTTACATGTTTGTTCTGTTGGGGTATCAGAAACTGTGATTCTAAAGATATAGAGAGTTCACTAATGCAAATCAGAAACTTACTTATAACTTATAACCTCAGCTATTAACCTGAAGCTGTAAAAAGTTACTGCACCTTGCTGGATCCCTTACGTGCCATACATACATATACACATATACATACATATACACATATATATGTATATGTATGTACATATGCATGTATATGTGTTATGTATATGTAGTTCAGTACTTTTTCAATCATGTTGGACCCTATTTGGGGTTTTCTCAGCAAAAATGCTGGAGAGATTTGCCATTTCCTTCTCTAGCTCATTTTAGAGAGGAGGAAACTAAGGCAAACAGGGTTAGGTGACTTGTCCAGGGTCCAGTTAATAAATGTCTGAGGCCAGATTTGAACCCAGGAAGATGAGTTTTCTTGACTCTAGGTGCAGCACTCTGTCCACTGTGCCACCTACTGTACATGTGTGTGTGTTTGTATATGTATGTGTGTATGCATATGTATGTAGACAATACATATTCCTTTTTAGGTATACTAATCTATCTATACACATACATATCCACACACATGCACATACCTATACACTCATATGGACATATATGCATATATACATACATTGAGAGGAACCATTATTATAATAGAGAACCATCCTTTTCACCTCTCACTGATCTAAGTAACTTGCCTAGGGTCACAGAGTTAGTAAATATCTGAGGCCAGATTTGAACTCAGTAAGATGAGTCTTCCTGACTCTAGGTGCAGCACTCTATCCACTGTGCCACCTACTGTATATGTATGTGTGTGTGTTTGTATATGTATATGTATGTATATGTATATAGACAATACTCTCAAAGGATGTAAATCGTAGAGAAAATGCTGGCATGCATTGTTAGAGAAAGTTTCCTCAACTGAGAATTCTCCAATGAAATTATAAATTCCATACTTATTACCATTTCTGTTCCTATTCCTATCCTATTCGTACACACACACACACACACACATAAAGATATACATCTATGTATCCATACTTCTATATGCATGTATACACATATATACCTACACACATATATCTATAACCTTGAGTTAAAAAGAATTCAAGTGTTTATTTAATTTTATTTTTTAATTGAAATTAGATGATGTGTAGGATGTACATCCAACAGAGAATTCATTCCTTACCAATCTCATGTTACATTGAGCTAATAGATTAAAGGGTTGGATTTGTTTCACTTCCCTTCAATAAATAGAAGGCAATTTACTTCTTCAGTATACCCTATAATTATCCCCTGCCTATGTGAACTGCTTAACGTATAGGATAGGTGTTTATAATTTAAAGAGAAGAAAATAGTCATGGAGATTAACAGGGAATCTTATTATAATACCTGTGCAGTATTTCCCACAAGCCAGGAAAATATTGTAGGGTGTGTGTGTGTGTGTGTGTGTGTGTGTGTGTGTGTGTGTGTGTGTGTTAGGAAAGGGAGGCAAAGAAAGGTCTGGGAACTGGATAAAGATTGTTGGAAATGCTACCTTGCTTAGTCTTTATCAAGACTGTCTTTGTAGAAGTAAAACTCAGTCCCCTTAAGAGATTTAATAGGTGAAGTTGCTCTCCTCATTCTCATATTTCATTTTTCAACTTGCAGGTTCAACAGGAATGTGCTTGAGAGTGGTTAATGTATACAAATACATACATACATACATACACACACACACACACATATATTCACACATGGTCTACTTTTAAATTTAATCTATATTATTACAATTCTCCATCATTTTTTAAAGTCTAGACAATCAACAAAGCAATAAATAAACTTCTGATTTAGAGCATTTGTTGATTTTCTAGGTGTAAGTGCTCACACTGAAAATTTAATAGTTAGGTAACACAAGCTGATTTGAAATGACTACAGCACACAAAGATCCATTTAATTTCCAAATAAAACCTATAATTTTAAAAACACAATGTAGTTGTTTTGAATGGCTCTTTGATGTCTACACTAAACATTCTTATTGAATAATGCAATATGAGGATGATGGAAGAAACTATTTTTGAAATCTCCTAAGTAGACTGATGTTTACTGTTAAAAAACAATGCCTTGGAAAAGATGACATATTAATTGAAATTTATAGTTGTTTTTTTTTAAATAAGTTGCCCATTTTTAAGATAAGGGAAGAGAAAGAAAGGGCAGGGGAGGCATCAAAGAAGGAGCCAGTAGATAGAGAGAAGTTGAAGTGAAGAGAAGAAGCTGAAGGGATGAATGAAGGGGCAAGCTGCTAAAGATTTTAGGGAAAGGCAACAAGTGAAGGGCTTGGCTTTGGTAAAGAGAAGAGCCACATTTTTTTCATCAGAGACTGGCACAGGGAACAGAATGGGGATGATAGCAAAGACTTAGGAAGCATAAAAAAGGGAAGAAAAAGGGAACTCACATTGGATGGCTTGTATTTTCTCAGGAAGTAAATCAGGAAGTAACGCCCTCTGCTGAAACAGAAGAGGAAGGAAGTAGCAGAGGAGATTTGCAGAGAGAGTAGAAGATTTGGAACAGCCACTGTGAATAGTGAAATAGAGATTCAATAAAGGAATGTTACGTCTTCTATTAAGTGAGATAAATCTAGCAATTGGTTTTACTGAACAACATCTCCTCCTCCTCCTCCTTCTTCTTCCTTTTCCTCTTCTTTTCTTTCTCCTCCTCCTTCTGAAATGAGTTACGTTTAGATTGTTAAACAGTTAACAGACAAAGGTTTACTTTGTTTTAACATACCAAGGACATGAACAGGGATAGAGTAATATTTTGCTTCTATAGATAGGGTCTTCAACACCTTATGGAAACCTATCTGGTCAGCAGTGCAGAATGGGGTGACTCCTATGATCTTAAGATATCCACCAAATTAGGGAGTACTTACTGTCCATGAGACTTTTTAGAATCTTTAGGTGACCAGGAAGCCGTACCATCAGTGGCTGGTAAGAAGCTGTGTCATGGGAGATCTATAGTTTCCAGGTGGGGAAACGGTGGTGTATTAAGGAGATGTAAAAGTGGAGCTTCAAGAAATACGTAGGATGGCTAGTCTGTGTCTTTTATTAAAATGGAGATTCCAGGAAGTATTCATCAATGGGAAAGGAAGGTCATGGAGGTTAAGGAAACTTCTAGTCTGACTGGGTAGTTGAGGTATAGTAGTAAATTTGGAGAGTCAGAAGTAGACCTAGGAGAAGAATGAAGATTGCCTCAAAATAGAGTTTTGGGACCCTTCACCAATGGGTAAAGAGGGCTTCAGGATCAAAGGAATGTTCCAGGGTGAGAAAGCCTCAGAAAATGAGGATACTTACAGGATGAGAAGGCAACTAAGGAATAATGGTGAAATCCAGAAAGTTGGAAACAGAACTAGGTGAAGAAAAGATGTTTTTTTTTCATTTGTTTGTTTTCTCTCTTGTATTAGTTTTTGTTTTGTTTTCTTTTTGAGCCTGATTCTCCTTTCTCACATTGACTGGAAGTGCTGTTGCTACTCATGGTCCCAATCTCAATCCTGCTCATCATCATTGAAGCTTTAATCTGCTCCATTTTTCCAATGGTTTGATTTGTTCCTCCTTAGGCAGCTGGTAGCCCTCCACTTTTGAGTTAAGGTACCTGATGCAGAAGTACAGTCAGAGAAGTCCATAAGTGGTGTGGCCTGGTTGAAATGAGGAGATGGCTGTGCTGAGTCTCCTCCTTAAATGGAGGTTTTGAAATTCATAACTCTGACATCGAATCAGAGGGACAGAGGGTAGTGATGAGGTAGAAGGACCAAGACTGATTTGATCTGGTTCATAGGGCATGATGGAGAAGTCAGAGAAGTGTCAAAGTAGTACAGCAGTTGGGAAATGAGGAAATGGGGGACAACCAGGTCCTACTGACAGCTTTGTTGCCTTTTAAGGAAAATACTCTGTGTGTGTAGGGCTGGGAAGAGGTCTGGTTGATATTTATTCTATTATACCTTATAAAGATGATAGATAGACAGATAGATAGATAGATAGATTGATTGATTGACTGATAAAGTATTTATTAAGTACCAATGATGTGACAGGCACTGAACTCATCCAGGAAGTCAGTTTATGCCCTTAAAGCATTAGCATTCTAATGGGTATGAGTACCCACCATGTGGGCATAGCATGGTGACTGCAGGAAACAGCCATAATATGGTGGCCTGGTTCCTCATCAGATAAGGCAAAAACAAAAACAAAAACAAAACAAAACTCACCTATGAGAGAAATCAAGGGCAGAGTCTGAGTTCTGGATAGGGAAAAAATGTCAGAAATATTCTACTCTTTTCCTTTTTATCCAAAATACAAATTAACAAGGTATAAATGAATTATAAAATATTTTGTTAGGATTGACCTTTACAATGAACTATTTTAATCTCAAAAGTTGTCTTATCTCAAATACATAAAATATATACATACATACACACACATATACATATATATACATATATATGTATATATATATATATACATATGTATACATATATATGTATATATATATATACATATATATGCATATATATGTATATATATATATATATACACACACACACACACAAAGACATGTGTATATATGGAGAGACAGAGATAGAAAGAGAGAGAAAAAATAAAAATAAAACAAATAAAATTTAAAAAAGGGGCAGCTAGGTGGCACAGTGGATAGAGCACTGGGCCTGAAGTCAGGAGGAATTGAGTTCAAATCTGGCCTCAGACCAAACACTTGAGACTTACTAGCTGTGTGACCCTGGGCAGGTCACTTAACCCCAATTGCCTAAAAAAAAGAATAAAAAATAAATAAAAAGAGAGAGGGAGAGAGAGAGAGAGAGAGAGAGAGAGAGAGAGAGAGAGAGAGAGAGAAAGTGTTATTGTTAGCTACATATACATATTAAAGACAGGAATGGGTCCAGATATCACTTGGTCAGTGTAACTTTTCATAATTGACCCCTTCTTAACCTTTCTCCTCTTCTGACACTTTATTCCCCTCCAAGCCCTCTACTGTCCAGCAACACTGATCTTTCAATTTCTCCTCAGTGCCCTTTCACTGTTTATTCCCACATGCCTTGAGATACTGTGCCTTATTACCTCCGCTTAGAATTATGCTCATAAATGTTTAACAATTGGCTCTTTGGAAACAAAAACATAAAATGTGTATGATTGACATGTTCAAGTTTAATGTGCATTATCAACATTTTCTCCATCATTTTCTTAATTTTTTTTAAAATTTAAATTTCTTAAATTTTTTAAAATTTCTTAAATGTTAAGTCAAAGAACAAAACAAAACCAAACCCTAATTTGTAGTGTTTGATGATTTCCAAAGTATATTTAACAACCAGCTCTCATTTGTCAATATGACCTGACTCCACCTGTTAGTTTGTCTGGCTTCCTCCAAGACTTAGCTTAAATTTCACTTTCTGCTTTTCCTGCTTCTCCCCATTCCCCCAAGCTGCTAATGCCTTCTCCACTCATACTGCTTTCCGTTTACTCTCTATATATCTTGTATTTACCTAGTTAGTTATATAATATTCACCCCCCCCCACTGAAATTATAATCTCCTTGAGGGTAGGTACTATTTTTGCCTTTATTACTACTGTGCTTAGTACAGTGTCTTGCACATAGTCAGCTCTTAATGAATATTTGTTGACTGACAGACAAGAATTAGTATTCACTTCTACTATGAACCAAAATATGGTACAAGTGCTAGGGGTACAATGATCAAAATTGAAACAGTTCCTGCCCTCAAGAAGATTTCATTTTATTGGTAAAAAAAAAACAGAAACAAAGGAAAATATTTAAATATGAAAAACCAATGGGTGGGTGGAGATGGTACTTCAGTTGAGTTTAAAGGGAGCAAGAGATTCTAAGAAGTGGCAGAACACTGCATACCTTAGCTTTAGTTTATTTTAGTGCCTTTCCTCCCTCCCATTAATTTTTGTAGTAAACCCAAAGAATTGTAGGGTTTAGAAAAATAAGGAAAGTGTAATTTACAGAGTTCTTATTAGTTTTTTGAAAGAGGGGTTTCTAAATTGGTGCTACCTGAATGCAGTTTAGGAGTCAGACATTAATCAGGGAGCCATAAGGAATTTTTAACTTTAAGTCAAATCCAAGCTTCTAACCTTAGTGAGTAAGAAATTGAAATTAAAAATTAGAAAAGCCTCTGGGCAGCAGTTAACTAGGACTGGTTTGAACACCAAAGTTCTTGACTCTGGAGGTAGTGAATATAGCTGTGGCTTAGACCTGACGAATCACCCATGTGAAAGTAAAATCTATTAAAAGCTTTTCCCTACTTCCATGATTTGATTTTGGAGGACTTTGCCCTTTTAAAAATGATCTATGGCAAATATTTATGGTGATTTGAAGTGAAAGAGAGGTAACAGAGCCATTCTTCCTGTCATGAGAAAGAGTTAGTACCTTAGATGAAGACTCAGAAGCTGTTAGCAGAGCAACCACACTTATACTAGTAGAGCAAATCAGGCAATGGTTTTGTAAAACAAGTAGGAAGCAATGCCTAGTAGCAGATTATACCTCGTGTCCGTATAGTTGACATGCTCAAAAACAAATTTCTACCATGGGAGACCATTAGGCAGAAGACCTGGGTGCCACAC
The DNA here is from genome assembly GCF_003287225.1 of Phascolarctos cinereus. NCBI lineage: Eukaryota > Metazoa > Chordata > Mammalia > Diprotodontia > Phascolarctidae > Phascolarctos > Phascolarctos cinereus. The sequence continues at coordinate 147,339,957 of NW_027555958.1, read as the reverse complement.
AAGAGTGACATTACTGGAATATATCAGGTATATAACTGGTAGCATCTAGAAGTGAGAGTTGTACCACCTCCTTACCCACCACCAACACTATGTGTCCTATATCCACATATTCCTTATGCATGCACCTTGCCCATACATTTTACCTATATATGTGTCCATCTATTTGTGCTCCTTGGCCACATGTGTTACTTGGCTACAGATCATCCCTACATACAGAACCTCTCTATATGTGTGTCTTGGCCACAAGTAATTCTTATGTGTTTCCCCTTCCATAAATGTGTCCTTGGCCATACATTTTCTCTATGTGTAGTCCTTTACACATGCATTTTGGACACGTGTATTATTGATGTGTGAAATGGCAATGAATATTCCCTATACACATGCCACTCTTCAAGTGTTCTATGACTGTACATGTGTTCTGCATATATGACCTCAATATATATACCCAGACTGCTCATGACCCCTATGTATGATTGAGATAACATATTGCAAAGTCAAGTACTTTGTAAACATTGAAGCACTAGTTGAATGATGCCAGTTATTATTATTGTTAATATATATTCCCCATGTACATCTAATTTTCCCATTGAAAGTTTTTGAAATTGTGAAAGAATGTGCCCAGATTTATGATGAAAATATTTTATTGTTTATTTTCTTAATGTTATTTATTTAATACTTTTGCTATGAATCAATCATGTCCTCTGGCTGGTTAGGAAAAAAAAAACAACTGATATATGAGTAGGTATTGTGAACTACTTCTAAGTACACAAGGACCCACAAGTTATCTTGTCAAAGGGCTAACCTTTTCTTATGTGAGTTGGGAAAGGTATACCAAGGTACTATATGTATGTGTGGACATGTCTCATTTTCCTTACTAGATTCTTAGACCTGTGTGGCCAGGGTCCATTTTGTATTTATTCTTGACTCCCATTCAACCTGTAGTAAAATCCTTTGTACACAGTGATCATTCAGCAAAAGTATTTCTCCTTGACAATGAAAACAGCCACATATTCTTAGAGTTGGAAGGGATCTCACATGTCATCTTGTCTACTTGGTATACATAAACAAAAATCCCTAGTACCACACACCCAATGATCAGTCATCTGATCTTTGCTTGAAGACCTCCAGGGAAGGTTAAGCCACCATTTTCCAGGGTAGGGCAAGGTAGGAAGTTTTTGGTTTTGTTTTGTTTTATTTTTTTTTCAGCAAGCCTGAATTTTCTCCCTCACCACACACAAATTTTTACTCATTGCTCTTTATTCTTGCACTCTTGGTAGAATGAGCCTAAGGTCTGTACCATACCCTTCAGATTCATGAATACAACTATCATTTCCTATCCTTCCAAGTCTTTTCTTCTCCAGGTCAAACATCTTCATTTCTTTCAACTAATTCCCATATGGTATTATTTTAGGGCTCCTCAGTATCCTGGCTTCCTTCCTCTGTACTCTCTGAAGCTTATCAGATTGCCAGTTAATACAATTAGCCACTGACAGGATTGGACAGTGGCAGGTAAGGAGAATAAAAGTCTGGGGTCCTGGTCTCCTTTACAATTTGGTTCAGCAGCCAGGTGGCAGTATGTGAATACTTTGTGATGGTTGGAAGAAGAGAAAATGAAAAAATGCTTGTAAAGTATTTTGCAAGCTTTAATGCTCTTTATAAACATATGTCAGTTATTATTAGTATTAGTAGTGCTAGTATTCCATGCTTACACAAAAATATTTATATTAAAGGCATTTGTTTTGAAATTTATTCTTTTATAGATTTAAATTTTTCTGTTCTTATTTTTCTATTATTTTAGAAATAAAACTCATAAATGCAGAAAATGTTGAAAATCATTCAAATGAAAAGTCACTGTCATCTATTGAACATTAATCTCAATTCCTACCCAAAGTGAGTCTTTAATCACACCTCCAAAACAACAAACACAGAGATGAAAAGTACAAAATTTGCTGATTTCTCGGATATACAACAACTCAGAGGGGAAAAATTAAAAAAAAAATAGACATTGGAATGTTTCACTTTTCATTCACTATTTTGGGGGCTATGAGGTAATAACTACTAGGTGATATCCAGAGAGCAACTAAACTGAATTTAGAAAGGAAATCATATATGTATAATATGTGTGTATATGTGTGTATATATATATATATATATATATGTATATATAAATATACATGCACACATATATGCACAAGTACACAAATATATACATATGTGTATATAGATATGTAGCTTGATCTATCCATCTAATCTCTATGTCTATCTGCCTGTCTATCCATCCATCCATCTATCTATCTATCTATTTATCTATCATCTATCTATCTATCTATCTATCTATCTATCTATCTATCTATCTATCTATTTTCCAGCATTTATTGCAATTTACCATGTGATTTAGCATTCCTGCATAGTAGTTGCTTAATACATGCTCACCTCTGAAGAAGAGAAAATTTGTTTATCCTTATTTGAGAAGATGGTCCAGTTCAAGAGCAGGTCCTGTGCTATGACTGTTTTTTTAGTGTTGGGGATGAATTGTCACTGATCACCCAGATGAAGAAGGACATAGGTCCAGGATAATGTAAGTCTAAATTTATAGTTGGAAGGGATAGTAGAGATCATAAAATCCAGCTATTTAATTTTGCAGATCAGGAAACTAAAGCCTGAGATATTAAGAGACTTGTCCAAGGTCACTTAAGTAGTAAATGAAGTAATGGGTTTTCACTGGGGCCTCTAACTTCAAATCCAATGCTCTCCCCACTGCACTTGGCTGGGTGTTTAGAAGAATAGCTTATGGCTCCAGAAAAGTGATTGGACTGATAACTGATATATACCAGCAGCCATGTAATATAATAGAAAGAGCATCACAGCTGAAGTCAGGAAGACCTGACTTCAAATCTGTCCTCAGACAATCACTAGCTATGTGACTCTGAACAAGTTACTTAAACTTTGAATACCTCAGTTTTCTCAACTGTAAAATGGGACAATATTAGCACCAATCTCCCCAGGTTATTTTGCGGATCAAAAAAAGTATTTGTAAAGTACTTAGACTAGTACCTGATATATAATAGGTGCTTAATAAATGCTTGTTTCTTTCCTTCCTATACAGACTGTCCCTATGATTTTAGCACCTGGCTTTAGCTGTCTAATTTAGCAGATCTTGTACAAAAACATTATCATAAGTAATAGTCACATGGGAACACAGTTAAAAATGAAGAGGCTCATGAATTTTGCTTGCCTTGGAAATTTCCATTGTTTTCTAAGACTGAGAAGTTGTGTGTGTGTGTGTGTGTGTTTTACTTTGATGGTTGAGCTTTTGGCCTTTTTTTAATGAATAAAGTTCTTAGAAAACAGAATTATGTCTATTATTATGGAAATATGTTGCCATCTATTGTATAAAAATTAGGTTCTGAATGAATATATATGTTTATGTGTGTATCTATCTATCTGTCTATCTATCTAATCTGTGTGTGTGTGTGTGTGTGTGTGTGTGTGTGTGTGTGTGGAGAGAGAGAGAGAGAGAGAGAGAGAGAGAGAGAGAGAGAGAGAGAGAGAGATCACTATGCCCAGTTGTGAACAGTTATCAATCATTACTTGCTTTGGCATTAGGCAGGAAGTATATCATCTCTGGGAAAATAAAGGTACTGAATTCAGAAAAGCCACTGTATTCTTTGAAAATAATTACTCATTGCAATGTAGTGAAAATGAAATTTGGTGAAATGTGGTTTTGTAGTAGAGGCACATGTCCTAGAGTGATGAGAACAATTACACCAAAGCAATCTTGCTTGCTTCTCTAGCTTAATTAGGAAAAATTACAATGAGAGAGCTATAAAAGTTGCTCTGGATAATATGTATAAATCAAAGAAAATCAGACAGTTGGGGATGTGGGTGATCCAGAAAAGGTGCTCAAGCTTCCAGTTACGAGCTCACATTACTTTGACCAAATGAGATTAAAACAACAACAACCAGTATCAAACAAGAAATGGGAACACCTCATTTAACAACATTTATTAAACACTCTCTATGTGCCAAACACGGTGCTAGGTCCTGGGGATAAAAAGACAAAAAGTAGAATAATACAAGCCCTTAAGGAGTTTATATTCTACATGTAAGGGGTAAGGGATGGAGCAGATTCAATGCTTTCAGTTAAGGTTCTACTCCTTAACTTGGTCTAATTAACCAGAAAGGAGATTATTCGAAGCATCTTAGGTGAAGGCAATAATCTGTGCTTCTTTTGGGGTCCTTAAAACTCTTTTAAGACTGTTGGGAGGGGCAGCTAGGTGATGCAGTGGATAGAGCACTGGCCCTGGAGTCAGGAGGACCTGAGTTCAAATCTGGCCTCGGTCACATAATACTTCCTAGCTGTGTGACTCTGGGCAAGTCACTTAACCTTAATTGCCTCATTTAAAAAAAAAAGGCTCTTAGGGTTAAGGCTACATGACTGTCTTGTTCCTTGTAGCTCCTCTTCCCTTTTGTCACTCTGACCATAGCTTAGTTCTGTCTCTTCTGAGTTCACGTTCTACCTAAAATGCAAAAACCTCTTCCCAAGAAGGGACAGACTAAGAGTAAGTTGGAATGATGGGGAAACTGTAAGTTCTGAAGTTATTTACATTTGCCCTGAGAATTCAAGAGACCGGAAAAGGTTTTTTTTTTATTTTTTTAACAAAATATTTCGGTATATCCTTTCTTCACAAGAGGATAAGATGCATCATTATTTAAAAAAATATGTGAATCTTACCATTACCACCATTTCTGATGTTGCTACAATGATTACTCTATTTATAAACATTTATTAAGTTTCCATTTTGTTCTTAGTTCTGTGCTAGGCTTTCCTGAACTCTTCAAACCTCATTTGGTATGTGACTTCAATTAACCAAATTACAGAATCCTGGAATTAATAGGGACCTAGAAGGCTATCTTTTCCAATGTGAACCTCTACCTTCTACAGTCTCACTGATAAAAGGCCATCCAGCCTACATTTTGAGACTTTCAGTGCCAGGCCATTCAACAAACATTTAAATTCTTGTTATGAACAGGTCACTCTGCTCATCAACAGAAAACCAAAAAGTTATAGTTTTTAATTTGCAAGTCATGCAAAAAATTTAATGTTTAACCTAATCATCTCTAAGTCTCCATGTGTCTTATCTATAACAACATACTTAGCATTACAGAGCACTAGATTTAGATGTGCAAGAACATATTCAGTGGTCATCTAATCCAATCTCCTGATTTTACAGTTGAGGAAAATGAGACCTAAACTGATTAAGTAGCTTGCCCACGATCACATAGGTAGCATGTATATTACCAAAGGCTGATTAGCCCCAGGGGTTAGAAGAAGACACAGGAGATTAAAAGATAAAATAAATAATATGAAACTTCTTGTCTTCCAAGATGCTTATGATCTGAAAGAGGAGAGAAGGAATACATGCAAATAGCAAAAAATGCAATTTATAATGTGAAAAACAGGATAGGAAACAGATAGAAGGCTTATCATAGGATAAGGAAAGTCTGGGTTCTATTCCTGCTGCAGATAGATAGATAGATAGATAGATAGATAGATAGATAGATAGATAGATAGATAGATAGATAGATGATAGATAGATAGATAGACAGATACACAGATAGATAGATAGATAGATAGATAGATAGATAGATAGACAGACAGACATAGAATAGACAGAAAAGATATATGAGAGATAGACAGAATAGACAGAACAGTTAGGTGATAGATCGACAGATAGATAGAATAGACAGACTAGATAGACAATAAATTAATAGAAGATAGATGATATAAAGATAATAGATCATAAATGGATGGATGAATAGATAGATAAATAGAAAATATAGAATACATTGATAGATGATAGATAAATAGGAGACATGATATAAAGATGATACCTCATAGATAGACAGAAAGATAGACAGATAGATAGATAGATAGATAGATAGATAGATAGATAGATAGATAGATAGATAGATAGAACATTTATTAAGCACCTATTGTGTATCAGGTATAAATGTTGGGAATACAAATAAAAATGTCCAGAGAGTTAGGAGTGGAGCCAAGAGAGAAGTAGCTATGAATGGCCAGGGCATATCATTAAGCGGACATTTTAGGCAAAAACTCAATGATTAGAAGAGAAGCCACAGAATCAGCTACATTTCCAGGAGGGCAAGACTGCTGGAATAGATACAGAAAACTCAGGAGATTTAGGAGCCAGGAGAAAATGCATACTGGCTTTGTGACTCCAGGCCAAACTACCTACCTTTTCAGTGCATCAGGCATCTCTTTTAAACTCTGTCTTGTAGAGCAATTGCTGTTCTGCATTGGAAGAGGGAATTTCCTCACAGAGAGTTGCATATATTGATGAAATCAGTGTTTGGGACCAAAAAGGAAACAAACAAAAAAGAAAATGGAACAGATATGAAGAAGAGGAAGGATACATGGAATTAGAGATTAAAGATGTGGTTAAAATGGAGATGGCTTCATGGAGAAAGTATAAGCTGAGGTGGAAATTGAAGGAAGAGAAGGTTTCTTGGCATTTCATAGTTCATAAAATGCTTTGCATGTGTTCTCTCATTTGGTTGTTGTAGCAACCTCATAGGTAGGTGTCATTATTATCATTTTATAGATGAGGAAAATGAATACCCATTTCAAAGTGACTTGGTCAGGTCCACAGTAGCTAGTAAATGTTAAGGTATGATTTTAGCTCAGGTCTTCCTGACTTCAGGTCCCACACTGTATCCATTGTGCACCTACACGCTATCAAGTGTAGTTGCATGGGGAATAATTTTCAGGCCTTTTTACAAATTCACTATAGGAGGAGAAGGCAAATAAAGAATAAGTTATGGTGACTAATACAGTTTTGTTGGAATATAGAGTGGATAGAGGGGATTAGTGTGAAACAAAGGTACAAAGCTCATTTAGAGCCAGACTCTGGAAGAACTTGAAAAACCAGTTTAAAGAAGTTGTATTTTGTTCAATAGGCAATAGGGACCCACTGACAGGTTTTGAACAGAAGAATGATATCAGATCTATGAGCTAGGAAGACAAATGATAACTATGTGATGAGGGAACTGGAGAAAACAGAGAATGGGAGCAGTGATGCAACTTAGGAGGCTATTTTAAAAGACAAGAAATGGCAAGGGCCTAAATTAGATTGGTGACAGCAGTAGTAGAAAGAAGGAAATGATACAAAAGATGATGAATTATAGCTGATAGATTTGAAAAATAGAAAGATGAAGGGGTGAGGGAGAAAAGAGAGCCAATGATGATTGTGAGGTGTTGAGTCTTGCTATTGTCATCAACAGAAAGTGGAAAAGTAGAAGCAATGTTTTGTTTTGTCTGGAAGATGGTGATTTCCATTTGGGGAATATTGAGACTAGAGTTTAATTAGGATACTCAGGGAAAAACTAGAGAGATTTTGGAGTTATCTTCATAGAAGTAATCATTAAAAATGCAAATTCAAGAGATCATCAAGTAAGAAAGTGAAGTGAACTCTGCTCTTTGGATATTGATGACCTAACAACCTAAAATTTTTTTCTTATTTTTTTTTCCAGAAAAAAATTTCCATTATATGGAAAATTCAGTCTACAAGTATTTCTGAACAAGTTTACAGATTAATAATCATTTAAGTATTTTCTTTTATTCTGAATTTAAACAAATACCAAATACAACGAGAATTTCCATAAACAAATTGATTTTCATATGGTATAATCTTGATTTGCCTCAGCATGTTAGTTACTTTTCTCTCAATCCTCTTCAATATCCTTACTAAAATATGGCTCCAGAATCCAACAGATTTTTATTTTCTCATTGTCTAAATTATCACAGCCCCGACACTCATTTTTGTGATACCTTTCTAACTGATCTCCTTGGCAACAATCTCTTTCCTCTCCGATCCACCGTCAACAAAGCTGCCAAAATAATCATCATAATTCACTGTTCTGTCCATGTCAATCCCCTCTTCAAAATCCTCTGGGATCTCCAAAAGCTAATGCTATGTCACCATCACCCATTATAGTTGGCTAGGTGGATAGAGTCTTGGACCTGAAGTCAGAAAGATCTATGTTCAAATCCAGACTCGGATACTTACTAGTTGTGACTCTGGACAGGTTACTTATCCTCTGTTTGCCTCAGTTTGCTCATCTACAAAATAAAGATAGTAGTATTACCTGTCAGGTTTGTTCTGAGGATAAGGAATAAAATTTGTGAAGCACTTTGAAAACCTTAAAGTGCCATATAAATGCTAGCTATTTTCATTACCATTTTTGTTGTAGTAGGAGGAAGTCAGGTAACAGAATTAGTGTGCTGGACTTGGAATATGAAAGATGTGATTTCAAATCTTGCCTCAAATATGTTCTACCAGTTACTCTGGGCAAGTCTCTTAACCTCTTTTTCCTCATCATCTAAAATCTCTAAAATGGTAATAGCACCTACCTCATAGTGTAACCTTAAAGCAGTATACAATTAAAAGCTATTAATATCTTTGCCTCATTTTACATTACTCTCTCTTGTTTTCAGCCAAAATAGATGTATCTCTTTCCCTCAGTCTTAAATTATGGCTCCCATTTCTACATATTTGTAAAGGCTGACTCTTTTATAGCTAAAATACACTTTCTCTTCATCTCTATTTTTAATAATATTTATCTTCCTTCAGCCCAAGAACTAGCTCTTTGTGAGAGGTGAGGTCTTGATTTTCTCAGCAGAATGTTTTTCTTCCCCAAATTTTTGTAAAACTCTTCATTAGAACATCTCTTTACTCCCAATACTCCTTGGTATTATATTTATCTATCTATGTCTTATACCTACCAATGGAATACAAGGTCATTGAAAGTAGGCAGTTTAATTTTTAAAATCTTTGTATTCTCGGCAATTAGCACAATGCTCAATAAATGTTTGGGAAATTGATGGCAGACATATTCATAGAGATAGATGTATTCATAGAGAGACAGACAGATACAGAAAGAGACAAAGAGAGTAGTTCTAAAAGCTAGAGATAATTCAAAAGAGTATGTTATATGAGAAGCCAAGGGAATAAAAATTTCTCAGAAGACAGAAATGGCCGATAACATCAAATGCTGCAGGGAGGTTGAGCAGAATGTGAACTGAAAAAAAAAAGACACAGCATTGACAATTATGTTTGGAAGAGAATAAGAATTTTTAAATCTGGGGAATAAAGATTATCAATGTTATATTTTCTCATATCTTTTAATTATCTTACTAGTTAATTTTTGAGTTTAGTTATTTTTTTAAAAATTATAGTTTTGGCTAAGATCAATAATATGTAATAAGTTGATGAATTCCAATGGATGCCAGACAGAATCTCATTAGTCCTTCTATAAGCATTTCTTGATTTAGCTATAAGATAAATCTATGAATGTTGAAATCTAATGATTAAGCTATGAACAATTAATTACTGCTTTTGATCTGATTTTTATAAAATTATCATCAATAATAAATCCAGGATACTTTAATATCAGAAACATATTATTGTTATAATTAATTTGTTTCATAAACATATTGTTATGCTTATAACCACAAACAGGAACAATAATAATATCACAATAAGCCAAAAGAGAGTTTGCAAACTGGTTCAGATTAACCTCCTGTTACCACTGTGTTTTAACAAGTGTTTTCAGCATTTGGAGAGCTACAAGATGTCATTCATTTCTATCCAACTCAACTGAATACCAATCCTTAAGTAGAAAAAGAATTATATTTGCTAGAGTGAGTTTAAAGGAAAGCTAGCTCGTCAAAGATGAAATTGGAATTTACATAATAAACTGGCTTGAAGTATATTGAATTTGCTGTGATCATGTGAATCAAGAACATAGGTTTAGTCCTTCTTTGTTAGACAATTTTTTCTCCCATGAAATCAGGAGGAGATAAAGGACTAAGTACTTATCTTTTGTGTCCATTCATTTTTTAAGAGAGGAGGAAGAGAAATGCACTTAGAGGAAAGCTGAGAAAAATGTCAGGATAAATTGACAGGAAAGCATACACACGTTATGTATAAATACATAATAAATAATAAAAACAATTGAGGAATCAAAAATACTGAAAAAGGAGCCTGAGTAAACACATTGTTCACAGCTAGGGTTCAAATACCATGCATGCAGGTAAGAGATCTTTGGATCAGTCTTTGGGGGTTTCTCAAAGAACTGAAAAGTTAAGTGACTTGCTTAAGGTCACATAGACAGTGTGTATCTAAGGCATGATTTGAACTCAGGTTTTTCTAGCTTCACGATTAGCTTCATATCCACTAATAATACAAGCTATGAATTTACTTAATATAAAGAAATAACAATTGAATCTTTCATTACCAAACCTTATTTGCATATATTTTAACTTATAGGGTTGTTTATTGTCTTTGTCGTAACACCTTTCTCACCTTTGTTTTTCAACAAAGTATTTCCATAGTTATTGCACTTAACAGCTGGTATTTCTCTCTCTCTCTTTCTCTCTCCCCTTCTCCCTCCCTCTCTCCATGTCTCTTTCCCTCTCTCTTTCCGAACTGGAAATGTGCCAAGGAAGCTAGGCAGCAGAGATGAGGAGAGATGGGGATCAATGAAAATGCTTAGAGTTGGAAGATTGGGTGTCTTGACTGAGGAGCAGCTAGGTAGCCAGTCTGCTGGATAACAATGTGCTTGTAATAAGTAAAGTGTAAGAAGATTGGAAGAGTAGGAAAAGAGTAGGTTATAAAGGGATTTGAACAAAGGATTTTATAATCTGGAGTGAGGATTCAACAATGACACCTAAGTTTTGAGCCTGGGAAACAAGGAAGATGGTAGTGTCCTCAATAGTAATAGGAATGTTCAGAAGAGGGTAGGGTTTTGAGAGAAAGATGAATACAGCTTGGCACTGGTTGAGTTTAAGATGTCTACTGGATATCCAGGTCTAGATGCCTGTAAAGCAGTTGCAGATGTCAGACTGGAAGTGAAGAGTGAGGTAAGAAATTGATAAATAAATCTGAGAATCATCTATATACAGATGATAATGGAATCCATATTCCTTCATCTGTTCTCTTTGAATTTGTCTACTATCTGTTCTCTATCAATGTTATATATTTTGTCTACCTTCTTTGTAAAATCATACCTTATATTTGGAATGTATTTCCTACTCAACCCAACCTTGTAGAATCCCTAGCTTCTTACAAGGCACACTTCAGGTAGTGCTTCTTTCATTAGGCCTTTCCCAACATCCCCTTCCCCCAGTCATTAGTTAGCACTCTCCCTCTTCACATTATTACTTATTTTGGATATATTTTGGATACTTATCTGAAGTATAATGTAAATCCCTTGAGCATAGAGAAAATTTATTTGTACATAAATCTGATTTTAACTTGGTTACTTAAAGCAGACTTCTCATGGCACTTCAGTGTTTTATTTTTAACAGAAAAAAACCCTAAATACTGAGGAAAATAAGTAGGGAATAAAGAATGTTTTGTTTTTAATTCTTAGAGAAAGTATACCTAAAGAACTGAGTGATGTTTTTATTTATTTGAACTTGTTTGCCCACCTGCTACTATGTTTCTCCTTGTGTGTTTCTCTAAATTTCACAGAAACCCTAGGGATCTATGTGTCAAGATGATTAAAAGTAGAATTATAACTTTCTGAAAAAAAAATGGTGGTGGAGCCTCTCCTCTCCTGTTTGGGAAAATTAGTAAAGAAGAGGAGGCATTGTGTGAGGACAGAAAAAAATTAGAGTGAATTTTCATCAGAATTCAAAATTTTCTATTTACAGAAATAATGTTCTTCTACTGAGCACCATAGAAAACTCAAAATATGGATTGAACCACAATATAATGGATATAAATGGTCTTTCTTCATTTTATGTTGTCCATAAAGCATAAGATGGGAAATAATGTCTGCAGCCTATGGTGAATATGGCCATAACAAGGTGGTCTTTTACTAAGTTGTTAGAAATGAGGCATCTATACATTGTGTTGGGATTTTTTATTATTTCAGAATATAATCATAATATGACTTTATTCAAGAACTCCTTTTCCTAAGTAACATGTTAGTCATGGTTGGCCATATGCATGAGGTACAGTAGGCTGCCCCCTTAGATGAGTTGTTCCTTCTACTTCTTATAGCCTGTGAGGGCAGAAGGGTAGCTAGGCTGCTCAGTGGACAGAGCACTAGGCTTTGTATCAGGAAGACTCATCTCCATGAGTTTAAATAGAGCCTCAGATACTTACTAGCTATGTGACCCTGGACAAGTCACTTAACCTTGTTTGCTTAACCTTATTTGCCTCAGTTCCTCATCTTTAATAAAAGTTGCAGAATCAAAGGGTAAACCATTACAGTATTTTTGCCAAAAGGAGGGAAATTCCTTCAGAAGACTACATTTATTGTAATGCTCAGTGGCTAATTCTCTTTATCACAACTTCTGAAAATAGGGACCTGACAAAGATTTACTACATCAGCCCAAGTGCTTAATGTAAAAGTCCAATGTCTCTTTCATAGAACTAAAGTATGCACACTCTAGTTCATGTGGACTTTGCCCTGGTCAGTCTTAATACACGTATAAATTGAATGATAAAAGTGAGATAACTTTCAAAATTTTTTGAAGGGAAGAATGGAAGAAGAAGGAGGAAGAAGAGGAGGAGAAGGAGAAGGTAAAGGAGAAGGAAGAAGGAGGAAGAGGAGGAGGAGGAAAGGAAGAAAAAGCATGGAAAAAAGGGAAGAAAATGAAAGAAACAAAGAAAGAAACAAAGATTCCAGTTGTTGGATAGAGTTAGAAAATCTCAACTGTAGCTTTCATCTCATTTATACTCGAAGTTAAAGCATACCTGGAGTAGACTAGACAGGTTTGTATTTTTTTTTTGCATCAATCTTTTTACATAGGCTTAAATATGAAGCAACTTTGCATTTCATTATTAGGACTGGTTATCTTCTTCTGAGTTACTGAAGAGGTAATGAGTAGATTTACAAGCCTCCTTTAGATAGCATTTATCAACATAAAAGTACCTTTCAAATTATTTGCAACTGTTACACAAAGCAATTATAATACAATTAATGCAAGTGCCATTATTTTCAAGCTGTGCATTGGTAGAATGAACACATTGTTATTTATGAATCATCATCTCTTAAGGAAAAGTAGAGCCTCTTTTTAAAACCCAGGATACTATAAAGAGGAGAGGATCCTTTTACAATCAAATAGCAAAGGTTCACATAATTTCATTCATAAATTTCCCCCCACTATTTATTTTTCCAAAGTTGAAAATAATCAGCTTTTCTCTAGTTCCTGAGCTCAGAATATGACACTAAAGTTTCTTATTTGTTTTCATTTTATAAATTTAGGACTTAGGGTATCATAGTTTCATCCATTTGTTGGATAGAAACATTCTGTATACAAGTAATTTAGATTAAAAAGTCGCTGAAAACCTTCGAATTTCCTATGGGAAAAAAAATTTATGAAAAAGAGGCAAGATGGCAAAACATATGGAAGGCTGGTCTTAAAGCTAGGAAGATCTTGATTTACATTTTGCCCCTGACACATACCTGCAGTTTGGCCCTGGGCAAATCACTTGACCTCGTAGTGTTATAGACAACTTCCTAAGACTTTGAATTTCATGATAGGTGCCTCCCTGCATTGGTAAAGAAAGTTTTTTTTTAACCTAGAAATTCCCTTATACCAATAAAATCATAGATCCAATCCATCTCCGCATCCTACAGAAAGAGTTAAGATATAATTCAATAGTTAGTAATTGTTCATCTTTCCCCCTGGAAAGAAAAGTGGGCTTAAATTGAAGAATGAACAATATATAAGACTATTAAACCCACTCATACACACAAACACATACAAACTCATTAATTTTCTCTGTGAATGGATTGTGACTTAATGAAATACATTATTAGATAAGATATCTACAACAGGCAGTATTGACTAAAGTCCCAAATCACTTGGCAGTTTTAGGGACTAGTGTGGATTATCCAGGAGCACTGCCAGAGTTCACTATGCCCACAAATCTTATTTCTGAAGCTAAAGCCATTTGGGCCTCCTCTGTAGCATTAGAAACCTTGGTCACAAGGTGCCCCATTTCTGTCCATTTGGTACACCAGATAAAACTTTAAAATGTCTTAGAGGACCAGGTAGTCTTACATTTCCCATGGCTGGTGTATTGCATATGTGCATATAATATTATATCCATAATGTTTATTAAAATATTGAGGCATTTTAAAATGTAAGTTCAAGCCGATAATGAGCATATTCCTTCATAGATACAACAATGATTGTAACTTAAATAATGTTTTAATAATTGTTGGATTCCCAGTTTTTAAATTGTTATTCTACTTCCTTCTTTGCAAGCCAGTGAGTTTTACTTGGATAATTGCAACAACTGACTTGGACTGTATACTATAATATATTATTTGATAGAACACTGATCAGCATACATTTATTAAGCATTTATTATGTACCTGGAATTGTGCTGGTAACATATAGAAATAAAAATAAACACAGGCCCTGTACTCAAGGAGCTTACATTGAATGGGGGAAGACAACACATAAAAGGAAGCTGAAAAGAGTGTAGGGGCAGGGTGGGAGTGGAGATACTTGGCATGAAGGCATGATGGGGTGATCAGAGTCTGGTGATAAATGAAGAGGTGGCTGATCTGGGCACATTTCTTAAATAGAGATCCTGGGAGAAGCCACACAGTCAGATGGAGAGGTGCTGGGGCAAACAGTACAAAGTACTCACTGGTCTTTTCTCAGTCTTCATTCTCCTTGACCTTTTTGTGTCTTTTGAAATTGTTAATCACCCTCTCCTCCTTGATACTCTCTTCTCTCTAGGTTTTTGGGACACCACTCTCTCCAGGTTCTACTCTTACCTTTATGGTCACTCCTTCTCAGTCTCCTTTTAAAAAAGCTCATAGGGCTCATTAAGATCATACTCTTTAGATGTCTGGGTTCTGTCCTGGACCTCTTCTCTTTTCTCTCTACACTACTTCTCTACTTCCTCAACTCCCATGGATTTAATTGTCATCTCTATGCTGATGTATCTCAAATCTTCCCAGCCTGACATAACCTCTCTGCTGACCTTCAACATATATTCTCCCAGTGAAGAACTTCCCTTTACAAATACAGATTAGCAACTGTTCCACAGTTTATGTTCTTAAAGATTGCCTCAGTCACTAAGACATTAAGTCACTGACACTTGGACAGGGTCACACATAAGTAAATGAGGGAGGGACCCTTGCAACTCTGGTCTTTTAGACTCTACTGTCACACTAACTCTTCATTTTAGACTTGGGCATTTATAGAAGCCAGTAAGAAATGATGTAGGAAGGAAATATTAGAAGAGTTTTATAATCTGCTTTCCTAGGAGAAGTAGAATGCAAATGTTATTTGTAATATCTCCATATGCATGCATATACTATATGATATATGCGTGTGCAAGTTTTATGTATATCTATGTGTACAATGTAGGTGATCCAGCAGGGAAGCCAACTAAGATTGTTCTGTGGGGTTCTCTTTATGTTTCTTGGCACTAGATCATACTCCCCACTCTTCTTTGGGATATTCTGTGGGTTAACAAATGGACTGTTTCCACACTAGGGATAAGAATGATCATACCATGGGAATTATTTTACAAATGGAAAATTAACTCCCTACTGATTTCATGATCCCCATAGTACAATAAAATAGAAGCATTACTTACTGATACTTTCTAACCAGATGATTTTTAAAAGACTGTAGAATTTGAACTGGACCAGATTCTATCTTATTGGTATTTTATCTAAATCTTTACTCCTGCCCAAAACGTCTCCAATGAATGATCACATAGTGTCCTCTTGAAGAGCTCCCTCTCCTTCAGTGAAAAGGAACCAGTAGGAAGTCAATTCCACTTTCTAATTAAACTCTGCTAGGAAGTTATTTCATTTTTACCCCTTACATTGAGATGAAATTTGCTTCCACAACTTCCACTCATGGCTTTTACTTCTGCCTTCTGTAGCCAAAACAGAACAGGTCTAATTAGTCCATTCATCTTCCACATGACAAACCTTCAAATATTTGAAGATTGCTATTAAGAGCACGTTATTATGAGCCACATAGCAAAATGTTATGAAAGTAATATAGGAACAACAAAAAAAATTCATTCTCCTCATCAGAGTATTAGATTTGTTCAAAAGCTAATGGGGTTTGGTTATCCTTATGGAGAAAACCAGAGTTTGAAAAAATCATCCAATGTAAAGTGACTAGACTTTAAGCTGAATTGAAGTTATAGTCACTATCACATTCTTCCTGTGAGTCTAAAGGGGGATTAATTGACCATTTAATCAGAAAAGATAGGACTGGGAGTTTCTCTAACTGCACTAAGTCTAGGGAAAAAATTGAGTTGTCTTTTTGTGTGCAAGCTATTAGGCAATCTCCAAAAGGAGCATCATCTGTTTTTTTCAACTGAAGGATAAAGTGGTCTAGAGGCCAATTATGGAATTGGTCACCTAATCTAAAGGAAGATCATTCATCTTATTACTTCTGAAAATTCCTCATTTGGTGACCAGAGTACTATTGGTACCAGATGTGAATGATGAATATGGTACCTCTCTCTGGTGAAATAAGACAAAAGGGGCAGAGACATCTGACCAATCCTATCTGTATCTTTACTCTATTGGCATAAAGGAACTATATTTATACCTACCAAAGAAATGGGAGCAAAAAAAAAATGAAGTGATAACAGATGCATAGAATTATTTTTAAAATGTCTCTTCCTCTCATTTTAGTATAATCTGAATTGCTTTCTAGTTCAGAAACACAGAAGCAAAAACATAAGGAAATGGCTGGCAACTGATGTGCCAAACTTCCATGCCAGTTTGGAGGGTAATACAACATTCTTTCATTCAACTAATCAGTTATTTATCCTCTTAGTTGAAAATGTCCGATTTCATTGGGCTTAACTTCAAAATGAAATGTTGATACTATGATTTTTAATATTTCTTGATTACTAATATTATGATTACTGCCTTCAAATACTCCAACATCCTTGTGAGCTCAGAAATGCAATGTGTCCTTAAATGATACAGATTTTAACACATCCATGTCTGCCCAAGTTGGACTACGTGGGTTTAATTATTTCCATGTATACAATTCCCAGATCTGTATGTCCAGTTCTAAGCATTTTCTTGACCTCCAGTCTCACATCTCCAACTGCCTATGAAACACTTCAAACTGGATGACTTAGAGACATTTTATACTCAACATACCCCAAACTGTACTCATTATCTTTTCCCCAAAACTCTCTCCTCTAACTTCTCTACAAGTGTGGAGGGCTCCACATACTCAACAACTCAAAACCTAGGTGTTATTCTCAACTCCTCACTCCCTCTCACCCTCTACATTAAATTATTTAAGTCCTGGCATTTCTACATTAAAATTTGGTTGTGTATATACTCCCTTATGTCTTCTTACATGCCACAACACTACTTTAGGCTCTCAACACTTAATGCCCAGACTATTATAATAGCCTGCTAATATGTCTACCTTCCACAAGTCCCTCCCCGCTCCAGCTGATCTATCCAGATGTCAAATTAATGTTGCTAACATACAAGTCTGACTCTGTAACCTCCCTTTTTCCAATAAATTCCACTGCCTCTCTATTGCCTCTAGAATCAAATATAAAATCTCTAGGGTTTTTAAAACTTTTCATAACCTGGCCCATTGATAACTTTCTAATCTTCTTACTCTTTTCCCCATAATATATGACCCAGTGGGCCATTGTCAGTCATCTTGACCTATGTCTTTCCATTGGACTCTGATGACTCTGTAGGAGAGAGAGTGAGGCTGATGACTTTGTACAGCTGTCTCACTTAATTCCATTGCACTTGTAAGTCAAGATATCACCTTCCTGATGCCATTGGTCCTCTTCAAGAACAAAGGCTAACTACGAACAAACAAAAAAACCCAACAACAATGACCCAGTAACACTGGAATCTTTGCTATTTCTCATCCAAGATACCACATCTCCAAATTCTGTGCCATTTCAATGGATGCCACTCATGCCTGGAATTCTCTCCCTCCTCATCTCTATCTCTTAGCTCTCCTGGCTTACTTCTTGTCCCAGTCAAAATCCTATTTTCTATACAAACCTTTTTCTGATCCCTCTTAATTCTAGCATTTTCTGTCTGTTAAATATTTCTAGCTTGTTTGTGAATAGTTGTTTAAAAATTTTCTCCCCCATTAGGCCGTGAGCTCCTTGAGAACAAAGCCTGCCTCCCCCGTTTTGGTAATCCCCATGTTTAACTCAGTCTCTGACATATCATAGGTACTTAATAATCACTTATTGACAAACTGACACTGGCTATCTCTTGCCCTCACTGTATATCCAGCCCATGTTCTTTTTGAATTGTACATTTCTCTGAGGACATGCTTTACTCCAGTTCTTTTTGCCATTCTTTATTTGTTATGTGATACAATTTGCTCCCACCCACCATGCACTTTACTATTGTCTCATTTTTAAATCTTTGGAGACCATAGGGTTCTATGACTTACAAATAACATTTAAGTAAAGCAATTCAACCCAGGACCTTCCAAAAAATCCTACATTCATCACATATCATGTTCTGCCAACACATCCTAATCTCTTTTCCAGTTAAACACTTCAGGAAAATATTATTTTTATTTTGCTGATTAGGGAGAAATCATGAGGATGCAGAAGAGAGTGGACTAGAAATCAGACATTTGTTGGTTTTTAGAAAAGAAGACAACATGGGTATCTTTCTTTATTCCTTTGGCAGCCTTCTTTGAAATATCAGGATTGAATAACTCCCACTTTGGGAGATGCTGCTATAATAACATCTACTATACTCCATCTTTCAACACTGTTTCACTTCCTCTTCAGTGTTCTCTTTCCTATAGGAACCTCTGAGTACTTTCCTATAGGCATCCTTGATTACTAGCTCCTATGAGTACCCCTATTTATACCTGCTCCAAGGGGATTTACTAGCAGGGGTGGGGAACCTGTGGCCTCCAGGCCACATGTGGCCCTCTGGGTCCTCAAGTGCAGCCCTTTGACTGAATCCAAACTTCCCAGGACAAATCCCCTTAACAAAAGGATTTATTCTGTAAAGCTTGGATTCAGTCAAAAAGCCACACCCAAGGACTGAAAAGGCCACTTTTGGCCTGGAGGCCATAGGTTCCCCACCCTTGTACAAGGGAGCTCTACTCTCCCACACATCTTTCTAGAAAAATCTCTCCTGACAGATAAACATGCACTGATCTTTTCTTCCTCCCCCAACATCTTATCAGTGTTGATAGGATAATGAGATTTAGAAAAGGACTTTTAAAATGATCTAATTCATGTGATTCTTACACATTTTAGTGTTGTGGATTCCTTTGTCATTCTGGTGATATACATATATAGGGACATCGTAGAAAATGTTTTTAACTGTATAAAATAAACTACGTTGAATTTCAAAGGAAACCAAATATATTGAAATACAATTATTAGAATATTTTTCTGTTCAAAAAACTAGTTCACAAACTCCAGGCTTAAAACTCCTGATCCTAGTCCAAACTTTCACTTACTTTATAGATGAGGAAACTAAGACTCAGCCAGGAGAAGCCACGTGCCCCAGAGCTAAGATCTGATCTGAGTTCAGATTTAGTGGTTTTCTTTCCATTACATGGCACTATTTTTAGGATTGGCTGGATCATACAGCACATGGGAGCATCTGCATATTATATAGAAGAGAAAAGACAAAGCCCCACAAATACTGTTAAGGGGTAAAATGAAATCATGGGATACAAAGCAACTGAAGGAGCAGGAAACTCATGGGTCCAAGCTAGGGAGTCAGAGAATGTCAAATTGTTGCACAGTGGGAGAGACTGAGCAGTGGAAGATGAGAACTGACTCAAGGAACAATGTTGACATGAGACAGTCTAGAGCCAGATAAATACAGAATGTCAGGAGCAGAAATTTCACTAGTTGACTTTTTATATTCAGTGCATTTTCAGATGCAGCATCATCTTTTTATGGGTCTATGTGTAAAAGCCATATTCTACTGTTTCTTAAAGGGGAATGTTTGTCAAATAGTATATCACATGGCTGTTTAATTAGACCCATTTTGGTTGGTCCCAAAGCTAGGACTAATGGTTGGCAATTTCAGAGAAGTCAATTTAGGCATAATATAAGAAAACAAATTGAAAATTTCCTAACAGAGTTGAACAATTTTTTTTAAGTGAATGAACTCATGAAATATTAAATTCTTCATTACTTGAAATTATGAAGCTAGATAGAGAGATAAAGCATCTATTAAGTAATAATTATATCCTAGTATCATGATAAGTGCTAGGAATACATTTATAAATAAAAAGAAAAATAATCCTCAAGTAGTTTACATTTTAATGGGGGAAGATAATCATAAAAAGGAATTGAAAAGGTTGTAGGAAAGGGAGTGAGGAAGGTGTCCACACAACGGGAGCATGTTAGAGCGGTGACCTGTAGCATCATAAGCTAGTTTTAAAGAGGTGATTGTGGCCATTGCTAGGTGATTCATTAAAAAATGGTTCAAGGAGAGTCTCATAAACTAGAAGAAGAAACCATGGAGGTGGAAGAATTGCCAGCCTGAGAATGACATGGGGCAGCAGTGGTCTGAGGCATCATGACCTGATCGGTAATCTCTTTTTCCTATTCCTACTCATCCTTCTTTTTCTTTTTCATTCTTCTTTCTTTCTCTCCTCCTCTTCTTCATCTTGTTCTTGTTCTTGTTCTTCCTCTTTCTCTGCATTAATGTAGAGAATTTACAGGGTGGGGTAGGGATGGGGCAGGGCAGGGCAATACCTTCTAGAAAAGCAGCTACTCTGCAACTCAAGTCTTAAAGAATTGCTTGTGACATCAAGCAATTAAGGATCTTATCCAGATTCACATATACAGTAACTGTGAAAGGCAGTATTTGAACTCAAGTCTTCTTCACTCAGAGACAGCTCTCTTTCTGCTATGATACACCATGCTGACTCTCCACTTTTTTTCTTCTTCTCCTAAGTCTGTAAATGTTGTAGGATGAATGTAGGTTAAGTGGCTTTACCACCCACATTATAATGACTAGTATGTTTCTGCTGACAGTTGTAAATGAGGTCTCAGGAAATTCAATCCAATGATCGCTGGAATAGCACAGACAAGACACTCAAGAAAAGATGCATATGTGTGTCATCATGTTTCTAATCTTGCTGACCTATTCATGTCAAGGAAAGGTCAGCTGAGGGTGACAATATTTGTGTTGTATTGAATGAGTACAAATCTTTCCATTACTAACAGAAGATTGGGATGTTATCTTCTCTCCAATTCCCTCTTTTCTCTCTCTTTCCTCCCCACTGCAAATACTATTTTAACATGCAGTGAAGCTCTAAGACAAATTTAATTAAGTGATGTCAGAGTATGGTGAAGTTGTGTTGAGGCCAGGGAACATGTTGGCTGTTATCCTGTCAAGGCTCATTAGGCAAAGACACAGAGGTCTTTCTTTTTGCCACACACCCTCTGACAACTCCCAATGGATGTACAGATGAATTCACATTTGATGATTGGGTAAACAGTAGGAACATTTTTTGAAATTGATTGCAATTAATTAAAATAAACCTAAGCAAAATTCCAAACTTGAAGTACATAACTAGGATGGCTCTTAGCATTTGTTTGCATATTTCTCTTGAGTATTTAGGGTTATCTATAGTAACCAATTTGTATACATACACACATATACATATACATATGCTTGTGTGTGTGTGTGTGTGTGTGTGTGTGTGTGTGTGTGTGTGTGTGTGTGTGTATTCCTGTGACTTCGGACTGGGGGAAGATCATTATATCATACATCTAGAGCTAGAAAGGAATTTAAAAATTTAGAAATTTATAAAAATAATCTAGTTTACCTCCTTTATTTTATAGATGAGGAAACTAAAATGTCGAGAGGTTAAGTAATAAGACAAGGAAACACCAAAAGTAAGATTGAAGTTCAAGTCCTCTGTCTTCATTGTGCTCCATTGCTTTGCCTACACTCAGAAAGGGCATATAGGTGATCTCCAAATGCTCTAGATTTCTTAGCTTCATCACTAACAGGAGGATGAGTTGGGTCTCCACTCAAAACCCTCAGAGGCACCTCTGAAGGCTCACCCTGGATCAAGAAAAAATCACTCATCCTGTACCTAGACTTAGAGATCTTTGGAATTGATTATTTAACTAATTGACAAATCAATAAATATTTGTTACTTATTATTTGTCAGACATTGTGCTGAGATTGGGGATTCAATGAGAGAAGTACTATTATCTATATATTCAAAAATCTTACAGGAAAAAAAATGGAGAAAACTGGGGAGATATCTCAATGTGTGATATTACATGGAATTGCAGAAATTAATATACCTTTAGACAGATCTTATAAAAATCGATAGATTTGTACTTAGAAGTTCTGGGTTCCAATCTTGGTGCTACCATTTTCTATTTGTTTGGGCAAGTTATTTAACCTTTCTGTGCCTTAGGTAGCTCTGTAAAATGAGGAATTTGGACTAGATAATCTCTAAAGTAATTTTCATCTCAATAACACCTATGAACCATATCCTAAAAGACTTATTCTTTGAAAGATGGTTTTTAACCCCAACAGAAGCAGTTTTGCATTACCTGAATTGACACTTCAGGGCTCAGCAGTTAGCTTAGTAGAGCTATCCTAAACATACTGGAATCTGTAATGCCTATCCCCCCATTTCTATTTTATATCTGAGGTGCCTCATCAAAGATGAGTCCATGGACTCTCCAAAGAGAAAAAAAAACCCTGTATGTCCCCATAGGAACAGCTGAGACATATAGGACTCTAGCATTGGTTCAAAAAAGTGAGGGGCTTTGTGGATAGCTCTTTCCATGGTGGCACAAAACATGAAAACTAAGGGAATTTCCAACTACTGAGCAATGGCTGGATAAGTTGTGATGGGGCATTAGTGTGCTATAAAATTTGAAGAAGTAGATTATGGAAAGTTTTATATGAATTTATGCAGAGTGTGAAGTGAGTAGAATCAGAACAATTTGCATTGTAATGTCAATAATATGAAAGTAAACAATTCTGACTTTAAATAACCTCAATTTTAAACTGATGAAGAAAGGAATTGGCAGAATCAGGAGAACAACTTGTGCGATAATGACAAGGTTGTTGGAACAAACAACTTTGAATGCCGTAAGAAATATGGTCACTACATTAAGCATTCATGATTCCAGAGAACTGATGGGGAAACATACTATCCATTACAGAGAGGATGTAGAATGACTGTATATCTATGATGCCATGGAGGTAATTTCCTTTGCTTGTCTCTGTGTATTTGTTACAAGAAATTCTTTTTTTCTTCCTTGTTTTTCAAAGGGGTAAGGAATAGGAGGGAGAGAAAATGTATTTCTGTTAATTTTAAAAATGAAAATTTCAAGAAGGGGGCTGGTTATAGATGTGAAATATTGTATACACTTCAAGATGAGATTATTGGATCATTTATTTTGTTTAACTCCTTTGCTTTGTTACAAGAGGTGTCTCATGAAGTGGAAGCAATCAGTAAATATTTGTAATGTAAAAACAAAATAAATCAATGAAATTGTAAAAAGAAAGGAAAAATGCTATAAAAATCTAATTTTGCTCTTAAATTATGTGGAGCTAAAGGTCCAAGGACATAATTAGTTTAAGCTATCCATATCACAATGGAGACTACTTAAAATACTTTATTGAGGGGAAAACCTAGATGCAATCTTGATAAAGCCTACCTATAAAGAACATCAGAATGCTGAAATCCAGATTATACTTGTATATATCATGATTAAAGTCAGATTCATCAATATTTCCTTTAAATGTGCTGCTCTTTCTTTCTTTTTCTATGGCACAGTTCTGACTTCACTTTCTTTGTCTATGTCACCGCAATTTACCCAATCTCCCAAACTCAAAAGCTCATGATCTTTGACTCTTATCTCTACTTCACATATATTATCCAGTTGGGTGTTAACAGTGTCAAAGTCACATCTCTGATAGGGCTCTGTATTTCTATTCCTGCTGTCCCCACCCTAATGTAGGATTGCAAAATTACCTGTCAGGCTCTCTCATCTTCTCCCAACTAATATCTTGGTCTGGACTCTTTTAAATATCCTAAACAGGGCCTGTGCTTTCCTGAACCTATGAGAGAAAGAGAGAGAGAGAGAGAGAGAGAGAGAGAGAGAGAGAGAGAGAGAGAGAGAGAGAGAGAATCTATTAAACATGTGCTATATGCTTGACAATGTGCTAAGTACTAAGGATACAATTATAAACAAACAAGACACAAGTTAACATTCTACTGGGGGAAGATACCACAGAAAGGGAGCAGAGGAAAAGTGGCATGACTGTGAAGAAGCATAGAAGTCTTGGGCCCTAGTAAGAGACAGTGAATGCTCATCTACCATATCTGAAGGATCTATAGACAGAGACCAAATTTCCGTGATGGATGGGAGGAAGATGAAGATGATTCTTATTAATACATATCTCTAAGGTTTTCAAAATGCTTGCTATTCATTATTTCTTTTGATGTTATCATCACCATGTTGTACAGATGAGGAAACTGAGGCACAGAGCAATTAAAAGACTTGTCCAGAGTTACATAGTAAACATCTAAAACATGATTCAAATTCAGGTCTTCAAAACTATATGTCTTGCACCTAATCTGCTGTACCATACTGTCTCCATGTTTTATCTCAAATTGACTACTAGGCTTAGAATATCTTTCATCTGCATCTTTGTCTATCAAATTCCTTCCCATGCTACCACCTAACTCAAGAGTCATCTATTCCATGAACTTCTCTTGTCATCATAATTAGCAACCATCTTTCCTCATGAACTTTATAAAACACTTTACTTTTGTGGTTTCTAAGATAGTATGATCAGCATGTAATATTGTATGCTATAGTTATTGGGGTTTGTGATTTATTCCCTTACTAGACTGTAAACTTCTTGAAGGTAGAGACTATGTCTTATCTAAAAGATGAATTTCTCATAGCTCTAAGCACAGAGATCTACACACAGAGGATGTGTAAGAACTGTTGAATTAATGAATTACTTATGTTTATGCAGAGCATGTAGTTAGACAATAAGGACCATTTCAGTGACCATTTGGATTTGTAAGGAATTTATTTACATGAAATAATAAAAACACAACTCAGCTCCCTTAAACTTAATGCATAATGCTCATTTGGTCCACACTGTGAGAAAAGAAGGCTGACAAAGAAAGTTTCTCTTACTCTGACCTTGACTTCAAATGTTTGCAGTGTATTAAATATTCTTCATTATTAGCAATGAATCTTTTTTTCACAATCCTCTTGTAATTTAAACCACACCCTTATAAAATGACCAAATAAATCATAAAAGAGGGAGAAGTCAAAACCATGTTTTATTTTCAGTGATTTTCTCTCTGCCACAAGTTTCTAAATAACGTCACTGATTATGCTTAAAGAAAATTCAAACTAATACAGTGGTGGTAATGGCCTTGGCTGCCTTCTTTTGCTCCTTCTCTAGTTAAATGCAGCTGACTAATCCTTTCCACAGTGTTGATTCAAGTATAATGAATACTATATGCCCTGGGAGACACACACACACACACACACGTGCACGCACACACACACACACACACACACACACACACACACACACACCCCTATGTATAAACATATATACCCACATATATGTATATTATATATATATATATATCTTATATATATATAAGATATACATATATAAGATATATATATAACATATATATATATATATATATATATATATACATATACATACATATATGTTGTTTTGTTGTGTGTTTATATGTGTTTTTTTGGAGTTACATTCTATTTTTACTTAGTTGTTAAATTATATTAAACTTTTAAAAATTTTATTTGTTGTGACAAATTTGAAATTCTTTAGCTGTTTATTTTTAAAAATATCTAAAAACATGATGATGGTCTCCTGAAGTTGTCTTCTAAATATATTGTTTTCTAACATCAGTAGGCCTACAAAAGTGCTAGAGCCACGAAGTGTTTATTATAGCCTAGAGTTTAATTTAGTTCAATAAGCATTTACTCAGCACCTATTCAAGATAAGACATTGTGGTAGGAGCTGGAAATACTCAGATGGATTTGTGATTCTATCCTACAAGCATTCCTTCCAATGACGAAGAGCATGACCTGTCTGCACCTGCTTATCCTATATGACTCTTGCCTATATTCTCCCATAAATTTACCACTGGGGTTCCATCCAACATGCTGAGAGTCAGCCTTGAGTCCTCTTGACATTGTGAGGATACCAATGGATCATGTAGGTTAACCACTCCCAATATGACCAAAAATTTTCTTTTTCAGTGAGATGTTTCTCTGATGACATATTTTTATACCACTTCTCCCTCACATTCCTGTTGCCATCCATCCTGTTCAACTTTGTTCCCCTTTGAATGAGCCCTAGCTCCAATTCTTCTGGGACTCTGGTGTTATATGCTTTACAGCTATAAATCACCTGAAGACTATTGATATGGTTTAATGAACTTTTGTCTCAAGGACAAGCTTGAAGATTCTAAAGGGACTTCACTATTTCTGAAAGGCAGTGTAACCTGCTCTTCTCCTGCTAAAATTTTGGCCCAGATCACAGTGTGTCCTAGATATATATTCTGAAGGCTACATAGGTAAATAGTACTTGACCTTAAGAGGTTTACATTCATATATATATCTATGGATAAAGTGCATACATAAATATAACTCGCAAAATTTTTATCCACAGTATTCTGATAACTAAATGAATATTATTTTCCCCTTTGGAAAGTATTCACTGGAAGAGGAATAGACATCTGTTTTATGTGCAAAATTTATAGAAAAGTGCATTAGAACATGTTGTCTTCCTTAAGATAACCTTAAACTAAAGCAGCAAGGTATCCTGTAGAAAAGAGATGACCTGTTCTAGGAAGATCAAGCCATCATTATTCCATTTGACCAATCATTTCACTTCAGATCTTGGTAAAGATAGTCTAAGGCCCTGAATCCAAGAGCCCTGAAAATAACAACAATGTCCAGATCATAGGCACTGCATCGAGCCTAGCCTTAAGTTTTCATTGATGGGAACGACCCTTGTTGAAAAGAGGAGTATTGGGGCAGCTAGGTAGCACAGTGGATAGAACACTGGCCCTGGAGTCAGGAGGACCTGAGTTCAAATCTGGCTTCAGACATTTGAAACTTACTAGCTATATGACCCTGGGAAAGTCACTTAACTGCAATTGCCTCACCAAAAAGAAAAAAAAGAAAAGAAAAGAAAAAGAAAAAAGGGAAAAAAAAAAAAAGAGGAATATTCTCTTTACCCCCTATACCAACTGCCAATAATGACCACAGATGGAAATTTGCTTCAGCCCCAGCTCCTCAAAAACCATAATTAATGAAGATCATGGAAATAAAGTTCTACCACCAAAGTCATTGGTACATCCAATGACTCAAGTAAATATGGTTTCATCAATGAAAATGGCATAAAATAAAACACTTTACTATCTTCTTTGTCCATTAAGCCTTTCCATATGACTTGTAGCTGAAACCTACTATGTGTATTGTCTCCAAGTATTATAATCTGAACTGCTAGAGACCATGAACTGTCTTGCTTTTA
The DNA here is from genome assembly GCF_003287225.1 of Phascolarctos cinereus. Lineage (NCBI taxonomy): Eukaryota > Metazoa > Chordata > Mammalia > Diprotodontia > Phascolarctidae > Phascolarctos > Phascolarctos cinereus. The sequence continues at coordinate 147,312,345 of NW_027555958.1, read as the reverse complement.
TATTCATATCCTTAGTGCTTGCTAAATATTAAGTGTTTGATAAGTGCTTTAAAAATTCAAACATTCACTAATTCATCAGGTTATATACAATCCCTAGATTGGCATCTTTTCAGTGTTTGCCTTTTTTGATTTACCATAATTGATTGATGACAAGGGGCTCCAGTTAATGCAATTTAGTTGTACATGCAGCCCCTGACAACAGATCAATCTTTTACAGTAGGCATTGCTGTCAGGTAGGCATAGTGTCACTCTGCTCTAGTGATTATGAATTAAGCATGTTACTTTATTTTTCAAGTGCTTAAGTTGATGTTTGAGAAGATTGGGGTCTATTGATTGAGACCACCTGTGATATCTGTTTGTTCCCATTAGTGTCCTCAGCAAGAATGTCCTTGATTCATATATAGAAAATTTGCATGAAAGATTTTGTGTAGGGGAATAGCAGACATATACAGTAATTTTTAATATTTTCTTCCTCCCTCTTTTTGATATAAATAAAGACAGTGCTTTTCCATGCCTCTTCTATCTTCCCACATTCAGAGACCTTGCATACTGATCCCTTAGTGCTCTCACAGTTATGTCTCCTCCAACATACATCCATATTGACTTGGTCTTGCCCATCTTCATTCCATTTGGTGTTCTTTCTAAATACTCTATATGTTCCCTGGGGACTGTGATCTTATAATCCACCTGTGGTAGTTTCACTCTTCTTGATGGTGAAAAGAGTTAACTAATATAATTTTCACTGATCTTTTCCATTTGCCTTCTATTTGTCATTCTCTTTCTATTTTTATCCTTGAATGTCCTTGGTATGACTTTGCTTGGTTGGAGCTCCTATCAAGCTTCATTTAAATGAGTTTTAAACTTCAATTCTTTCTCTTGGTTTTATTAAATAAGAATCCTTATAGTCATCCATCATCCTTTCTATGGAAAGTTCTACAAATAAGCTTATGTTCTAATATGATTTCCCTTTGGCCATAATCTCTTCTTATTTTAGAAGTTAGTCATATGTTTGTTGACTAAGGTACTTTCTGGGTTCAAGGTCTTATGGCAATTGACTTCATTTGATTAAATTTCTATTTTTAATTGTTATAATCACTGTCAATGTCATTTATGATATCAATTGACCATTTTTATTATCAATTACTTATTTAAATATTTCATCATTGAGTTGTTTCAATTGTATGCCATATCTTTTTCTCATTATTATTCCCTCCTTTGTTTTACCTATTATGAAATTTCCCCAACAAGCCAATGGTTTGACTAAGTTATTTCCTGTGTTTAAAAAATATAATCCATTTCATTTATTATGATATTATTTTGTGTTTTCCATGTCCAATGGCTTACAATTATTTCTTTAAGAAAATATCCATGGTATAAAGTCATGTTTTTTCTTCAGTCTATAAGTCTTTGGCCTTTTCCCTTCTTTCTTTCCAGACCATTCTTTTTCATATTTTTACAACCATCTTTTTCCTCATTTTGCACTCAAGTTACCAAACATAAGAGCATGTGCTAATTCAGTTTGGAAGGTGCATCAAGTTCTTTGTAAAATTTTTATACCTCTTGAACTTCAGCAACTAAAGCTTGTGCATAAACTGCAAATATTTTCATGGTAGTCTTTTGTTACAAATATTTAACATTTGTATTTCAATCTGTGATGACTAGGTATCTCACAAAATAGTGTTTCTTGTAACCTATGGATATATAATAAAAACAATTTCCCTACTCATTTCACTAAGGAATACCTGTAACTAATGTTTCATTTAGCAGCAACTCCCTTATCTCTTTTGGCTTAATTTATTTCACAAATGCCAAGATCAAAACGATTAAGTTGCTTCAGCATTATGTCCACTGGTTGGCTACTTGACAATGATCTCAGTTTCAGAGCTCTGCTAATTTAATTAAGGTTTATAAACTCTAAATCCTGTGTAATTAATAATATTACCCTTGACCCCTTTTCCATCACATGGCTATTATCACTTCAGAAGCAGAAGTTATTTTGTGTTTTTGTGTTCTAAAGTTTGCCACAGAGAAAGAAAGAGAGACAGATACAAAGACAGATGACACAAAGATGGAAAGAAAGAAAGAAAGAAAGAAAGAAAGAAAGAAAGAAAGAAAGAAAGAAAGAAAGGAAGGAAGGAAGGAAGGAAGGAAGGAAGGAAGGAAGGAAGGAAGGAAGGAAGGAAGGAAGGAAGGAAGGAAGGAAGGAAGGAAGGAAGAGAAAGAAAGAAAGAAAGAAAGGAAGAGAAAGGAAGGAAGGAAGGAAGGAAGCAAGGAAGGAAGGAAGCAAGGAAGGAAGGAAGGAAGGAAGGAAGGGAGGGAGGAAGGAAGATCAACAATTTTCTAGTTTACACTTATGATGAAGCTCTTCCAACTTAACTGGGCTATTCTTTGAGAAACAGTTTTAATCTTTTTCTGGGGCTCTCCTTTCTATCATTGTAAGACCTTCTTGACCTAACAGTCCCTGGTAAACCTTTTAGAATATCGAATATCTTCTATCTCATTATGAGTTATTAAACTCAGATTTTGTGAGCTGCCTCCTTTCTCACTGATATCAAGCCTACATTTTTCCATTCTTGCTAAATTTCAATCACTATGACCTTTTCCACTCCATTTCCACTACATACAAGATAATTATCATAATATCAGCAACATCTTCCGCTTAGCTGATCACAGCTTTTTCCTTTTTTTGTGAGGCAATCAGGGTTACTTGATTTGCCCAGGGTCACACAGCTAGTAAGCATCATGTGTCTGAGGTCAGATTTGAACTTAGGTCCTCCTGACTCCAAGGCTGAAGTTCTATCTACTGTGCCACCTAGCTGCCCCAAATATTTTTTTCATAACCTTTCATAATTCCAAATTACTCTATGCCTCATTTCCCCTAACCCTTTTCTTCATTTTCATCATGATCTCCAATTTCTCTACCACTCAGTTCTTTCACATATCACCTGTCTTACAATGGTGACACTCTTCTTCCTTTCCTATCTTGACCCCTTGTTGAATCATTTTACCTGTACAGTATCATATACAATTGAATTCCTGTCCCTAAGTCCTATCACTGATCACATCTTACCAAATCCAAACCTTGGATTAATCTCATAATCTTCCTTCTTTGATCTTATTTGCATGCTACTTAATGGAGCTAGATAAAGCCATTGAAGTATGCTAACTAAATCCACTACAAATTTATGCTACATAATCTCAGATATGTCCTCACTACAGGAAGACATGCCTTTTAAATGTCCATAACTAATTGGATTCTCACTCACTGCAGTGGCTACCCAAACTTTTCCATCTCTTCTCAAGCTTCCCACAGTACTCCCACTGTCTAAGCTCAAGATCTTGCCTTATACTTCACTGAAAAATTATTGAGTCCCATTGCTGACAGCTCCCTCTTGTCCACTCATCTATTTCTCACATTATTCTATCATATAGATATAGTTCTCACAACTATTCTATATACTTTGGACACATCCTCTCTTATCTTCTCCAGCAGATTTCCCTTTCTATCATTTTCCACTCTCGTATCTTCAGTCTCTATCTATTGGCTCCTTTTCTGCTGCCTAGTAATTGTCCTCTACCTCACCGCCCTTTCATGGCTAAACTTCATTGCAAAGTCATCTAGACTTGGTGACTCCAATTCCACTCTTTTCATTTTGCTTTCAAACCCTTTGTAATTTGACTTCTTATCTCATGATTTGACTGAAATCACTCTCTCCAAAGTCATGAATGATATCTTGATTACCAAATTTAATTCCAATCCTCATCCCTCTTAGCTTTCTTGACCTTTCTACAGCTTTTAACATACTCAGTCCCCCTTTGAGGCACCTGGTATCACAGTGGATAGAGTATTGGGCCTTGAGTTACCATGACCTGAGCTCAAATCAGCTTCAGACATTTGCTGGTTGTGTGAGTCTGGGAAAGTCACTTAACCTCTGTTTGCCTCCATTCCCTGATCTGTAAAATGGGGGTAATAATAGCACATTCCTCTCCAGATTGTGGTGAGTATCAAATGAGATCTTTGTAAGATATTTTGCATGGTGTTTAGCATATAACAGGGGCTTATTAAATGCTTTTTCCCTCTCCCGTCCCCTGCATGGGCCATGATTTGTATTGTTTCACCAAAATCTGTAAAATGAAGAGTTCTGCTGTTCATGTTCTCTGCAATGATAACAGAATAGACATTTTAATTTTACTGCATTTACTATACATTTGAAGATAAATCACTCTTTAAATCATTAATTGACCTTGCTTTAGTTTAGTCTGACTAAACTAAATATTCTCTCTTCCTTCCTTCATGATGCCTTTGTAGAAAGACTGAGAAAATACATGTTTTACACCAGTATAGAGCCAGAAAGGAGAGGAAGTTACTGGAGAGAAAAATATCAAAGAGGGATAGTGGTTAAAGAGCTTTAAATATCAAAGGCCATACCAAGCAGATGATGTTTGATATGAAAGAGAGGAGTGACCACAAGGAGACTGGGGAGGAAGAATGAAAGAGACAACCATAGCAGTGTCAAAGGAAGGTTATTTTGGTGGATTTATTTTGGACTGAGACAGTCTGCATGAGCTATTAAGGAAGTTGCAAAATGAGGAAGTTACCAAAGCAGGAGAGTCCCAGTAGAGCCAGAAAGGAAAGGTCTCATTTTGGAAAGGCAGAGAAAGAAAAAAAAACAATTACCACTCAGTGATATTTTCTGGGGTCTTATCCTTCTGTCCATTTCCTTTTACTTGTTTTTTTATAAAAAGAAAAAAACAGATTTATTTAACTGGGAAAGTTACACTGAGGAAGACTACTAAATATATATATTTGGTTTTCATTCTATCTTTAGTGGTTTTTACAATTCAAATAAGATTATTCAGGATTTAATAAATATGAACAAAAACAAAAAACAAAGAGTCTGGGCTCCTGAGTAACACTGTCCAGTGAATAACCGCGATAGTTTTTAGCTATGTATTTATATTTCAGACTATGTTATGGTAAGAAATTCAGGGAACTCTCATGAACCTTCACACATACAGCCAGAAGCTGATACCATAACACTCATTCTCCTCCCTTCCACTCCCATTATATTAAGTTTTCCCCACTAAGTGAGAAATGGACAACTTTGATTACTCTATTAACATTAATTCAATTGACACACATTGATTGAGTATGTACTAAACATAAGAAACAGCTCTAGACTGCAGATAGCAATGTAGGCTTCTAGGTCTAGAAGAGCTAGAAAAGACCTATAAGAGTATCTAGTCATATTCCTTTATTTTACATATGAAGAAAATGAATTTTCTGATGATTAAATTACTTGCCCAAGGTCAGGCAGGTAACAAGCATCAGATTAAAGGTTTGAACCCATCTTCTTTGTCTTCAGAGCTTTTAAAACTAGGTCCCCTGATGTATCTAGTTCATTGATATCATTAATGTTCAAATGAATCCTGCAGCTTGGTGCGTGGAAGTTTCCCTGGGATAAAGGAACACTCAGTAAAGATATTTCTGAGCAGAGTAGGATACAAGAAAGACATATATAATGATTGCAGAGTTCAACTTTATAATTTTTGCTTCTTCCACAGTGCCTTGTACTTCATAGGCTATGATTTGATTCGTTAACTTTTGCAAAATGGTATTCAATCACTTCCTTTTTCTTAACTTGGACCATTGTATAGCTAATGTCAATGAAAAAATGGAGAGAAATTGAAAAATTCTCAAGTTGTCCACCTACCAGATTGAGACAGAAATGTACATCTCTCAAACATCAGTACTCTAAGGATAACATGAGGAATCCAGCCATGATAATCTAGAGTTGTACCATTTTATACCAGGGTTGGCAAGCAAGCAGTTGCATACTTCTGAAACTCAAAGCAATTATTGCACTTTTGTGAGTGAATATATGGGTGAAATGCAAAATGAAAGCTAGATTTCAGTTATTTTTAATCAAAGCACTGGGATGATTACTTTTGAGTGAAAAAAGTTCATATTTTCTTTTGTGGGCCAAATTGAATGGCTTTCCTAGGACCATGCCTCCTGTCCTACTCCCACCCGCCCATCCCTTTGCTCCTCCTCACCACCATCATAAAGGTCAACTTAACACACACAAAAAAATATAAGCAGAAGAAAGCTTTTAAGAAGACAGGCATTAACAGAAGTGAAAAGACAGTGATTCCCCAATATAACCTTGATGAAGTGTGTCTTACAAGGTAATATTATGGTTTTGAAGGCACACACATTTACAATGGAATAAAGTCCACTTTGCTCCTCTGAAAATAAAAAGAATAAAGCAGGGAATTTGTAGAGTTTTTGTTTTGTTGGAAGTGACCTGCCTGTCAGTGCTGGAAATCTTCTGTTTCATGTCTTGTGAAGCTCCTTGTGGCTTCATCAAATTCTTAGATGATGGTAACAGAATGATGGTTATCCTTGGGTTTTCTATTGCACGATGGATCTGTAATCTTGGCCAGATTTCTATGCTTAGATGATGTTTTTTCCCAGTATGTTTAGCAAGGGGAAAGGAGAATAATAAAGATTCAGTCTCTGCAAGTGGGGAAAGGGACCTATAATTGTGATTTCTTTGGTATAAGAGACTCCCCCTACCAAGGCAGGACTATATCTTCTCTCCAACTAATAGTGTTAAAGAGGCTAAGTCATTTGTACATGATCACCCAGGCAGTATGTGACTGAGAAGGAACTTGAATCTAGATATTCCTGACTTCAAGGAAACCTCCATCAACTGTAATATTAAGAATATTAATTTTAAATTAATATTTTGGGTAGTCTAAGACATGTGTGATCCTTAGTGCTGTCATTAGGATAAGATTATACTTTTTACAATGATGGGTCATATTCATCAATTTGCATCAAATATGGGATGCCAATTGTACCACTTAAAACTCTTCATAGCTAGCATCAAAACCTTCAAGTCACCATACCTGAAAATACCCCTAGTGCCATTTTAGTGTGTCTAATTACCTGGCACCAGCACTGTGCTCCCTAACTCCACCCACTCATACCTTTCTCTCTTTGTGCCTCAGTTTAACCTACAATCACCACCTTACCTTCCTACTACCCTTTATTATTTTTTATTTAAATAGTATTGTATATTTTTCCACAATTGCATATCAAGAAAATTTTTAGCATTCATTTTTACAGAATTTCAATTTCCAAATTTTCCTCCCTCACCTCCCCTCTTCTAGAAATGGAAGGCAGTTTGATATAGTTTATATGTATTCTATCATTTAAAACACTTGCATATTTATCACAGTTGTGGAAGAAGAAATAGGTCAAAAGGAAAAAAATGAGAAAGAATAAAGTAAGTGAAAAAATATGCTTTGATTTACATTCAGAGTCCACCAGTTCTTTTTCTGGATATGGATGGCATTTCCTTTTGTGAGTCCTCTGGACTTGTCTTGGATCATTGTGTTGCTGAGAAGAGCAGAGTCATCCATAGTTGATCAACACACAATATTGCTGCTACTGTGCACAATGTTTTCCTGGTTCTGCTCATTTCACTTTGCATCAGTTTGTACGAGTCTTGACAGGTTTTTCTGAAATCTGCCTGTTCGTCGTATCTTATTGCATAATATTATTCCTTTACATTCATATACCACAGCTTGTTCAGCCATTCCCCAGTTGATAAGTATCCCCTCAATTTCCAATATTTTGCCACCATGAATAGGGCTGCTATAAGTATTTTTGCACACGTAGGTTCTTTCCCCCTTTTTATGATCTCTTTGAAATACAGGCTTTTTAGTGGTATTGTTGGATCAAAGGATATGCACAGTTTGGTTGCTTTGGGCATAGTTCCAAATTGCTCTTCAGAATGGTTGTATCAGTTCACAACTCCACTAATAGTGCATTAGTGTCCCAATTTTCCCATATTCTCTCCAACATTAATAATTTTCCTTTTTCATCACATTAGTCAATCTGATTGCTGTGAGGTGGTATTTCAGAGTTGTTTTAATTTGCATTTCTCGAATCAAAAGTGATTTAGAGAACTTCTTCATATGCCTGCAGATAATTATAATTTCTTCATCTGAAAACTGCTTGTTCATATCATTTGACCATTTATCAATTGGGGAATGGGTTATATACTCCTAAATTTGGGTCTCAGGACCTTCCCCTGATTTGCTGAGGTGGTGGTGCTGCTAGCTTGCTGTGATGTTTCTCTTACTGGACTGCACTCCCCTTTCACCCAAGTGATACAGAACTTTCCTGCTGATCTTCCAAGTTTCTTGGACTGAAAGGTTGTTTTACCCCATCTTTTTGCTGGTTCTGCTCTTCTAGGATTTGTTTTGGGGGTCCATTTTATGGTTGTTTGGAGGTGAGTAGAGGAGAATTACAGAGATTTACTGGTTACTCCACCATCTTGGCTCCTGGAAGTCTATCCTGTTACCCTTTATTAATGGATAGTGCATTACTTTTTATTGCAAGGAAAGGGTGAAGAGAAACATAAGATATCCAGGGACTCTTCAAAAAAAATCAAAGCAGTCAATTTAGAAAATATCAAGTGCTTAAAACAGTTGAAAAAGTAATTTCTTTGATCACAGATTTAAAGCTAGAAATTGCCCCTGGGAGCAATGTAGCTTAACTCCCTCATTTTATAGGCTTCATTCTGAGGTGAGAACAGTATTATTTGTGATAAACAGGAAAGATATCATTTAGAAAGTGTCACTTGAGCAGTTTGGAAGGAAACATGATATTTTAAGAAAAGAAAGCTAGGATAGACAATTTTGGGCAAAGGGAATACCTAGTGCCAAGGCATGCAGATGAAAAATGGAATATCACATATAAGAAATAACAAAAAAGCTTCATTTGTGGGGGGCAGAGCTAAGATGGCAAAGTAAAGGCAGTGATTTGCTTGAGCTGTCCCCCAAACCCCTCCAAATACTTGTAAAAAGGGCTCTAAACAAATTCTAGAGCAGCAGAAACCACAAAAAGACAGAGTGAAACAAATTTCCAGCCCAAGACAACCTGGATGATTGATTGGAAAGGTCTATTGCACCAGGCTGGGAGAGGAGAACAGCTCAGCATGGTTCACTCAGGCAAAAACCAGGCCTCAGAGAACCTGGAGCAATCCTCAGGAGATTGAATCAAGGGGAGCTGTGGCAGTTTCTAGACTTCTCAACCCACAAACACCAAAGACAACTTAGAAAGTCAGTAGGAAAGGTCTGTCAGACTATGGTAAGAGAGGAACTCAGTCTAGCTCCAGTCACGGCACAGCACCATGGCTACTTCTGGAGCTCTTGGCCCACAGGCAGAGGGAAGATGATGTGGCTGATCAGAGGGGGATTGCAGGGATCTCTCTGCTGGTGCAGGATTATCTTGCTTTGCCTGTGCTTGGATCTGGGTCACAGTTCTGGGTGGTGGTCCTCAGGTGAGGAGGAGTGCTGGCATGGTGGAGCTTGTAGTGGCAGTAGAGAGTAAATCCTCCTCACAGTTCCAAGACAGAGAAAAGTGCTTATGGTCACTCATAGACAAGAGGACAGGCCAGGAAAGGAATAAACACCTCACCCTTGATCATACCACCTTGGAAGAAGTGAAAATTTACAGGTCCCCAGAAATATCTCTGAAAACAGCTGCACAAAACCCCTGTGACTTGAGACAGTACATTCTCCACACTGGAAGCAGACCTCTGTCTTAAAGAGCTTAAAACTCAGTTAATTGGCTGGGAACATGAGGAAGCATCAAAAACAAAGTCAGACCATAGAATCTTACTTTGGTGACAAAGAAGATCAAAATATACAACCAGAAAAAGACAACAAAGTCAAAGTTCCTATAGCCAAAGCCTTCAAGAAAAATATGATTCAGTCCCAGGCCATGGAAGAGCTCAAAAAAGATGTTGCAAAGCAAGTAATAGAAGCAGAGGAAAAACTGGGAATAGAAATCAGAATGATACAAGAAAATATGAAAAACAAGTCAACAGCTCACTAAAGAAGACCCAAAAAAATACTGAAGAAAATAACACCTTGAAAAATAGATTAACCCAAATGGCAAAAGAGGTCCAAAAAGCTAATGAGAAAAGAATGCCTTCAAAAGCAGAACTGGCCAAATAGAAAAAAAAAGTCCAAAAGCTCACTGAAGAAAATACTTCCTTAAAAATTAGAACGAAAGGGGAAGCTAGATGGTGCAGTGGCTAGAGCAACAGCCCTGAAGTCAGGAGGACCTGAGTTCAAATCTGGCCTTAGACCAAACACTTGACACTTACTAGCTGTGTGACCCTGGGCAAGTCACTTAACCCCAATTGCCTACAAATAAAAAAAATTAAACTAAAAAGAATAAAACATTAGAATGGAGCAAATGGAAGCTAATGACTTTCTGAGAAATCAAGAAATTATAAAACAAAATCAAAAGAATGAAAAAAAAATAGAATACAATGTGAAATATCTCACTGAAAAAACAACTGACCTGAAAAATACATCCAGAAGAGATGATTTAAAAATTACTGGACTATCTGAAAGCCATGATAAAAAAAAAAAAAACAGAGCCTACATATCATCTTTCAAGAAATTACTGAGGGGCAGCTAGGTGGCACAGAGGATAGAGTGCTGGCCCTGAAGTCAGGTGGACCTGAGTTCAAATTCTGGCCTCAGACCAAATACTTGACACTTACTAGCTGTGTGACCCTGGGCAAGTCACTTAACCCCAATTCCCAAAAAAAAAAATTATCAACAAAAACTGCCCTGATATTCTAGAACCAGAGGGTAAAATAGAAAAAAAGAAATGGAAAGAATCCACCAATCACAGATCCCCAAAGGAAAACTCCTAGGAATATAGTAGCCAAATTCCAGTGTTCCCAGGTCAAGAAGAAAATATCGCAAATAGCCAGAAAGAAACAATTCAGCATTGTGGAAACACAACAGGATAACACAAGATTTAGTAGCTTCTACATTAAGGGACTGGAGGGCTTGGACTATGATATACTGGAGGGCAAAGGAGTTAGGATTAAAATCAAGAATTATCTACCTAGCAAAACTGAGTATAATCCTTCAGAAAAAATGGATATTCAGTGAAATAGAGGGCTTTCAAGCATTCTTGATTAAAAGACCAGAGCTGAAGAGAAAATTTGACTTTCCAATACAAGACTGAAGAGAAGCACAAAAAGGTAAATAGGAAAAAGAAATCTTAAGGGGCTTATTAAAGTTGAGCTGCTTACATTCCTACAAGAAAGATGATATTTGTAACTTGAGACATTTATCAGTATTAGTGTAGTAGAAAGGAAATAAATATGTATAGATAGATAGATAGATAGAGGGCACAGTGTGAGTTGAAGATGAAGGAGTGATATCAAATAAGTTAAATTAAGAGGTAAGAGAGCATTATACTGGGAGAAAGAGAAAGGGAGAGGTAGAATGGGGTAAATTATCTCACATAAAAGAGACAAGAAAAGGCTTTTACAGTGGAGGGGAAGTGGGAGAAGGTGAGAGGGAACGAGTGAATCTCATTCTCATCAGATTTGCCTTAGGGAGGGAATAACACGCACACTCAATTGGTATGGAAATCTATCTTACCTACAGGAAAATAGGGGGAGAAGGAGGTAAGAGAGCAGGAAATGGTAGAAGGGAGGGCAGATTTAGTGAGGAGGTAATCAGAAGCAACAATTCTGAGGAGGGACACAGTCAAAAGAGAGAATAGAATAAACAGAGAATGGAATAGGATGAAGGAAAATATAGTTAGTTTTTCAAACATGACTACCGTGGAAGTGTTTTGCATGACTACACATGTATAACCTGTATCCAATTGCTTGCCTTCTCAATGAGGGTGGGTGGGAAGGGAGGAAGGGAGAGAATTTGGAACCCAAAGTTTTAAAAACAAATGTTAAAAATTGTTTTCACATGCAACTGGGAAATAAGACATATAGCAATGGGATATAGAAATCTATCCTGCCTTACAAGAAAATAGAAGGGGAAGGGGATAAGAGAAGGGGAGGTGATAGAAGGGAGGGCAGATTAGGGGAAGAGGTATTCAGAATGCAAGCTGTTTTGGGGTGGGGAAAGGGGTAAGATGCAGAGAAAATGTGGAACTCAAAATCCTGTGGAAGTGAATGTTGAAAACTAAAAGTAAATAAATAAAATTTTAAAAAGTTTCATTTGATTAGAGCAGAGATTCTTAACTTTTTTTTGGCAACAGTGTGTTGAAGACCATGGACCCTTCCTTAAAGGAAAAAGTAAGCTTCATTTAAAGTGAAAAAACAAGGTAAAAAAATAAATTTCTATTATCTATCTATCTATCTATCTATCTATCTATCTGTCTATCTATCTATCTACTATTTTCCTCATTAAAATGAACAGATATTCTGAAACTTAACCACAGACTACTTGTAGTTCCATATTCCTCAGTTAAGAAACTACTGGTCAAGACCATAGAACATAGGAAGAGAAGTTATGTGTAATAAAGTTGGGAAAAGAAAGTATGAAGGGATTAAAAAGCCAGAGGTTTACCTGTGCTGATAGAAGCAACTGGGAGTTACTGGGAGTTTTTGAGTAGGGGACTATTATTATCAGGCCAAAGGAAATCACTTTGGCAGTTATATGGACCATGGATTGGAGAGAGAAGAGATCTGAGACAGGAAGATCCATTAAGAGGGGTAACCCAAGTGAAGATGATAAGAACCTGAACTCATCAACAAAACTTACTATAACATGATAATTAGGAGATCACAAATCCGTGTTACTAGAATGCTGTTTGGCAGTGAATATTTGATGTGTGTGTGTGTGTGTGTGTGTGTGTGTGTGTGTGTGTGTGTGCAGATAAGAAAAGGGTTAAAGAAGAAAGTTAAAACTTTTCATCTTCCCTCAATATTCAGGGGTGTACAAATAGAAGCTTTCCTTTTTAGAGTATGCTAGCCTATCTCAATAGTCCAAGTACAAAGGTAAATCAGTAGGTTCCTATCTCCACCATAGAGTTTTAATCACTTAGGAAAGTAAGCCTTTTAGAAGCCTCAGTTTGGTACTTGTGTATTAAGGCAAAAATTTTAAAAGCCTACCCCAGAGAGTGGGGGTGAAATGAATTACTATATACTGAAAACTAAATCCAAACAAAGCAAAACAAAAACACATGACATGGACCAAAACCCTAGCAGATTGAGTCATCTCCTGTGTTTCCACAATGAGTGTTTGGGTTCATCTGAAACCAAGGATCAGGACCTTTGGTGACGCACAGTATGCATATGTATGTGCCATGGCCACTGCCCAGGTAGATGACTCACTGTGTCTTCCTGATTGGCAGTCAGTCCTTCTGCTGTGTAACTCAGAAAGAACCTGCTGCTTTGGCATTTTGAGGCTAGACAAGCACATGAGGCAGATCTATGAACTCTAGTTACTTTGGATAGTAAATTTATTTGTCTCCCCACCCCTGTCCTCCCCCATTCACACCACACTCCCATTTAGGAAAGACTCAATTCAGGCAAACAGGCTAAAGTGATAAGTTTAGTCCCATGGGGGAGAAGTCTGGCATACATGAAGTTGGAGGAGAAATCTTGAATATTTGAATAAAAAATAATAAACAATGGGGATTAAAATGAGTCTAAAGGTGCCCAGGTACTTGAACTAGGATGCCTCTCTTTTTCTGAGGATAAAAAGGATTTCATTGTGTCATACAAAATTTGGTAGTTGGTTGCTATTCTGTCATGTTTTTGTGTGTCCTTTCTAGTGAGTAAGTAAATGAAGAGCTTTGTTGTGGTTATTCAAATTTCTTGGGTGATGCTATCTTTTATTTTCCTTCTAAACAGCTTTAGTTTTAGCCAGAATAGTCATGCAAATACATTACCTAATACCTAATCCCAACCAATAACCAAATTTAAAAACCTTTTACCCTTGTGTAGTCAGTTTTGTCTTCTTATCTAGTCAGGTCCTTAATTTTATGGGCTTCTTCTTGCTATGTAGAGTAATAGCTTTCTAGTTATTTAATGGTATCATTCCTACAAAGAGATTGTATCCTATAGAATTCAGAGAAAGCATACACTTAATTTGTCCTCACACAAGTAGAGTATCCACTTTTTTTTCTTTACTACTATTTGTTTTATTAGAGGCAGATAGGTGGCAAAGTGGATAGAGTTCTGGACCAGAAGTCAGGAATACTCAAGTTCAAATTTGGCCTCAGATATTTACTAGCTGTGTGACACTAGACAAGTCAGTTAACTTTTTCCTGCCTTGGTTTCCTGATCTATAAAATGAGGACAAGTATATCTCCTAAGATTTTTGTGAAAATCAAGTGAAATACTGGTAAAGTATTTTGTAATCCTTAAAGCACCATATAAATGTTAACCAGATATTGCTATGTTGGTTGTTGTAAGGCAATAGTGAAATACCTGGCTTCCCAGTTTAGTCCAGGGAATTTCTACATAAGAGACAAGCTGATCAATAAATGTTGAAAGTTAAATGCCTTAGTTTGGCATACTTTAACTCATTCAGATGCTTTACTTGAGACAAGAAGATAAGACAAAGACAAGAAGAGGCAAGCATAAAAAAGACATGTATGTTGCATTAATATTGTCAAGTCAGAGACAAATATAGAATTAGATCTCAGGAGAGATAGGATACATTGTGATTCCACCAAAAGAGAGAAGTTTGGGTCTCCAATAATTTAGTCTTCAGACCCTGGCAGGAAGAAGAAGGGTTGCAGTGAACTAGTAAGACGCACCCTCTTCTTTACCATCAAGTACCCATATTATACTCAGCTCCTCCTTTTCATCCTCCTTCCTCCCCCTCCTTCTTCTCCTTCTTTTCTTCTTTTTCCTTCTTCTAATATTATCATTATTACCATTATTATTAATACTGATTTTTCTGAGAATTAAAAAATATTGGGGCAGCTAGGTGGTGCAGTGGATAAGAGTACAGGCCCTGGAATCAGGAGGATCTTAGTTCAAATCTGGCCTCAGACACGTAATACTCACTAGCTGTGTGACTCTGCACAAGACACTTAACCCCAATTGCCTCACCAAAAAAAAAAAAAATATATATATATGTATATGTATATATATACATATATATATACATATATATATGTATATGTATATATATATATATAATATGTATATGTATATGTACATATATATATATATATATATATCAGAAGGAGGTCTCCAGTGTGTGGGGTAGATCTGTACAGGTAAGAAGGAGTTGTGATCTGTCCATGGAGGAAATATCCACTCCAGTGAAGTGATAGATTACTTACAGAACCAAATCAAAGTGTCTCAGAGACTTACATAGAATAGAAACAGGTGTCAAATGCCCCTGAACCTTATTCATTATAGTCTACTCACAGAAGATACTGTTATATCAGGGTTGCTAATTCTAGAATAACTACTTTCATGAGCAGAAAATGTGATGCTTTACTTACTGAAAATTGCAAGTTTACCTTAACTTCAGAGACACAAATGCCCCATGATTCTATATGAACATTGTGAGTATTGCATTTCTGATAGGCCTTCAACCTCATTGCCATGGCATCTGATGGAATTCCAGGGTAATCTTGAGTTACTGACTATAACTCCCATTGTTGCCAGCTGCCATGGTGGTGAGGAACATTTCCCTAAGACTTCAAAGCATGTCAGTTGCAAGGGAAATGCAGTGTTCCAGGCAAAATGGAGCTTACTGAATTAAGATGTTTTGGGAGCATTAGTTAAACACATTGAAGATTTCTATGAATGTGCAGAAGTTTATTGTTGTAGAAATAACTCACACTTACCAAAATGATATAATGCTCAATGAATTATAGAATGTAAATCAAAGTCCACAAGGACTTATATCTTACCAGGCACACTGAAAATCTTGTGTCCACAGTGATTTTAGGTAGGTTGGGTCAGAGTCAGGATTCAATTCCAAACTTCTTAACTCTCAGGATAGGATAAGAATGAGTTTCAGATTCACTAAAAATTAGTCTGTAACAGAATAAGAAATGGTTCAGGAAAAAATGATTCCAAAAGGACAGACTGGAATCCCCAAAACACAGTGAAAATGTCACACTGACTCAGTTGCAATGATACAGTGATAGATGGGGGCTTCCAGCAAGGTTGCTGAATGAAAGGTTGTGTCAAAAAAAAATCCCCCAAAATAACCTCCATATCGTTACCTTAAAATAGGAAGAAATGTACAAAATAAAATTAAAAGCCTAAGAATAAAAAGTGAGAAAATCCTCACAAGGAAATTTATAGAGGAAAATTAGCAAGGAGTCTGAAAAAATGAACACAAGATAAAAGGCTTTAAATACAGGTATTATACAGATCAAGATATTAGGTGAAGTAAAAGTAAAAAAAAAAGACATCATTCATAAAGACAAACAATAAATAATGAAAGGGAAATTAAGTAATAAATGAATTTCCAAAAGAAGATTAAAGAAAAGAAAAAGAAAACTCTTTGTCTCCATACATTTAGAAGTGAATTTTATCAAACATTCAAATTACAGTTAGTTCCAACAATGCATAAATTATTCACAAAAATAGAAAAAGAAAGCATCCCATGAAACTCCTTCTGTCAGAAAATATCATCCAGATTTCCAAATCAGGAAGAAGTAAAGCAGAGAAAGAAAATCATGGAACATTACCTCTGCTCATGGAACACTACCTTAAAGAACATTAATACAAAAATATTAAAGAAATATTAACAGAGAAACTATAGCAATTTATTAAAATTCATTCACTCTGACTTTTTTGAGATTCTAAGTTCACTTTCCCAATTTGGGTCACCAGAGCTAGACAATTTTTTCCACTCTGGGAGGTTCTGGGAGGTAACACTTAAGGGTTAGAACATATCTTCTTAGCACTGTTGCTCATGCTCTTCCATCAATCAATCAACATTTATTAAGAACTCACTATGTGCCAGGCAATGTGCTAAGTACTGGGGATGCAAATATAATAATGGTCCTATAAGGAATGGTAAATATAAAGATTATAGAGAAATTAGGACTTTCAAAACAGGACACAAAGTGAAGCAAGTAAGGACAAAATATAAACATCTATGGTTATCATGGTAATATAATTAAAGACAAATATATGGACAGATTGGAGGCAGAAACCAGTTACAAGAACCGGTGAGTGAACTTTCTTTTAGCCATCTGAGGACAGTGGATTTAAATCTAGAAAGGACCTTACAGATCAGCTAGTTCAATTTCCTCATACAAATGAGGAAAAGGAATTGAAGAGAGGTTAAATCACTTGCCTGTGCTTACATAGATCAACTAATTTTTGGATGGATTGGAAAATACGTTCTCTGACTGGAATTCCAATTTTTTTCATTCCATCAGGTAGTTTAGATGCAGAAGAAAACACCATGGTAGAGAATCATGGTGTGTATAGGGGATGAGGAAGCAAAGAAACACATGTGTACAGTAATTTTAAATGGAATTTCTCTTTCTAGCTCTTGCTGTTGGGCTTTGTTGGTAATACGTAGAAATGCCAATGATTTATGTGGGTTTATTTTATAGCCTGCAACTTTGCTAAAGTTGTTTATTATTTCAAGTAGTTTTTTACTTGATTCTCTAGGATTCTCTAAGTATATCATCATCTCATCTGCAAAGAATGATAGCTATGTTTCTTCTTTGCCTACTCCAACACCTTCAGTTTCTTTTTCTCCTCTTATTGCTAAAGCTAACATTTCCAGTAGGGTACTGAACAACAGTGGAGATAATGGACATCTTTGTTCACCCCCGATCTTATTGGAAATGCTTCTAGCTTGTCCTCATTACATGTGATGCTTGCTGAAGGTTTTAGGTAGATGCTATTTATTATTTTAAGGAAGATGCCATTTACTTTTATGTTCTCTAGTGTTTTTTTTAATAGGAATGGGTATTGTATTTTGTCAAAAGCTTTTTCCGCATCTATTGAGATGATCATGTGGTTTCTGTTAGTTTTATTGTTGATATGATCAATTATACTGATATTTAGGGGTCTGCCTACTGAAACAAACCCAGGAACTATATGAACACAATTACAAAACACTTTCCACACAAATCAAGTCAGACATAAATAATTAGGAAAATATCAGTTGCTCTTGGGTAGGCTGAGCTAATATAACAAAAATGACAATTCTACCTAAGCTAATTTATTCAGTGCCATACCAATCAAACTACCCAAAAAAAATTCATAGAGTTAGAAAAAATAATAACAAGATTCATTTGGTATAGCAAAAGGTCCAGAATATCAAGGGAACTAATAAAAAAAAATGCAGGGGTAGGTGGCCTAGCCATTCCAGATCTTAAATTGTATTATAAAGCAGCAATCATCATAAGTGCTTGGTATTGGCTAAGAAATAGAGTGGTGCATCAGTGGAATAGGCTAAGTATGCAAGACACAGTAGTCAATGACTATTGTAAACTATTATTTGATAAACCCAAAGACCCCAGCTTCTGGGATATGAACTCACTCTTTGACAAATAATGCTGGGAAAACTGGAAAAGAGTACAACAGAAACTAGGCACAGACCAAAATTTCATACCATATACCAAAATAAAGTCAAAATGGGTTCATGATCTAGATATAAAGGCTGATATTTGTAAGCAAACTGGGAGAGCAAGGAGTAGTTTACCTATCAGATATATGGAGAACAGAAGAATTTATAGAGATAGAGAACATTATGAAATACAAAATGGATGATTTTGATTACATGAAATTGAAAAATTTTTGCACAAACAAAGCCAATGCAACCAAGATTAGAAGGAAAGTAGAAAATTAGGAAAGAATTTTTACAACCAGTCTTTCTGAAAAGGGCATCATCTAAAAAATATATAATTAAGTCAAATTTATAAGAATACAAGTCATCCCCCAATTGATAAATGGTCAAAAGATATGAACAGGCAGTTCTCAGATGAAGAAATTAAAACCATCTATAGTCATATAAAAATACTCTAAATCACTATTATTAGAGAAATGCAAATCAAAACAACTGTAAGGTACCACATCACACTAATCAGATTGGCCAACATGACAAAACAGGAAAATGATAAATGTTGGAGAAGATGTGGGAAAATTGGAACATTAATACATTGTTGGTGGAGTTGTGAAATGATTCAATCATTTTGGAGAGCAATTTGGAACTATGCCAAAGGGCTATAAAAATGTGCATAACCTTTGACTCAGCAATAGCACTTCTAGGGCTATATCCCAAAGAGATCATACAAATGGGAAAGAGACCTACAAAATATTTATACCAACTCTTTTTGTGGTGGCAAAGAATTGGAAATTGAGATGATGCCCATCATTTGGGGAATGGCTGAACAAGTTGTGGTATATGCATGTAATGGAATACTACTGTGCTATAAAAAATGATGAGCAGGAAGACTTCAGAAAAACCTGGAAAGTCTTGTGGGGACTAATGCTAAGTGAAGTGAGCAGAACCAGAAGAATGTTGTACACAGTAACAGCTATGTTGTGCAATGACTAATATTAATAGACTTAATCCTTTTCAGCAACACAAGGATCTAAGACATCTCCAAAGGCCTCATGATGGAAAATGCTATCTACATCCAATCAAAGAACTATGGAGTTTGAATGCAGATCAAAGCATACTCTTTGCTATTTTTTTCCTTCTGTTGTGTTTTGTTTCCTCTTTCTGGTGGTTCCTCCTATTGGTTCTAATTCTTACATCACTAATGTGAAATTTGTTTATTAGGAATGTATATGTATAGCCTATATCAGATTGCATGCTATCTTGGGGAGGGAAGTGAGAAGGGATGGGGAGAAAAATTTGAAACTCAAAAGCTTATGGAAGTGATTGTTGATAAATCAAAATAAATTAATTAAAAAAGAAAAAAAGGAAGGCATGATTCCTATTTTAATGTACACTGCTATCCATTAAGAAAGGATCTTGGAGTTCAAACTTAAGTAACAAACATAGCCTTTCTTTAGAAAAGCATAACACAAATACAAATATCTCTCAATTACAATAAAAGTAAAATGTTTCAGGAGTAACAAGAGAGTATTTGACACCTTTTCTCTCAGGTAATGCATTTAAAGTCTGCAATCAACCTCCTTTAGAGTAACATAAACCACGGAAATGTAAAACTGGTCCTCTGAATGACCACAAAAAATTCTTTATAACTATAAAGATAAACCAGAAGTAAAGCTTAGAAGTACGTGAGATATCTAAACTCAGCTCAGAGGGAACCAACTGAAGATCCTTCCCGCCACAAAAAGAAATAGTATCCATATTTTTGGGTAGAAACAGTTACATTGAAACTATTTTCTTTCATAAAAAAATAGATGTTTATTATTCTTTGTTTCTTTATCCTTCCTCCTCTCTCCCAAAGATTTATCCTTTTTTTTTTAACAAATATTTTTAAAAGAAAGGAAAAGAGGAAGAAGAAAAAAAAATCAGCAAATCTAAACAACAAAAAAACCCCCCAAAGCCTGACATTTCAGGCACCGTTCCACATTTATGGAGCCTGATTTCTACAAAGTGATGGGCAAGCTAGGCTGCATAGCAGACTGAATTCTGCACTTGGAGTCAAGGAGAGCTGAGTTCAAATCCAGACACAGTCATTTACTTAACTATGTGGCACCTGGGCAAGTTGCTTAGCCTTTTTGTGTATTAGTTTCCCATCTGTAAAATGGGGAAAAAAATAATAACACCTATCTCACAAGGTCATTGATCATTGTGAGGATCAAATGGATTTCATCGTATTGATGTACTACAATTTATTTAGCCATTTCCCAATCAAAGCAGACTGGCTTTTCCCCCCCAATTGTTTGCTATCACAAAAAATTCAGCTATAAAAAATTTGGTATATGTAGGGATTTTCTTCTTATTAATTATCTACTTGAGATGTCAATCAGTAGAATCATGTGGTCAAAAATTGATTACATTTTAGTTTCTTTGCATAATTCTAAATTGCTTTAAGAGTATTTGTATCAATTCACAGTTCCACCAATCATACATTAGTTTGCCTGAGACTGCTTTTCCTCTGAAATTATAAAAGCAGTATCTGATCGAGCCCTGATAGATAAGTAGCTTGGCAGACAGATAGACAGACGAATAGATAGACAGACAGACAGATAGATAGATAGATAGATAGATAGATAGATAGATAGATAGAAAGATAGATAGATAGATAGATAGATAGATAGATAGATAGATAGATAGATAGATAGAAATAGATAGATAGATAGATAGATAGATAGATAGATAGATAGATAGAAAGATAGATAGATAGATAGATAGATAGATAGATAGATAGATAGATAGATAGACAGACAGATAGATAGATAGAAAGATAGATAGATAGATAGATAGATAGATAGATAGATAGATAGATAGAAAGACAGATAGATAGATAGATAGACAGACAGACAGACAGACAGACAGACAGACAGACAGACAGACAGATAGATAGATAGATAGATAGATAGATAGATAGATAGATAGATATAAAGATAGATAGATAGATAGATAGATAGATAGATAGATAGATAGATAGATAGATAGATGGGTAGATGAAGCAAGCATTTATTAACTGCTGACTACATTCCTGGATTCTGAACCTGGTTTACTATATTTCACACACTGAACTAAGTACTAGATTTCACTAGTTTCAGTCATATCTGATTCTTTATGACCCCATTTGGGATTTACTTGGCAGAGATACTAGAGTGTTTTGCCATTTCTTTCTCCAGCCCATTTTACAAATGAGGAAACTGACCCAAACAGGGTTAAATAACTTGCTCAGGGTCACACAGCTAGGAAGTGTCTGAAGCCAGATTTGAACTAACGAAGATGAATATTTTAGCACTCTATCCACTGTACCACCTAAGTGCTTATGATACATATAAAAGCAGTACCTTGGCCTTGCAAAGCTTAAATTCTAGTGGTGGTAGACAATACATAAAGTAGTCCTACAAGTGTGGGAAAATGTCCACTTTCTGAGTTATCCACAAGAGATTCTTGGTAGGTAATCACTGAATTTGGTGTCCACAGGATACCTAACTAGTCAAACTAGATCATTTTGGAAGGTTAGATTGTTTTCTCTTGCCTGTACTATTCAATTTCACTTAAAATTTTCACATTATTAGTTATCTTTGCTTGGTGACCTGCCTTCTTTTTCCCTTACTCCCCCAAATTAAGCCAAACACTTCACTTTAAACCTCTTTAAGGACGTGATACCCATTTTATTGGTGAAAGCACACTTTTATTAATAGGTTTAAACTAACTTCTTCCTTGAACTTTGTTACCCTCCAGATGCCAAAAAACAAAGCCAAACTCTCAGAGGCACCTCTGCTGGCTGTGAATCTCATCATACCTGTCCCAAAGAAAAAGGTTTTGAAAATGCAAGGAGGAATTTGATGCCACCATACAAATGGGATACGATTATGGTTTCCACTGAAGTTTACCAGCATATCATGCTCAGTTAGATTTATAATCATGAACATGACTGAGTATTTGATTTGTATTCTAATTATCAGTGAACTGATATGACATTGAAGCTTACATTTCTCCTTTTCCAGGAAGAAGAGAAAAGAAATGTTAAGATTCATCCATAACAAATGAAACACATGAACATTTATCTTTGCAAATGGCTGATCAGTTTTGTCCAAATTAATATTATTCTCAACATGGATTAAAATATAAGAGGGAATTTCCAAAATCCTACTAAGAAGAAAGCATTGGTGGGGGAAGAAGACCATTATTCAGACTTCAAGATTAAAACTTTCTTCGCACATACATGTGTCATTCCCTAGGCCTTGATCATCACCTCTCAAAAGGCTATAGGTCAAATTCCATTCTAACAAATTTTCTGTTTTTTGGGGGGTTTTTTTGTAGCCTATAAATTTCATATGAGAGAATATTGTTTGAAATCAAGGATTTGGGGGCAGCTAGGTGGCACAGTGGATAGAGCACCAGATCTTGAATCAGGAGGACCTGAGTTCAAATCCTTCCTCAGTCATTTGATACTTCCTAGCTGTGTGACCCTAGGCAAGTCACCTAACCTCAACTGCTTCACAAATAAATAAATCAAAGATTTTGTTTCACTAGAGATTTTGGCAATATTTTAATTTGCTAGGCAGATATAGTCTCCCTAATAGCTCAAATTGCTTCTGTTCAGAAATTTCTGTGCAGAAATGGTGTTTGGTAAAACAACTCTATAGGGAATAGTTGTTCGCATTGTTAGGGGAAATGTATCTGGAGTCAAAAGCTGAATGAATTTGTGGCAAGAGTTGATCAATTTATACTACAATCAAAACTATTATAATTGCTTATATTATTATATATTATGTTATACTATAATATATTATAGCTATGTTATTTATATTATGATTATAAGTACTTATATTAATAATATACAGTGCTATATCAAATCCTATCATAAAATTACATTATAAAATATCAATGATAATTTTTTTCAAAGCTTTAATGAGTGCACAGTTATATAGGATATACTTGGGAAAAGATATGAATTACGTGATGTGAATTGTGATACAACCAAGAAGCACAGAAGGAAATTGTATTTACATGCTTTTTTGACATAGAAGCTTTGAAGTCCCAGTGCCTAAACCTAGATAATAAAAGGGTCTTTACTTTCCTTTACTTCCCTTTAAAGAAGCCCCAACACAAAGCATGGTGCTTTGGAAAGAACATGAGATTTGGATTCAGAAGGATGCTGTCTACTAGTAATTACCTGTGTGATGTTGTACCAGTTTTATTACCTCTCTATACTCGATCCTATAAGGCAGAGTTATCTGGTCCCATGCAATCTCCCTTTTAGGGAGCCCCTCTTGCCTTATGGGACAGTCCCTCCTCAGTCACCTCATTCTCTAGGCAGTTGTCATCTGGATAATCAATTCAACAAATTCAAAATTTCTTCTCTTCTTTCTCCTTCTTTCTCCTCCTTCCTGCCATGTCCACCTTCTCTTCTTCATCCTCCTTTACCTATTTCTTCTCATCCTACTCTCCATTCAAAAATCTTCAATTCCCTTATCTCAGCCTGGTAAATTCTACCTCCTTAGAAATTCACAAAGCTATCTGATTTGATTAAAATAAATCACCATTAAAAGTTAATTACTTATGGGCTTGGCTTTCCCAGGGAATAATTGCATTTTTAGAAAGATGATTTTTTTTTGAGCAAGTGACTTATCCATTGTCTATTCTAAGCTTCCCTCTTCTCACCACCTCTTTATCATTCTCTATTTCCCTCTCTTTCCCCACATTCCCACCCAATAGAGGAACAAGAATTAAGAACTTGGCACTCTACCTCAATAGTTTATCACTTGCTGCCTTGTATAGCAGTTTTCTGTTCACTTCTTAACTCTGAAACTAGTTTGTTAGGGCTTAATCTATAGACTTATGAAACAAAATCAAATTTATAGAAGAATTGCTCATTTATATGCTCTCTGCCCCTTCCTTTTCAAAGATGAACAACCATTTTCATTCAAAATTCTCAGACAGCCTATAATGCATCAGGGAGGTATTTACTTTTATCAGACTCTAATCTTAATCTCTTATTCTGTGTTTAATTTATAAAAGTTAATTATTACACCCTCTTGAGACCATTAGTTCTTTTCTAGGCATTTTCCAGTGTTATTTGTATGCTCAGCTAATTATTTTCCTGGACTTATAAGGAAACAAATGAGTTTTAATCACATTTTATGTATAAATGACATCAATATATTATAGTTCCTATTTAACATTTATTAAATATACAGAGTATTTAAGAGCTTTAAAATCATATAATGGATACAAAGTACCTGTTATTTCTTTGATTCAATTTGACATTTATTAAGCACCTACAATTTACCAAGTAGTAAAGTAGATATTAAGGGAGATACCAAAATAATTAAAGCTGTAAGGCTATACAATACATTAAAGAGAAAATAGGTAGTCAAAAATAACTATGCTCAAAAGTAGAGTATGAGAAGCACATAAGAGAAGAAGAAAAGTAATGCTTTCGAAGAAAATAATTGAATTTTAAAATAAATATGAAATAATTTTTATCAATATAGTTATAATTCCAAATAGGTTTTTAAAGCTTTTTGGATGTCCATGGAGAAAATTATTTCCTTGCACAATTAATATAAATGTTTCTAGTTATATGTTCATTTTTCTGTAGAAATATAGGGCAGCTTCTATATCAGAAGCTTAATTACTGCCTACTGCAAAAATTCCAAAGGGGGTAGTTGACCTCCTTTTCCTGGTGTTCTTGGTAATTCATGATTTGGCCTCACCCTGCACTTCCAGCTTTAACTATCAACATTCCCCACTTCAAATACTTAATAGCATGGGATAAAGGGTAAGTCTTATAAACTCATGCCTTTTTCCTCATCTATGTAATGGAATTAATAACACCTGTAACACCTACTTCAAAGGGTTCTATTGTGGCTCAAATAAAACCAAAGTAATGTGATTTAGGAGTTCAGGGGTGCTGGGACCCCAAAATCACAGATCCTGCCCAAAACATTTCAACCCAAGCCTTCTTTCAGCCAAAGACAAGATTTATTAGACCATCCATCATATTGGGCAGACTCTTAAGAAGTCTGACCATGAGTAAGCAGTGGATAGATCATAAGAATCTAAGCAGTGGCTATATTATAAGAATCCCAGCAGTGGCTAGATTTTGAGAATCTAAGCATCTTAATCGAAACAAGATGGACCTTATATACAGAAAGACCGTGGGAGGGATCTAGGAATGGCCAAGTAGTCTATGAGGTAATAGAATTCCAGGGACCTGGACCACATGGCCAAGGGAGAAAGGAGAAGCAGCCTGGGGCCATAGAGAGGTAAGACAATAAAGGAGAGATTGGGTGTAGCCACAATGAAAGGCCAGTTGATGGGATTACAGCCTCAGGCAAAGCCAGAGATTTGGCCATGTGGGAAAGTCCAGGGTTTTTCCTTTCTGGGGCCCAGATCCCAACCCTATCAAAAGGTTCTTAGATTTCAAGCTTGAGATTAGTTAAAGAGGGAGAAAACCCCATATATTTTGATGAGCACACAAGATAGAAAGAAAACATTTCATAGAAAAAAAATGAGGTAGGAACCAATTGCCTAAAATTACATAGGGCAAGTTGATATACAAGAGACATTGGGTGTTCTCAAGAACAATATTAAAAAGCCACAAACACACATTGTTAGAATTAGGAAGAAAAGAGATCTGCTGAAAGTGAATGCACAGAGAACTCATTACCAATTCAAAGTTTTATAAAGACATGCAAAATCAACCAATCAATAATTATTTATTAAGCATCCATCATTCTTCAATCACTGTGTAGATGATAAAAGCAAGATCAAGCAAGAAGAGATGACTTCAAAAGAATAGCAAGGTCATGTAGGAAGAGCATCATAAAATTCCAGATTTGGACTGGATCTCAGAGATCACCAACCTCCTACAAAAGCCAGATTTCTGTCCATGATATCCACAACAACCAGCCATTTTATTTTCCTGACTACTTCCTTCCTTTCTTTCTTTCTTTCTTTCTTTCTTTCTTTCTTTCTTTCTTTCGCCAAAGATAAGGCTTATTAGAACATCTGTCATATTGGGCAGACTCTTTTTTTAAAAAATGTTATTTATTTTTAGTTTTCAACATTTACTTCCACAAGATTTTGAGTTCCAAATTTTCACCCCATCTCACCCCTCCCCCACCCCAAGATGGCATGCATTCTGAATATCCCTTCCTTTAGTCTGCCCTCCCTTCTATCTGTCCCCCCCTTCTCTTATCTCCTTCCCCTTCTGCTTTCCTGTAAGGCAAGATAGATTTCTGTACCCCTTTTCTTGTATTTCCTATTTCCCAGTTACATGTGAAAACATTTTTTTTAATTTGTGTTTTTAAAACTTTGAGTTCTAAATTTTCTCCCCACCTCCCCACCCACCTCATTGCAAAGGAAAGCAACTCAATATAGGTTATACATGTGCAGTCATGCAATACACTTCCATAGTAGTCATGCTGTGAAAAACTAACTCTATTTCCCTTAATCCTATCCTGCCCTCCCCCCCATTTATTCTATTCTTTCTTTTGACCCTGTCCTTCCTCAGAAGTGTTTGCTTCTGATTACCCCTTTCCAATCTGCCCTCCTCTCATCATTGGCCTGCTCTCTTGTGCCCTTCTCCCCTTATTTTCTGGTAGGGTAAGACAGCTTTCCATACCCAATTGAGTGTGTATGTTATTACCTCCTTAAGCCAAATCCTATGAGAATAAGATTCTCTCATTCCCTCTCACCTTCTCCTGTTTTCCCTCCACTGTAAGAGCCTTTTCTTTTCTGTTTTTTCTTGTGAGATAACTTACCCCATTCTACCTCCTCCTTTCTCTTCTCCAGTATAATCCTCTCTCACCCTTATTTTATTCTCCAGATATGACCCCTTCATCTTCAACTCACCTTGTGCCCTCTCTCTCTCTCTCTCTCTCTCTCTCTCTCTCTCTATCTATCATATATTTTTTTCCCTCCAAATACCCTGATACTGACAAAGGTCTCATGAGTTATAAATATCATCTTTCCATGCAGGAATGTAAACAGTTCAACATTAATAAGTCTCTTATGATTTCTCTTTCCTCTTTACCTCTTCATGTTCACTTGAGTCTGTATTTGAAAGTCATATTTTCTATTCAGCTGTGGTCTTTTCATCAAGAATGCTAGAAAGTCCTCTATTTCACTGAATAACCATTTTTCCTCCTGAAGGATTATACTCGTTTTGCTGGGTAGGTGATTCTTGGTTGTAATCCTATCTCTTTTGCCCTCCAGAATATTATATTCCATGCCCTCTGGTCCCTTAATGTAGAAGCTGCTAGATCTTGTGTTATCCTGATTGTGTTTCCACAATACTTGAATTGTTTCTTTTAGGCTGCTTGTAATATTTTCTTCTTGACCTGGGAACTCTGGAATTTGGCTACAATATTCCTAGGAGTTTTCCTTTGGGGATCTCTTTCAGGGGGAGATTGGTGGATTCTTTCAATTTCTATTTTGCCCTCTGGTTCTAAAATATCAGGGCAGTTTTCCTTGATAATTTCTTGAAAGATGATGTCTAGGCTCTTTTTTTGATCATGGCTTTCAGATAGTCCAATAATTTTTAAATTATCTCTCCTGGATCTATTTTCCAGGTCAGTTGTTTTTCCAATGAGATATTTCACTTATTTTCTAATTTTTCATTCTTTTGGATTTGTTTTACAGTGTCTTAATTTCTCATAAAGTCACTAGCTTCCAATTGCTCATTCTAATTTTTAAGGAAGTATTTTCTTCAGTGACATTTTGGACTTCCTTTTCCATTTGGCCAGATTTTCTTTTTAGGCCATTCTTCTCCTCATTGGCTTTTTGGACCTCTTTTGCCATCTGGGTTAGGCTATTTCTTAAGGTGTTATTTTCTTCAATATCTTTTTTAGGTCTCCTTTAACATCACTCTCAGTTTTTCCTCTATTTCTCTTACTTGCTTCTCAAAATCATTTTTGAGCTCTTCCATGGCCTGGGACCAATTCATATTTTTCTTGGAGGCTTTGGATGTAGGAGCTTTGATTTTGTTGTCTTCTTCTGGTTGTATATTTTGATCTTCTTTGTCACCAAAGTAAGATAGTATAGTCTGACTCTTTTTGCGCTGCTTACTCATGATCCCGACCAATTACTTGAGTTATAAACTCTTTGTAGGAGTCTGTTTCCAGTGTGGAGAATGTACTGCCCCAAGCTTCAGGGGCTTTGTGCAGCTGTTTTCAGAGACACTTCTAGAGACCTGTAAATCTTCAGTTATTCCAAGGTGTTTCAAAAGTGAGGTGTTTACTCCTTTCCTGGCCTGTGCTTTGCTCTATATTTGACCACAAGCACTCTTTTCTGCCTTGGAACTGTGAGGAAGATTTCTTCTCCACAACCACTACAAGCTGCACCAGTCCAGTGCTCCTCCCCCAGGACTGTGACCTAAATCCAAGCATAGGTACAGCAAGAGAATCCTGCACCAGCAGAGAGATCCCTGAAATACCCCTCTGATCAGCCACTGGATTCCCCCTCAGTCTGTGGGCCAGAAGCTCAGTAGGTAGCCATCATCCTGGGCCACAGTGGGGAAATGGAGCTGAGACCACCTCAATTCTCTCTCAGCATCACAGAAATAGACTTTTCCCACTGACCTTCTATGTTGTCTTTGGCCTTCATGGGCTGAGAAGTGTGGAAACCACCACAGCTGCCCTCGAGTCAGTTCTCTGAGGCTCCAGGTTCCTTGTGGCCTGTGTGCCCATGGAAGGCTGTGCTCCTCTACCAGCCCAGTGTGATGTACCTTTCTGATGAACCATCCAGATTGTCTTGGGCTGGAAATTTGTTTCACTTTGTCTTTTTGTGGGTTCTGCTGCTTTAGAATTTGTTTAGAACTATTTTTTTTTGTAGCTATTTGGAGGGGTTCAGGGAAGGGCTCAAGCAGGTCACTGCTTTCACTCAACCATCTCCACTCCTCCCCCCTCTGGGCACACTCTTTAAGGAGTCTTAACATTAGTGAGCTATTGGGTAGATTTTAAGAATCTAAAAACCTTAATAGGACAAGATGGACCTTATATACAGAAAGACTGTGGGAGGGCTCTGGGAGTAGCCAAGTAGCTTGGGGTGACTGGGGGAGGGGTCTAAGGAAGATCTGAATGGGAGTGGCCAGTAAACTAGGGGAATAGAACTCCTGGGACCTGGACAATGGAGCCTAGCTAGGATTAAGCATGGGAAATAGCCTGAGGCCATAGGGAGGCCTAGTCTAGGTTAAGGGTAACAAAGAATTGGGAGATTGGGTGTAGCCACAATGAAAGGATAATTGATGGGATTATAGCCTCAGGCTAATGCCAGAGATTTGACCCTGTGGGAAAGTCCAGGGCTTTTCCTTTTTGGGGTCTAGCTCCCATCCTCATCATCCCCCACTCAAACAAATGGAAACCAAATTCTTTCGGGGTAAAGGGCAAAAGTCTTGGCTTTTGAAACTACTTCCTTCTGGCAGGGGGCTTAGAGCTGTCCCTGCCTTGAGGGGGTCCCAAAGAGGAGGTTGACTGGAATTGAAGAGGTCTAGAGGTTTTTGTGTGGTGCTGCTGGGATTGCAATGCCAGGCCCTTCCTGAAAGAATTCAACTCAGATCTTCTTCCAGACAGAGGAAAAGTTTATTAGTGTTAAAACACATAGGCCAGGTGATGCCAGTAAGGATGAGTGGACATGAGATTCTCAGTTTTTGAATGGGGGCCAGGGTGGAGCTTATATACAATAAAATCACTTTGGGTGGCCAGAGAAGGGGGCTGGGAAAAGGGTCTAGGTAAGAATTCTGATCGGAAGGTCGGAGAGATTGAATAGACAATGAGAATAGATAATGAAGGGAACTGGAAGGCATCTGAGTAATGTCAAAAGGTGGGGCTAGGGCTTTCAAAGGGAGATAAGGAGCTGAGGTATGTAGACAAATGGGAGTCAGATTCTCTTTGGGGCAAAGGGCAAAGATCTCTGCTTGAGCTCACCCCATCAGAACTGACCACAAGCTGCATCCAGGGAAGATGGGGGCATATCAGCTGGTACCTGCTGTTTGCTATCAACTGTAGGTGAATGGCCTGTAGTCTGGAAGACACAAATCTGACAGAAAAAGACTGTAGGGCCCAGATGTGATGGGATAAAACATCCTTAGCTCTGTTTGGATTCAGATAATTCAGTTTTCCAACAATGCAGTATCAAAACCCCTTATGGGGAGACTCAGGAATAGCCAGGTGGGTAACATTCCTTTTCAAAGGAATATAATGGGGAAACTGAGCCAGGAGGATCCCAGCTTAGACCGAGGCTACAATTGTCCTCTCAGCATTTCCTGATGTTGATTTCCCACCAGCATCACATTCTCTCTGAGTAGATTGTGGCATTTGTCTCAGATGGTGGATTGTTGATTATCGATGGATTATGATCCATCAAGCAGCTCAAAATAAAATCCTATGAACTTTTACGTCAAACAGCAAGTTTCACTAATCACAGGTTAGGAAAAGCTTTCCCAGGATTTACATCTCAGACTTAAATTTGTTCCGGTGTAAAAAGCCAATCATTAGAGATTTCTATACACTTGCAAATTCTCAGCAAGCCATAACCCAAACAAGCTTTTTGGCTAGTTTACACATTAAAACAATAACCAACAATGGCCAAATTATTTTACTGGTAACCAAATTAGGAAAAGTTGCTTGACATAAGTGATACAAAAAGTTTGCCAATTTGAAACTTGAAACAAACTCATTACCAATCAGGTGACTTCAGTTTTGTTAAATGCATTTCCAAATTACTTTACATAGAGAATCAACATCTCATCATTAACAGTTAAAACTATAACTTTAAGAAGAGCATGCTTACCCAAGGTCATAGGCTAGCTTCATTATCTTAAGCAGGATGTGCTGAATCTGGGTGATGCTTCCAGGCAAAGGTTGCCCTAGGGCCCAAGGCCATTGGTGGGGGGGAGGGGCAGCAGTTACAGTATGAGCCCTCCCTTCCCCGCCTTCCTTCACAGGTGGGGGACGGTAACATCAAAAGTGAGGGGTAAAGGGTAAAACTCTCTTCTCCTATGAGAGGGGTTAACAGATACCCTCTTGACTCAAGGGAAGGGAGTGACCAAGGTTGTAAGAAAACTACTTAATGATTAATCACAGAACTTTCAGAATCTGCCAAGATATTTTTAGCTGTTCTAACTTTTCCTTGTAACCTCCATGAAAGGGTGTAGAGAGAAGTGATTAAGTAAGCCTCAGGGAACCAAAAAGTAACTGCATTTTTTTTCCAATTCCCTAGCACCAAGAGAATTGACAGGATTGGGAATACACTTCCAGATAGGGTGTCCATCCTTGTCCTCTATGCTGCAGAAGGTATACCCAGGTCTATGGCCTTAAACTGACCCAGTGGATCACCGAGAGCCTGAGAGCATCAGGCTGAGTTCGAGATAGACTTAAAACTGTCTGCCTGTAAAGCACATCCAACCTTTATTCTTGGAGCAGAGCAAGAAAGGAGGTGGGGGGAGGCTTATGTACCTTCCAGTCTTGGCTGCAAAAGAACTTGGGGTTAGGCAGTTTCTCCCTACAGGCCACCAAAATGTTGAGGCTTAGGGTTTTAGGGGTACTGGAGTCCCCAAAATCACAACATGTGGGTCCTATCCAAGAGAATTTGACCCAAGCCTTTTTTCAGCCAAAGACAAGGTTTATTAGAACATCTGTCATATTGGGCAGACTCTTAAGGAGTCTGAACATTAGTGAGCTACTGGCTAGATTTTAAGAATCTGAGCCCTGGCTAGATTCTTAAAGACACAGCATATGTCTGAGGGAATTTCCCTTCCCCCTCCCTGCCAGGCTCAATATTGTGATGTCTTGTGCCCTGAGTAATATCTAATGCTTTCTATAGCTAGATTAACTTATGCCTGTAACTTAAGCCCCGATTGTGCTTTACATATACCTGATAGAAAAGAATAAAAGCTTTCTGCTGATTAAAAAAACAAAAAAACCCCCAAAACCCCTTTAATTCCCCTATATTGATACAAGAGAAAGCAAATAGATTACAAACTCCTGGAGGGCAGAGATAGTGTTTGTTTTATCTTTGTAACCCCAGCATCTAACTGTGTGTGTCATATATGACAGGTGCTTAGTTGATGACCATTGAATTGAGTCAAATTGAATTAGAAATATTTTCATTTATACATATTTAGTAAACTTGGAATTGAAAACAGCACCATCAAATTTTGGGGCATGGCTTGGAAAATAAAAATGTTCACAAAGCTATCCAGCAGTATAAGGCAAAAATTACCCTCTATATCTATTTTCATTTATTCATTAATGATTTATTTCAATGTTGTATTAGAAAGTAGAATTCAAAAATGATGAAAATGACCTGGAGATCTTTCTATTTTTTTTCTTTTTAATTTCTAATGAATGCTTCCCTCTACTTCTTCCCTTGACACTTAATTTGTAAGGATGATTATATTATAATTATTAATACACTAGGTAGGATGGTGTTCTGTATATGTGTCTTGCTTTCTTACTTCCTCTCTCCACAACCTTCATCAAGCTTCCAAAGTTCAAAACTCGAGCTGGCTGCCTGCCAGGTCCATGATGAAATTAACAATGATTTTCTGCCTTTTCAAAAATAAATAATTGAAGCAGTTAAGTTGAAACAAAAATTATTTAAACAGCAAGAAATGTTAACACACTTCTAATTACATGCAAACTAACATGCTTTAAATAAGGAAGATGAAGGAAACAGCCTTCTTGGTTGTAACTTTCCTAACCTTGAGAGGTACTATTCATGATCAGGTTTTGCTGTCCCAAATCTACCTAGGGCAGGAATAGAAAAAGAAAATAATAGAAATTTCTATATACTTTGGACTGCAAAATCCTATGGTAAGAGTGCTTCTACTACCACTTACCAACTGTGTGATATTGGGCAAATCATTTTACTTTTCTGGATCTAATTTTCTCTAGCTGTAAAATAAGGGGTTTGAATTAGATGGTTCCTGAGGTCTCTTCCAGTTCTGTTGCTCTGCTTTTATGAAGATGAAATAACTAGAATCCTAAGAAACACCCAGCAAAGCAGATGTGGAGAGGTTCATTATAATTAGATAGATAGATAGATAGATAGATAGATAGATAGATAGATAGATAGATAGTTTAGGTAAGATAGATATCAAATCATGTATTATTATATATGACTATATACCATATTAAGATAGATGTTACTTTAAGATTTGAAAAGTACTTTACAAATAGTATCTCATTTTATCCTCAGAATAACTCCTGAGGTTCATATAATCAACATTTCCATTTTACAGGTAAGGAAATTGAGGCAAACAGAGGTTAAATGATTTGCCCAGGGTCATACAGCTAGGAAGTGTTTGAGGCAGAATATGAACTCAGGTCTTCTTGACTTCAAGTCTAGTGTTCTTTCCATTGCCTAACCTAGTTCTCTCTAATGCACTAATCTAATGATGATAGTTGAGATGGTAGGCAGGGAAAAGAGTGGGAACTGCAGGCACAGAAAGGCTATAACAGAGTAGGCCACAAGGAAGGGAAACAGGTTTAGTTCAATTTGGCAGCCATTTATTAAGCACTACCTACTATACACAAAGTATGATGTGTAGGCTTTCTATAACAGGGCAGCTGTAATCACTTTTCTCTGTGCTTCTCTCTATGATGCCAATTACAGGGCAGGCTATGAAAGACCTGACCCAGTGGGACTCCAAATGGCTGATCTTTGGTGATTGATGATCCCTTCCTGCTGCCATGCCAAAGAGGTTACTTTGCAGTTTGACAGCTATTTATACAATAGAGTCCTAAGTTTTTAGTTCTGTGGCCCTGTGGGTCCATCTTTCCCTGGTTTTCCTTTGAGGGAACTTTTTCTGGCATTCTGGGGATCCACAAATCCAGGCCTCCCATAACATTGTTCTCTAGAAAATAATGGTTTGGGATTTTCTTGCTCCCTAAAAAAGTAGAACTCCTATTGAAAAGTCTTCTGTCCTTTGTGTATCATCTAACGAAGGGGAAGGGGAAGAGCACTGCTTCCCCCAATCCCCAGATTGAGCTATCCATGGTTCCTTTTGGCAAAGTCAATAAGGAATTCTGTGGCTGAGTCCACTAGTAAACTAGTCAGTGACTGGTAATGTTTTGTGGTTTTACTGATTTCCTTGTTAGTGTTTTATTTACTGGTGAAGAGAAATCTGAGGAAGGGTTAAATTTTAGTATGGAAGAGAGAAGACATGACAGATAAGACATATGTCTTAAAACAATAACAGCTGACATCTATAGTGAATTTTTAGGTTTAGATATCATTTTATGTATTGAACAACTTTGGTAGGGCTTCGGCTGGCCACAAAGGTCTGGGATGTTTCATTTCTCCTAAGCTTGGAAAGAACATATAGCAATGTGAGATCAAGACTGAGGATATTTTGAGGAGCAAAGAAGAGGGAGATTTCAAGGAACACAGACACAAGGAATAACAATATAACCTTACTGTTCAGGTAACAATAACATCCATGGTTTCCCTTTTCAAACACAAGCCTCCACGAGACCCTGAGAAGTGACATCTAACTGGAGAAGTGGAGAGGTATGTGACTATTTTTTCACCCTGGGTACACTCATTTTTGTAGTTGGGCTATGACAAAGATGGACATGAGTAAGTGGCAGTGCTTGGTGGGCCTTACCTCCACCCCTTTCCTTGCTTCATCTAAGTTTCTATTTGTGTCCATTTTCAAAAATGTGTTCTGTTAAAGACTTAACTTGGCATATCTAATCTTACTTCTCATAAAACATCTACATTGATCACATCTTTAGGTTTCCTGGGGTCCCTTTGTTTATGGCATGAGGGTATGGGGCAGCTCTAAGAGCCACACAAGAAAAAGTGACCTTTCTTAGTTCAAGTTTGGAATCCTAACCCCTCTGTTCATTTTTAGAGAGTTGCTTTTTTTTTTTTTGCTTTCTCACTGGGGGTATTATCACAGACCACTTTATAAATATAATTCTGAAGATAAAATTACCATGAATCTGAGCCATTTTTAAATGTGTCTTGTCAGACATGAGCTTAACATACTAACCTAGGGTTATACATGCATTATTTATTTTGATCTCTACAAGAACCTTCTATTATAGATAGTATGGATATTATCATTGTACTTTATAGATGAGGAAACTAAAGTTTGAAGGCTGAACTGATTTGGTTATGGTCAGGTAGTTTAAGTGTATGAGATAGGATTAGAACACTGGTCTTACTGAATTCTGCTTCAAAATTCAATGCATTGTACCATGTTAGCATATGGAGGCTGAAGTGTACTTATTCTGTGTTTTAATAGAGGATTGATGAATGAGAGTGATAAGGAAGTAGATTTTGAGTCAATATAAGGAAGGACTTTCAAATCATTAGAGTTACTTAATGATGAAATGGGATGCCTTGAAAATTAGTGAGATACCAATCACTGGATATGTTTAAAAATAAAATTTAGATGGAGAGAGAGATTGTGGAAGAGATTCCTAACTTTGGATGAATGATATGGTGAGGCAGAAAGAATACTGAAGTGAAGAGAATCCCAAGAGCTAACTTGGGAAGCTAGGTGGTACAATGGATTATCCTGGGCCTGGAGTTAGGAATACCTGAGTTCAAATCCAGCCTTAGTCACTTTCTACCTGTGTGACCATGGCAAGTCATTTAGCTTCTGTTTGTATCAGTATACTCTGTTGTAAAATAGGGTTAATAACTATACCTATGTCACAGGTTTATTGTGAGGATCAAATGAGATAATATTTGCAAAGTGTTTAACACAGTGTATGGTACAAATATCAATGTTTATTCCCTTCCCCTCTCAAGGTAATAAAAGTAGCAAAGTAAGAGAGGACTTTTTAATTATTCTTTTTAGATATATGATCCCTTAAGAGTCTGTGATTTCCAGCCACAAAAAAAGTCAAGAACTTGCTTAATGTTATTTAAATTAATCTATTTTTTTCTTTGACCAGATATTAAATCTAATGAACAAAGGTAAGATATACGATTCTAAAATCCTAAAGGTGATTATATTCTTCTACATATATACTTCTACATAAACATAATAATCTATAAAGTACATATATAAAGATATATGTGTATATATACATATATACATATATATATACACATACATACATACATATATATATATTTACATAGAGTTGAAGAAAATACCAAGTCTGCTTTCTAAACAAATCTACTATGCACAGGTATTATAGTAAATAGAATGTAGGACACAGAGCCAAGAAGACTGGAGTTCTGACCCTGCCTCAGTCATTTTCTAGCTAGGTGACCCAGAGTAATTCACTCAACCTCAGGTTTAGCCTCAGTTTCTTCTTTTCTAAAATCAGGCTAAGAATAGCAGCTACCTCACAAAGCTGTGGTGAAGATCAATTATATACATAAAGCATTTTGTATACCTTAAAGTACTTTTAATGCCTTAGTGAACCCCTAAGTGTGACTCCCAGCATCAAAATCACTTTAGGACTTGGCAAGGTCATCTAATCTACCCCTTTCTCATTAACTGTGCTGAACATCTCCCTGTTTGATTGATGTATTGCATGTGCAGCTTCATTTTTCTTTTCTCAACTCTCCAGGCAATAGTGTCCATGAATTCTCTTGATCCTCCAATATGCTTTTCCATAATTTTTGTCGGAAGTTCTTTCTTATTTCCTAACTGAAACCCCTTCAGTGCCTGTTAAATCTTTCAGATTGAGACTTTTACCTTTGCTGAAATTAAGACCTTTTATGTGCCATACCCCAACCCCCAACAATGGCATAGGACTAATTTTTTTTTTTGTATGAAACTAAGGCAACTCACACAGAGTCAGTGAGGAAAGAAATGCTCTTTCCTAATTTAGCCTTTCTTCAGCAACTTTTTTTTTTCATTTCTCAGTGTTAAACAATCAATCTGTAATTGTTTTCTTTGTAAATTACCTCATATTGTTGATGTGAGAATAGGCAATAAAAAGTGATGTTAACAATAAATGTAGTGCACACATGCATGGAAATGGTGGGTCCCATTAGACTTAAGAGGTTATCAAAATAACATTAAGGAAAGTGCTACTTTACCTGTGAACATTTATGACAAGTGACCTCTTTAATTAACTCTCTGACTGCATTCCAGTTTTTCTGAGTCTGCATCTACATAAATATTTCAATGAGTGTCTTCTTTGAAGTGTATTTTTCCTTATACTCTGAAATACCTTTGCAAAGTCTGTAATTTCAGAAAACTTTCTGCCCAAACGTGTTGAAGCATTTTGGAAAGAATGCTTGTTTTTATAGATTGGCATGTGTGCTTTGGGCAAATGATTTCCCCCTTTTAATTTTAACTAAAGAGGAAAGACAGTGTATGGGGGATGGGAGAGAGGGAATACTGTGGTTGTCAGGGGGCAAGGGAACTCTGCAGTGGGTTTGACTTTTCTCCAGAAGAAATTAAAAGAAGAATTCATCAAACATTAATGTTAAGAACTCAGAAACTCTGGAATGTTTGTCCGGAGTCCCAGGCCTCAGAGCAAATGCTATGCTCCTGCTGGGCTCAAGTTGAACCCTGGAGCCAAAGTCAACATCAGCAGAAACTCCATCTGACTGATGCTGTGGAAACAGCTGTACCCACTTAGGTGGAAAACCACGTCGGATTTCTCTCCCAGAAAACACTGATGATATGGAGATGGTGAGCAGGAAAAACTCTGTCAGGGTCTCTCCTTAGCTGTGGTCAAAAAAAAAAATTTTCTTTCCCTAAAAGCTGTAAATAGAGGGGTTCAGCCATAGTCACAAATAAAATACTAACCACAAATATGCAAGTTTCCTCTTTTCTTTCAATTAGACCATGCCTCCTGTTTAATGTGACATTAATAAGTATTTTAAATAATCTTTCATGTTCATTTCACATACAAAAATATCAGCGCCCATTTGGTCTCTTATCCAGTGAAGATTGGTCAGCATTCAGAAAGAGAGATGGTTTACCAAGTGGTCTGATAAATATCTCAACTTTGGCAGATTTTCAGTTTATGAAAATAGCTACATTTCCATTATTTCCTTTTGTTGAGTCACTTTTTCATAATATTGGGCTTCATAGAGGACCTTTGTAAAATACCCTTTGGTAAAAAAGCAGGAAATACGTTAGAAGAAATAACAAACAGAGTTGGATCTAAGGTAGGGAAAGTAAATTTTGGCCTCGTGATTGCAGCTGTCTAAACTCTAAATGGGCTTCAAAAGGAGAGCTACAGGTAGAGAGAAAAAAGGAAGAGGTCTCAGGAATGGAAATCACTAGGAAAAAAGGTTTTTGTTTTTTTTTTCCTTCCATAATGTTCTCTTTGTCCTGGGAAGGACAAAGCTTAAGTAGGCTGGTGATGGGCAGTCACATTGAGTTACTGGTAGTGTATTTAAGGGATTTTTTAAAAAAAATCATACATGTTTGTCAAACAGTTTCTGTAGGTCTGCCTTTAATTTGTTTTTTGGTCTTGCTGGGGCATCTAAGTTGCATGGAGGATTGAAACAGGAAGACTCATCTTCATGAGTTAAAATCTGACCTTAGATATTTACTGACTATGTGACCCTGGGAAAGTCACTTAACACAGTTTTCTTATCTGTGAAATGATCTGGAGAAGCAAATGGTAAACAATTCTGTGATCTTTGCCAAGCAAACCTCAAATGAGCCACGAAGAGGCTAAATAACATAACAATAACAATTGGTCTTATTGCGGTGCAGCTAGGGGGTACACTACCTGG
This sequence comes from Phascolarctos cinereus, assembly GCF_003287225.1. Classification (NCBI taxonomy): domain Eukaryota; kingdom Metazoa; phylum Chordata; class Mammalia; order Diprotodontia; family Phascolarctidae; genus Phascolarctos; species Phascolarctos cinereus. The sequence goes on along the minus strand of NW_027555958.1, from coordinate 147,273,252 downwards.
CATATATTAATACTATATTATGACTATAATAAAAGTATTATTATTATTATTATTATTATTATTATTATTATTATTATTATTATTATTATTATTGTTCTGTGATTTAATCAGTGTGGTGGAATCCTAATGTGAAACCTCCCTCCACCAAAATAGATTGATATAGCATTTGTAACTTATAGTTTCAAAGATTTACATGAGGGTACTGATTATTTCATAGATTTGGTGAGAATCATTTAGATAGACTTGAATCCAAGTTTCACTAATTCCAGGTCCACTTTTCTATCTACTAAAATATATTGCCTCAAGAACAGTATAATGAAATTATTAAAATATTATTATGAATATTACTAAAATAGAGCAAAATCAGTTACATACATCACTGTATTCTATTAAAGGTAAATATCTTGTGGGTCTCTCATCTCCAAAAGCTAAACAAAAAGGCTCTCTTAAGCTCTGAAAGTTTTGCTGAAAATTCGATTTGAAAAAACTTATCTATGGATTATTCTGTTTCTTCTGAGATTTCCAAAATTTTTTTGAGATCTTTAAACCCATCTGGTTAAGGAATTATCATGGAGTAGACTACATGAAGGGTGGTCTTTTGAGAGTTGAAACTTTTAGGTCTAGGAAAGAGGGAATAAAAAAGAAATGGAGAGCCCTAATTAGAGAACGGAGTTAAGGCACAGAGCCATAAATGTTGGAGAGCAAGTTAACAAAGAAGGGGAAACCGGAACTGGAACACTCTAGGTAAATAAGATCATAGATTTGCTAAGACCAGAGTTCCTTTTATAAATGTAGGGATTGAACTTGTGATTTCATATGGTTTTATTTTGTTTCAAATAAGTGATTATTGATTTCTTTATTTTTATATCACATAGATTTTTCATTACTCCTCTACCATTCTCTACCTCACTCCCAAAGGGGACCAGTGATTTCCTTAGTATAACAAACTCCTAGGTGAGGAAACTCCTTATAAGGATGCAAGTTAGCTATTCTGCCACTCACAGCCTTGGAGAGATGCACAGAACACTGAGATTAAAATTAACTTGCCTGCAGCTACACAGATAGTATTTCTCAGAAGTGAGAGTTTCTGCTTTCAAGGTTAATTCTTTAGGCCTCCTTTTCTTTGAGGGGGTGGGGCTAGGCAGTGGGGTTAAGTGACTTGCCCAGGGTCACACAGCTAGTAAGTGTTATGTGTCTGAGGTCAGATATGAACTCAGGTCCCCCTGAATCCGGGGCTGGTACTCTATCCACTCCACCACCTAGTTGTCCCAGGCCTCCTTTTATAAGACAGAGGTAAATGCTGTGCCCATGGAAAACAGGTAGCATAGAGTAGGTACACTGTTTAATTAACTAACTTCCCATATAAATGAGTATTCTAGGTATCCAAAAGCAAAACAAAAGTTGTACCTAAAATAAAGTTATACAGTAGTGGTTGAGGAATCTCATAGACTCAATAAGCCAGAAGATAAGACAGAAAAAATAAAATTTTTTAAAAATCCAGTATTCTGGATATACAATAGATACATCCTGGAATATACTGGAGCCATCTCAAATAAGCTTGGAAGAACCTATTGTTCAATTTTCATTGTGAGCATTTATACCTCAGAAATTGTCAAATGCTATCAATCAGGGCTTGATTTATTGTTTTGTTGATGTCTAGATGAGAAAGTGATGACTAAAACGTTAATACTGAAAATTAAACTTAAAAGTGTGCTGTGAGCACTTATTTTTTTTTGAGAGCTGGTTGTTAAATATTTACTAGCACACTCCTGAGTACATCTCTCATTGAAAATCTTTGATAATGTCAGTCTCATTATCATGAATCACAGAAGTTTAACAGTGAACAGGAACTAAGTGACCACCTAGTCTAACCAGAATCCATAAGCATCTCAACTTTAACACACCACCAAAGAGGTCATTCAACCTCTACTTGAAAAGTTCCAAAGATGACAAAGCCTCGAACTATTGTGTAATTTCATTCTAATTTTTGTGAGCTAACTGTCGGGATTTTTTCCCCTGACATTGAGTCTAAATTTGTCACTTTGAGACTTCCATCCCTTGTTTAGGTTCTTTCCACTGAAGCAAAAAAAAAAAGAGTTTAATACCTTTTCCCCACGATAACCCTTAAAATATCAGATGATGGCTATTACATGTGCTTTCAGTCTTCTCCAAGTTGTTGTTATGTTTAAGTCATTTTTCTCTTATGTCTGATTCTTCCTGACCCCATTTGGAAGAGATAGTGGAGAGGTTTGCCATTTTCTTCTCTAGCTCATTTTACAAAATGAAGAACTGAGGCAAACGGGGTTAAGTGACTTGCCCATGGTCACATAGCTAGCATCTGAGACCAGATTTTAACTCATGAAGATGAATATTCCTGAGTAGGCCCAGCACTCTATCCACTGTACTACCAAATTCCCAATTTTTTCAACCCATCCTCATCCATGAAGTCAAGGTACTTCAACTTACTGGCTGCCCTCATCTAGATACTCTACAATTTAATAAACCCACTAATATCTGTCCTCAAGGAAACTATATAATCTGATCAACTCACAGTACAATTGAACTATCAATACCATTTATTCTGAGCAGTAATAGTCATTCAATCTAAGGTGATGCTACATAATTTGGGATGCCAATTCAAGCTGTAGGCTTTTTTTTTCATAAGAATTTTCGTTAAGATAACCCTATCCTGTGTTTGCACAGTTATTTTTTTAACACAATTAAAAGATTTAACAATTTTCCAAATTGAATTTAGTCTTGTGAAATTTGGCCCACCTTCCAAAACTGTTGATTATGGAGAAGGGGAGAAAGAGGGGAAATCCTGATTGAGTTTAGGAATGACATAGATAGTTTCCAGAGGTGCAAAATAAGAAAGTCAAAGGGTCATTAGCCTATGCCATATAGGTTTGATTGAAAGAATATAGATGTTTAACTTAGAAATGAGAGGACTCAAGGAGGATATAATGCTATTTTCAAGTATTAGTGATCTCGTGGTCTAATGGAGGAGATATCATGGAAACAACTATACATACTAATACAGTATATACAGGATACATTGGAGATAACAAATAACATAAAGGAGGATAGACTTATAGATCTGGTACTTGAAGGAAACCAGGAAAGTTAGGAGGAGAGGAGGAAGGAGATAATTCTTGACATGAGGAACAGCCAGTAAACATTCATAGGGATGGGATATAGAATAGATGGAGTAGCTTATCTGAGGAACAATAAGGAGGTCAGTGCCATAGGATTACAGAATGCACAGAGGCATATAAGGTATAAGAAAACTAGAAAGGATGAGGGAGGCAGGTTATGAAGGACTTTGAATACCAAATAAAAGATTTTGTATTTGTTTTGTTTTGCTTTTTCCTGAGGCAATTGGGGTTAAGTGACTTGCCCAGGGTCACACAGCTAGTAAGTGTCAAAGGCCAGGATTTGACCTCAGGTCCTCCTGACTCCAAGACCAGAGGTCTATCCATGCACCACCTAGCTGCCCCAAAGATTTTGTATTTGATCATAGAGATAATAGCCATTGGGATTTATTGAATAGGGGGATGATATAGTCAGATCTGAACTTTCTGAAAATCAATTTGATAGTTAAGTGGAAGATAGACTGGCATTAGAAGATAGTTGGGGCAGGGAGAACATTGAGCAGGCCATTGCAATAGTCTAGGTATGAGGTGCTGATGGTCTGCGTCAGGGTGAAGGCAGTTTCAGAGGAAGGAAGTGGGTATATACAAGAGATATTACAAAGATAAAAACTATATAATTTGGCAACAGTTTAGATATGGTGGGTGGAGTGGGGGGGAGCTGAGAGAAAATGAAAAGTCCAAGATGAGTTAAAAAGAAGATGAGAAGAAACTCAAGGCACTGATTATAGATGATCTCATGAAATTCAGCCATGAAAGAGAGGAGGGATGTTGAATGATAGCTAGTGAGATGTGTGCATTGAATATGGGGTTTTCTGAGGATGAGTAACACATGAGCATGTTTGAAGGCAGTAGAGAAGAAGCCAATAAAGAAGGTGAGATTGAAGATAAAAGAGGGGGAAATCTATTAGAGAAGATGGGATGGAAAAGAACCACTTGTGGAGTCCATAATATGTCCATATGTAGAGGGCTATGCCTTTGCTGGGAAAAGGATTACTACTTCAGGTAATATTTTGGTGAAGGAGCTACAAGCAGAAGGCAGCTGAGTGATGTGAAATGAAAGGGAGGGAAGAAAATGAAGATCTCAGTGAACAGCCTCAATTTTTTCAATGAAATGTGAGTCAAGGTTCTTAGCTGAGACAGTCAGGGGAGGCAGAGCTATTGGAGGTTTAAGAATAAATGAAAAGGCTTGGAAAAGACACTGTAGTGAATAGTGTTAGTGAATCAATTCATAAGACCTGCAAGGATTACCCTGCTGCAGTGAGGTGCCAGTTGAGATTTTGCAATATAAATTCATATTGGAAAGTCTGTCATGTGGAAGATAAATTAGAGTTGTTCCATTTGAGCCCAGATGGAAGAAGTAGGAACAAAACCAGAAAGTTACAAGAAGACAAATTTAAGCGTATTGTCAAGAAAGGGCTGGGTAGAAGGGGAAACTTCCTAAAAACTAGAATCATCCAAAATTTAAACGAACACTGTTAGGACTTATTAGTTAAAATGAAAAGTAATATCATCAAAAACCAACCGCAAGCATTTCCTGTAATGGAGATAAGCTAGAACCCTTTCCAATATGATCAGGGGTGAAACAAGGATGCCCATTCTCTCCACTACTATTCAGCATTGTTCTAGACATGCTAAGCTCTAGCAATAAGACAAGAAAGAAATTGAAAAAATTAAAATAGGCCATTAGGAAACAAAACTGTTACTCCTTGTAAATGGTATGATAGTATACTAAGAGAATCCTAGAACTTCAACTAAAAAAATTAGTTGAAATAATTAATAACTTCAGCAAAATTGAAAGACATAAAATAAATCCACATAAATCACCAGCAATTCTATATATTACCGATAAAGTCCATCAGGGAGATATAGAAAGATAAATTTCCTTTAAAGTAACTTCTCACAACAGAAAATAGTTGGGAATCTACCTGTCAGCACAAACCTAGGAACTATATGAACACACAATTACAAAACACTTTATACACAAATAAAGACAGAACTAAATAATTGGAGAAATATTAATTGCTCATGAATAGGCCAAGCCAATATATTAAAAAATGACAATTCTGCCTAAATTAATTTTCTTATTCAATGATTTATCAAATTACTAAAGACATATTTTATAGAGCTAGAAAAAAATCATAACAAAATTCATCAGGAAAAGCAAAATGTCCAGAATATCAAGAGAATTAATGAAAAAAAAACGTGAAGGAAGGTGGCTTAGCAGTATCAGATATCAGTAACAGATAAACTGTATTACAAAGTGGTAGTAATTAAAACTTTCTGGTGCTGGCTAAGAAATAGAAAAGCAGATCAGTGGAACAAATTAGGTACATAATGAAGAGTAGGAAATGACTATAGTAATCTAGTATTTCACAAACCCAAAGATCCAAGCTTTTGGGAGAAGAATTCACTATTTGACAAAAAACTACTGGGAAAACTAGAAAACAGTGACACAGAAACTAGGTATGGAACAACATCTCAAGTCGTAGACCAAGATAAAGTCAAAGTGGGTACATGATTTAGATATAAAGGGAAATATAAGCAAATTAGGGAAGCATGGGATATCTTTCCTGTCAGATCCACAGAAAAGAGAAAACTTTATGAGCTAACAAGAGATGAAGAGCATTATGGGAAGCAAAATGGATAATTTTGCTTACATTAAATTAAAAAGATTTTGCACAAACAAATCCAATGCAGCCATAAAGCTAACAGAGCCTAGATTAGAAGGAAAGCAGAAAACTGGAGAGGAGGGGGATTATAGCAAGTTTTCTCATAAAGGTTTCATTTCTCAAGTACATAGAGAACTAAATCAAAATTTTAAGAATATGAGTCTTTCCCCTATAGATACGTGGTCAAAGGATATGAACATGCAGATTTCATAAGAAAAAATCAAATTTAGCTAAAGACATATGAAAAAATGCTCTAAATAACTATTGATTAGAAATTAAAACAATTCTGAGGTACCATCCCACACTACCTATCAGATAGGTTCATATAACATAAAAGGAAAATGACAAATGTTTGAAGGGATATGAAAAAATCAGCCACTAATGCACTGTTGCTGAAGGTGTAAACTGATCCAACCATTCTGGAGAACAATTTGGAACTATGCCCAAAGGGTAATCAAATTATTCACACCCTTTGACCCAGCAATACCTCTATTAATCTATATCCCAAAGTGATAAAAAAGGCCAAAAGACATGTATGTGTATATGTGTGTGTGTATATATATATATGTATATATATATATATATATATATATATATATATATATATATATACATATATGTGTGTGTGTATATATATATATACATATATATATATATATATATATATATATATATATATATATGTGTGTGTGTGTGTGTGTGTGTGTATACATACACACACACCAGCTCTTTTTTTGGTGGCAAAGAATTAGAAATTGAGGGATGCCTATCAATTGGGAATGGCTGAACAAGTCGAGGTATGATTGTGATGAAATATTATTGTGATATAAGAAACGACAGGCAGGATGGTTTCAGAAAAAAAAAAACCCTGGAAAGACTTACATGAATTGATGCAAAATGAAGTGAATAAACCAGGAAAACATTGTACATAAAACCAGCAATATTGTGTAATGATCAACTCTGAATGATTTACCTATTCTCAACAATACAGTTACCCAAGACAATTCCTAAAGACTTAAGATAAAAATTTTTTGCCATCTGAATGTAGATTGAAGCATACTTTTAAAATTTTTTTCTTTATTTTTTCTTTTTTTTTATCTGTGTTTTCTCTCACAACATGACTAATATGGAAACATGTTTTGTGTGACTGTACATGTATAAACTGCTTTCTCAAGGAGGGGTAAAAATTGGAACTCAGAAGCTTAAAAAATGAATGTTAAAATTGGTTTTACATGTAACTGAAGAATATGTAAACATTTTTTCCTGAAAGTAAGGTAGTGGGTTCATCTTTGTCAGATGACTTCAATCAGAGGAGAGTGACCACTCATCTGGTTTGTCAGAGTTGGGGTTCTTTTGAATCTCTGCATTTTTCTAGATAACCACTGAGGTTACTCCCAACTCTAGAATTAGAAGACTAGTATCAACTATATTAGTTTTCTTCATGTAAAGTGTTTTTGTTTGTTTTGTGAATAACCACAAGTATAGATTTGAAAAATTACAAAGATGGAATCATCATGACCCAGGTAAGTTTACAGGACTAGACTTTAGCAGGAATTATGCTAGAAGAGTCCAAACTAAAGACCAAATACCATTAGTCTATATGTTTCCATCTGATTCAGTGCCTGATTCTACTGTTTCCATATACACATTGCAGGAAAAAGTGCAAGTGATTTTGTTCACCTAGGGTTTATATTCTTCCTTATTTATATATAACTGGACTGTGCGTTCTAGGATACAGAGTCCCATGTTTATCACACTTCTGTAATTTCTTTGCAAATGGCCCTTTATGACACTCCCCTTAAGGCTCCCCACATTATGTAAGATGTCAACAACCCTTTTGTTTTCAATAGATATCAGATGTTACTTTTTATAAATCACATTATTTTACATTTTTGCTTCTTTGGAAAGAAGCCACACTTGCAGTATACTCAGGAAGCATTAGCCCAGAAAATCTTGCCATGAATAACATAGCTTCAGTGAGCTCCTTCCTGAGCTTGTTTAAAATCCTTTGGCTTAGGAAAAGGAAGGGATGATGGAGGTCACTGTAAGGGAGGTCAATGCTTTGGTAGGGGAAAGAATTTTTACCACAGATTGGAGATAGGTCATTGAACTGTCTTACCTACTTGTGAATGAAGTACTTGTACAACCTAGGGGTTGGAGGACCACAGCCTCAAAAAAGCTAGACTTTCATGACAGAATCAGACTGAGTTCAAAGCAGGGCAACATATCTCCTGCATTATCATGTTTCCTTTTCTTTCACGATTGTGATTGCACTATAGCCCAGAAGTCCAGAGAGAAGTCAGCAGACCTCCTACCTCCTAGGTAGGTATATCTTTCTGTATAGGGCCATAAGGATGACTAAAGTTGAAGTTACCAAGCAGAAAATAGGATAAAAGTATCAATGCCATAATGTAACATTGTACCCTTCACAGTACCTGACTGCTCTAGCTTGCACAGGATTTATATAGAAAGCCTGTAGTCAATTGATTCTTGGCTCAGTTATTACATGACAAATGATTATGGACTGAAATGCTAAAATAAAAATATCCTTAATTTTTGGAACTGCTTTCAGAGTTGTCAATGAGCCACATTATAAATACATATTTATCATTGTTTTCATGGCCTTATTTTAGGCCTAGACATGTATCACTGAGCCTACTCAATTACCTAATTCACTCACTCAATAAGTATATATTTATTACAGGACCTATTATATACCTGAGACTGTACTAAGCATGTGGAATATAAAGACAGAAATAAAACAGTCCCCGCCATCGAGATCCTTACATTCTACCTGAATTCATGGGCATTGACTGGATTTAATAATCAGCCAACAATTAAACTTTTACTATGTACCAAGAAAGGTGTTATGTGCTAGAGATTAAAAAACAGAAGTTGCACAAAAATATTTATAGCAGCTCTTTTTGTAGTGGCAAAGAATTGGAAATTGAGGGAATGCCCATCAATTAGGGAATGGCTGAACAAATTGTGATATATGAATGTAATGGAATACTATTGTGCTAGAAGAAATGATGAGCGGGTGAACTTCAGAAAAACCTGGAAAGAGTTGTATGAACTGATGCTGAGTGAAGTGAGCAGAACCAGGAGAACGTTGTACACAGTAACAGCCACATTGTGCAATGACTAATATTGATAGACTTTGTTATAGAAAGTTCTCTGTGAATCGGCCTTTGTTGTATATTGCTTCTAATTCTTTGTGTGTCTCTGGGATAAACAAACAGATAAACAAAATGATAGACTGCTAGCCCATGACTTTTCCTATTGCTTCCTATTACTAAACTGAAAGAAAACCTCCTTGACCTAGCTTTGTAATGACCAATTACGTTTCACATGCATCCAAACATAAGAGCAGACATCTTAAAAGACAACACATAATTTCAATTACATTAAATTAAAAAAAAAAAGCTTTGTACAAATAAAACAAATATAGCCAAGATCAGAAGGAAAGCAGAAAATGTGGGAAAAATGTATAGACAGTTTATCAGATAAAGGTTTCATATCAGAAATATATAAAGAATGTTGTCAAATCTATAAGAATGCAAGTAATTGGGGCATCTAGGTAGTGCAGTGGCTAGAGCACTGGCCCTGGAGTCAGGAGGACCTGAGTTCAAATCCGGCCTCAGACTTGTAACACTTACTAGCTGTGTGACTCTGGGCAAGTCACTTAACCCTAATTGCCTCATCAAAAAAACAAACAAACAAAGCCAAGTAATTCCTCAATAAATAAATGGCCAAAGGACATGGACCAGCAGTTTTCCAATGAAGAAATCAAAACAACTTACAGCCATATGAAAAAATGTTCTAAATCATTATTGATTAGAGAAATGCAAATTAAAATACCTTTGAGATATCATTTTACACCTACCAGATTGTCCAAAATGATTGAAGGGGAAATTGACAAATGTTGGAGGGGATGTGGAAAATTTGGTACACTAATTCATTGTTGATGAAACAATGAATTGATACAACCACTTTGGAGAACAATCTGGAATTATGCCCAAAGAGTTATTAACCTATCTATACCCTTTGACCCAGCAATACCCCTACTAGGTCTATTTCCAAAGATGATTAGGGGAAAAGGAAAAAAAACCCTATATGTTCTAAAATGTTTATAGCAGTTCTCTTTGTGGTGGCAAAGAACTGGAAATCGTAGGGATGCCCACCAATTGGGGAATGGCTGAATAAGTGGTATAGGATTGCAATGGAATATTATTGTGCCATAAGAAATGATGAGCTGATTGATCTTAGCAAAACCATGGAAAAACTTGCCTGAAATAATGGAGATCAAAATGAGGAGAACCAAGAAAACATTATATACAGTAATAGCAATATTGTTTTAAGAACAACTTTGAGTGAATAAGTAATTTTGATTATTATAAATACCCAAATTAAATATAAAGGGCATATGAAAAAACACTATCTACATCCAGAGAAAGAATTGATAAATAGAGGTATGTATAGAATAATTTTACATGTGTGTGTATGTACACACACACACATTCACACTTATTTGTGTCTAATGGTAGCCATCATTAGGGTGCGTGAGGAAGGGCAGAAATTTATATGATATTTGAAAATAATAGCCCGTTGTGCATAGTGCATTGGCAGCTTCATGTACAATTTTCTTTTTATTGTATTATGTTAGGTAAATGCTTGTTTTATTCCAAAAATATGTAATCATGTAATAAGAAATAAAAGGAGAAAAATTAAAATTTTTAAAAAGAAAATGTAATAGCTTCTATTGGCTAGTTCCCCTTGAATATGACTAATGGGTATAAGTCTAAATAATTTCATTAGTTTTAAAAGCAAATTGGTGAGGGAAGAGTGTTTGGGGGGACAAGTGACATTGATTATGGATACCATGATGTTACCCAAGGCAAAAAGGTTAATAGCTCTGCTTTGAAAGGGTGTAATCATCAAAATGCAAACACTCCTGGAGTACTTGGAGAACTACTTCTAGGGTATACATACTCTTGAACCCAATCTTTCTGCATGGCTTTACCTAAGTTTTTGAGGGCAACTCTGACTGTATCACTTATTTTACTCACTGTATGAGAGAGGATATAAACAACTTTCCATATATTTGCATTCGATAAAGACTTTACGCTTTGCCTGGTTATGAATAAAGCTTCATGTAGGAATAATGAAACTAGGTTCTTAGAGGCCTACATATGCATAGACAAAGATGTTATTATACCACTACTACTGTTTAATTCAGGACATACTTACATTTAAAAAAAAAAGATTCAGAAATCACATGAATATAATTTGTGTTGAATATAGCTCTTGGTTTTTAGTGAAGGTAATTGACATGTCCATTTTTTAAGAAAAAAACCTGCTGAGGAATTAATGAAATACAATTTTTCTACACTATTTTTCCTAGAAGTTGAAAAAATGGAGCACATTTTTTAAAAGCTAATAAACATATAGAATTTCTTTTGCAAAATTTCACTAATCATATTTAGATGTGGGCATAGAAAATTTAATTTTACAGGTCCTAGTAGATTAGTGTTGAACAGAGATTTGCTGTTAAAAAAAAAGGTTAAAGTAAAAGCAAAATTGATCATGTTAAGATAATATGTCAAAAGGAAGTAGAGTTAAGTAATGGATATTTAGTAATAGAATGTAATAGATTACATTATCTGCCAATCTAAATTCATAAACTCAAACTTAGGAAGAAATAAAGTTTGCTGAAATATCCCAATGTTATGTGAATTTCAAAAGTAATTAGCCTAAGATAATTTTAAATTGTATTTTAAAAATATAATTTCATATAGAAATAGTATGCAAACACCAATTTTCAGGAATATCTATCTTATAAGGTGAAAATATTTATATTTTTAGTTTTCCTCACTGAATTTAAATTAACTATTTACCTTAAAAAAGTTTTGGATCTTTGTCAAAAATTAACTAACTTTATCCTACATTTATCCTAAATACATACCATAAAACAGAATTTAAAAATAACAACAACAACAACAACAACCTAGCCTGTTATATTCCAAAGACACACAAATTCAAATATTTATAAAGAATTTAAGAGGTTGTCCTAGCAAATTCTTTACCCCTATACAATACTATACAAACCATTCTAGGCAAATATCCCTTTCTTTCTCACCCCACTTTATCTCAAAACTACCCTTCTATATTTCCTATCCTTTCTATCCCCCCATCCCTGAACTGACCTTCCACTACTATGTCCTATGGAACCTCAGTGTGTTGTTAACAAACTTTCCTCCATCTTTGGTCTTATGGGCTAGATGTTCTCATCTTCTGTTCTTGTTTCTTGACTTCCTCCTGATGACACCAAGTCCTTTGCTACCTCTTCCACTACTGAGAGCTCCTTTTCTCATGCCCATAACACACAGGATTGGGAATATAAATTGGTATACTTCCTATTCCCTGCTGCTACTTCCAGGTTATCCATCTGCCATCATTCAGCAGCCTTTTTTTCTTTTAAGTTCATTCCTGCACATAGGAAGATGGCAAGTGGCTTCTTGCTATTCTCTGTTGACCTTTAAATTACTCGCCTATTTTTCACTGACCTTAGAAGCTAATTCATAGTCTTCCTCTGTACCTTTATCCTTGACAACTTCAGAATCCATGTTTATGGTCTTTCATATATCCTGTTTTTCTAATTCAACCATTTCCGTTTAAGAATCCAATCTTTACAAATGGGTAGACACACCTTAGTCCTTGCTATCCCCTGAAACTGTTTCATCCTAAAAGATTGTGAAGTCTGACATTTCTTATTCTGATCACAACCTACTTTCCTTTTATCTCCTTCACAATTATTTCTCCTGCATTTATTATTTGCACTCAGTATTTGATGTCTCTTCATCCCTCCCAGTTTTCGCATTCCATCAGTCCTATTGGACCTCTTCCTTCATAATCCTGATTCTTCAGCCAGACCAAGTTACTGTTCTTAATCCTTGGGTACTCTGCCTCATGATCCCTTTTGATTCATTGATTCATTCTTGCAATCCCATACTATGATTCTAGATCATACTTCTCATGAATTCATTGATCATTAACCTGACTGAGATCAACAACAAACCATCTTAAGCCACAGAGGCAATTAGTTGAAAAGATCAAACTCTTCAGAACTCTCTCTCTCTTTCTATCTCTCTCTATCTCTCTTTCCATATGTATATAAATATATGTCATGTATATATGTATATACAATGCATGTGTGTATATAAGCATATGCATGCTTATACATATATACAACCAAACACATGCACACATAGATACATATATCCACATGTATACATACTTATATGTGCATGTAGGATACAATATGCCAGTCACTCTGCTAAGTTCTCCAGATATGAATCATAGGAAGCAAGACAAACTCTTCCCTCAAGGAGCTTATATTCTTGTTGGGGATGATGACATATAAAGGTAGCTAGAAAGGGGAGGGATACTGTTATTAATTGACACCACATCACCCCTAAAAAATACTTGCTCAATTATCACTCCTGATCTATTCAATGTTTCTGAAAGAAATCATGCTAAATTTATTAAAAATTAATCTAACTTCATGAAGTCCCTCCCTATTGCATCCTAACTTTCATCTAGTGAGGCATCCAGATTATCTGTAGCCTTGATAAGTATGACATCTATTCCTTTAGACAATTCATTGAAAAAGTATTTAAAGATTACAGGTCCAAGCATAGTCCCTCAGGTCAATGCACTGGAAACTTCTTAATTTGATAGCAGATCATTAATGACTATTCTTTGTGTCTGGCCATTCAATTATTCAATTAGTTCTCATTCCACTTAATTACTTACCCCACATTTTCCCATATCCTCTTTATATTTCAAACAAACTACTCTCTCTCTCTCTCTCTCTCTCTCTCTCTCTCTCTCTCTCTCTCTCTCTCTCACACACACACACACACACACACACACACACACACACACACATACACACACACACACACACATACATTTCTATTATTCTTGATGGTACAATGTCCTAATAGTTGCCAAGTTTTAAAGCTAGATTTTGGCTCTGCCTTTCCCCTAAAAAGGAAAGACATAGAGTTAGAAGGTCCTGAGTTCAAATTCAGTCTCAGACCTGACATTTGACACTTACTAGCTGTGTGACCCTGTGCAAGTCACTTAACCCCAATTGCCTCACCCCCCAAAAAATACTAGTGACTTTACTTAAAAAAAAATTTCTCACATCTATTCCCTCTTCTCTACACGCGCTACCATCATAATGTCTTGCCTAAATTATTATAATAGTCTCCTATAAGGACTAGAGTCTTGAGTGTCTTAGTTGTCTGATTCATCCTTCACATAACTGTCCAAATAATATTCCAAACAGACAGGCTGATGATTTCCCTGTCATGCTCAAAATTTTTGGCAGCTTACTATTGCTGATAGGATAAAATAAGAATGACTTGACCTGGTATGTAACACCCTCTACCCACAGATCTTTCTTTTACACCTTTATTTCACATTACCTCCCCTTTGTATACTCTACACTAGCCAAACTGTTCCCTACTCTGGACTTTCAATTTTCAACTACTAGGTATTCATGCAGATCCTCCCCCATGACTGAAATATCTTTTATCCTCATTTTTTCCCATTGAAAATCTTTTTTTTCATTTCAGGCCCATGTCTTTCATAAAGCCTTTGCTGATTCTCCTCCTTCCCATCAGAAATTGTTCTCTTCTTTTTCCTATTTTACTAGAGTACGTTGTCAAGACTGCTCTTTTGTCCTGATCACACTGTATATTGTATTATATATTTTTCTTTATTGGTCATATCCATCCTTAGTAGACTACAAGGTCCAATTGGAAGAGAAAACTTTGTTTTCCATCTTTATATCCCTACAGTGCCCTGTGCATGGTGGATACTTAATACTTTGACTTTAATTTGAATTCTAGATAGGTTATTTATCTTCCTTTTAAAATTTCTAGAGGAAATTTCATAACATTTTAAAATAGCTAATTAGAGGTTCTCAAAGGCTGACAGGTACATAAGTCTTTCTATGATTTTGCCACAATACTATGCATTTGCATTTCTTTATAATTTTTCTATTTGTACAAGTCTACAAATAAATTAGGTAACACTTTATGAAACATTTTGGGAAAATCATATACATTAAAAATACATAATGTGAATTTGTGTAAGGGTCAGGATTAATGTTGGTTAATAAAATACCCAGTATTTTACCAGTAAACAAAAAACCCAACAAATAGATTCTACAAAATATTAAAGTTTGAGGGTAAGAAATTCAGGTGATAACTTCCTGAGTTTTTTCCTCATCCTTTGAGATTTTTCTTAGTAAGAAGATC
Source organism: Phascolarctos cinereus (assembly GCF_003287225.1). Classification (NCBI taxonomy): domain Eukaryota; kingdom Metazoa; phylum Chordata; class Mammalia; order Diprotodontia; family Phascolarctidae; genus Phascolarctos; species Phascolarctos cinereus. The sequence goes on along the minus strand of NW_027555958.1, from coordinate 147,258,099 downwards.
CATTTTATTTCCAAGTGAAACCTGAAGCTGTTTTATCCAAAGAAGTAGAAATCCAAATCAGCATTTTTCCAACAAAACATTTTAAAATGAATTCAACAAAGAAGGATTCAGATAATTATAACTAGACAATTTAGGGAAAAGATAACATATAGTGCTTTTAGGATCAATTATTTCACTTAGTCTTGTTTGAAAATTTGATATGTGCAAGGCATTCTTCTAGGTACTAAAGGAAAATGAGAAATAAAAATCAACAAGCTTTCATTAAGTTTTTACTATGTGCTAAGCACTGTACTGAGTCCTGGGAATGAAAAGAAAAAGCAAAACAGTTCCTCACAAGCAATCTTCAACATGTTTGTTTTAGTTTGATCTAAATCTGAAACCCAGTTAGTTCAGTGGTGTTAGAAAAAGGAAGGAGAAAGAAAGAAAAAAGAAGAAAAAAAGGAAGGAAGGAAGGAAGGAAGGAAGGAAGGAAGGAAGGAAGGAAGGAAGGAAGGAAGGAAAGAAGGAAGGGAGAGAAAGAAGAACAAATTCAGGTCTTCTTGGCTCCAAGTTCAACTCTCACCCCTCTACTCCATGTTGCCTTTCTTGCTTTTGTAATTACAGGTAACACATTTTAGTTGACTTGGATACTGATGTCTTTCAAAAAAAGAGGAAGGATTCCAGCTTTGGGGATAAGAAATTATTATTTAGCAAAAACTGCTAGGAAAATTGGAAAATGTATGTCAGAAACTGAGCATAGACCAACAACTTACATCCTATACCAAGGTAAAGTCAAAATGGATACAATATTTAGCTATAAATACTGACACTACAAGAAAACTAGAAGAGCAAGGAGTAGTTTACCTTTCAGATTTAGAGAGAAGGGGCAAATGTATGACCAAACAAGAGATAGAGAACATTATGAAATACAAAATGAACAATTTTGATTACACTAAATTGAAAAGTTTTTGGACAAATAAAGTCAATACATGCAAGATTAGGAGGGAAGCAAAAAAAAATGGCGAAGAATTTTTACCACCAGTGTCTCTGATAAAGGCCTCATTTCTAAAATTATATAGTTAGAGAACTAAATCAAATTTATAAGAATATGTCATTCCCCAACTGAAAAATGGTCAAAGGATATGAATAGGCAGTTCTCAGAGGAAGAAACTAAAGCTATCTATAATCATATGAAAAGATGTTTTAAATCACTGTTGATTAGAGAAAAGCAAATCAAAATGACTCTGAGGTACCACATCACACCTATCAGATTGGAAACATGACAAAACAGGACAATGATAAATGTTGGAGAAGATATGGGGAAATTGGAACATTAATGCATTGTTGGTGGAGTTGTGAAATGACCCAACCATTTTGGAGAGCAATTTGGGGCTATGGCTAAAGGGCTATAAAATTGCATACCCTTTGACCCAGCAATATCACTTCTAGGTCTATGTCCCAAAGAGATCTTAAAAATGGGAAAGGGACCCACATGTACAAAAATATTTACAGCAGCTCTTTTTCTGGTGGCAAAGAACTGGAAATTGAGAGGATGCTCATCAATTGGGGAATGGCTGAACAAGCTGTGGTACATGAATATAGTGGGATACTTTTGTGCTATAAGAAATGACGAGCATGCAGAATTAAAAAAAAACTTGGAAAGACTTACATGAACTGATGCAGAGTGAAATGAGCAGAACAAGTAAAACATTGTACACAGTAATAGCCACATCGTTGGGATGTCTGACTTTGATAGACTTGACCCTTCACAGCAATGCAAGCATCTAAGACAGCTCCAAACGATTCATTATGGAAATTGCTATCCATACCCAGAGAAAGAAAAATGGAGTCTGAATGCAGATGGGAGCATACTATTTGCTCTCCTTTTCCTTTATTATTTTGTTTTATTCCTTCATCCTAGTGGTTCCTCCCATTAGTTCTAATTCTTCTTTACATCATGACTAATTGGAAAATATGTTTAACATGAATGCTTAGGTAGAGCCTATATCCGATTATATGTCATCTTGGCAGGGGAGTGGGAGGAGAAATGGGAGGGGAGAAAAATTAAAGCTGGAAGGGACCTTAAAAAAAAAGAAAAAAATGCTTCAAAGATGATGGCGTGAACTGAAGAGAAATATCCTTCTGAAACCAGTAACCATCAATTCCCAAAGTTTGCCTACTTACTCACTGTGAATCTTTGTGAATGTCACTGTGCCATTTCATTTGTCTGGATGGAAGCAAAAGCATAATGCTCACCTACAGTCTATTCTGAAAAAGCAGCCCAACTGAATTGTTTAGGAGTCCAAAACAAAATGAGAGAAAGAAAAAGGATAACTTCAGATTGTAAAGAATGTCAGAATCACACATTTCTAGATTGGTGCCAACTTTGGTATGGATTAAATTACGTTAGTGTCCTGATCACTTTTATTAATTTAAACTGTCTTAGATGATACTAAATGGAAAAGTCTTCCTGTTGCCAGCAGGAAAAAATATTATACATAGGATAACTAAAAACAACTTAGATGCCTTCACATATGCATTGAAATTTTACTTTGAAACAGTGAGGCTCCCCATTTCAGCATGAAACTTACCCATCTTTAGGAAAGATGCATTTTCCTCTGAGCCACATGAGTCAATGGCTGGCCTGTACATCCTGTCAATTGCTGACACCAGAAAAACTGAATCATTAAGTGGCTGCTTTATAAAATGTCATTTTTGTGTGGTCAAAAAAGGAAAGAAAAAAACCCCAAAGTCATAAAATGTTTTCTCCTTGATTTTTCTGGTCTGGCAAGGGAGAAATATTTTTTTTTCTTTTTTTCCCAAAAGGCCTGAGATAAAATCATCCACATGAAGATAACTACTGTGTGATTTTTCAGGGATATATGAAGAATCTTTTTGATAGTGTCAGGTTTCATTACAGATAGTTTTTCTAATTATGTTTAGTCACCTAATAACAAACATAAAATAAGAAGAAAAACATTCTAGCCATTTTACATCACTTGAATGGATGAAAATGAATTGTTTATATGATATTTTTTAAAAAAGTATATATTTTTGATGAGGGGCTATGTTTTAGTTCCAATAGCCACCCGTTCACTTCTCTTAGTCAATTACAGTGCAAGACCTAGTTGCTCTGATGGGGGAAATGACAAGCCATTGAACTTAAACTTAGTATATTTAATTATTTGGATCAACAGACTAAATAATGAATTTGTACCCTAAAGTGAGGTGAAATGGAAATAGAACTTGACAATGGCAAGTTTGAATTTGATATTTTAATTTTTTAAATTATCCTGTCTGAACACCAGCCTACATAGAGAATAATGGAACCTTATGTATTATATGATGTTTAATGGTATGTGAAGAATGGTATCCAATAACAAGGCAAATGAATTGAGGGTTCATCACTTTGCTGTACAGTATGCTGTCCAAAGTTTTGGCTGCTGTGTTGGAAGCCTACCTTTGGAAAGAATATTTTGCATTGTCTTTATGATTTCAGTTGATCGCGTTCTTTGCAGACTTTTAATTTATAGACTATTTTCAATGGTAGAGTTTCTTTAAAATATTAACAAATGCGTATATTCATGACATATGAGTTATAATATATCTAACAAGCTACATACAAGAGTTTAAAATCCATTCTGAAAATAAAGAATTATATGTGAATATTTAATTATATGTTATGTGGGTGTACTTTATTTTTTGTTTTGAATTAGACTTAAAATTAAATTGGTGTAGGTAGCTCCCAGTGAGTAGGTTTCCTATGACATAGAGACATCATGATCTATTATGGGGTACCCATACTCTTTGATGTATTAAACTAAGTTAAATATCTAGGAAAACATATTTCCTTTACAGTATTTTTTTATATTTAATCCCACTAACTGCCCCACTTTCCATTCTGCAAACACTATCTCCTCCCCACTTCATAATGATCTCTCTCTTCTCTGTACTTTTGTTGCACTTATGACTTCTACACAGAGATGAGTTCGGAAATGTTTAGCGATAAGCTCTCTGGGGGAAAAAGTGCCAATTATAGACTTTTGAATTTAATATGTATTATCAACTTTTCCCTCACCACTTTCAAGTCGACAAATCAAGCCTTGATTTGTAGCCTTTGCTGACTTTTGAGGTATCAATGCTCACCCTGAAAATTTAACAATCAACAGCGGCCCACCACTGACTATAACAGTTATGTAGTATTTATCCTTTACTACTTCAGTCAGATTGCTAGTGACCCTTCACATGTATCTCATCTTCTGTGTTGGTGCCACACTGAACTCATCCTCCCCTACACTCAGCCTGTATTTTTACTCCATTCTTGGCTCTCACTATCCCTCTACCTTCACTTCCAAGCTCTGTTTTCCTGATTTTTACCTATCCTCCAAAATAGAGCTCAAATTCCATCTACTCAGTGAAATTTTCCCTTATTGCACCAACTAGAAGTAATCACACACTCTTCTGAACTGACACAGAATTTTGTGCTCCTCCCATTTTTATTTGTTGTTGTTTTGCAGTTGTGTCTGACTCTTTCTTATCCTATTTGGGTTTTCTTGACAAAGATATTGGAGTGGTTTCCCATTTCCTTCTCCAGCTCACTTTATAGATAAGGAACTGAAGCAAAAATGGTTAAGTGCCTTGCTCAGGGTCACATAACTAATAAGTGTCTGAAGACAGATTTGAACTCAGGAAGAAGAGTTTTTCTGATCTCAGGACCAGAATTCTATCTACCATGCTATTTAGCTGCCCTGAGTGTTTTTTTAAATAATTTATGTTTTATTAGAGTTATTTGTATCATTTTCTTATATTGTCTATTAAGGCATCATGGTAAAGTAGGAGTACTGCATTTGGAGTCAGAAAATCTGGATTTGAATCTGAATTTTGACACATACTACCACTTCCTATGTAACTTGAGCAAACAATTTATCTTTCCTGTGTTTGTTTTCTTCATCTCTAGAAATGGGATAAAAGTCCTTGCTCTATCTACCTCATTGAGTTTTAATGAATGGGCACATAAATCTTAAAATGTTTTACAAGTGTTTACAATTATTACTTCAATATTTGCTCAATGATGAGAAAGAACACTCTTGTTTATCCTTGTATTTCCAACCCCCCTTCCACATAGTAGGTGCCTGAATATTTTGTTGAATGAGTATGTAAATGAATGTCTTCTTTCCACAAAATTGATGGAGATTTTTTCTTTTATATTCTCTTGTAGTTCATTGTACAATTCTGGAGGCAAAAGGTCTGCATCCAACCAATATTTGTTGATTGATTGAAGCATCTCACTTGATAGAATGATTAAATAAACATGAATGAAGAATTAGGTTGAGCAGCCATACAAATCCCAGATAATTTTGGCAGATGCGGCCAGGAATGTTATCAAATAGAAATGGATGAGAGACAGAAAGAACACAAGGCTGTTTTCTGCAAATTACGGTCTGGGGGAAATAATTAGACATTTAATGAGCAGAGTAGTTAAGGGCTCATTCTTCCCCAACCTCTAGCCCTCAAAAAAGTTAGCTACCAATTAAATTGGCTATCTTTATGTAGGAATATTGGCTCTAAGAATGTAAAGAAGTTGGGATTCCACACCTAGCAATGAACATTTTTGTAAGGCCTCATTATTGTGTAGTGCTTCTTTGTATATAGTCTTATTTTATGCTAACCACAGCATTGTATCATGGCCCTACACACTCTGATCACAAGGTTTCCATGGCCCCAACACAAACATATCAGAACAAATAAGGAATGGCTTAGAGAGAGGCTTATTAAGGAGGCACCTATCATTGACCTTGTGACACATATTCAAATCAAGTCAGGAATCAAGCTTTTAAGTAACTACTATGTGCCTGATGCTTCCAGATCCTTTAGTGATTTTTGTGCTTGAGATCTCAAGCTGTTTGCAAAATTATTTGCCCAGAAACTTACTCAACACGGGAGGATGCAAGTAAAGACACATACAGACAGTTGTCCAGGAATATTACCAAAGGGTTCTAAACTATCTTTACTTTTTTTTTAAGATGACCAGCTTTCTCCCCAAAAATTAATATGTTAGCTGTCTGTAACCTCATTACAGGAAAACTATTTCTATACTCAGTATTACCCCCTTTATCTGTTATCTTATTGTGGTAGCTTAGTGAATAGAGTGCTGGGCCTGGAATCAGGAAGAGCTGAGTTCAATTCTGGTCTCACTTACTAGTTGTGTGATCATGGGCAAGTGACTTAACCTTATTTGCCTCAATTTCCTCAATTGTAAAGTGAGATGGAAAAGGAAATGGCAAATCACTCTAGTGGGGTCATGAAGAATTGGACATAACTGAAAGCAACTAAAACACAATGAGCTGTTTACCTTACCATAGAGATTCCCTAGCTTCTATACTATAATAGCACTCCACAAAAAGTAGCATGGTATAAAACACCCAGAAGCCTTTTGTTAAAATAACACTATTTATGCTTACTCATTGGGCTTCATTTTCCTTGTGTGACTATTTCCTCAATCAGGAGGTTGGATTAGATGGACTATGATTTATGAGTTCTGGTGTATGTAGTAAGGTGTTATTATCTTCATCTAGTGGATTTTTTAAAAGAACAAATAAAATAAAACAAAAAAATGAGGCTTAGAGAAGATAAATACATCTCTGCTTCTTGCTGCTTACAAGTAGTAAAGCTATGAGTAAAACCCAAAGTTTTCTGAACTCCCTCTCATCAAACTTTGCAGCCTTTCAAAATAACCTTCTTAGAATATTTTTGGTGGCCTTCCTGTCCAAAAGAGAAGTAAGTTTAGCCCTACTCCCCTTAAAAGATTTGTCAAGGTCACCATATATGATAAAATGGTTAATAGGCTAAGTAAAGATTCAGAGAGTAAGTCTCGAAGAGGATGTCCTAAAGGGACTGAACTAAAGAGCTGCTGATGTTGAACATAAGCATGAAAGCATTTAGGGCACTGTATAAAAATAACATGAATGTCATTGAACTGAAATTTGAAGCCTTCAGGGATATTAAAAAAAAAAGATACATATGAAAAACATCAGCTCTGAAGAAAGACTTAGGACACCCAGTAAATTAAAATGAGAAAACAGTTTTCCTAAGACAAAAATTAATAGGGAAGCTGATGAAAAAAGCCAGGATGAAAGCTTTAGGCAAGTTTTATGATAGATTTTGTCAATCTTGTGAAATTTGATGATTCTTCTCTTCCTAATAGTACTTATGGTATAAAGTTGGATGTGATTACAAAAGGTCTTAAATGCCAGGCAGAGTAAATTAATTAGGAAAAACTGCCTATTTGGATAAAACTGCCAGAAGACCTGGAAACAGTATGGAAAAATTTAGACTTAGACGAACACTTTATTCCATAACTCATAATATATTTTAAATGGATACATGACCTTAATATTAAAGATAATATTATAAAAAATAAAAGAAATGTAGATCATATAACTCTCATAGCTGTGACTAGGAAATGTAATCTTTTTTAAAATGGAAGCTCTGGCTTCCATTTGTCTAGAATACTAGATGGCATTTGGGGGCATTCATTCAGGAGACAGCCAGTGGATTCTTTCTATTTCCATTTTGCCCTCTGGTTCTAAGAGGCCTGAAAATTTTTCTTTTGTCATTTCTGAAATATTATGTCCAGACTTCTTTTTTTTTTTTGGTCATGGTCTTCAGGTAGTCCAAGGATACTTAAATTTTCTCTCCTCAGTGTGTTTTCTAGCTATTGTTTTGCTATGAGATGTCATAAATTTTCTTTTATTGTTTCAGTATTTTGACTTTGTTTTATTATTTCTTGTTGACTTATGAAGTCATTAACTTCTTTTTTTTTTTGTTCATTCTGATTTTCAGGGAGTTTGTTACTTAGGCAAAGTTTTCTACTATTGCTCCTAGCTACTGATTTCCTTTCCAATTCTTCCAGAACTCTCATTTCCTTTCCATATTCCCCTCTAGAACATTCAATTATTTTATAAAAAAAGTTCCTAATTCTTTAAAAAAAACTGTTTTTTTTTCATTTCCTCTATGAATTCTAGTATAATTTCTGCTCATGTTTTTTCTTAAGGCCTTGCTCATAGGTATTTCGGAGTCATTCTCATCTTCTGAGTTTTTGTCTTAGACATCTTTGTCATCATGATAGCATATTTTAAAATGTTGGGATCTTTTATTTATTTCCTCATTCTTCCAGTCTACCCCCTGACTTCACACTTTATGTTAGGGCCAGGTATTATATACTTCTGGAAAGGTGTTTGGGATGGTCCAATTGCTGCTTTCTTGGGGATGTTGAGTGATACATTATTCCAGAATCTCAGAGGCAGCTCAGGCTAGCAATCTATAAGCTTTCACTGTTTTTGAAGTAGCCAGAGCCTGGGCAAGTCTGATTGTTTTTCTGCTGGTCTGAGATATGCAAGTTCCTGAGCTGTGTTTAGGTATAAGCAAAAAGCCTGTGGACTTGCCTTCTTTGAAGTTACAGTAGACTGCTGCTAGACTGAGCCATTCTCAACCACACAGAAAGCTCTGCCGGTTGAGAGGAACCAGGATGTGGATTTTCTGGTACATATATACAACTCTACCAGGAACAATGTCACAAACTTTTTACCCTATTTGCTGATATTTGAGCATGATCCATGCTTATTAATTGACTTATGTTGTGGAGTCTCTGAATAAGACTCAGAGACTGCAGAAGCTCATTGCCCATATGTCTCTCTGTTGAAAGTTAAATTTAAAGAAGGGAGACTCAAGATACTCATTGCTACTAATGCTCTCAGTCAAGAGTAAATTAGAAATGTTTACTACCTAGCTACATATTTAGTTAGGAAGGAGGTTCAAAAAAATAAATGGAGATATGATGCTTGTGTTCATTAACAGGACTTTCAACAGGATGACAGAGTTCTGTTGAGAAATCTTGGCTTTCATAGGGCCCATAATTTGGAAGACTAATGGAAAGGTAAAGCATACCTACCTGTACAAAGGCTAGACAACTTTCTTTTGTTTACGAAGTAGCCCCTGAGACTGCTGGGAGACCAGTGAAAACAATTCATTGGATTCATTGCCAAAAGTTGGCCTGCCATGTTGGTGAGCTGAAGTTGGGAGACATTCATCTCAGCAGACTCTAATAAAAAGAGTTTGCCTTCTAACCATGCAAAGATTATGATTCTGATCTCAAACAGGGGATCAGAAGCAGATGTTTCAAGTGAAGAAGACCCTATGTACTGATTCCAACAATCAATTCACAAGAGGAGGAACAACTTTTATATAGTATATATAGTTGCAATACCTTTGTTGTCTAATATTTTGGCCCTAGAGATTTCTGGTGTTCAGAAATGTTCCAGATGTTTCAGAACCTAGTAATACTGTTAGCCAGCCTGAGATCCTTTTGGGTCCAATTTAGGTGAACAAGACTATAGTTCTGATAAGAATTATGATCAGCTCATATTACTGAATAGCATAGGTATAGGAGCCATAGATTCCATGGTCAAACGAGGGCTAGGATTATCCACCCAGTGACTAGGCTAATTTACAATGTCCCCGGTGAAACACATGTAACGTTAGTATTATTTCAGCGTTTTTTGTAATAATTTTGTCAACATGTACGTATCACTGTAAAATGTGTGTGTGATATATAGTGCACTTTGACTTAATGCAATAACTGAAGCAACCTATCAAGCATTGCTCTGCATTTTCTGATGTCTGCTGCACGCATTGGTGCTATTTTTTATCGATGACTTTCTGAGATTTTGCTTAATAACCTTTACTCTAGTGTTTGGTGATATGTTATATAAGCACAAGAAAAAGGGAGCTATTGTGGGTTTGGGAGCAGAAATTCATAGGATCATAAGCCTAAAGGTAGGAGGGCTAGACTATATGGCCTACAAAAAAGGTAGTCCAACTGCCTCATTTTACATATGAGGAATCTAAGGCCTAAGGGAAATAAAATGACTGCCCAAAGTCACTCAAGTAGTAAATGATAAAGCTGATATTTAAATCCAATCCCCTGACTTAAGGACCAATGTCATTTCCAGTGTACCACACTGCCTATTTTAAAATTAGCCTGCCAATGTTATATATGGATAAATTGGATTTGAGCAAGAAGGTAAATTAGGATACAGTTGTGTGACCCAGATATATGATATTAACTAGGATGGTAACTGTAGCTATGAATAGGAAGAAATGGTTATGAGGGTTGCTTTATGAGAAACTTGACAGGACTTGATAAATTCAGCATTTGTTTCCCTTTCTTTTTGTCTATCCTATCATTTTTCCTTTTGCCACTATCCTTGACAACTTCAGCATTCTTTATGATGAATCACCTTGAAAGATTTCCCTTTCTAATCCATGTAAGTCATAAACAGTCATGGCCACACCCTGGATATTGACATTACAAGGTTGGCCCACCTATGCTCTAAAGAACATTTGTTTTCTTCAACAAACAACTCACATTTGCATAATGATTCAAAGTTTATAAAGTGTCTTCTTCCTAATAACCCTGAGATAGGTGTTAAATGTGATATTATCCCCATTGTATAGAAGAAGGAAATGAGGCTTTGAGAGATCATCACATGGTTTACAAGTATTAGAGCTAGGATTAGAATCCAGATTTCCTAACTCTAGATGTTTCACAAGATAATGCTTAATTTTTAACCTTGGGCAAGTTACTTCTCTCCTCTAGGCATTGCATCCCTCATCTATAAAATGAAAGGGTTAGCAACACTGGGAAGTGGCCAAATTGAAGTATATTGCTGTAATGGAATATTATTGTTGTGCTGTTGAAATGACAACAACAAGAAGAAGTAAAAGCATTTCAGGGTAGTATGGTGACCTAGATAGGAAGAGTGATACTGAATGTAGTAAGCAGAAGGAAGAATATATCTATATATAGCTATAAAAATGTTAATGTTAAGGAAAACAATAACAAAATCCCAAACACTGTAATTATGACAGAACTTGGACTGAGAGAAAGAAAATGAGAAAATATATGCTCTCTTCTTTATGGAAGTGGTGGAATATAGATGTGGAACAATTGACTTGAATTGAAACTTGACTAGATCATTCACTTTTTCTATAGAATCTAGTTATTGGGCAGTTGAAGTAGCAAAAGCCTAGTAAGTTCCAATCCATGTTTTTTCAGCAGCTAATGTGATGGATAGGGGATGATCTTGCAGTAATAAAGGAAGATGTGGGTTCAAGTCCTGATTCTGACATATACTAGCTTTGGCCATAAACAAGTTACTTAACTTCTGAGTACAACCAAGCAATTGTCTAAAAAAGTTGAGGATCTGAATTGATGAAATTAGTTTTTACATTTGGAGCTAACCCAGGGGCATGCTTTTAAAAGTATGACAACCAGGCTCTCCAGAAATACTTTCAAATTTAATCCGCATTATTACTACTTTCTTAAATCTAAATTCAACAAAACAACAAATCAACCCCTGATTTGTAGTAATTTATGATTTGTGAAGCATAGATTCTTCAACTGAATATGTTGTCAGATTTGGTTAAAGTGTTAGTTACTTTTGCTGAGCCAATTTTCCTTTTCAAATTATTATTTTCTTTGTAAGAAGGTAAAGAGTAGCTAGGTGGCTCAGTGCTGAGTATTGAGTCAGGAAGACTCATTTTCCTGAATTAAAATCTGGTCTCAAACGCTTACTAGTTGTGTGACTCTGGGCAAGTCACTTAAACCTGTTTGCCTCAGTTTCCTCCTGACTCAAGGCTGGGCACTCTATCTGCTATGCCACTTAGCTGACCAAATACAATGCTCACTATGCAATAAATCTTGTTAATCGAGTCTGTTAAATATATATTGTGGTTTATTGTTTTATGGGTGGATTCCTTAGAAGAAAAGTGTTAAGTGAGAATAATCAGATTATCCTTAAATTTTGCAGCTATTTTCCAATCTTTTTTGAGATTTCAAAAAATATTAAATATAAGAAATGTAAAGAAAACTATATTAATGGTAATTATGGTAGATGTGGTGTTTAGTCCTTTATTGGGTCTGATAACAACAATGTCCAACTTAGGTGAGACTATATTTAGTCTTATAGTTTCTTCACAAATTTTCCTACAGGGGAAACTGAACCTTGCACTAGTTGGATTGGATAGGTGAGTGAAAACTTACGTAAAGATGTCTGGGTGTTTTCCATCAAAAATAGGCCATCTGCTTTTCCTCTCAACACTGAAGAGGGATGAACAAAAGAGAGAAAAGTAGGATAATCAAAACTTTCCTAAATGTCCAAGACTGAGTTGAAGTCAAGGTTATATGGAATTTCAGAAAAACTTCAACTGTTCTGCTTGCCAATGAACTTTCTTGGATGTGTCCAGTTCTAATTTCTGTTCCTCTATATAAATTTTCAACTGAGGCCACTACAGTAAGTCATATTCTTCAGTCTTGACTATGGTAAAATTCCACTTATCTTCAAGGGAAATATCTTGGGAGTAAAACTTGAGATTTTTGCCTAATGCAGAGGATGGCAAAGAGGCTTGCCTTTTGGTTATAGTCAGCAAGATGTCTATTATGTCACAGAGGTGCTGAAAGACTTGCTGCTCTATAAAAAGTAGAAAGTCATTTTTTTTTTTACTCTTAAATGGCAGCACTACTCCTGAGGCATGAGTCCTCTTACTGAAGTAAATAGCATGTGAAACATTGTAGCACAAATAATTTTCTAACTCATGATAGCAAAACTGTTCTCATAGCCTACAACATAGTACATTTTTTGGAAGATCATAAAGTTTTTAGTTGGTATTATTATGTCTCATCTTGAGCAGAGAACTTAAAAGTGTCGATTTCAGCAAGAAGAAGCTGTGTCTAACTGACTGATTTATCCAGACTTGTGAACTCATTGTTAAAATAAATCCAAGTGTGTACTGGAGCCAGATCTGAGCAGCTATGAGACCTGATTGTCTTTTCAATGGGAGAATCTATGCTTCATAAATCATATATCACTATAAATCGGGGGTTGGTTTGTTGTTTTGTTGAATTTAGATTTGAGTGTTAATAATGCAGATTAAATTTGGAAGTATTTCTGGAAAGCCTGGTTGTCAAACTTTTAAAAGTACTCCCTTGGGTTAGCTCCAAATATAGAAATTAATTTTGTCAATTCAGCTCCTCAATTTTTTTAGATAATTGCTTAGTTATAGTCAGAAGTTAAGTGATTTGTTTATGGCCATAGCTAGTATGTGTCAGAGGCAGGACCTGAACCCACATCTTCCTTTATTACTGCAAAGCCATCTCCTATCACATTAGCTACTGAAAAAACAAGAATTGGCATTTACCAGGCTTTTTTTTTACTTCAGCTGCCAAATACCTAGATTCCATAGAAAATATGAATGATCTAGTCAAGCTTCAATTCAGGGGCTATGCATTGCCAATTTAAGGTTTTATTTTCTTATCCATTTTTTATTGATTCATTCAATCATTTATTGATAGATTAATTAATTTGTTTGTTTATCCATCTACTAATGTGCTTGTTCATTAATTCTCATTCATCTGTTTTCTTGCTTATTCATTCATTTATTCATTATTTTGCTTATTTGTTCATTCTTTTTTTAATTACTTCATTTATTGTTAGCCAGTTTATTTATTTGTTTGCTTATTTATTTATTTGTTCATTCATTCACGCATGTGTGCTTATTTCTTTTTGTTGTCATTTTAGTTGATATAACCTCTACAGTTACAGATTTGTACCAACTCTTATTATGACTAGGGCCTGTTAAAAATGATTATGATAATGACAGTGATAAATCCATCACTAATTTCAGGATTCTCAAATAAGATATTGTTGTCCAGATAGTATCTATATGGTAAAGCCAAATGGAATAGCATCATTCCTACTTCCCAGTTTTCTACATAAAGATGAAATATACAAGTGCACTTTTAATGGAAATAGTTATTTTTAGCTGTTAATAATCTCATGCCTTTTATTCACTGATACTTGGGTTGGCTGGCATAGAAAACAGATTTTTCCCTAAGACTCAGCTCATTCATCAAATACTGAGTTCCAGGGGGTTTCCATGTAATGTCACACATTCACACAAAGATAGGAAATAATGGAAAGAGAATGATGCTTATCAGATATTTGTCATCATATGGTTTAGACTCTGTCATTTGTGTTTATTTTTCTGGTGATTGATTATGGCATTTTGAAACCTAACAATACAACTGTCCAAAGGAATGAAAGAAGGATGAAGTAATAGGAGCAATTGGCTGACTATGGGTACGGTTCTGATTTTGAAGAGACTAAATTGAATTAGTTGTGGTTTTTAGTTGCGAATTAATTGCTCGGAAGTATAGGCAAACACCTCACTTGTTAATTTTTTTAGGAATAATCAATACTATCTCATTTTATTTAATACTATTTATTTTATTTTATATATTTATTATATAATGTATTATATAATATCATATATGTGTGTGTATATATGTATATATATATATGTGTATATATGTATGTATGTATATATATATATATACATATATATATATATATATATATATATATATATATACATATATATAAAATTTTATTTAATTGATTGCTCAAAACTTCATGTGGAATTTTTGACCAAACATTTGTCTATTAATTTGGAAAAAGTCATCTTATTTGGCCAGGTGATGCACACCTGTAATCTCCAATACTGCAGAGGCTGACACTGTCAAATCTCTGCAGCTGTGGAGGTTTGAGCTGCAGTGGACCAAGCTGATCAGATTGTCCTACTAAGGTCATTTTCAAAAAATGGTGGGCCAGAAAAACCTGGAAAGACTTGTATGGTCTGATGCTGAGTGAAGTGAGCAGAAACGAGATAACATTGTGCACAATAACAGCCACATTGTGCGATGACTAATATTGGTAAACTTAACCATTCCCAGCAATGCAAGGATCTAAGACATCTCCAAAGGCCTCATGATGGAAAAACGCTATCCATATCCAAAGAAAGAACTATGGAGTTTGAATGCAGATCAAAGCATACTATTTGCTATTTTTTTTGTTCTGTTGAGTTTTGTTTCCTCTTTCTGGTGGTTCCTCCTATTGGTTCTAATTCTTACTTACAACATCACTAATGTGAAAATGTGTTTAATAGGAATATATATGTATAGCCTATATCAGATTGCATGCTATCTTGGGGAGGGAGGTAGGGTGGGAGGGGGAGAACAATTTTAAACTCAAAAGCATATGGAAGTGATTGTTGATAAATTAAAATAAATTAATAAAAAAAGTTTATTTTAAAAAATGGTGAGCCTCCAGGAGCAGGATGCAGAGGTGAACTAGGCCAAATAGGAAATAGAGCAATTGGGATCTCTCAGGCTGATCAGAGCATGGGCAAGGTAGGGAAACCTACTCTTTCAACAACAGCAACATCTTTTAGATTAAAAATGAAACACTGAATATATCAATGTTGTGAGTGTGCACATGTGTATATTCCTAGGAAGAAAACAAAATTAAACTCTAGGTGAGCTTTTAGTTATTTTTATTCAGTTGTGTCTGACTCTGTGATCCCATTTTGAGTTTTCTTGGCAAAGATACTGGGGAGTTTTGCCATTTCCTTCATTTCATTTTACAGATGAAGAACTGAATTAAATGACCTGCCTAGGTTCACACAGCCAGTAAATGTCTGGGGTGGGATTTGAACTCACAAAGATGAGACTTCTGGCTCAGTACTTGATTCAGTAAGCCATCTAACTGCCCCTATCCAAAATGGGGAAATATTCCAATAAGTCTAAGTGACTGAGAGATACCTGTTGACTTTACAGTTTTTTTTTATGCTTAAGGACACAGAAGAAATTTAGAGACTTCAAATATAAATTACATTTTAAGAGTGACCTCTGGTGGAGTAGATAACTCACCTGACACAGTGAGGAAGACCTGTATTTATTCTCCCTCAGATCCTAGTTAGGTATATAATACTGACCAAATCAGTTAACCTTTCCGAAAAAATCGTCAGTAAAATGGAGAATAGGTAGAGGGTGGGAAGGGGAGGTAGGGTAGTAGTGGTGGTGATGGTGGTGGTAGTGAAATCAGTTTCCAAGAATCATTTCAGCTTTAAACCTATGGTTCTATGTTACACTGGACTAAATTTAAGTGACTGGAATATTTTTGTTACAAATAAAAGTAATGCATTTATTAAGTCATTTTGCCTCATTCTGTGCGATAGATGTTTCCAAATACATAGGTGTTTGCTCTTATGTAACCAAAACATCCAATTTTAAATTAAAGGTTAATTTTCACCTGAATTTGGAGGTTTAAATGTAATCCATGCCTTCATTAATTTGCATTCCCCTTCTACCTGAAATTTTTCAGGAGACCAGAGTTCACTTTTCATAGTCGCCTGAATGCATTTCCCCATGCTTTCATTGCTCTCAATTAATTTTTGCTTCATTTAAATGTAGACTGCAGATTAAATCAATGCATATATAGTTGATAGTGACACCCTGTTAACAGCAACAAGATAAAGTTACAGGGTACCATGACAAGAATATTCTATTAATTGTCCAGTCTGGGCACCAGCCCAAGATAAAACCAACAGGATAAATGGCCCATTGCCATAGCTTGCAAGAGAAGATTATAATACTATTTTTTTTCTTTCTAACATTGGCTTGATTCCCATTCTTTAACTGATCTTCAGAGACTGACACTATTATTTTTCTTAATTTTCCCATTTGAACAATGTGTTAATGGATTTTTCTTTCCTCTTCCTCCATTTTTCTTGCTTCATCCACACTCTAGTATTGCTTTCTATTCATTTAGATTTATAAGTTTTCAATGCACAATGCTCAAGCACCTCTTATTTCCCAGTTTTCTTCAAGAATAATTTTTGCTTACCTGCTTTTTCTTTATTTTATTCTAAAGATGTCGATACACACACACACAGACTAACATGCAAGAAGAATAATTTCAATATATTTTAGGCAGAGATTAATAAAGTACTTTAGAACAAGTTCATGGATAATAAAGAGAAACATTCCCTTAAGAAAATATTTAATTGAAGTAATGTTGGGTTACTTCATCAGCCAGAGTTTGAAGAACAACCATAAGTAATGACGTATTGGATTGGCAAGTCTTTTATTGACATCCTCCTCATCATCATATCTTGTTTTACACTGTGAATACCACTGTATATTTAAAAAAAAATTCATGGGTCATTTTGTAGAAAGACAATCCTTTGGATTAAAGTTAGGTGTAATGAATAATTCTCCTTGATTTTGGTATCAGTTAATGTAGACGGTTTTTTTTTTCAATTCTCCAATAGTCATTTCAGAATAATGTTATGTTAAAGAAATATATTGGAATAGAAACATGTAAAAGTAATCCTAATTCAGCAGAGTGCTTCAAGCAAGGAATGGAAAGCAAGGAATCTTAAAGATTAATGCATGGCTCCAGTATCTCCTTTAACAGAGCCTTAAAAGAAATGCAAAAAGGTAAGTTTAAAATGAGTTTTGTCACAATTTGATGAGTTACACATCTAAACCATATTAAATGTATTTAATGGTAAGATTTTTACAAATCAATAAGGAAACAAAACTTTTTGAAGATGGTATGTTATTATACTTAAAAATCCTAGAGAATCAACTAAAAAGTATTTCAAATTATTATAAACTGTAGCAAAGCTGCAGGATACAAAATAAACCCACACAAATCATCATCATTTCTATATATTACCAGCAAAGTTTAGCAGCAAGAGATAGACAGAAAAATTCCATTTAAAATAATTGTAGACAATATAAAATACTTGGTAGTCTATCTGCCAAGATAAACCCAGGAACTATATGAACATAACTATAAAATAGAGTATAGATTAAAATAAATTCAGATCTAAACAATTGGAAAAATATTAATCGCTCATTGGTAGGCCAAGCCAATATAATAAAAATGACAATTCTACCTAAATTTATCTATTTATTAAGTTCCATATCAATCAAACCATCAAAAATTGTTTTATAGAGCAAAAAAACCCGACAAAATTTATCTGGAAAAACAAAAGCTCAAGGATATCAAGGGAATCAATGAAAAAATGCAAAAGAAGGTGGTTTAGACATACCAGATCTCAAACTGTATTATAAAGCGGTAATTATCAAAATAATCTGGTAGTGGCTAAGAAATAGAGTGGAGGAGCAGTGGAATAGATTAGGTACAAATTACATTGCAGTAAATGATGATAGTGTTCTGTTCCCCAGCTCCAGTTTTATTTTGGACACTCAAGCTAGCTGAATCTCAGTTATCTACTTTCTATAGCTCCACACTCTGGCTCTGGACCTATGCTAAGTAGCAGAAGTTCCTCTATCAGACTTGAGCCCACAGGTAGAGCTACTGAAGCCCTACTTGTCCTTTCATATTCCCACCTATTGGATGGTTGGAGTAATTCTCAGGATTTTTCCATGAAGTTCCAGATATCTCTATGTACAAATTATGTGATTTAAAATGAGAGAAATGAATTGAATCCCCAAACAAAAAAAAATAGCTTGTACTGAATATTTTCTTAGTTTCCTAATAGCATCAATGAAAACTGGGGTCCTTAGTCCAAGGAAACTTGAAAGACCTGAGTATTCTAAGACTCATTTAGTTATACTTCTTAAAATGAGAATATTCCTTAAGTATTCCTACACTGTAAATATTCCTTAGTGCTAGACGTTGAGTAAAGGGTTAGCCTCAAATTCCTTACCAGGTTTATAGATCATATTACTGGCTTTCTCCATTTCCCTGTTTTTCCTTCCTTTCCTTCCAAAAAAAGCTATTCTTGCAATATTTCTGTACTTCTTGGAATCATGTCCCCTCTCTTCTTGAAATTTCCAGTCTAATTTTACACTCAAGAGGTCTTTGAGAATCTCTACATATGTTACTTTGATGATTAAACAATAAAGCTGCTTCAATAAGATAAACATGAAAATTAGTCTCATGCTTCTCTAGTCACATTTCAGAAAGAGGAGACTATTTGAAGAATTTGTGATTTCATCAAAGCAGGGAACCAGTCTGTGACTTAATAGATCAATCCCACTGAATTGTCCAAATAATGCAGAGGTTAAGTGGCTTTCCCTGAGTGACTCAGCTAGTAAGGGTGAGAGACAGGATTAAAATCCAGATTTTCTTAATTTAGACAGTACTCAATCCCCTCTGCTACTTACTTCTATACATTGTATATGTTGAAGAGAATTGGTGATGATTAAGTCACCTGTGCTCTAAAGCTCACATTCTAAAGCTACAGCTCAAGCTTAGAATCTTTCACAATCCAAAAGCTATTTTCTGTGATTTCAATAACAGCTTCTGGGCAGATAATATTTTGGAAATCGTATATCTCACAGAAGTGTTGAGTGCTTGGATTGCCCTGCTGTGGCACCAGTCTCAAAGGATCATTCTCATACCTAGTGATTTAACAAATGTCTCTGAGTTTGTGGGAGGTGGTAGCAAGATTTTTTCCGTCCAAAGGTAAATAAAATGTTAAGACCTTGACCTGAGCAAATGTGAGCTAATCCTCAAAGAAGGTTTAAGGCAGGGACTCAGTAAAAAATACACTGCCTTCTCATTCCTCTATCCCCATTCAAATGATACTTGAGGTAGAGTCAACTGTGACTGTAATTGTTCATGTCATATTAAAATAACTTTTTGATGTGAATTTAATCTTCTTGCTGCTACAAATACATGAGCTAATTTGAACTCTAGATATGAATGAATAGAGCCAGTGACCTAATCTGATGCGATGTTGTTGAATCACAATTAGCTTCAGGATACATGCAGTGGGAAGAAATCCATAGCATTTCTAGGCCTGACCATTGTTTTTTCAATGATCACTGTCATGAGTTTGGGTTGTCATACAGTCAGTGAGTTATATTTGTCACTGGAGAAACAAGATGTCAAATGTTAGTGACATGTAATTGTCACATGCAATATTATCATAGGGAAAAATGAGAAGGTGCTGGAGGACATGTGGCTTTTTTAAATCCTTTATCCCTTTTGGAGGAGAGAGGGAGTATTGGCACTGTGATTATCCAAGAAAACATTTCTAACCTTAGACCACTACTGTCATAGGACATAACTTACCAGTAGAGTAACAGCCTTGGGATGTTTGCCAAGCCACCTGCTGGTGATTTAGACAGGGAAAGTACCAGAAAAATCATGCTCCTGCATGCTGTGAAGGGAAAAAAAATACTCCTTACTATTCTAACTGTATAAAAACATGGGTTGTGAATAGACTTGTCAAGACTACCTGAAACAACCCATAAAGCAAATATTTGTCCTTTAAAACATTGCTTTGAAATGGAATAACACACACACACTCTCTCTCTCTCTCTCCCTCTGTCTCCTCAAGTGAATAGATTTCTCTATCTCTTAAAGGCACTCCTGGGTTATGAGTGAAGAAACATTTATTAAGTGCTTGCTAGATACTAGCTACTGTGCTAAGCTCTGGAAATACTAACTGAAGCAAGCATGATAATCCCAACTCTCAAAGAGTTTACATTCTAATAGAAGACAAAAATATAGTGTCATGGTGGGTCAAGAACAGTGTCTTGGATGAGGAAATCAGAAGAAATGATAATTGAAGTCATTAGGAAATCATGATACCTAAGTCATTTGTAAATGATGTTGTAGAGGGAATTCCTGGAAGGGTGGGAGGTGGGATTAGATATCCCCTCAGGCTCTTTCCTGCTATGTCATATGTTGTTGCAGTGAGGCTTTTTTTATTTTCCCAAAATGAGCTAAATGGTTAATCTAGACAGTTATTTTTCACCATGGTATTTCCTCCATCTTTATATCAGGCACCTCAAAACAGATTATTACTGGGGCTACAAAAGGATCACTCTCAGTAGCAAAAATGTGTTTGCCTTCTGAGTTCCTGTGTGTGTGTGTGTGTGTGTGTGTGTGTGTGTGTGTGTGTTTGTGTGTGTGTGTATCTGTTGAGAGAGCATTTTTTCAGCCTGTGGTGGTTTTCTGTGAATGGATCTGTATAGAGTAGGTCAGGCTTGATTCAAGCGAAAAATTCAGATGAAGAGAACCTAGACTCAATTGATGAAATTCCGTACTGATGAAAAGGAAAGAGTAGGAACATACATATAAACACATATAATACATATATACATATATGAATATAAGCATATATACAAACATACACATATAAATTATTATAAAATGTTCAGCTAATGTTTATTGTGTATCCCAAGTACTGTGTTAGATCTAAATGTTTAGGACACAAAGATGGAAAACAAGTCTTTGCCCATAAGGTATATAGCATTAATTCTATGTCCTGGTCCAGATACTTGTCAGTGTCATATACTGACTTCTAAGATATGTCACCTTCCCCAGATATTTTAGGTTATGAAGTCATCCTTTCCACTTAAGTACTACCATGTTCTTGAATGCATTGTTATATTGCTTGAATTGAATGTATTGCTGATCTAACACACAATGCCCTCCCAGTTTATCATCTTCTTTAACTCTCCTTAACACTATTTCCACTCTATCTCAGTCAACCACAGATAAAACAATCACCTCACATGGTTCTACCTCTAAGATTCAGAACTCTGAAATTCCTCTTTGAATTCAACTGCCTGTACTTCTGTGTGTTCTACTACATCAAGTCTACCAAATCTTTTCTTAACTAGCAACATAACATCCATTCCCATGATCCTTCTGTTTTGTCATTCCACCTCTTCTTTCCTTGCTTCACTCCCTTCCTATCTCAGCATTGAACTTAAAATGAGCCATTTCAATGAGGCACAATCAGCTGCTTTGAATTCTTTACAGGTTTTTGACTCAGTTTCTTTATTCCCTAACCAACAACCCTAGGTTTCCCCTACCATCTGTCTTCTCTACTATTCCTAGTCACCATGTAAGATATCTGTCAAACATGCATGTGCACACACACATATAATATACATACATATATGTATGTGTACATATAAATATATTTTTGTATATATTCATATATAACTATATGTATGTATACATATGCATATAAATACATATATATGTGTATATATGTATATGTGTGTATATATATATACACATACACACACACACACACACACACACACATATATATATATATATATACACATATATATATGTATATATATATATATATATATATATATATATATATATATGCATATATTCTCAAATATCATCTCATTTTATCCTCACAATGACCCTGGGAGCCATCTCCATTTTACATACAAATATCCTATATGTGACAAGCAAAACTGGTGATCTTTTCTATCAATCCATGCATTCTAACATCCCTGTTACGTCTTTGACCCTTATGCACATATTCCAAAGTCAGTGGCTTAAAGTTTCTCCTCCCAACATGTCCCCAACTTTGCATACACTTATCCTTCCAACAGATGCTCTCACCTCCCAGTTTACCAAGACTAATATTATCTGTTAAGAAGCTTCCTTTTCTCCCCTTTTCAAGCTCCCAAGACTTGAAGATGCACAAAAGGAAAAATCCCTCTTAGTTGAAATGATCAGGAAATGGTTTATAAAGAATTGTCACATAATGGATATTTAAAGTAGTTTGTGACTGGAGAAAAGGTTAAAGATGTAAGAGATACTGTGGAAATAGAAGGTGGGTGGGAAAAGGCTATATTCCATCTAAGAAATCACCTAGTGATTTTAATGACTTCTAATTTCTCAACGAAACAAAGGCCTATCATTTTAATAACGTTAATCTTCCAGTGATGCTATAACATTGCAAATTGCATAGGTCACCAAAAGCACCATGGCACCATACGTGACAGGTATAAGATTCAGAATTATTACCAAAGCAGAGTTATACAAGAAAGCTAATTTAGAAAATATAAAATGAATATATGACAAGAAAATGAAGTGATCTGGTGATGCAATGAATCCAGAGACAAGATGATTATGTTTTATGTTGGTGCCCAGAAAATATCAAGAGACTCAGAGGAAGGGCTCCAGTATACTGGGTGGACATTTATGGAAAATTTATGAGGAGGCATAGGCAAGACAAGATGAGATGAAATAAATGGATTGTTCATTTTACCACTGCTCCATTGTACCTATAGAGGGATAACCCACCCTGAAGCAATAACAGATCATAGGCATAAGTTTAACATCAGGACTCTTGGTCATAATATAAACATATTGTAATTCTCTAGTATTAAAATGTCATATAAGGGAGAAAATGGGGAACTTACTTTTATACTCATTCAATTTGATATGTAGGAGCTCTCTCCCTCCCACACTATCATATCTATCATATCTATCTATCTATCTATCTATCTATCTATCTATCTATCTATCTATGGAGATATACATATATCTAGATTTATATGGAGAGATACATCTAGATACATATGTATGTTGTTGTTCAGTCATGTCTGATTCCACATGACCCCATGGATTTGTCCGTAAGTTTTCTTGGCAAACATACCAGAGTGGTTTGCCATTTCCTTCTCCAATGTGTCTCCATTTTACATCTGAGGAACTGAGGCAAACAGAGGTTAGTTATGTGACTTGTCCAGGGTCACACAGCTAGTAAGTGTCTGAAGCTGCATTTAAACTCTGATCTTCCTGACTCTAGGCCTGGTGCTCTCGCCACTGTACCATATAGCCTCCCCATATATGAGTTCATATATACATACATACACACACACACACACACACACACACATACACACACATACAGTGTGTGTATATGTGTGTGCGTGTATATGCATTTATATCATATGTTACATATACATATACACTTATATAGAACTATAACTATATGACTTGTATATATGCAAGTGTGTTGAATATATAAATGTACATATATGCATAGAAATATGTGCATGTATAAACAAATGTTTCTTATGGTCTGTCAATAGTCAATCAATAAATATTTATTAAGCATCTACTATTTTCGGGGCACCAAGCTAAGCTCTAGAAATACAAAGAAAGACAACAAAAAGCCTCTTCCCTTGAAGAGCTCACAATCTAATGGGGGAGACAACCTGCAAACAACTATGTACAAATAAGTTATATTCCAGATTAATAAATAATTGTCCTGAATGAAATTAATCATTTAAGTCAGTTCCATAATGGCTAGAGCTCAGTCCTTAGTATTTACTCTTCCCTTAAGAATAGAATTGGTGAGATATATGACAGATGAGTACCATATGACAGCCTGCTAGGACAATGATGCCTAGTTCTCATTTGGAGGCACCTCAGGATTTCTCCAGTTATTTCAGTGGATTCTAGAAAAATTCTTCAACCAAACTTCTTTTCATTCACTTTAATTCAGGAAGTGAAACAGGTGATATTAATAAATCTGTTTCACAAAATCCAACCAGTGATAGGATAAGGTATGACTGCTTTGCTTTCCCAGACAATTTCTTTCTGTGTTTTGCAGTGATATGTCTTCATCACAAACACTTTACTTTTTGTTGTTCTTTGTGTTCCTTATAGTCATTTTGTGTTAAACATTCCTATAAAGGATGATCTTACATAGAGTAGCCATTACATCAATCATTTGATATATTGGGGTTTACTGGCTAGGTTTCTTTCTTAAAGACCAAGCCTAAAACCCAATTTACTCTAGTTCTCATTGATTGACCAACAATAAGTCTCTGCCCAAGCACCACTTAATGATTACATTTTGGACCCTGATGTCTCAGAGAGAATGTAAATAGTAATAGTTTCTCTTCTTGTCAGAAACAACCCTGAGAGTCTTCCTCTCTCAGTTTCTTTGTTTGTTTTTCTTTCTGATTAAAGAGTAGAGTCCTTGGCTCACTTCTTATACAGGCCTATTCACTGAATGGGTGCTGCCTCACTCAATATGAGAACTCAAAATGATCTTAGCTTAAAAAGGCCAAGGCCTCCCACTGGGCTACTGGACCCAGATGGCTATGGAAGAGAATGTGAGGTTGGTGACTTTGCACAGCCTTCCATCACTGTAATCCAATTCACTTGCTAGTAATGGCATCATCTTCCTGATGTTATGGCCCCCTTTGAGAACAAAGGACAAACCGTGGAGAAGAAATAATTAAGGGATGGAAGACACTAGATTTAAGAAGTTTGGGGAAAGATTCCCCTCATGTAGAAGCAAGAATTTAACTGAGACTTGAAAGATGAAAAGTAAAAGGGAAGCCAGGAAGCAGAGATGAGGAGGAAAGCTATTCCAGGCATGGGATATAGCCAGTAAAAAATAGCTGAAGCTGAGAAATGAAATGAATCTGAAAGTTCCATCTAGTATAACCTCCTCCCCATGCCCATTTTACAGATAAGGAACTGAGACCCAAGGAGATCAAAAGACTTGACAAAAGTCCCACACAAAGTAAATGTTGGAAGCAGGATTGGAACTCAGAACCACTGCCTCCAGTCAGTACTCTTTCCCCTAAACTAAACTGTCAGTGTTTCTCTTTCTGGTGTAAGCCAATGGAGTTGTATTCAGAATTCAAGGCTATCCCACTGAAGGGATGGCAAGTCAGCCAACAAATGAGTGCACATTCTCATGCACCCTTGGCTATTTTTGGAGGCCCTTTGTTTGTTTGTTGACACACAAAAATGGAATCACTTACTCCAGCACAACTTCCTAAAGCAAAAATGCCCCATTTGGCAGCCATCCCAGAGTAGTGACTATAAACACATGTTTAGGTTTCAAGCTGCATTTTGCTCAAGATAATTTATCATTTCCCCTCCATAGCCATTTCATTTCAAGTCATTAGTCAGACCTGTGTAAATAAATCTCATACTACATTTTTTTGAAGCCCCTATAAAAAAAAAATCAAAATCTGTTCCATGTAAAAGAAAACTTAAGAAATCTGTATTAGAGGTATCACATAGTTTTTTTTTTTGGCTAGTTTAACTTCTATTTTTCATCATTCACTCTTTAATTAGAGAGTTAATTAATTGTAAGAACATAAATGAAGCACAGGAAGTCCCTTAAAGGTCCTCTAGTTCAACCTCTTCATTTTACGGATGAGGGAACTAAGGCCTAGAATGGGGAAATGATTTCCTTAAGTGCACATAACTAATAATTAGAAAGTAACATGTGAACCGAGGTGTTGGACATGAGAGTCAGAAATTGTCCCACTATTCTACACTGCCTCCCTAGTATGACTTTTTTGCCAAAGGTATTGTTATCCTTAATCCTATAATTGGTCATGGGGACAGCTATCCAAAATAGTTGCAATCCTAATTATAACATTTAAGTAATATAGCCAGTTAGCAGTTTTTAGCATATTTTATATAATACATATTTTATACATGTATGATATATTTATATTAGATAGTATTTAGCATCTCTAAGACAATGAAAATTCCAAATAAAAGTAAACTATACTGACCCTGGCTTAAGCATTGTACCTCTCATCTTCAGAAAACTCCTAAGAGTGGTTGCAAATCTGCATTGGTATAAGAAGTTTTCTCACCAGGAGTTCTTTATAGCAATAAAGTCACAACCCAACGCTAATTAGGAGTGGGGATGGGATGAGTGAAAGTGTTGGGGAAGTTATTGACATTCAATTTAATTGTAACTCCATTAATGATCATTTAAGAAATATGATGAATGACTTCATTGTATGTTGCCAATCTCAACTTTACATTGATATGATTGTGGTTTGTTGTTGTTCAATCATTCAGTCATGTCTGACTCTTCAGAACCCCATGAACCATAGCATACCAGCCCCTTCTATTTTCCACTCTCTCCTGAAATATGTCCAAGCTTATATTAATTGCTTCCATGCACTATCTATTGATTTCATATTCTGTCATCCCCTTCTCCTTTTGCCTTCAGTTGTTTCCAACATTAGAGTATTTCCAATAAGTCCCTTTTTCTCATTATGTGGCCAAAGTATTTAAGCTTCAGCTTCTGTATTTGTTCTTCTAATGAGTAGTCTAAATTCCTTTCTTTAAGTATTGAGTGATTTTACCTCCTTGCTGTCCAAGGGACTCTCAAAACTCCTCTTCAGCACTACTATTTAAAATCATCAATTTTGTGGTGCTCAGCTTTCCTTATGGTTCAACTCTTGCAGCCATACGTTACTATTGGAAAAACTGTATCTTTGACTATGTGAACTTTTGTTGGCAAGGTGATATTTCTGCTTTTTAGTATGCTGTCCAGATTTTCCATAGCTTTTCTTCCAAGAAGTAAGCATTTTTAAAAAAAATTTCACAGCTACAGTCACTGTTTGGGGAGATCTTTGGGTTCAAAAATATAAAATCGAACACTGTTTACATTTCTTCTCCCTCTATTTGCCAGGAAGTGATGGAAGCAGTTATAGTGATCTTAGCTTGTTTATTTCTTTGTTTTATTTTTGAACATTAAGCTTCAAGCCAGCTTTTACATTCTCCTCTTTCACCCTCATCTAGAGGCTTCTTAATTCTTCACTTTCTTCCATCAGAGTAGTATCACCTATATATCTGAGATTGTTAATATTGCTCCTGGCAACCTTAATTCCAACTTCTTATTCAACCAGCCTGTCATTTTGTGTAATGTACTCTGCATATAACTTAAATACATGAAGTGACAATATACACCTTGCTATACTCCTTTCGCAATCTTTGAAAAAAATTTTTTTTTATATTTTTAAAAATTAATTTTTTTTATTTTTAGTTTTCAACATTCACTTCCACAAGATTTTGAGTTCTAAATTTTCTCTCCATCTCGTCCCTCCCCCAACCCCAAGATGGCATGCATTCTGAATGCCCCTTCCCCTAATCTGCCCGCCCTTCTCTCTCCTCCCCTTATCTTATCCCTTTCCCCTTCAATTTTCCTGTAGGGCAGGATAGATTTCTATACCTCATTTCCTGTATATCTTATTTCCCAGTTGCATGTGAAAACAATTTTTTTTAACTTTTGTTTTTAAAACTTTGTGTTCCAAATTTTCTCACTTCCTCCTTCCCCACCCACCCTCATAGAGAAGGCAAGCAACTCAATACAGTATACATGTGTAGTCACGCAAAACACTTCCATAGTAGTCATGTTGTGAAAGACTAAGTGTATTTACCTTCATCCTATCATGCCCTCCATTTATTCTGTTCTCTTTTTTGACCCTGTCCTTCCTTAGAAGTGTTTATTTCTGATTACCCCCTCCCTCAATCTGCCCTTTCCTCTATCATCCCCCTGATCTCTTGTCCTCTTCCTTCACCTCTATTTTCCTGTAGGGTAAGATAGATTTCCATATCCAATTGAGTGTGTATGTTATTCCCTCCTTAAGCCAAGTCCTATGAGAATAAGATTCGCTCATTCCCTCTCACTTTCCCCCACTTCCCCTCCACTGTAAAAGCCTTTTCTTGTCTGTTTTATGTGAGATAATTTACCCCATTCTATCTCTCCCTTTCTCTTTCTCACAGTATAATCCACTCTCATCCCTTAATTTTCCTCTATAGATATGACTCTTCCATCTTCAACTCACCCTGGGCCACCTATGTATATATGTATGTATGTATGTATCTATCTATCTATCTATCTATCTATCTATTTATCTATCTATCTATCTATCTATCTATCTATCTATCTATCTATCTATCTATACATGCATATAATTTTTCCCTCCAAATACCCTAATACTGAGAAAGGTCTCATGAGTTACAAATATTATCTTTCCACGCGTGAATGTAAACAATCCAACCTTAATAAATCCCTTATGATTTCTCTTTCTTGTTTACCTCTTCATGTTTCTCTTGAGTCTTGTATTTGAAAGTTAAATTTTCTATTCAGCTCTGGTCTTTTCATCAAGAATGCTTGAAAGTCCTCTATTTCACTAATATCCATTTTTTTCTCTGAAGGATCCTACTCAGTTTTGCTGGATAGGTGATTATTGGTTGTAATCCTATCTCCTTTGCCCTCTGGAATATTACATTCCAAACCCTCCAACCCCTTAATGTAGAAGCTGCTAAATCTTGTGTTATCCTGATTGTGTTTCCACAATGCTTGAATTGCTTCTTTCTGGCAGCTTGTGATATTTTCTCCTTGACCTGGAAACTCTGGAATTTGGCTACAATATTCCTAGAAGTTTTCTTTTGGGGATCTCTTTCAGGAGGTGACTGGTGGATTCTTTCAATTTCTATTTTGCCCTCTGGTTCCAGAATATGAGGGCAGTTTTCCTTGATAATTTCTTGAAAAATGATGTCTAGGCTCTTTTTTTGATCATGGCTTTCAGATACTCCAACAATTTTTAAATTATCTCTCCTGAATCTATTTTCCAGTTGTTGCAGTTGTTTTTCCAATGAGATATTTCACATTGCTTTCTATTTTTTTTCATTCTTTTGGGCTTGTTTTACAGTGTCTTGATTTCTCATAAAGTCACTAGCTTCTAATTGCTCCATTCTAATCTTCAAGGAAGTGTTTTCTTCAGTAAGCTTTTGGACTTCCTTTTCCATTTGGCCAATTTTGCTTTTGAACGCATTCTTCTCCTCATTGGCTTTTTGGACCTCTTTCGCCGTTTGGGTTAGGCTACTTTTTAAGATATTATTTTCTTCAGTATTAGCAAGCTGTTGACTTGTTTTTAATGATTTTCTTGCATCACTCTCATTTCTCCTCCCAGTTTTTCCTCTGCTTCTCTTACTTGCTTCTCAAAATACTCCTTGCCCAAAGACTGCCACCCAGAACTGTGACCCAGATCCAAGCACAGCAAAGCAAGAGAATCCTGCACCAGCAAAGAGATCTCTGAAATCCCCCTCTCAGCCACTCAATTCCCTCGCAGTCTATGGGCCAGAAGCTCCAGAAGCAGCTGCCACCCTGGGCCATGACTCTGGGAATGGGGCCTGACCACACTCCTCTCTCACTTAGTTCCGAAAGACCTTTCCTACATGATTGTCTTGCATCACTCTCATTTCTCTTCCCAGTTTTTCTTCTACTTCTCTTACTTGCTCCTCAAAATCCTTTTTGAGCCAATTCATGTTTTTCTTGGAGGCTTTGGATGTAGGAACTTTGACTTTGCTGTCTTTTTCTGGTTGTGTATTTTGATCTTCTTTGTCATCAAAGTAAGATTCTATGGTCTGACTCTTTGTGCTGCTTCCTCATGATCCCTGCCAATTACTTAAGTTATAACCTCTTTGTTAAATAAGGTAGGAATCTGCTTCCAGTGTGAAGAATGTACTGTCCCAAGCTTCCAGGGTTTTGTGCAGCTGTTTTCAGAGATACTTCTAGGGACTTGTAAATTTTCAGTTCTTCCAAGGTGCTATGATCAAGGGCAAGGTGTTTACTCCTTTCCTGGCCTGGTCTATGAGTGACCACAAGCACTCTTTTCTCTCTTGGAACTGGGAGGATTTTCTCTTCACAACCACTACAAGCTCTACCATGCTAGCACTCCACCTCACCCCAGGACCACCACCCAGAACTGTGACCCAGATCCAAGCACAGGTAAAGCAAGAGAATCCTGCACCAGCAAAGAGATCCCTGAAATGCTCCTCTGATCGATTACCCCTCAGTCTGTGGGCTAGAAGCTCCAGAGGCAGCTGTTGCCTCAGGGCTGCACACCAGGACTGGGGCTGGGACCACACTGAGAAGTCTGGAAACCACCACAGCTGCCCATGATTCAGTCCTCTGACGTCTGTTCCAGGTTAGCTGAGGCCTTTGTGCCCATGCTGAACTGCATGCCTCTCCCAGCCTGGCACTATATACCTTCCTGAGCAACCATTCAGGTTGTCTTGGGCTGGAAATTTGTTTCACTCTGTCTTTTTGTGGGTTCTGCTGCTTTAGAATTTGTTTAGAGGCATTTTTTACAGGTATTTGGAGGGGTTTGTGGGAGAGCTCAAGCAAGTCACTGCTTTTACCCCACCATCTTGGCTCCATCCCCCAAAATCATCCTGCAACTTATATTCTTAGATAGTTGCAGAAAGTCCTGGGAAATTAAGTGTTTTGCCCAAGGTCATATAACTATGTGGAGAAGGTAAAGCTTTAATCCCAGTCCTCTTGGCTCTGAGCCTGGCTCACTATTCACTATGCAGTACTGCCTCTGGTATTTTATGAGAATAAAATTCACATTGGAAGTCTACTTCATCCAGGTCTAAATATTTGTTGATTTCCAACTGGACAGAGAAAGAGGTATAGTTGGTCTTTTTAAGTGGAAGGCCATGATGCTCCTAGAGTACATTTGGTACACAATTATGAAAGTACAGTGAAGTCTCTACAAAACTAGAGCATGAGCTGAAAACTTTTAGGCTAAAAGTTGTAATAATGGGTATTTCACTGTGAACGTTCATGGTTTGGAGGAATATCCTTTGACCCTTCATATATCAGAAGTCATTTATTGAGTATTATATTGAGTTTCCATTCTCTATTACTATGACATGAATAGTATTAACTGAGGCCAATCTTCCAGCAGAAAGAAAATATAACTCACCATTTCCCAAAGCTGTTTTCTCTCAGTCCAAGATTTTTTTTCTTCTTCTTCAATAGCCAGATATGTCAATATTATCTACCATTTGAAGTGTCTGGGAAAGGCAGACCATAAAAAACTACTTAGAGTCCATTGAGGCACAAGTGGGTTGCAAAGGACTAATGACAGGATTCTAAAATAACTTGCCCTCCCCTTAGCGTTTTCACTTTCTCCCTCCCCTCTCTCCTTTTCACTTAATCTTTCTCTCCCCTGGGAACTGAACTACATGGTTTATTCTAGTTCAAGTCTATATACTGCTGGTTCAGTGCCATCTACATCTCAACAGCCAATAGGTCACTCTGTTGTTTCTTGGAAAGAGAAGGCTTCTCTATCTGTCCGTCAAATCTGTGAACTCCCACGGTTCCCCAGAGTGTAAACTGAAAGAAAATCTTATTGTGATCAGCTATTTCCTAGCCAACACTAACATAATGAAGAGCATGTAAACAGTTGGCTGGCTCGATTGTGGCAACGACTGAAGCAAATCAAGTGCAGCTTTGACTCCAACAATGGGATCTTCACTCTGTATGCAAATTTTCCAGGGCTTTCATTTCTCTTCCTTTTACGCATCAGGGTGTACAGACTCAATAGCCTCTTGCACACACACACACAACCCTCCACAAGGCCCTGTTCCAAACCCCCAATTCCCTTGACTTTGGACAATATTTGTTGAATGCAAAAGGCAAAATCCATAGCTAGATTTTCTTTAGGCAGTTTCTGTTGTTGCTCTTTTCTCTTTTTGGCTTCCCAAGTGTGTAAAGCATCCATTTTGCTAATGTTTTTTGATTAATATCATATCATAGACCAAACGCACATTACAGATCCAAGAAATATGAAGTTAATTATACATTACTGTGAGCCCTGCACTATGGAATGATTTTATTGCCCTTCAAAGAAGCATGAGATACTTGACTAGTAACAATGGAAAACATATGACAGGATAAAGAAAGTAAGGAAATGTTGCCAGGTTTGGACATTTTATTGTTTTGTTTTGTTTGGTCAATTTTATTCACCCAAAGGTAACAAAAAACCCTGTAAGTCCTAACTTTAAAGTTAGGATTCCATAGTCTTTCACTATAAGTTTCAAGTGTTGAATGTTGTTATGTTTTCAGAATATGTTTTAATTTGGAGGGAAAAAAATATTATTGCAGTAGCATTCAGAAGCAACAGGTTTCATTAGCCTTAAAGGCAAAGGTCTAGCTTGCAAATGGAAGCATGCATAGCTTTCTCTATCCTTCTGGCTCTGTATTTAAGAGATAAGCCAACTGCCACAGTTTTCAGTAATTTAAATAACAGGTGCCTACAAATTTTCTTCAATTCTTTACAAATGAGAAGGTGATTGGGCCTCTTGCTAAGTGATCTTTTGCAAGAGTGTTTACAGGAGAAATGCTGGGAAGTCTTGACAGCCAGCAACCCTTTGCACTCTAACCCCCTTTATTTATGCTCCTTTACTTATTTATTAATTTACTTCTTTTTCATTCATTCGTTTATTTATTTATCCATTTATTTATTTATTGCTAAACGTAATGTAAGGAAATGTCTATATGATAGAAAACATCCAGTTCCAAAGTCAAAATTTCAATTAATCACACAGATGTTAGAGACCTCCAAGTATCTAGTTTTGGGGTATCATATGTGCATTTGGGTGGGTGAGTAGGGGGAGAATCAGGTGGTATAATATACAAGATGTTCCAAAAGTCAGTGCATTTTGAAGCTTCAATAACTTCAAAGTGCACTAAGATTTTTGGGAAGATACGAGTATAGGAGTATATGTATATACTCTTAATCTATAAATTACCTAGACTAATAACCATTCTTTGCTCAAATTTTTTTAGCACCAACTTTCTTTTTAGAAGCTTTAAGCCCTAGTGGACAGAAAGTTGGCCTGAGAGACAGAAGCAGGAGATGGACCAGTGGAGGATTTAGCTCTAAGGTGGCAGGTGAGCTATGGCTTCAGCTCCAACCCAGCTTGCTCTAGCATGTGCACGGTTGAGTGGTCATTCTACCATCCTCCATAACTTCTGTGTCAACAGCTTGACCTATAGCAGAGAAGGTATTGAAGTTTAGAGACAGTGATGAGAAGGATTCAGTTCCCACAGAAACTGTTTTCTCTTCTTGAATTAGAGCAGTGATTCCTTCAATTAACCCCACTCTTCTTGTCTGGCTAGTGTAGAAGCAGTCCTTCAGAGAAGGCTAGATGAAGGAAGGAAATAAGCATTTGTTAAGTGTTTACTATGTGCCAGGCACTCTTCTAAGCACTTTACAAATACCTCACTTGATTCTCACAACAATCTTGAGTTGAAGGTTCTATTATTATGCCCATTATACAGATGAAGAAACTGAGACAGAAAAAAGTAACTTTCGAGAGGTTGCACAACTGGTAAATGTCTGTGGGAGGATTTGAACTCAGGTCTTTCTGACTCTAGGACCAGTGCTCTACCCATTGTGTGACCTAGCTGGGAATATTGGCTTTAGGGAATCATTCCAAAATCCCCTCCCCCCTGCTTCAGCACAGAAAATTACATCCTTTGGGATGTAGGTTTTAGTTTCATTCTTTCTGAGATAAGAAAATGAGAGAAATGGTCTTTGAGATCATTGTCCCTTTTCTATCCTGTGAAACTTCTCTGATTTTGGTATCTGGTGGACAATTTAGGGTTCTCAGACACCTGTTACATAAAAGGGGTGTGGCACTGTGGTGATTTCTTCTCTTTGAAACAAAATGAAATAGACTTGCATTAGAGAGAGAGAGAGAGAGAGAGAGAGAGAGAGAGAGAGAGAGAGAGAGAGAGAGAGAGAGAAAGAGAGAGAGTACACGTGGCAGTGTACAGAGCACTTCTGGGCTTGCAATCAGGAAGATTTATCTTCAGGAGTTCAAATCTGGCCTCAGACACTTACTAGTTGTATGACCCTGGGCAAATTATTTAACCCTATCTGCCTCAGTTCCTCATCTGTAAAATGAACTGGAGAAGGAAATGGTAAATCCTTCTAGCATCTTTGCCAAGGAAGCCCAAATGGGGTCATGAAGGGTCAGACAAGACTGAAAATGACTGAACAACAACAAAATGTAGATTTAAGTAAGAAGGACCTGGAAAGCCCTCATGGAAGATGTGGCATGTGATTTGACTCTTGTAGAATGGGATAAGACTGATAACAGTGAG
This sequence comes from Phascolarctos cinereus, assembly GCF_003287225.1. NCBI lineage: Eukaryota > Metazoa > Chordata > Mammalia > Diprotodontia > Phascolarctidae > Phascolarctos > Phascolarctos cinereus. Next base: position 147,223,668 of record NW_027555958.1, on the reverse strand, counting down.
TCATCAGTGTGGATGTTGAAGTCATCAAGATAATGATCAGGCATGAGTGGGGAAAACTAAGCTAAGTGTTAAAGTTATCCAGACGAGAGAAATAGTATGTCCTAGTTGATAAATAACTTCAATGAGCTGATAGAAACTTACAGGTTAGAAGGCACCTTAGATACCCTTTGACCCAGCAATAGCACTTCTAGGGATGCATCCGAATGAGATCATAGAAATGGGAAAGGACCCATATGTACAAAAATATTCATAGCAGCTCTTTTTGTGGTGGTAAAGAATTGGAAATTGAAAGGATGCCCATCAATTGGGGAATGGCTGAGCAGGTTGTGGTATATGAATGTAATGGAATACTATTGTGCTATAAGAAATGATGAAGAGGTTGACTTCAGAAAAACCTGGAAAGACTTGTATGGTCTGATGCTCAGCGAAGTGAGCAGAACCAAGAGAATGTTTGTACACAATTACAGCCATGTTGTGCAATGACTAATTTTGATAAACTTAACCCTTCCCAGGAATACAAGGATCTAAGATATCTCCAAAGATCTCATAATGGAAAATGCTATCCACATCCAAAGAAAAAACTATGGAATTTGAATGTAGATTGAAGCATACTATTTGCTATTTTTTTCTCTTCTGTTGAGTTTTGTTCCCTCTTTCTGGTGGTTCCTCTTATTGGTTCTAATTCTTATTTACAACACCATTAATGTGAAAATATGTTTAATAGGCATGTTTATGTATAGCCTATATCAGATTGTGTGCCATCTTGGGGAGGGTGGGGGGGAGGAAGGGGGAGAAAATTTTTAAATCAAAATAAATTAATTTCAAAAACAGAAGGCACCTTATAAATTATAGATCTTGAACTGGAAGGAAACTTAGAAGTGCCCTAGTACAATTGCTTCATTTTGTATTTTTCTTTTCACTGTACTACCTTTCTCCTTCTGTATAAAGAAAAGGAAAATGAGTCCCAGAGAAGTGAATTTATTGTCCTAAAGTTACAATGGAAGTTAGTAATAGGACTGAGGAGAACAATATTTCTCATCTATTCTGCTTGGAGTCTTGGCTCCAATACCCATAGTATCACAGTCTCACAATTGGAAGGGACCTCAGGTCCTTTCAGAGAAATGGTCTTTCAGACCAGAGGGTATCTAATTCAACCTCTTCTTTTCACAGATGAATAAACTGAGGTACATAGAGGTCAAGTGATTTACCAAAAGTCAGGAAGTGTCTCCAAAACTCAGTGCCCTTTATACTGCACTATTTTGTCTCCCCAAATAGAGCAGCTGCCAAGGAATGGACCCATGTCTTCATCATACCTACACTATAATTCCAAGGCATCTCTCCTGAAGAAAGCTCAAACTATTCTAATACAATGAGTAGAATGCATTATTTTTCATTTTCTAGAAAGTACCCATATAACTTCCCTCTGAAGGCTATTATCCCCTGGTTTCCTTCTCTGCTGTCACATAATGCATTCCAGAGAGCATAATAGATCATGGAAGCATAGATTTGAAGTTGGAAATGGACCTTGGAAATTATATAATACAACTTCACATTCATTTTACAGTTGAGGAAATTAAGGCTCAGAGGTTAAATAAGTTACCGAAGATTAACAAGCTAATAAGCAAGAGATCTGGGATTCTAATACAGGTTCTCTGACTACAAATTTGGGACTCATTCTACATACAATATGGCATCCCTAATTTTCTAGTTGGTGATTCTGTTTCTGCTTCTCAGGAATGAGTTCATGGCCAAAGGAAAGGAGCTGTAGGTTACTTCTAGTCATGGAAAGGACAAATAAATCTGAATGCTAAGATCTCTAAAATGAAATATGAAACAAAACCTAACATCCATGTGTCCTACCTGTTATTTCAGGCCAAGGAGAGCTTAAGTTTGGCCATTATTTATGATTCCCAGCAAGAACTCAAATTAGAGATGAGAGAGAGCCCATTTCAGAAGATAGCTATTAGACCCTTAAATCTGTTACTCATGACCTTAATTTAGACTAGGAAAATTTCCACAGTGATCCTAAGGTGCATTATTTTTCCCTTAAACTGATATGAAGAAGGTAGGAGAATTAGTTTTACATATATATTGGTCTATGGCATAGACTTGTGGGTATATATGTATGTATGTATATATGTATATATGTGTATATATATATATGTATATATATATAGTATATATGTATATATATAGTATATATGTATATATATGTGTGTGTATATATGTATATATGTATATATAGTATATATGTATATATGTATATATGTACACATACCCAGTTATATGTATGTATGTATTCTCAGTGCACATATATACACATAGTAATATATATGCATACTTGTATGTTGCTATAATTATGTTTATGCATTCTAAATCTAAATATATTATTATAGATGACATGTGTGTCTATCTGTGAATCTTCCGGGACATGGTGAGCTCATAGAGGTCTATTCTGTTCTTTACTTTGTATTTTCCCACAGGGCTTAGTACAGAACTCTACACCCAGTGGGTGCTAAATAAATGTTGTTGACTGACTGGTTGACAGATTAAACTAGCTGGGTGGTTGATATATTCCTCCAGGCATCTCTGAAGTCCAGCAGGATTCTTATGTCTGCCGAGATGATGTTAAATGGGGAACATTTTTAGCATCTGCCTAAAGGAAGTTATGTACCATCAAGGGAAGAGAGCATTGCTAGTGTCTTTCATATCTGCAGCCAGCAAAGAGCCCTGGGAGATTCAGAAAGATCCTCAGCTGTCTCCAACACAAACTTTCCTAAAAATCTACACCTATGTTTTAGCATGGGAACTAGGAAGAAGAAAGGTGCTTATTGCTTTATTTTATTTCATTATTATTTATTTATAATTTATTATTATTGCTTATCATTCCCTGTGCTTGTCTGAACCTTAGTTCCTTCCAGGACTATGGCTCTGTGTCTTCTATGTACATCTGTATCTGTTTTGCCATTCCCCTGGAAAAATGACTTAAAAGTTTGCCCTTGCTGATATGTTGTCTATATAAAATGCAGATGATTAGCCAGGGTGCTATTAAGGGTTATCCATAGAGCAAAATGGGCCCAAAATACTAAATGTTGACTTTTGCTTCAAGGTTTGGAACTACAGAATTTTTTTCCTTTTGTTTTCAGATCTGGTGCTATTGGTCATTTACACTGCCCACCTTATCCATTCCTACTCATATTCTTTGGTGAATAAATTTGTATTAGACATTATTATATTTTTTAAGAAAAGAAAAAAAAAAGAATGTACATTTGGTATCTTGTGACAAGGATTGCTTTTAGAATGAAAGGTCCTAAATAAAAATCTCACCCTTACTAACTGTGGAACTTTGGGGAAGTCCCTTAATCATCAGGCCTCAGTTTCCTAGGGGGAAATGAAGATTGAGCCTCGTGGCCTCTGAGGTCCCTTCTAGCTTCAGATCCTGTGATTTAGAAAGACAGTGAGGAAGGAAAGGGCATGAGGTCACTGTCACAGAAATTCTTTTTGGGAGATAAACATTAGGCATATATGCTTTCTGGCTTCCTAAGGTTGCTAATACTTTTATTTTGCAAATAATAATGCATCATTTGTAAACAATGTTATAGCTCTATTCATTGAATATGCAACTTCCTCTCTTATTGATCTACTCCTCTTCCCTTCATCCAAACTGAAATGCACCACTTTGACTAAATACTGCCATTAAATAGGGAAAAAAAAGTACACATTTCCAAATTATTGTCACCACCACCACCATCACAATAGTTCATGTATTTCGGGAAATTCAACAATGAGTCAAAACAGCTTGAAGTTTCAGAAGGATTACAGTATTTTGAAAGAATACATGGAGATGGAAAACCAGTATTAGACCAGTTTGATGTAAATATGAATGCCCCTTCGAAGGAGTCAAGTCTTGGAAAAGAGAAGATCATGAAGGCACAAGCCCATGTTATACCAGAAGAGTCAGTCTTAATGTCCTAATGTCCTCCTATCATTCTCCAAATCTATCTTTCACATTGTTTGGCAGAGAGGGTGAGAGAAGAAGTAAAAGATAATGTTCTCTATTCTATCTGTACATTTTAGGGAGCACTTCATTCATCACCCGAATTTGTTCCTTGTTTTCTCTGGATGAAAAATACAAATACCAGTTGATCTTCTAGAAAGATCACTATGTCTCTTGGACTTGGAGTCAAAAAGACTCAAGTTAAAATCCTGACTCAGATGTTACTAGCTGTGTGACACTGTGCAAGTCACTCAACCTTTTTCAGCCTCAGTTTCCTCCTCTGTAAAATGGGGGTCACACAATTACCAAGCTCACAGAGCTGTAAGCATTTTGTAAGCCTTCAGAAGCTATGTAAATGTTATCTTTTGTGGTATCTGGAATATATTACTCAATTGTTCCAAATCTTTCTGCTGACTCATCTTGATAAATTGTTTAACAGGACTCAGAATGTGGATTATTGGTTAGTCCAATTTACCTTCTCAACTGATAATAATTGAGTAATATATTCTAATGATATCTCAGTTCAGATCTGTGATTCCATCAGCACAGGGAGCTTTCCTAGTGAAGAATTCCCCATCACTGAGTCAGATCAGCAGCTCATCAATGACTTGTTGTCTGAGCTGGTTGTTTAGGAAGACTGATATTCCAAATAACTTGTCCAGGGCCACATGGCTAGTATATATCAGAGGCAGTACTTGAACCTAGATCTCCCTGACATCCAGAATGGCATCATAGGCCATATACCTCACTCACTCTCTCCTAGGTCCTTCCATTTCTAACATCTGCTTATCAAATATAGCTATAGTTAACTACCCTTCCCTCTAAAAATATTGAATCCAATCAGGCTACAACTTTACTCTTTCGGAGCACAGTTTCATGATTTTATAATTGTAATGACTTAAGAGGTTCCATTAATGAGGCAAAAATTTGAGTTGGGGGCATTTGAATAGCTATTTTTATGGAGTGTTTTCCCCAAAAGTATAATTGATTTTAAGTAAAAATGAATTGATGTGTCAAATGAATTGGCACCATTATATAATATGTCTTTGAAATGTAAGTTATGCTTCATACAGAACCACCTAAGAGGTTTGTTTCCAAAGAATACTGTCAATTTGCTTCTCTAACTAACCATTGAATTTGTAAACCACCTGGTAACTAAGGTTATCTTTTAAGTCTTCCCAAGAAACACAAAGGAACCATGAAAATTATGGTAAATTTTGCCCAACTTGGGTTGTAACTTCATCTAGTATTTCAATGTCTCCTTCATACATGTTGAAGCTTTTTAAACAATTGCTGGAAAGAGGAGGAAAATCAGTTTCATAACCTTACAGGAGATGATTTCAAAAATGATTTTTTTAAGTTACAAGTGAAAGTAGTCTACATTCCTCATGTCTATGACAACACTTTGCTGGAGAGCCTAGCCTAGAGTGAGCAAAACAATTTTTTCCTTATAAAGAAGGCAGTATATCTGAAAGTCAGCAGTAAAATTGAAATGAAGTGATCCTGTTCCAATACTCAAAACAATGAACTTGAAATTATTTTGATAATGACACTAATTTTATATGGAAATACTCTGAGAAAGGATACAAACTTTTGTGGGATCTAAATTTACTTAGTTATTATTCATTTATTCAACAGGTGTTTATTAAATGCCTCCAATGTGCCAGGCAGTATACTAGCCACTAGGGATACAAAAATATTTATTAATTTCAACAAATAATGTTTTACAAAACATTTTCAGTTACTCTCTAAGGCCCCATTAGGATTCTATGCCCATTCATTTTTATTTACTTTTCTTCTAAAGATTCTAAAGTGTGCTCATTATTCTTATTCTGATTTCTCTCTGTGTGTTAGTTTCTAATGACTTTACTAGATTTCCTCATATTTGTCATATTTTCTGGTCTTAATTGTATTATCAAATTCCATTATTTCAGTACATTATACTTTATCGTAACCATTTTCCTAATGTTAGACTTTTTGGTTCCTTCTAATTTTTTGTAACTACACAAAAATCCTTCTATTTTGGACTTGATCTTCATTCATTATACTGTTGTTACCATGTATGGAAAAATAATTTAAAATGGAATGAGGACTGAGAACTAAATCACTGAGAATGAGAAAACCCAAACTACTCTCTCTCTCTTTCTCTCTATTTTTTTGTGTGTCTCTCTCTGTCTCTGTCTCTATCTGTCTCTGTGTGTGTCTCTCTCTCTGTGTCTCTCCTCTCTCTGTTGATCCTCTCTCTCTGTCTACCTCTGTCTGTCTCTATCTCTCTGTCCTTCTCTGTGTCTCTCCTCTCTCTCTGTATGTGTGTGTGTCTATACATATATATTATGTAATATATATAATATGTAATATATATATATATATATGTACATCAAAATACCTGTAACTTTTAAAAATTTAAAAATCTTCTGTCAACTTTTCCACCTGAGATTTCGAAGAGAACCTGCTGAGAAAAGATGAAACCAAATCCTTAAGAAATGTATTATTTTCCTCCAAACCATATGCTGTCCTCCCTTCCCTCCTCCTCCTGACCCCCAGTTGAAGTTCATCAAAAGGTTTTCCAGGGAATCCCCGGTTATATTATTATTTCTATAATAATGACAGTGACGATGAATTATCAACAGCATTTGCAGCTATCGATGCCCTCTGTATTCATCAGCAATTGCTCTCACTGTTGTGATACTGTGAAGTCTAATGATAAATCCCTGGTTGTTAATCTGCAGGGGGAAAAAAATTGGACTCCTATTCATCATCCTTTGAGTTTTCAATAGTACTGCACAGAACACAAAAGACTGCTGTGGGCCCACAAAGCCCTTGTGTTCCATCCCCAGTGAATTCCAAAAATGTTGCCTTGTTAAAAATTAGCTAGCATTACGCCATTTTTCATGCTCATCTTTGCAGATCTAGGGAGTCTTTGATAATGAGGGCCGTGTTGCTATGTATTTAGGGATGGAATGCCGAGTTCAACAGAGTTCTTTTAGCTCAGTTTTGTCTTCAAGGACTGCTGTCTGTCTCTGCTAGAGCCCTTCTGATCCACCTGGAACCGCAGGCACTGACTTTGTGTTACTTATTTAGTAGCTTAGGAGCAACAATTAATCTTTGGGATGTTTGGGTAAATTTAAATCCTATAAAACTGTCCAATGTGTTTCCTTCAGGAATGAGTTACTAATCCACTAGGCTAAAGTACTTTCACACCCACATAGGCCAGTCTCTGCCTGTTGGATTCTTACTAGTCATTTAAAGCAGACTCCTCTAAGAAGTCTTCCCTGGTGTTCGCAGTCAGTGATCTACCATTCTTAGGCTTTATCTTACCCAATTAACACTTAGCAGAGTAGACTACTTTCAGCTGATGGAATGCATATTTAGTGAATTGAATCAGATGCTCTTCTAGCTGTTAGGTGGTGTAGACAGATCAACTTTTTAACTAAAAAAAATTGATTAAAGATTGAAACCACTTATATAAAGAACAAAAAATTTGTTTGAATTCAATGCATTTAATTTTACATTTGATTTTGAGTTTAATTTTTAATTTAGTTGTTGGCAGTTGCTAGGGGATAGTTTCTTCCATGATGTTCTTTCTCATCCTGTTCCTTGAGGTCAACATCAGGACAGGGAAAGCAATACTGTTTGCTGTGCAAACAACCAATAATGAAAGAAGGCCTTCCTTTAAGCCGTGCAGGGGCTATAGGATCACTGGGATCACTTTCCCACAACTACTTCCCCACCAAGAGAACACAATGAATGAGAAGAGTTCATAAATGTATAGACATATGTTCATGAACTCTTCTCATTTGTTATATAAACACATACATACATATGTACACATATATGCATGCATATATACACATCTACATATCTACACACATGTACATGGGGCAGAGGGAGGTGGCACAGTTACACCTGTGCTGCAGCAAAATCACTGATAACTTAGTAGAAGATGGCTTTGAATGAGCAAAGGCTTGAGGCAGGAAGACCAAACAAAAGTCCATTGCAATGATCCAATTGTGAGGTGATGAGAGCCTGCACCAGGGTGGTGGAAATGTCAGAGGAGAGAAGGGAGCTTGTAAGAGCTGTTTCAAAGCTAGCAACAGCAAGAATTGGTAACAGATTCTGCAAGTAGTTGGGGGAAGGAGTAAGGGCTGGGGGAAATGGTAGTAACCTTCACTGAGGAAGAGAGGGATCCCAGGGGAAAATTTGTGGTGTACTAAATACTTGATGATTAATTGTGTTCAGAATCTGGGAGGCTCTGAGTGTCTGGTTAAACAACAAGCAGAGTACATCTTAAGGGGACAAAAGCTGTATAAAAATATTAGTTAATCCCCCCCAAACCCCATCCCCACCCAAAGCAATATTGAAGCAGCTGATGTTTGGATCAGTACTTTTCACAGCCAAGTCCCAGATATCAAAACACAACTTTCAAATGATGGACTTTTTCTCCTTTTAAACGAAAGATTAATACTTTTAGTCTATTCTTTTGGTTTACCACTTTTATGAGATCAATATGCTGGACTATTAACTATTTTTTCTCAGCTGTATGTCATTTTGAAATTTGATAAACATGCCACCTTGGGCTGAACTTTGATGGAAATTATGGATTCGAAGAAAAGGAGGTACAGAAAGACTCTAGCACAGGAGAGAGTTGGTAGAAATGTGCAGAGATAGCAGTCATAGGGGAAAGGAGAAGTCGAGGACGATTCTGGAGATTGCAAACCTGGGTAACTGAAAAGCTGAAGAAGAATATTTGATTTTCCCAAGTCTCAAAGTCCATTTAGATGGATAATAAAACTGAGTATTCTAAATAGAACATGTAGTAGAAAGCTCTGGGTTCCACTTTTTAATATCCTCATCTGTACAATAAGCCTAATAATATAAATTACTTAGCAAAATGATAATAAAGGGTTTGTAAGGCAGTAAAAGTGTTGTTGGGTTCTATTATCATGATCATATTATGTCCATTCTATGTGACTCAAATGACTACAGAATTTAACTGTCTAAATCTGTTTTGTTAAGAAAAAAAGAATTGATATATTAAGGCCAAAAGACAAGCTCTTACTGGGCATAGATTAGATAGATGGATAGATAGATAGATAGATAGATAGATAGATAGATAGATAGATAGATAGAAAGACTTCAAAACATATTGACTATAGTGGATGGGATAAATAACAGGATTCTCTTTAATGGGTGTTATATGTCTTTTGCATTCTAACAGAATGTTTGGAGTAGCACTTGTGGGCTATGTAATTTCACCCATTAAATCTTAGATTAAATAATTCCTAAGGTACCCTCCACTCTAACGTTCTGTGATTTATCTGGAAGAGAAAGCTTGACTAGAAACAACAACAATAACAACATGGATTGCAAAACTAATGTCTCTATAAAGGTATCTGGAGGCCCAATGGAGAGAATTAGAGCCTCGAATAAGGAAGATGTGAGTTCAAGTCCAGTTTTAGACACTTACTGCTCAAGTCATGTAACTTCAATTTGCCTCAGTTTCCTCAACTATAAAATAGGAATAACATTAGTTCTATCTCACGGGAGGATCAAATAAGATAATGTTTGTAAAATGAGCTTTGATCAGTACCGGGCCATAGTAGGCAGTATTTAAATGGTTTTCTTTTCTGTCTTGTAGCCACCATTTTATTATAACCAGGCTAAATGTCATCAGTGTTCCTGTGTCTTATCCCACTCAGTCCTGGACCCAAGCCAAGAATGAAAGTCACCAGGAGAATCACCCAACTGCTTTCCCTGGCAGGAGGTTCACCTAAGACAATGGAAGGCCAAACAATGAACAGAATGAACCTGTTGGTAGTTTTATAGCAGCTGAGTTAGGGGGCTTTTAAGTGTAGAGATCTTGACAAATATCTAGATAAGCAAAAGAGTAAAGCATATATGTTAAAGTTTGCTGAGTGTCCTTATAAGTGATGTAGCATGAAAGGATTTAGCACCATTAGAAACCTTAAGCCAACTCCTTCCTCATGTGTATACTCACGCTGGGCAAGTGCTCACATGGAGGTCAGAAAAAGGAATACAAGGGCACTCTCAAGGCTTCTCTTAAGAACTTTGGAATTGCCAGATCTTCAATTGTATTATAAAGCAGCAATCATCAACACTGCTTGGTCCTGGCTAAGAAATAGAATGGTGGATCAGTGGAATAGGTTAAACATGCAAGACACAGTAGTCAATGACTATAGTAATCTATTATTTGATAAACCCAAAGACCCCAGCTTCTGGGACAAGAACCACCCTTTGAAAAAAACTGCTGGGAAAACTGAAAAAGAGCATGGCAGAAACTAGGCATAGACAAAAATCTCACACCATATGCCAAAATAAAGTCAAAATGGGTTCATGATTTAGATGTAAAGGCTGATACCATAAGAAAACTGGGATAACAAGGAGTAGCTTACCTATCAGATCTATGGAGAACAGAAGAATTCATTACCAAACAAGAGACAGAAAACATTAGGATAATCAAAATGGATAATTTTGATTACATTCAATTGAAAAGTTTTTGTACAAACAAAACCAATGCAACTAAGATTAGAAGGAAGGTAGAAATTTGGGAAAGGATTTTTACAACCAGTCTCTCTGACAAAGGCCTCATTTCTAAAATATATGGAGAATTAAGTCAAATTTATAAGAATAAAAGCCATTCCCTAATTGATAAATGGTCAAAGGATATGAATAGACAGTTCTCAGATGAAGAAATTAAAGCCATCTATAGTCACACAAAAAAACGTTCTAAATAATTATTGATTAGGGAAATGCAAATCAAAACAACTCTGAGGTACCACATCATAACTTTCAGATTGGCCAACGTGACAAAACAGGAAAATGATAAATGTTGGAGAAGATGTGGGAAAGTTGGAAAACTAATGCATTATTGGTGGAGTTATGAATGATTCAACCATTTTGGAGAACAATTTGGAACTATTCCCAAAGGGCTATAAAAATGTGCATGCCCTTTGACCCAGCAATAACACTTCTAGGTCTATATCCCAAAGAGATTCTACAAATGGAAAAGGACCCACATGTACACAAATATTCGTAGCAGCTCTTTTTTGGTGGCAAAGAATTGGAAATTGAGAGCATGCTCATCAATTCGAGAATGGCTGAGCAAGTTGTGTTATATGAATGTAATGGAATACTATTGTGCTATAAGAAATGATGAACAGGCTGACTTCAGAAAAACCTGGAAAGACTTGTGTAGTCTGATGCTGAGGGAAATGAGCAGAACCAAGAGAATGTTGTACACAATAACAGCCTTGTTGCATGATTACTAATATTGATGAACTTAACCCTTCCCAGCAATACGAGGATCTAAGACGTTTCCAGAGGCCTCATGATGGAAAATGCTATCCACGTCCAAAGAAAGAACTATGAAAATTGAATTGCTGTTTTTTTTCTCTTCTGTTGAGTTTTGTTTCCTCTTTCTGATGGTTCCTCCCATTGGTTTTAATTTTTACTTACAGCACCACTAATGTGAAAATATGTTTGATAGGAATGTGAACGTATAGCCTATATCAGATTGTGCACCATCTTGGGGAGGGTGGTGGGGAGGAAGGGGGAGAAAAATTTTAAATTCAAAAGCACATGGAAGTGACTATTGATAAATCAAAATAAATTAATAAAATTTAAAAAAAAAGAACTTTGGAATTAATTGTGTGACATGGGAGACACTGGCACAGGACCATCCACCATGGAATGCCCTCATCAAAGAAAGTGCTGTGCTCTATGAGCAAAGCAGAATTGAAGTAGCTCAAAAGAAATTCGAGGTGCCCAAATTTAGAGAACCCACCCCAAATGTTCACACGGACTATTTCTACCCTAACTGTGGTAGAGTATTCTGAGTTCATATTGGTCTGATCAACCACAGTCGAATGCACTGTAACTTGACTTTAACAAAGTAATGTCATTTCAGTGCTCTCTGAGAATGAAGGACAACAACCAATCATATAAACACACTATGCATACATCCACACACATACACACACACACATGTAGGCATGTATGTATGAATGTATGTTTACATATACTGTGTATACATATTGTATATATTGTGTATGTATGTGTGCATGTAAACACACATATATGTGAAGTTATCTATATATCTTATCTATATTCATCTATATTTACCTATCTGTCTGTATCTACATATTTTTTCTATCTCCATTTATATCTATATTTCTATAGAGGGATATCTGTCTGTATCTATCAATCAATAGATCTATCTGTCTAGAAAAAAACCTAGAGAAGAAAAGTGATTTTCCCAAGAGCTTAACAGTTTTTCACTCATTTAAGGAGTTTTCTTGAGTTACAGAATCTGATTAATGCTAGCCACACCTTCAAGCCAATGAGCTACAAAGAGCCACAGGTTGACATGTACTTAGTAGCATAACTTTAGACTTGGTAGATACCTTAGAAGTTGCGTGGCTGCCTAGAAGTTACTTAGTCCCTTCATTTTACACGTAAAGAAACTGAGGTCCATACAGGTCGCTCAAAGCTACGCAGGTAATAAGTGATAGAGCCACAATTCAAAACCAGATTTATAGCTCCAAACTTTGCCTTCTGTCCAGGACATCACACTGAAGTAGTGTCTTTTCTTTAGGCAGACAGCATGCTCTATAACAATTGAAGTAATTTTGCATATCACTTAAATGTTTCAGCTAGAACTTTAGTCTAATTCACCAACTTTGCTGTCCTTATGGGATAGACTTTGTATATATTTGTATGTTGTCTCCCCGATTATATTATAAGCTCCTTGAGGGGTGGAATTGTCTTTTGCCTCATTTTGTATCCCTATTGCTTAACACAGTGCCTGTCACATACATAGTAGACATTTAATGTTTATTTATTGATAGACACTTTATTTTTAAATGATTTAAAATGGCTAGTTCCCCCCCCACACACAAACAAACACCCTTTTCCATGTCTTCCCTGAGAGACCAGGAAGAGTAACAACAAAAGTAGGACATACATTTGAATATCAAATGGGAGTTTGGAGATTTGACTTCACAATTAAAATTAAACATAAGGCTTTGATAAGTTTAAATAGGAAAGGAAGTCATTCATCATTAGAAGTGGAATGCTTGATGAGATATTCAGCATTGTATGGATTGCAAATGTCTATCTCTTAAAGCATTTTTCCTAGCCTATCTGTAAACTCTAATAATAGAAGACATGTCTTGAAGGAATTCAATATGTTCAACAATTGTGAGCATCAATCTCAAACATTAAAATGTCAAGAACATATTCTGTAAGTGGTGAGAGACCAGTGGTGCCCTGAAGACCAAAACAATAGCAACATGAACAAACACAAACAAAATCATACCCTTTCCCTTGAAGTGACTTTATTGTTGTACAATAAATGAAATATCTGTAAATGTTCTTTTAAAAATGCAAGGTTTTAGAATGTTTAAAGAAGTAGACTTGGGGTCAACAAGAGCAGTTCAAGACTGACCTTTGACACGTACAGTACTGGTTATATGAAGCTGAGCAAGTCAGTTCAGCCTCTCCATGCTCTAGAGTCCAGACAAAGATCTAAGTTTCAGAGAAAGTGATGACCTGTATTGGTAGAGGGAGTTTACTCACTAAGGGATTCCCTGTGCCAGTGAAATCACAAGTCCCACCCCATCATCCACTCCTAAGGGATAAAATTTCACTTTATATACACAATTTAGGATTTTTAAAATTCTTACTTTTTGCAGAAATGTGAAGTTAGCAGGTGTCACCTAAACACATACCCTGTTTGGTCACTTAGGTGACCTTCTAATCCTGTTACCAAGGGTACTAATACCCTTTGCTAGCCCCAGCTCTCATAGCATAACTGCAAGACTACACTTGCCTTTAAAAGTCCCTCCTTTCCCTTTCCTTTTCATCAAAACCCATGTACTTTGTATCTCATTTTCTCAAGGCCTTGCAAAGTTTCATTTCTGAAAAACTGAGGGGATAACATTTTAATGGGTTGTTTGTGCTTCTCAAAAGTATTTTGCATTTCAACAAAAAGTCTCCCAGGGTTGCAACATCTCAATCTAAATAATAATGGTTTACAGTTAAACAACATTTTTAGCCTCTCAAGTACTCCTTGAGATCAGTAATGCAATCTAATTGACAGATAAAGTAATTGAAGTAAGCTAAAGAGTTTGATTATAGTTTAGTTACTTGGTCACATAATTGCTAGACATTTATAGTTAATGGGAATTTTGGGAAATTTCTTTTTTTGTGTTTTTTTTTTAAATTTTATTAATTTATTTTGATTTATCAACAATCACTTCCATATACTTTGAGTTGAAAATTTTTCTCCCCCTTCCTCCCCCGCACCCTGCCCAAGACGGCACACAATCTGATATAGGCTTTACATTTACATACCCATGAAACATATTTTCACTTTAGTGAAGTTGTAAGTAAAAATTAAAAAAATAGGAGGAACCATCAGAAAGATGAAACAAAACTCAACAGAAGGTAAAAACACTGATAGCAATTCGACTTCCATAGTTCTTTCTTTGGATGTGAAAAGCACTTTCTACCCAGAGGCCTCTGGAGATGTCTTAGATACTTGTAATACTGAGAAGGGTTCAGTTTAACAACATTAGTCATTGCATAACGTGGCTTTTATTGTGTACAGAGTCCTCTTGGTTCTGCTCATTTCACTCATATAAGTCTTTCCAGGTTTCTCTGAAGTCAGCCTGTTCATCATTCCTTATAGCACAATAGTATTCCATTACATTCATATACCACAACTTGCTTAGCCATTCCCCAATTGATGGGCATCCTCTCAATTTCCAATTCTTTGCCACCACAAAAAGAGCTGCTATGAATATTTTTGTACATGTGGGTCCTTTTCCCATTTGTTTGATCTCTTTGGGATATAGCCCTAGAAGTGCTATTGCTGGGTCAAGGGTATGCACATTTTTGTAGCCCTTTGGGCATATTTCCAAATTGTTCTCCAAAATGGTTGGATCATTTCACAACTCCACCAACAATGTATTAGTGTTCTAATTTTCCCACATCTTCTCCAACATTTATCATTTTCCTGTTTTGTCATGTTGGACAATCTGAGAGGTGTGATGTGGTACCTCAGGGTTGTTTTGATTTGCATTTCTCTAATCAATAACGAATTAGAGCATTTTTTCACATGACTATAGATGGCTTTAATTTCTTCATCTGAGAACTGTCTGTTCATATCCTTTGACCATTTATCAATTGGGGAATGGCTTGTGTTCTTATAAATTTGTCTTAATTCTCTATATATTTTAGAAATGAGGCCTTTATCAGAGAGACTGGTTGTAAAAATTCTTTCCCAATTTTCTACCTTCCTTCTAATCTTAGTTGCATTGGCTTTGTTTGTGCAAAAACTTTTCAATTTAATGTAATCAAAATTATCCATTTTGCTTTTCATAATGTTCTCTATCTCCTGTTTGGTCATGAATTCTTCTGTTCTCCATAGATCTGATAGGTAAACTATTCCTTGTTCTCCCAGTTTACTTATGGTATCAGCCTTTATATCTAAGTCATGAACCCATTTTGACTTTATTTTGGTATATGGTGTGAGATTTGGGTCTATGCCTAGTTTCTGCCATACTCTTTTCCAGTTTTCCCAGCAGTTTTTTTCAAAGAGTGGGTTCTTATCCAGAAGCTGGGGTCTTTGGGTTTATCAAATAATAGATTACTATAGTCATTGACTACTGTGTCTTGCATATTTAACCTATTCCACTGATCCACCTCCCTATTTCTTAGCCAGTACCAAGCAGTTTTGATGATTGCTGCTTTATAATACAATTTAAGATCTGGAATTGCTAGGCCACCTTCCCCTGCATTTCTTTTCATTAGTTCCTTTGATATTCTGGACCTTTTGTTTTTCCAAATGAATCTTGTTATTTTTTTTCTAACTCTATAAAATAATTTTTTGGTAGTTTGATTGGTATGGCACTGAATAAGTAAATTAGCTTAGGTAGGATTGTCATTTTATTATATTAGCTCAGCCTACCCATGAGCAACTGATGTTTTTCCAATTATTTAGATCTGATTTTATTTGTGTGAAAAGTGTTTTGTAATTGTGTTCATAGAGTTCCTGGGTTTGTTTCAGGAGGTAGACTCCTAAATATTTTATAATGTCTACAGTAAGTTTAAATGGGATTTCTCTTTGTATCTCTTGCTGTTGGGCTTTGTTGGTAATATATAGAAATGCTGATGATGTATTTGGGTTTATTTTATAGCCTGCAACTTTGCTAAAGTTGTTTATTATTTCAAGTAGTTTTTTACTTGATTCTCTAGGATTCTCTAAGTATATCATCATGTCATCTGCAAAGAGTGATAGCTTTGTTTCTTCTTTGCCTATTCTAATGCCTTCAATTTCTTTTTCTTCTCTTATTGCTAAAGCTAAGGTTTCCAGTACAATATTGAATAACAGTGGTGATAATGGACATCCTTGTTTCACCCCCGATCTTATTGGAAATGCTTCTAGCCTGTCCCCATTACATATAATACTTGCTGAAGGTTTTAGATAAATGCTATTTATTATTTTAAGGAAGACTGCATTTATACCTATGCTTTCTAGTGTTTTTAATAGGAATGGGTGTTGTATTTTATCAAAAGCTTTTTCTGCATCTATTGAGATGACCAGTGCTTTCTGTTGATTTTGGTGTTGATATGCTCAATGATGCTGATAGTTTTTCCTAATATTGAACCAACCCTGCATTCCTGGTATAAATCCTACCTGGTCATAGTGTATTATTCTTGTGATAAGTTGCTGTAATCTATTTTCTAGTATTTTGTTTAAAATTTTTGCACCTATATTCATTAGAGAAATTGATCTACAATTTTCTTTCTCTATTTTGACTCTTCCTCGTTTAGACAGCAACACCATATTTATGTCATAAAAAGAATTTGGTAAGACTCCTTCTTCGCCTATTTTCCCAAATATTCTATATATTATTGGGATTAATTGTTCTTTAAATGTTTGATAGAATTTGCATGTATATCCATCTGGCCCTGAAGATTTTTTCATAGGGAGTTCATCAATGGCTTATTCAATTTCTTTTTCTGAGATGGGGTTATTTAAGTATTTTACTTTCTCTTTGGTTAATCTGGGCAATTCATATTTTTGTAAATATGTATCCATTTCACTAAGATTGTCAAATTTGTTGGCATATAGTTGGGCAAAATAATTCCTAATTATTGTTTTAATTTCCTCTTCCTTGGTGGTAGCTTTGCCTTTTTCATTCTTGAACACTAGTAATTTACTTTTCTTTTTTTAAATTAAACTAACCAAAGGTTTATCTATTTTATTGTTTTTTTCATAAAACCAGCTCTTAGTTTTATTTATTAATTCAATAGTTTTCTTAATTTCAGTTTTATTAATTTTTCCTTTGGTTTTCAATATTTCTAATTTGGTGTTTAGTTGAGGATTTTTAATTTGTTCTTTTTCTAGTTTTTTTAGTTGTATGCCCAATTCATTAATCTCCTCTTTTTCTATTTTATTTATGTAAGCATTTAGAGATATAAAACTTCCCCTAAGAACTGCTTTTGCTGCATCCCATAGGTTTTGGTATGTTGTCTCATTATTGTCATTCTCTTGAATGAAATTATTGATTGTTTCTATGATTTGTTGTTTGACCCAATCATTTTTTAGGATTAGATTATTTAGTTTCCAATTATTTTTTAGTCTATCTTTCCATGGCCCTTTATTACATATAATTTTTATTGCATCATGATCTGAAAAGGATGCATTTAATATTTCTGCCTTTCTGCATTGGATTGTGAGGTTTTTATGCCCTAGTACATGGTCAATTTTTGTGTATGTGCCATGTACTGCCGAAAAAAAGTATATTCCTTTCTATCCCCATTCAGTTTTCTCCAGAGGTCTATCATACCTAACTTTTCTAATGTTCTATTCACCTCCTTAACTTCTTTCTTGTTTATTTTGTGGTTAGACTTATCTAGTGCTGAGAGGGGAAGGTTCAGGTCCCCCACTAGTATAGTTTTGCTGTCTATTTCTTCCTGTAACTCCCTGAACTTCTCCTGTAAGAATTTGGATGCTATACCATTTGGTGCATATATGTTTAGTAATGATATTACTTCATTGTCTATGGTGCCTTTTAGCAGGATGTAGTTTCCTTCCTTATCTCTTTTGATTAGATCTATTTTTGCTTTTGCTTTGTCTGAGATCAGGATTGCTACCCCTGCTTTTTTTACTTCAGCTGAACATAATATATTCTGCTCCAGCCTTTTACCTTTACCCTGTATGTGTCACTCTTTTTCAAATGTGTTTCCTGTAAACAACATATTGTAGGATTATGGTTTTTAATCCATTCTGCAATCCGTTTCTGTTTTATGGAGAGTTCATCCCATTCACATTCACAGTTATGATTACTGTGTCTTTTTCTCCATTCTTTTCCCCCATTTATGCTTTTCTTTCTCCTTTTTCCTTTCCCCCTTCACTAGTGTTTTGCTTTTGACCACCTCCTTCAGTCCCTTCCCCTTTTATTATCCCTTTCCCTTTTCTTCCCCTTTAGTCTTACTGCTGCTTCCCTCCTTCTTTCCCCTCCCTTTCTTTCCCCCTCTCCTTTTCTTTCCCTTTTCCCTCCTACTGCCTATAGGGCAAGTTAGATTTCTATACCTAACTGATTATATTATGCCCTTCTTGAGCCAAATCTGATGAGAGTAAGGTTCAAACAATGCTCCCCCCCTTCTTTCCCTCTGCTGTAACAGGATTTTGTGTCTTTTCCTGTAATGTAATTTACTCATGTCTCCTCCTCCTTTCTCAGTACATTTTCTAAGATCAGATTGATCCACTTATTCGGATCCATTTTACCCACTTGATTAGATTTTTTTTTATCATTACATCAAAGTCAACTAATATCCACCCTCTTTATGTATACTCCTTTAACAAGGTGTAATAACAATACAGTTCTCAAGGGTTGCAAGTCTCATATTCCCTTGTAGGGGTTTAAACAGCCCCCCCTTATTAACAACATATTGTATCCTTCTGTCCCATTTACCTTTTTAAGTCCTTCTTGAGTCCTGTACTTGAAGATCAAATTTTTTGTTGAGCTCTGGTCTTTTTATCAGGAAAGTTTGGAAGTCTCCTATTTCATTGAATATCCACCTCCTCCCTTGAAAATAATGCTCATTTTTGCTGGGTAATTGATCCTTGGCTGCATTCCAAGCTCCTTTGCCTTATGGAATATCATGTTCCATGCCCTGCGGTCTTTTAATGTAGAAGCTGCAAGGTCCTGTGTAATCCTGACTGTGGTTCCATGATATTTAAATTCTTTCTTTCTGGCTGCTTGCAGCACCTTCTCTTTCATCTGGTAATTTTGGAATTTTGCTATTATATTTCTTGGTTGTCAATTTGGGATCTCTTTCAGGTGGTGATCGGTGGATTCTTTCTATGGTTATTTTCCCTTCTGGTTCTAGGACTTCTGGGCAGTTTTCCTTTATGATTTCCTGAAAGATACTGCCAGGCTCTTTTTTTCATCATGATTTTCAGGTAGTCCAATAATTTTTAAATTGTCTCTTCTGAGTCAATTTTCCAGGTCGGTTGTTTTACTGATGAGGTATTTTACATTTTCATCTATTTTTTTTCATTTTTTTGTTTCTGTTTGACTGATTCTTGCTCTCTCATAGAGACATTAGTTTCCATTTGTCCAATTCTAGTTTTTAACAGATTGTTTTTTCTGTTAGTTTTTGTACTTCCTTCTTCAACTGGCCAATTGTGTTTTTTAGGGACTTGTTTCCTTCAGTTACTCTTCTGTTAGTTTTGTACTTCCTTCTTCAATGGCCAATTGTGTTTTTTAGGGACTTGTTTTCTTCAGTGTACTCTTCTGTTAGTTTTTGTCCTTCCTTCTTCAATTGGCCAATTGTGTTTTTTAGGGACTTGTTTTCTTCAGTGTATTTTTTTTCCAATGGCCAATTGTATTTTTGAAGGACTCTTTACCTCTCTCATTTGACTATTAAAATCCTTCTTGAGCTCTTCTAAGAAGGCTTTTTGGGCTTCAGACCAGTTCATATTCCCTTTTGTTGTTGCAGATGTGGGTTTGTTGACAATGTTGTCCTCTTCAGAATTTCTGTCTTGATCTTCACTCTTCTCATAATATGAATCTATGGTACGTTTCTTTTTACTCATGGTGTTTCTTTATTCCCTGGCCTTTAAAGAGACTCTCCTGCTGGGGAACAGAGGGTACTGACCCAAGCTTCTTGTGTTGGGAGCCTAGGTCTTGGTCACTGGCTTTGTGTGTGGGGCCTCTTATGCTGGGAATTGGAGGCTGTAGGTTTCTGGCAGCTTACCTTGTGTTGGGCTGGAATCAGCAAGGCTGGAACTTTCAGGCAATTCTAGGTTGCCTGCTTTTCCTTTCCTTTAGCTTTCTTCAGCTCCTTTTAGATGGGTGCTGCAGGATGTTTATCTGCCTGGGGCCCCCTGCAGTGTTGTCTCCCTCTTTCTGCTAATGCACTGGGAGATTCCTTTGAGGTAGTGCCGAGGCACTTGGCGGTTTTCTGAGCTGGTTTCCACCAGTTACCCCCACCCTCCCTGAGGCGGTGTTGCCTTTCTACCACCTGGGCTTCTGGACTTCTTCACAATTGGAGGCTGCAGGGCTCCAACAGCTCACCTGGTGTTGGGTTGGAATCAGCAAGGCTGCGGCTTTAGGAAGCCTTTACCTTGTTTTCTTCACCTCCTTTCAGATGAATGCTGCAGGGTACTTATCCACCTGGAGCTCCTTGTAGTTCTGCCTCCCTAATTTTTGCTGAGGCACTGGGAGACCCGTTTGCTGGACTGCTGCACTGCTGCTCCCTTTCTTTCTTCTAGTTCAGGTGTTCCAGGGTTTTTTTTTTCTGGGGTGATATTTTCTAGGTTTTCAGAGGTTGATAGGGGAGAGTGAGAGCAACTATCTTTTCACTCCACCATCTTGGGTCCCGGATGGAAATTTCTTGCAGAATGGTAACTCAATGGAAAACTTCTGAAGAAGGAGGAACTCTCCATGTCCTTCAGATTAATATAGATGAACATTTATGTAAAGCTGCCCCCATGTCCTTTATTGCTGTCCCAATTGTCAGCAAGGGCCAATGAGAAATTGTCCCTCTGAAATCAGTCAACAAGCATTTTTTGAGCACTGACTGTCCAATAACAACTGACTAGTGGACATTCATATAGCATTTTACAATGTTTTAGTACAGCTCATTTTCTGTTTATAATAACAGTATTAGCTATTTAATGCAGGTATTAATATTCCCAGTTTACATATGGGGAAACAGGAGCTTTGAAAGTTAGATGACTGGTCCCTCTAGACCACCAGACCTTTCTAGTTGGGCTGCTAATGCACCCTAAGCACCACAGGACTTTATCATCTCTCCTACCAATTCACATTCTGTACTCCTGGACCTTTCAGGGTGTTGGGATTTAAATTCTTCTAACAGTACTTGTAGTACTTTAGTAGCCTATAGCATAGAAACATTATTATATCTAAATCATCTGCACCCCAGATGAGCTCATACCCTACCACTGCTAATCCCTACTACCTGCTTCTTGCCCTTCCCCTTAAATGCTAGCTGCCATTGACACAAAATTTATTAGTTATGACTCTGGTCTTTAGAACAAAGCAACTAGCTATTTTAACCAGATCACTGATAATAATAATAATAATAATAATAATAATTATAATAATAATAATAATAATAATAATAATAATAATTAGTATTTCCATAATGCTTTAAGATTTCCAAAGTTCTCTTTTCATAACAATCCTGTAAAATAGATATTATATACATTCCTATTTCCATTTGACAAATGAGGAACATGAGACTCAGATTAAATAGACTTTCCCAATAATCAAATGCTTCCATTGGTATTGAAACACAATTCCTCCCTTACTATATCGCCTGTGATCTGGCCAGTGTAGCTAACTGCCTTTTAAAGTCAATGAAGTTTTTTTGGCATCATGCAATGTTATTTTATCTGTCTTGAATGATTATTCCAATTAATTCAATTCAACCATGTTTATTGAAATCATTTTTATGAAGCACATTATTATTAAAGAAATTTTAGAAAGTGTATGTGTATATTTTCAGTTCATAAAGAAACTGCTTATATGAATATAATTCATTGAAGAAATTAACCTCCCCATCCTTAACCTTGACACTTTTCAAGCACAAAAAATTCTTCTTAGCAGTCCTGTATTTTCTAAAAATTTTTTTTGCATTAGTTTCAGCTTTTTTGATCCAGTCAAGAATGTGAATACTGAGAGTCTAAGCATTGTTCTAGATTGCTTTAAACTAATCCAATGAGAAGATCACTCAGTAATCCCTCACATCCTCATAGTGGATGGATGAAAAAGAATTGGAGATAAGATTTCACTTTTTTTTAAAAGAAGAAAAAAATCTTCCCATGGAAAAATGAAGGAATAAGTGGGTTTAGTCCATTTAGGCAGACCAAAGGTATGCATATCCTTGCTCCCATACAGAGGTCACTGACTGAGCAGGCAGCATAGAAGTGTCTCTAATCTTCATGTGATTGCTAGTAAAGCCACTGGGAAAGAATGACTGGATGGCTGCCAAGCCACCAAAGCCTTTGGCAACTAAAGGACAAGCGAAATCACTTCTCATTCAGGACAATGGGGCATACTGTGGGAGCATCTTTGTCCACCAAAATTGGAAATGTCGATTTTGGAAACAAAGCAATGTCAATTAAATAAGGAAGCCATAAGTGAGAGAAGAGATCATAGAAAGGATCAAAAGTCAATTGCTCTCCACAAAATTTTTATGCATGATACGCACACACACACACACACACACACACACACACATACACATATATGGAACTCAAAAATATATAAATGCATTACATAGCAATATATTTTTGTTTTTCCATTCAGCTTGAATAGGTTTATTTTCCAAACTTCATTCTTGATACTTTCTTTTGTTTTATTTCTCTCTTGGACCATTCTATTGTTTCATACTGTTGATTCATGACCTCTGAGGGACCCCATTTGATTCTCTTATTCATTCAGTAATTTTATTCATTTTCCTTCCAATATTTGTTCATGATGTTTTAGCATCTTTCTTTTTAACTTGTTCTTCCTTTTTTTAATTAAGTCAATCTGTTGGTTTAGCTGCATATGCATTAAACTTTTAGTCAGGCTTTTTCTTCTTATACTTTCTGTCTTTCTACCTCTTTCTTGTATTCCTTAACAGATCACTGTGTTTTTGCCTTCCTCTTCGGCTTTCTTTTCTTCCACTGTCCAATAGAATTTTTATCCAACTCCCACTGCCACCCACCCATCCTAGGCCTCAACTTCCTTTAACTAGTGGATATGGAGATCACCAAGCCAAGTCCCATTCTAAGTCAATGAGAGGGGAGGACAGGGAACATTGGGGAGGAAGAAAGAACTAGTCCCTGCTAGGCTTCAAGTACCCTTTCCCTTTGACTTGGGAATTTTTCTTTTCACTTGGTCTAAAAGATTGTCTGTCTTTTACCCAGCCCAGTTCTTTTACATGCACCCTTACTCCTGTCTCCATCACTGCCCCTTTCCTTCACATGATCTGTCCAAGGATAAGATGGTGGCTCTTAACACCAGTATGGGCAATAAGTATCTCTACAGCCACATACAAAGTGGGATGTTTTGTAGGAACGTTAAATATTAAAGCTGCCCCGTGGAAAATACTGGCAATTTTGAAATCTTTTGGAGAGGACAAAAGTATTCTGCCTTCTGATCTTGAAGATTCATTACTTTCTCTGTAATTAGAGCCTAATTCCTTTTCCTGAGGTTTTATTGGGGTGTTAAAGATCAGGTAAGGCAAATTCAGGATTCAGTAGGTGAGTTAGTCAATATTCATTTATCAAGCACTTACTATACACTGGGCACTGGGCTAAGCTCTG
Organism: Phascolarctos cinereus; assembly: GCF_003287225.1. NCBI lineage: Eukaryota > Metazoa > Chordata > Mammalia > Diprotodontia > Phascolarctidae > Phascolarctos > Phascolarctos cinereus. Next base: position 147,199,795 of record NW_027555958.1, on the reverse strand, counting down.
GAGATACAAAGAAAGGCAAATAAGGTCTTGCCTCCAGTCATATAATATGTTAAATTATTTTGAAGAAGAACATGTTATTGCACATTTTAACTCCTTCCTAGGAAGGATGCAGTGAGCTTCAAGAGTTGATTCTGATGAGAAATGAGTTGTTGCTTCATTCATGGTGACTTTAAAAGGTGTCTTGAGGGGCAGCTAAGTGGCACAGTGGATAGTTCACTGGCCCTGGATTCAGGCAGACCTGAGTTCAAATCCGGCCTCAGACACATAATACTTACTAGCTTGTGTAATCCTGGGCAAGTCACTTAACCTCATTGCCTAGCCCCCTCCCCAAAATAAAACAAAATAAAAGGTGTCTTGAACATAGATAATTGCCTGCAAATTTTTATGTGTCTTTGGTGGGTAAGAGAAGTCACTACAATATGCCTAAATAAATGACATCCCCCCACCTCCCATTTCCCACTCAGAATCCCTGATATTTGACTGCTTCAACATTTTGGTTAAGGGAAAAAGAAAGAAATAAAGGTAAGATGAGAATAAATCAAGCATGGGCTGGTTAAAAACAAATTGGCTAGGGAAAAATAAAGAGAATATTTGGGAACAAGAAAGAGGTAAGAGAGCAGTTAATAAACTTGCAAAGTTCTGGCAACTGGAGGCTTCGGAGTACAAAAAAGTACTATTACTCAAAAAATATTTAGAACTCTTTGCCTGAGGTTTTGGAATTATTTCACTAAACAGAAGGTCTTTCATTTGTGGCTAAGGGTACATAAGCCCTGAAGTTGATTTATATTTGGGGGAAGGGAGGTTATAAAGGCAAGGAAATGCCTACCATTAGGTTTATTGCTTCTTTATCAGTAAAATGCTTTAGTTGTAATTAACAAATGCATTTTTTCAAACCAAAAATTGGTCATGAATTGAAATGCTGACCTCTATATGTGGCTAAGTTCTTTTTCTATCATTTACTAAAGAAATCCTTTCTTAGGTTAAGTATTTGGCTTTAGTGCTATTTATTTTAATTTGATTCTTAATTATCCTTTTTAACTCACTTTCTGCTTATTTTTATAGTAGATTTCAAAGTTGTTACCCTTACCACATTGTTTGTGTTTGAAAATCCTCTGCTTATTACTTTTTCTACAGTTACATCCTAGTTAACCACATTGGCCTCTGTCCTCTCTTTAGACTCATCCAATGTAAATTTCATGCTAGTCCCTCCCACCATGTCTAAAGTATTTCTTTTTTTTTTTTCCTGAAGTCAAATTTCCAGGCAAATGTAAATTCTAGTCCCTTGGGGTTCTTCATATTTTGCCCAAACCAACTTTTCCCATGTTCAAAAATGGATTGACTGGACAATCTTCCACAAACTGAGGCCATGTTTTGAGATTTGAATTTCCCAATTTAATTCTCATTTCTACTTTCCATTTTCTATACTTGTATTTATCTTTATTAGGGTGAAGTAAAACCTTAAAATACACAAATTTTAGTCTTTACCTTCCCTTCCCTTCCCTTCCCTTCCCTTCCCTTCCCTTCCCTTCCCTTCCCTTCCCTTCCCTTCCCTTCCCTTCCCTTCCCTTCCCTTCCCTTCCCTTCCCTTCCCTTCCTTTCCCTTCCCTTCTCCCCACACACCAGTATATGAAATACCTAATACGAATAACCCTCTTTCAATACTTAGATGTAATTGTTCCTTAACTTACTATTATAGAGTTGACTGAGGCAATTAAAGATTATGACTCACCTAAAGTCACATAGATTACATTGTTAGCTTTCTGAGGGCAAGGACTATCTTTTGCCTCCTTTTAGCACAGTTCCTGGCACATAATAGATGCTTAATACATGTTTTTTTTTTTTACTGATTAAGATAGCTAACAGTGTCAGAGGCAGTATTAGAATATGTCTTCCTTAATACAAAGATAGCTTTCAAACCACCATATAGCTTTTCCTCTAAGTGACTGGATTTAATATAGTAAAATGATTTAAAAGAATTAAAATGCTTCCCAAATAAGCAAGTTGCCTCTTTTAGCAGAACAAAATATTTAAAATGTTTGATGTATTATAGCAGTCTCCTACAGCAAACTACATAGAATTGCACAATCATGTTATAGAAGAAACAAAATGTGATAGGCCATGCGAATACAACATCAAAACATTCATAAGAAAAATGAAAAAAAAATTTATCACCTGGAAATTTTGTCCTACCTGACATTGGTGTATTACAAAATAAACAAAAAATGAAATGAATCATGGACTTATATACAGTTTAAAGTGATTTTCTACAAGGTGGAATCTCGACTGAGTATGGACACTAACATGGTGTTGTAGAGTTATAAGTGGAAAGGACCTGAGATGTCATTTCAGATAATCATATCCCACCACATACCCATTTGAAACACACACACACACACACACACACACACACACACACACACACACACACACACCATTTTACCATATAAAAAAACTGGATCCTGGTAAGCTTAAATGACTGGACTTAGGTCATATAGATGGTAAGTGAAAGTGAATTTGAATCTAAACCAATATTCCTTTCACTCTGCAATATTGTCTGTAATATTGAAGAGAGAACATGTACACAGCCAAGCATACTTAAATAGGGAAAGGTACTTTCATGTGGGTTGATCAAGAAAAGATTCATACACTACAGAAGACATTTGAGGCCATATTTGGATAAAACAATAAAAAAAAATTAAGAGGAGGAGGCAAGGAAGGAATGCATTCTAAGCATGTGGGATATTCTGTGAAAAAGAACAGAGAGAGGACAGAAAGATCACATTAGAGGAACAGTAAGGTTGGCTAGACCAACAAGTGTGTGAAGGTGAGGAAAATATAATGGACTGGAAAGCTATGTTGGAATCAAGTTGTGAAGAGCTTGAAATGGCAAAAAGGATGGTTTTATTAACCCAAAAGATAATGTTGAACCATTGGAATTTACTAAGCAAGGGACTGATGTGGTCAGAGCTTTACTTTGTCAGTCCTCTGGGGAATGGGGGAGGGAGAGATCTGAGGCAAGAAGACCCACATGAAGCTAATGCAATAATCCAGATGAGAGTTAATAAGACTTATTACTTGGGTTTTGGGTGTGGTGTCTTTAAGAAAAGGTCCAAATTGGAAAGGCATATGGTTTAGCTAGAAATAGAATAGGATATGGTGGAACAACAAGGGAATTGTGCTACTGCAATCCAAAGAGCCTATTAAACTGCAGTGAAGACCTACATTTACCAAAAATAGAAGTCCATCAGGCCCCTTATGTTTGAAACTGGACCAATGCCTTGGAAGCAGGATTCTCAGGGAATCCAATCAGGGATGTGTCAACAAGCATGGAATAATTAAGCATGTGGTCTTAAGGCCATGGCAAAATGAGGGAATTCATGACTGTGTTATGATGATGATGATGATTTTTACAGAGGTAGCCATGCACCCATCATCTAGGAATATGCAAATTTCTTGCTGGAAAGCTTGCAGGCATAGAAAATAAAAATATGGGGAGGCTCTATGAAAGGGACAGGATAGAAGCTAAGGGGTTTCAGGAAACAGATTGAGACTAGGTTAGGGAACAGATCAGATATTGGACAAATATTAGGAAACAAACAAACAAAAAACAAGAGTTGTTGGGATAGCGTAAGAAACCATCAATTTTCTGTCAGTAAAGACATCTCAAATTTAAGTATAGGCTTTCATCATTCAGTGTTTATTGAAGTACACATTAAAGAAAACAGAAACTATCTCTACTTGTTTTAAAAATATGTTATATATATGTATACACAGTTTCTTATATTTTTGCTTTATTACTCATAAAATAGATCATACCTAACTTTATACATCATTTTAACTGATAGTCTCATATGCTCCCCATAATAATCCTAACAATAATAACTACTGCTGGACTCAGGGTTCTGATATAGATGCTGTACTATCTCCCAGTCCACTAAATGATTCATCTGCTCCCTCTGCTCTGGACCTTACACACAATGATTGGCTTCAATCTGAGAGGAGAATGACCAGTTAAAAGAGAGGTCATGTTCTTTTTCTCACATTGTTTGTTTCTTAATATGTGCAATCTGAAAGACGCAAGGAAAATTACTTAAAACTTATGTCTTAGTTCATGTCTCCTGTTTCTCCAAAGGAAGTAGTAAAAAGGTATTTAATGTAAAATGCAAACCAGGCATAAGACCACTAATTATTTCTTCTCACAAAAGAAGTGATAAACACAAAAGGTTCTCACAAATATTCATTAATAAAGAATTAAAGAATATATACAATAAACTACTGTTTTACTACCCTAGAAGGGTTAAAACATAAAACCCAGATCATTAGTTTGTAGGAGTGCTAAAGCACCTTTCATGTTGCACATTGGCTCTGCACTGTTGAAAAAATTCCACAGAAGTCCAGGTTTTTTGACAATTCAGGTCAGAGATTGAGTACTTACTGCTTTAGGGGTTATCCTTTCCAATGCATAAGCACACCACTATGCCACCTAGCTGACTTTAATTAGGATATGTCACTTACTCAAGTCACATAGTAAGTGACAAAGTTGGAATTAGAACTAGGTCTTCTGAAACCAATGTGGCTTCTATTATAACACACTTTCTTCCTTATGTAAGGAATTACTCTGGCCAGAGGGTTACCAGACTCCTATTCTGAAATACTTTTTCCCCCCTTTTTATCAAAGATAGCTATTATTGATACTTTTATGGCACACCCAAATCTTATCTAAATAAATAGCTCATACAAATTCATAGGCAGGATTTGAGATTATGAGTTGTTAAAGAATGATGTCCTAGATGTTAAAGCCATGAGGAAGAATGGAGACTTAATAAGTGATGGAAGAGTCTGATTCTTTTGCTACAGTGCTAATGTCAACTGGAATATGTAACGTAAAAAATGGGTCATAGAGAAGAGCAAAAAGGTCTTGTTTCAAATCCCTGAGCTATCTTAATATGACTTTGGAGTTGTCACAAGCATTATGTTAAGTAATGGTATTTGCCTTTTGGGAGCACTATCTGGAACAAATCAGCATGCAGAGAAAATGCATGGGGGAATCTTTTGCAACTACACTAAAATCATGTATGGATGGATACCATTGGAGGTCACAGACCAAAGAAAGCATACTACAAATAGCAAGAATGTGAAGGCATAAATTAGAAAAGGGTCAAGTTGGGTAGATAACTTGAAAATTAATTGACTATTCTCAACAACATGTTTTTTAAATTGATGCAAAAAGCTATTTGGGAAAATGTATTTCCTATCAGTTGAAATTATTTTAATAACTGGGATTAGAATGATGAGGACACTGTAAAGGAGATGATAAGCTCTAAAATAAGCACTATCCTAAATGTTCAAGGCTAACCTAGTAATAAAAATAATAAAAATTCATATTCAACAACCTCAGCAATTTTAGGTTTCATCTCATACACAAATAGATTGGCAATATTGACAGAGAAAGAAAGAAAAGAAGAGAGAGAGAGAGAGAGAGAGAGAGAGAGAGAGAGAGAGAGAGAGAGAGAGAGAGAGAGGAAGGAAAGAAGGAAGGAAGGAAGGAAGGAAGGAAGGAAGGAAGGAAGGAAGGAAGGAAGGAAGGAAGGAAAAAAAAGAAAGAAGGAAAGAAGAAAGTGACAAATCCTGGAGTCACTTCAAGAAAACAGGCACAATGATTTATTGTTAGTGGAGCTGTGAAATAGTCCAGCCATTTTGCAAAGCAATTTGGAACTATGCTTCCCAAACTATAAAACTTTCCATACCTTTTATCCAGCTATAACCACTGCTAGTCCTGTAATCCAAAGAGAGCAAAGAAATAGGAAAAAGTCCTATCTGTGCAAAATATTTATAATAGCACTTTTGTGGCCGAAAAAAGGGAAACTAAAGGAACATTAGAGAATGCCTAACAAATTTTGGCATAGGAATATACTCTTGTACTGTTAAAAAATGAGAAAAAAATAGATAAAGAAAAGAACAAATTATATAAAAGAATGGAAGAAACATTTGAAAATCAAATTATAAAAAGTGAGAATGCAATAAATTCAAAAAGAGAGTTGAGTCAAAGCACCTGGAGTAATCTCAGGAGTAAGAGATCATATTCAGTTGGAAGGATCAGGAACACTTTATGGATGTGGTAAAACTTGAATTGAACCTTGAAAATAGGGAAAGAATTTAACAATCAGAAAGAGAAAAAGTGAGAGGAAATTAGTTTCCTCCAGGCAAGGAGGATAATGTTATCAAAATCACAAAAACAAATAAAAGGAACAACTAGTTACCAAGTTTTCCTGTAATGGTGAATTCTGAAAGATACTTTAAATCCCAATTGTGGAGTGCTTTGAATGTCAAGACTTGTAAAAAGTTAATTTTTCTTCAGTAGTAATGGGGGAGGGGACACCATTAAGGTTTTTGAGTAGAGAAGTGACATTATTGCAAAGGTGCATTAAGAAGATTACTCTGCTACATGTGTGGGAAAAATTGCTTGGGAAAAGGCAGAGGCTAAAGGAAGGAAGAGTATTTAAGAGGAAGATACCATAGTAACAAGGTTGTAGGCTAGGGGTATTTGAGTTGGAGTAGAAAAAAAGATATGAAAGTAAATTTTATTATGACGGTATAAACCTCAAGACTTTGCAATTGATTGTATTTGGGGAGCAAGGTTGAGGGCAGCAAGTTGAGTTAAATTCAAACAAATTGCAATTGACTATTTACTGGTTGTTGCTGTTGTTGTTGTTGTTGTTTTTTATTTTATCTTCATATCCACAGTGAATAATACCATACAGAGAACATAGTAAGTGCTTTATAAATGTTTGCTGATTCATTGAATGGATGATTGATTAATTGAGTTCTATGCTAAAAGCAGAGGAAATACAAAGTTCAATACATGTTTTCTATCTTCATAGATCATAAAGTCTACTTGAGAGATAAGACACAAACATCTGACACTAATAACCAGCATGAAATGAAGTATACATATAGACAAGTGAGTTCTGAAGGAATTTCTTACTCAAAGTGGTAGATAAGGAAAGACTTTATGGAATTTAAAAACTTTTATATGACATTAAAGAGGACATGGGAGAATATCTGAGATATGAAGATTGGTACAAACAAAATAAGAAAAGTACAGAGAGTGATCAAGGGGAAAAATTCACTTTGATTAGAGAGAGTAGCATAAAGAAGAATAATATGAGATGCTTCTGGAAAGGAAAGGCAGGAAGATTGTAGAGGGCCTTGAATTTGAGGCAGAATTTGAACACTACTCAAGTTAAGTCAACAAGCATTTATTCTGCACTTACTATGTGCCAGGCACTGTGCTAAGTGCTGCACAGAAATAGGGAGCCAGAAGATATTTATAAACTGGGAAGTGATATAACTTGAAATGTTAATAACAGAGAAGAGGATAATCTGAATCATTAACACTGCTAATCCTCTTGGAGTACACTCTCCAAACCACCTGCTCAGACACCCGAACACATATTGTTCTCATGTTGTCTCAAATGAGGTTGTTTTGGGCTTGCATCATGAGGAAGTACATGTTCTCTATGCCGGAAGCTGTCTGAAGGATGAATTGGAAAACAAGGAAGATTAATGAATACTGCAATCATTCGGGTAAGTGGTAAGGAGGATTTGCTCCAGGATGCTGGTGGTGGTAGTAAACAGAGGGGGATATGTATGAAAAGTGTTTTACGTGAATCTACAGAATATGGAGACTAGATATGAGGTGAGAAAGAAGGAAGAGGTAAAGATATTCCTAAGGTTATGAATTTGGGAAACAGAATTTATTTGAATAGTGGCATCAAGGACATAAATATAAAAGTAAAAAGAAAAGACATTTGATGCTTGGAGAGAAGCTTCTTTTGATGCATGGTGCATTTTTATGTTGTGATATAATGTCTAGGTGGAGTCATTGTATAGACTTTTAGAGACTAAAGCCTACTGTAACATGGAAGATAGATCACGCTGAAGGTACAGATTTTAGGGCAGTCAATATAAGAGGTAGTTGGAACCAAAGAAGTGAACTAAGAAGAAACCTACAGGAACACCTACTTTGAAGAGTTGGAAAAAGGGAAAGGAGTCATATATCAAGAATGATTCTAAAAGCTCATTTTGTTTTTAAGAAAAAACTCTGGGGGCGGGGAACCTGCAGCTTAAAATCTGCATGTGGCCTTCTAGGTCCTTAAGTGCAACCCTTAAATGAAACCCAAACTTCACAGAACAAATCCATTCATTCTGTGAAGTTTGGATTCAGCCAAAGGGCCTCATTTGAGGACTTAGAGGGCCACATGTGGCCTCAAGGCCACAGGTTCCACACCCATGAACTAGGCTATCAGGGAGGTGCACATCTACTAGATAATGGCTGAACAAGTTGTGGTATAATAATGTAATGAAATATTATTGTGCTGTATTAAATGATGGAAGGGAAAGTTTAAAAGACTAGGAAGATCTGTATGAAATAATGCAATGAGCTAAGCAGAACCCAGAAAACAATCTATAAAATAACAAAATTGTAAATAAATACATCTTTGAAAGACTTAAGAACTATGTTCAATGCAACTGACCATGGCTCCAGAGAACTGATGATGAAGTATGTTATGTATCTCCTAACAGAGAAATAGAGAAGTGATGACTGAAAATATAAAATGAGATATGTGGATTAGAGAATTTGTTTTGTTTGACTATTTTTTTCTTCTCAGAAATAGTAAGAGTATGGGGAAAGTTGGCAGAGAACAGAAGTTAGCAGCAGATTTGTTAAAACAAAACAAAACAGAAAGATAAGAGGGTAATTGAAGTATTTTTTAAATGTACCAAAGGGAACAGGTGAAAGGCTATAAAGAAATATAGACAATCATGGACACTTAGAAGGTTACATGTTGAGCTTTTTTAACTTTTTTTTTTTCTTGGTGGGGGGGTTGTGTGTGTTTTCTTTTGCAACATGGCATATGGAAATATGGCTTACATCACTTCACATGTATAATCTATACAATATTGATTGCCTTCTCAAGGTGTATGAGAGGGGTGGGAGGGAGGGACAAATTTGGAATTTAAGTTTTTAAAAGTCATTGTTATAATCTTTTACATGTAATTGGGAAATATTTAACAAAATAAATACAAATGTTAAGAAAATATGTTGAATTTGTATACATGTTAATAGAAAAAATAAGCTGTACAAAATAGATTTCACAGCTTCATGTATAGTTCACTTTTTCTGTTCTACTTGCTATGTGGAAACATTTATTTTATTGGGTGTTTAGGTTCAGGATTTTTGTTTCAAGAGGGAAAGGAATCAGTAAAGAAAAAGTAGTGGTTAGAAAGGCAGGAGATATGGTGGAATACTACTATGCTGTAAGAAACTATGAGCAGGTTGATTTTAGAAAAAACTTGAATGAAATAATAAAGAAAGAAATGAGCAGAACCAAGAGAACGTTGTATGCAATAACAGTAATATTGTTCAAAGAATAACTATGAATGACTAAGTTATTCTGAGTATCATAAATACTCAAATTAGCTACAAAGGATCTAGGAAGGTAGGTGCTATCCACCTCCAGAGAAAGAATTGAAACTGAACTATGCATAGCATGATTTCTCTCTCTCTCTCTCTCTTTTTCTGTGTGTGTGTGTGTGTGTGTGTGTGTGTGTGTGTGTGTGTGAAATGGTGGCCTTTTGTAATGAGGAATGGGGGAAGGGAGACAGTTCAAAACTGAAAATGTAACAAAAAATAAATTTTTTTTTTTAGAAATGAAGGGGGAAAAAAGGAAGAGAATTGATGGACTTTGAAAGGTTTGAATGGTCCACAGGAAGATTTTGGATTTCCCATCATTCCATTATCCCAAGACAGTAACACCTGGTGATAATATCTTCACTAGGAGCCAAGAAGAGGGGATGTAATGAGGAAATGTATATTCAAGGTTCTAGAAGGATCTTAGCAGAAAACTACAACATGCCTAAGGGGAAAATATAAAGCATTCTTTTGCCACATGTGCTCTCTCACTCTAAGCCCATTTTGCCCCTGAACTCTGTGTGTACTGTATGCAATCTTGTTTCCACACCTACCAACCCAATGAAGTTGTTTTCTCATATGTCACCAATTCCTTCCAAATCATGAAATTCAATAGCCTTTTATCTAATTCTTTATCTACTTTGACTTTCTGTGGTATTGAAAACTGCTATGTATTCTTACTGAAATAAACCTTTCAAGATCCTCCTCTGGGTAAAGTGAAGAAGACCCAAAGGATTTTCCTCTCCTTCAAAATGTTTCCTTCTGAGGGGTTTGCGCGAATGCTCTCCACCAGCTTACTGTTTCCTAGATTCTTCATTCCATTTAGATTTTTTAAAATCAGTCCGACATGATATGACCAAGATCCTCAGCCAATAATAACAGACTCTCTAGTACTTAGTATATAATCAGTATGTGCTCTTACCTAATAAATAATTTGAAGGATTTCACCAAGTATGAGAATGTTCATCATTGAGTAGAAGGCTCTACTTTTACCAATAGAGATAAGAGATCAGGCTAGAGGCAAATGTGGCATTAGATGGGAGGGATAGAGTCAGAGGGGCAGATGATCAGATGGGAAGCTCTGTTTCACTATTCCTATTCCCCTCTGAAGACTGGCAATTAGGCAGGGAAAGTGCATAAAAGGAGATGGAGGTCCAATGTAGGAGAAATAAATTTCATTCCCCACTAATTTTTTTTTCTTTCTATCCTCAAAGGGTAGTAGAAGATGGAAAACCTGAAGTCAAGGGGTAGCTTGTTCTTTGCATTGGGGTTTCTCCATATCCCATTTGGGAGATTAGCCTGACATCAAGAGGTAGAAATTGCCTAGGGCTGACACAGACAAAAGTCATTCCTTTAGAGCAAGAGGGAGTATTTTGGGGAAGATGGAAGATGCCCCAGCAAATGTACTATCAATTTGATCATCAATCTTTGGGAAAGAAGTGGAAAACTTGTGGGGTGGGTGTGGTGGAAGTGACCTTAGGGCAGATGTCTTGTTTCTGGTCCTGCCTAATGGTAAAACAACATTGGTTGATGGAGTGCTGGGGCCAAATTGGTGCTAGAATGTTGAGGCATGGTTGAAGTACTCACCCTTGGCTAGATCAACTCTCTTCAGGATTCACCCCAATGTTTATCATATTATCTCCCATAGGAGGTAGAAAGTTTTCAGCAAAATTCTTTATTCCTGGGCTGATGTCCTATATGGAATGGTAGGACTGTCAAAGCATAGCTGAGGATAGAATATTGAATTCAGTTATTTCTGAGCACCTAACTATGCATGATTGTTTCTGGGAAGAATTAAGCCAAACCAAGTATCTGTGCACAGAATAGGCAATACTTCTAAAGTGCTTTGCAAGCATTTAGGGAAATATTTTGCTTACCAGACTTTCTCTTTTAAAAACACATTACAAGGGTTATTTTCATAATTTTAAAGAAATTACTAAAAGACAATAAGAAAAATACAAATACGAACCCCTCAAAATGAGTATTAAGATGTAGGTAGAACATATTAAGTCTGGTAAATAATAAAAGAGATAAAGCAACTTTGGATTATTAACTTTTACTTTTTGTAACCAAACTCTTGCAGGTAAAAAAAAAAGCAATGTTTAGAATGGAATGCTTTAGTATATGAATATAATTTTTACTTCAATAAAAGTGGGTGAAATAGAATGGATTAAAATAGGCACTTAGAATAAAAAAGAACCTTATATCTCTTTTAGTTCATCTCCCCTATTTAAAAAGTTCAGCACAATTTAAATTTTACTATTTTAACAAATCAAATCACTATTTAAAGTCAATTGAGGATAAGGAATCTGAGATCTGAAAGGTTAAGATAACAGAGCTAGTGAGTGATAAATACAGAATTTAGATTTGACATTGGAAGGTAGAATGAAAGAATTTAGGATTAATCAATTGTGAAAATGGTTATAAGTTGTGCATACAGTTGACCTAATCTATACCTCCTTGATTATCACATACACATATATGTATATCTCTCTAGAGAATATTATATATATATATATATATATATATGTATATATATGTATATATATACGTATATATACATATATATATATATACACATACATACATACATACATATACATATACATACACATACACACACACACACACATTTTTTTCAGTCATTTCAGTTATGTCCAATTCTTTGGAACCTCATTTGGGGTTCTCTTGGCAAAGATGCTGAAGTGGTTGCCATTTCATTCTCCAGCTCATTTTACATTTGAGAAAACTGAGGCAAACAGGGTTAAGCGACTTGCCTAGGGTCACACAGATAGTGTCTGCAACCAGGTTTGAATCCAGAATGCTGAGTTTTCCTGACTCCAAGACAGCACTTGTCCACTGTTCCACCTAAGCTGCTCTTGGGCTGTTCCTTGCCACCCAAAAAAACATGGCTCCTCAAAAGACAGCATCATAATAAAAGATGTCAATCAAAGTATTGGAACTACAGAGATTGGAATTGGATACATAGATTTTAAAGTAATTTATATAAAAATGACAGTGAATGAGATTGCAAAAGTAAAGAATGAAGAGAGAGGGAGAAGAGGTATCATCATGAACTTTGATGACATTCAAACTTAAGTTGTGGGAGGAGGATGATGAAATAATGAAGATCAAAAAGGAGGATAGTCAGAGATAGAGGAGAGAGAAGCATTATGGAAGACATGAATATCTAAGAGAAGGGATGCTCATAAATATCATAAGCTACAGAAAAAGCCAGGAAGCATGAAGACTGAAGAAAAAAAATCAGCAAATTTAGAACTGAAGGAACCTTAGGTGTTATCAAAGGATTGAGATTAGTGTACAGCAATAAGAGAAGGAAAGTACGACAAAGTAATCAGGGGCATAGGAAAATGCCATAGCATGTGTAACTAGTGAAATTATCTAAGGGCTCCCAAACTAATGGCAACTGTTTCCCTAGTCACAATTTTAAAAATTGTATGCCAGATAGGAGAAAAAAAAGAAAGGCAGGTACATGGCCCAGTAGATAAGGCACTGGGCCTTGAGTTGGGAAGACCTGAGATCAAATCTAGCCTCAGACATTTCCTAGCTATATGATCGTAGGCGTCACATTGTTTGCCTCAGTTTCTTTTTCTGTAAAATAAGGTGGAAAAGGAAATGGCAAACTATTCCAGCATCTTTTCCAAGAAATCCCCAAAAATGGGGTTATGAAGAGTTAGACATGACTGAAATGACACAATAGTGGGAAAAATAAAATTAGCAACACAATCACATGAGGCATCAAGGAAGATGAAAACACTTTGACCATCTTTGATCAAGGTTCCCACACCCTATTAACATGCCATAGGAACTCCTGAGTATCTTGTATTATATAAACTTACCATATTTCTACAGAAACCAAGCTACTGTTCCCAGAGAGAAATCAGTTTCAAAAGGTAATCATTCACTTGTTCAATTGATTTAGAAAAATACTTCAAGGGCAAATGCTTACTGAGTATATCAATTTCCTTGATAAAACCAAGTGTAGTTGTAGGTAATACAAATAGAGTATCCCTTTTCATCTTATTTAAGCTGTTCCATTGTGAACAGAAAGATAAATGGATTTTCCATGCTCTGCAAGATAATGGCAAAGGCTGCCTGAATTCATAAGCAGCTCCAAAGGACACTTATAGGTGTAACCATTGAGGGGGCAGCTGTTTGAACAGAAGGGTATTAGTGTGGTGAAAGATGAAAAGAGACCAAATTCATTAACCTAATGAAAATGCTAAGCAGTTAGCAGCAGTGGTGGAAGAAAGCTCCATCTCTTTAATAGAAATAAAATTCTTGACTAGTTTTATGGCTGAGAGATATAAAGCATTTTTTACACTTATGCAAAAGGCAATGAAATCATACATGGTGGACTATGATAGAAGAAGGCTATGATACATTATAAACAAGTAGTTAAAAAAGGAAGCATAGTATAAAACATGTCATAAAATACATGTATTAAAGAAAAGAAGATGATCATATGGTGAGAGTAACACATAACAGATGAACAGCCTACATAGCATCTATTGGCATCCTCATGATGTTGAGAAAGCAAAGAAGGCCCCAGCACAGAGGTCAATCCCCGTAAGTGAATTTATAGAAAGATAGTGATGAATCCCCAGGAATGTAAGGGTCAAGAGTGTTTTTTTATATTATTGTTACATTGGTGGAGGGAATATTCACATTGATGAGATGACAAATGCTTTGCCATACAAGAAAATGGTAATATTCCCATGGTTTTGCATTCTACCTGAACAAACAGAAGTATAAGAGAGAAGGTTGCCTGAACCATCAGTCTGGCAAGAGATGGCAAAGATTAAAAAATAGGGTCCTTGGAGAGTGAAAGTTTGGAGCTGGCTTACATTATTCTTTATTGTTGACCACAAGAAAAAATGAATATACAGCCAAAATGTGGATATGGATCTAATGGCTGTAGCTTGTGAGTGGTACTATTAATGGCCTCTAACTTTTATTCTTTAATGATACATATTTAATCCACAGAAGTTATATGTATAAGCAGTTAGCTTAGACTCTCTAACTTCTATACTAAAAAGATGTATTTCCTTCATCAGGGTGGTGTTAATCATATGAACATGCATAGGCATAACACAATCCACTAAGTACCTTCACTTCATTGAGACCTAGTTTCCTTCAGGTAAAACTGAGAGAATTAGAGTAGGTCATCTCTAAAGTTACAGAATTTTTGAATTGTAAAAGTTCTCAGTGGTCAACTAATCCAACCTATACTGAAAAGGAGTCAAGTTGTGTTCAGGGTTTGTTCAATGGCCTTCAAATAAGAGAAAACTGCCACCTCCAAAAGCAAGTTGGTTCATTATAGCTCTCATTGCTGGGAATTTTTTTTTCCTGATGCAAAACCTAATTTTCCCTCTTAGTAATTTCTGTTCATTGCTCATAGTTCTGCCCTCTGTGTGAGCCTGGGTTCTAGTCTCGTTTCTACATGGAAGTTCGTCAAATATATAAGCATGGTTATGTTCCCCTGAGTTTCCTGTCCTCCAATAAAGCACCCCCAGTTTCTCCAACCTGTACTTATTTGACATGAACTCAAAGCCCTTCACGATCTTGGTTATCCTCCTCTGAACAATGTCCAGATTATCAATATTTTTCCTTAAAGATTCAGCTTAGTGGCTCAGTGGATAGAGCTTTGGGCAAGGAATGAGGAAGACCTGAGTTCAAATCTGGCTTCAGGACACTAGTTGAATGACCCCAGGCAAGTTGCTCAATGTCTGTCAGCTTATTTCTTCAACTCTAAAATGGGAATAATGATAGCATCTATCTCTCAGGGTGGTTGTGAAGATTAAATGATATATTTGTATAGTACTTATCACTGTATCTAGCTCATATAATAAATAAAATATATTTTAAACATAATATTTAAAATAAAATGTAAAATGTAAAAAATAATAAATATATTAAAATATAAAAATAAGTAAGTAAATAAATACATAAATAAATAAATTATTGTTCCCTTCACCTTTCCACTTCTTAACATTCTAGTCTCCCAAATCTTTTCTGCCTCTAAATTCTGTGGTCCTAAGTCATATTGAAGATCTGGTCCATTTGAACACCTAGGAGCAAGATGGCAAAGTAGTAAATTGCTATAACTCTTTTATATTCACCTTCAAACAACCATAAAATAGCACCTCAAAACAAATCTTGGAGTAGTAGAACAAGCACAGAGATCAAATGAAACAATATTTCAGCCCAAGAAATTTCAAAGATCACCAGGTAAAAGGGGAGCCCAGTCCAGGACAGGAAGCATCCCAAGTAAGTCAGCAGCAAGCTCCACCTCAGCAAACCAGTAGGAGATTCTGAGCTCCAGCGTGGTAGAGCAGGCAAATGCCAACATCAGGACTCCCCCATGTACCTCAGCATACTCAGGGAAACAGGCAGACTCCAGCGCTGAGAAACACCATGTGCTCCTCTTATAGTCCAGGGCAAACGGGCAGCCTCCAGCAACCAGAATACCAGGTGCTTTAGTGTAACCCTGCAGAAATACAGAAACATCCTACCAGCCTAAGCACACTCCAGATATAAGCACTAGGACCCCAGCTCAGCACTAGGTATTCTGCCAGACCCTTGCAGCCTCCAGCTGCACCACTCACCCCCACCCCAAACCCTCAGCCCAGCACCTGACACAAAGTTCTCCTGTGGGCCTCTGGGTAGCATCAGTTTAGTGACATGTAAAAAGACAGGGCCTGCAGCCATTGACACAAGAAGCCTAAAATAGTACTTCTTTCACCCTGGGAGTAGAGCTCAAATTTAAAAAAAAAAGGCCAAAAAAGAGCAAAAAACAGCAATAACAAAAAAAATCTGATCAAGGAAAGTTATTAATGGTGACATGGGAGATCAAGGCAAAAACTCAGAAGAGGACACCAATGTCAAAACACCTATGGACAAAACCCCATAATAAAATGGGAGGTGGTCTCAAGCCCAGAAAGAACTCCTGGAAGATCTCAAAAAAGGAGTTTAAAAATCATATAAGATAAGTAGAAGAAAAATTGGGAAAAAATGAGAGTGAGACAGGAGAATTATGAAAAAAAGTCAACAGCTTGGAAAAAGGAAACAGCTGCTTAAAAAGTAGAATTGGATAAATGGAAAAGGAGATACAAAAATCCATTGAAGAAAATAACTCCCTAAAAAGTACGATTGGCCAAATGGAAAGAGAAATACAAAAGCTGACTGGGGAAAACAACTCCTTAAAAGTTAGAATTAAGTAAGTGGAAACTAGCAACTCTATGAAACATTGAGAATCGATCAAATTAAGAAGAATAAAAAAATAGAAGAAAATGTAAAACACCTCATTGGAAAAACAACTGACCTAGACAATAGATCCAGGAGAAACAATGTCAGAATAATTGGACTACCTGAAGGCCATAATCAAAAAGAGGACCTGGATAGCATACTTTGAGAAATTATCAAGGAAAACTGCCCTGGTATCCTGGAACCAGAGGGGAAAATAGACACTGAAAGATTCCACCAATCACCTCAGGAAAGAGATCTCAAAATAAAAACTCCAAGGAACATTATTGCTAAATTACAGAACAATCACTTCAAGGAAAACATATGGAAAATGGCCAGAGAGGAATGATTTAAATATTGGGGAGCCACAATCAGGATTACAAAGGACTTAGCAGCTGTAACATTAAAGGATCAGAGGTCTGTAAAGACTTTTATGGACTGACGCAAAGTGAAATGAATAGGACCAGGAAAACATTGTACATAGTATCAGCAACATTGTGTGATGATGCAGTATGAATGACTCAGCTCCGCTCTCTCTTTTTTTTTTTTTTTAAACTAAGCAATGGGGTTAAGTGACTTGCCCAAGGTTACACAGCTAGTGAAGTATCAAGTGTCTGAGGCCAGATTTGAACTCAGGTCCTCCTAACTCCAGGGCTGGTATGCTATCCACTATGCTACCTAGCTCCTCGATGACTTAGCTCTTCTCAGCAACATAATGATCTAAGGCAAGTACAAAGGACTCAAGAAGGAAAGTGCTATCCGCATCCAGATAAAGAACTGATGGATTAAGAATACAGATTAAAATATACTTTTTTCACTTGCTTTATTCTCTTTTGTGGATTTTTTTCCTTTTGATCTGCTACTTCTTTCACAACTATGACTAATATGGAAATATGTTTTACATGATAGCCCATGCATAACCTATATCAAATTTCTAACCATTTTAGGAAGAAGGAAAGGGAGGGGAGGGAGGGAGAAAAATTTGGAACTCAAAAACTTGTGAGAAATGATTGTCTTGTCATATAATTGGATAAAAACCTATTAAAATAAAAAAATAAATAGTGTTGAAGTCTAAAATTATCTTGGGAAGCTATTTTATTTTTAGGCATTATTAAATATTTTAAATTCAATATATTATTTTAATAATGCATTTCAAATACAATTTTTCCTCACATAATTGTCTAAATATCAGTTAGCATTTTATCATTTAAGAAGGAAAATTGTCTACATTAACAATATTCAGGTTTTATATGATAGGGTGTAGAGAAACCATTCTAAAAATCGAACTATAAATGTCAAATTTTGGTCCAAGGCTAATATTCATAGATTAAATTCACACCTGCAGGAATAACTTAGAATACTTTCTATAAGCATTTGACATAGCTTTACAAACTACTATAAAATCGAGGGTTTTTTTTTAAATACTGAATTCCTATTCCAAAAAGAGAGGAAAATACCTTATTCAAAACCCTTCATCAAGTAGAATGTCTTGAAACATAAAAGGCCTTGTTTGTCACATGATGGAGTCAGGGAAACAAGAATTTAAACTGAGTGATTGGCAGAATAATTAATGAACTTGCACCTGCCTTAGGGCATGTTATAGAGAAAAGCATATTTAGCTTACCATATATGTAGCCAAGGCTCTATTGATTTCATCTGTCAGAACTAGACCCTGGGAAAATTAAAGGAATCTGTGTCTTTTAAGGGGCCCAGGGCTCTGCTGCAGCCAGCTTGAATACATACCTTCCCTGAGGCACTTGCTTGCAATTGCTGCAAGACAGATCTGATACATTCCAGGCAAAACAGACATGCATTTTCTGAAAGCTATAAAGGAAAATTCAGGACTAAAAACATGATTTCATGATTTTGGATGATTTTTCTTTTAGATAATTTTGGCAGACTGGAGGTAGAGCAAAATGATACCTTCAGGTTTGGTTTCTGTTTCCATTTTTTAAATTGTTAAAACAAAACAAAAAAGAAATACAACTAGTATTGCCTTTTGTCATTACCACTAAACTCTGAAAAAAAAATCCTCCCCACTTCCAGATGGAATGCATTCTTGTAACAAAGAAAGTTTAAGTAAAAAAAAAATCATCAAAGTGACCAAATCTTTAAAAAACATTCTGCCCTAATTGTCCCCTTGATTAGCTGGGAGGAAGGAGTTATTGATTTTTTTTTTCTGAGACCACAATTATTTTTTTCAATAGTGCAGAGGGTTTTTTTTTGTAATGATCTTTTCATTTACAATATTGCAACCATTTTGCACATTAATCTTTTGATTCCATTTATTTTACTCTCTAATCTACAAGAATTTTCCAATATTTATCAGTCTTCATATTGGTTATCTTCTACCACACAAAAATGTTCAATTACATATATTTACCATCTTTTTTTTTTGGCCATTGTTGAATCAATGGTTCACCCATTTTGATTTCACGCAAAAAGTTTAATTATAAATATTGGGGCATATATTGAACATTTATCTCAGTCTTAGATCTCCTTGGGACATATGCTAAATTTATTATTCAAACCTACTACAAGTCTGGCAATCTGGTAGATACTAGGGACAAAAAGATAATATTTTCTCATGTAGTTTTCGTCAAACTGATTTTTTACTTTAAGATTTTTATGTTTTAAAACTCATAGAAAACTAGATTGTTGAGTTCAATTTTATCTGATTCATCTTTATCTAGTCTGTTCCATTGATCTACCAATTTTTGACTTGTGTTGAATAGTTTCAATGCTTATTGTTTTGTGATATAATTTGAAGTCCTATT
Source organism: Phascolarctos cinereus (assembly GCF_003287225.1). NCBI lineage: Eukaryota > Metazoa > Chordata > Mammalia > Diprotodontia > Phascolarctidae > Phascolarctos > Phascolarctos cinereus. Next base: position 147,180,277 of record NW_027555958.1, on the reverse strand, counting down.
TTTATTATTTCCCCCATGGTTAAATAACTTTGGTTTCTTCCAATGAATTTTGTTGTTTTTTTTTCTACCACTATGGAGCATTCCCTTGATAATTTGAGATATCATTAAAGTTATAAAATAATTTCATTAGTATCATGATGTTCATTATATTTTTCTGTGGTCCAGTCAAGAGTATTAAATATTATTCTTCCTTTTTGTAAGAAGTGTGTGCTTTATAATTTTATCTATATAGTTATCTATATGGCTTAGTAGATTGAGTTCCAAGTATTTTACGAATTTTGTTGTTATAATGAATGGGACTTCTCTTTCTATTATTTCCTTCTGGGACACATTATTTCTATTTAGAATTGCTATTGATTTTATTCATTTATAGTGTATCATGCTACTTAACTGAAGTTATTAATTGTGTTAGTATCTTCACTGATTCTCCAGGGATTTCTTTATAAACCACCATATTTTGAGCCCATAGCACTGGGGCAGCTATGTGGTGTTGTGTATAGGTCACTGGGCTTGGAGTCAGGAAGACCTGAGTTTTAATCTGGCCTTAGACTACTTACTAGCTGTGTGATCCTGTACACGCAACTTCAATTTCTTCATCTATAAAATGGGGACAACATAAGAGTCTAGCTAACATGGGTGTTGTGAGGATAAAATGATAATTGTAAAGAGAGAATTCCAGTGTGTTGCACTTAGTATGCATAATATAAATGTTGGTGGTAATTGTTATTGGGGTGTATTGAGTGTTCAGGGAGGACTAGCACCTTTGGGGTGAGAGCTTGCTAACCTCTTTTCAGGGTTGTTCATCACCTTTCACACAACTTTCACCTGTGGCTCCAAGAATCTGTACCATAAGCAGGGGCTATCCCTGATAAAACCAGCCCATCTAAGCCAGGTTGAGGGTGACCAATGTGCCACAAAGCTGTTGGTACATTATCAGGATGCCTACCCCAAGCATGTGAAGACTTCCCCCAGTGAAATGGGCAGATGAGAACTATTTGTTCTAATGGCCACAAAGGTGGCTGAGGTAGGAGATATGGAGCACTTAGAGTCTGGTCAAGTGTCAAAGATGTCAAGGTCACCCACTGAATCCTAGACCATCCCCAGTCATCTTGACTTTTGTCTTACCATTGGACTTCAATGACTCTGGAAGAGAGTGAGGCTGACAACTTCATGCAACTCTTCCTCACTTAAATCCAATTCAAGCAAGAATAAAGACATCACCCCATGATGTCATTGGTCCTCTTCAAAAACAAAGGATAAAAAAACCAACAATTATTATTATAGTTTTGTCTCTTCCTTCTTCATCTTTATGTTCTTGATTTATTTCTCTCATATTATTGCTATCATTAATGTTTTCAAAATTAGCTCAAATAACACCAGGCAGAGGTGACTTTATTTTACTTTTGTATGCATTGACAAAACTACTCATATTTCTTTATTGTATATAATCCTGTCTTTGGGTTTGGATATATATATATTATTGACATCAAAAAGTAACCTTTTTTTTGTCAATGCTTTGTAAGGTTTTTATCATAAATGAGTGTTGTCCCTTGCCAAAGGCTTCACATGTACTTAATAATAAGCTGTGATTTTGGAGATATTTTGTTTTTAATACAGCATACTTTATTATGTCACTTGCTTTCCTAATGTTGAAACATCCCAGATGCAAATTCAACTTGATTATAACGAATAATTTTCTGGATTCCCCCATTCATTTTAAATGCTACCCACAAGCATGTAAAGGAATTCAACATATTTTTGCTGTTATTGCTTGTCTTGTGTATGTGCATACATATGATTAAACCATGAAATTCCTGAGAATATTTAAAATGGATCCTGTAAAATTCAGAGTCTCTAAATGTTTTTGTTTTTAGGAAATATGTTTGAAACTATATACAGTTCAAAGACTATTTAAAAACAAAGATGTTATGGTAGTTTTCATTCTACTGATGTTATAGTACTATGCTCATTTTTCTAGGTGAATTGACAAGTAATTGTGATTGTATCCAGAAAATTGTGCTTCTGTCCTTGGTTTGAAATAGTAATGAGAGTGAAATAGTTGAGGCACATTTTAATTGGCCTTCTAAGCCTTCTGCAGTACAGACTTCTAGGAATACCATAAGAGTTGAATTTACTTTTAATTAATTATAACATTCATGAAACATCTACTGTTTGTTGACCATTGTTCTAAATGCTTAGGAAGATTCTGATGATCACCTGGAAGGATAAGATAACCAGACATTAAGGTCCTTTCTCAAACTAAGCTGCCAAGCATTAAAACTCTGCTTCAGAGAGCATGACTCTGATAGGCTGGCCATATAGTTCTAATGCCAAATGTATGCTTACCAAAAAAAAACTATTTTATGGAGACCTCACATCGGGCAAGCATTTATATGGTGGTGAGAAAAAGCAATTCAAGGACACTCTCAAGGTCTCTCTTAAGAACTTTGGAATTGTGTGACATGGGAGACACTGGCACAGGACTACTCAGTGTGGTATTCCTCATCAGAGAAGGTGTTGTGCTTACAGAGCAGAGCAGAACTGAAGTAGCTCAAAAGACACATGAGATGCACAAATTTAGAAAATCCACCCCAAATGTTCACATGGACTATTTGTGCCTGACCTATGGTAGAATATTCTGAGCTTATATTGGCCTGATCAACCACAGTAGGACACACTGTAACTTGACTCTAACATAGTGATGTCATTTTTAATTTTTTTTTTTAGCGATGTCATTTTGGTCCTGTTTGAGAATGAAGGACAGCAACCAATCAACCAGCCATTGTGTGTTGCCATTGTTCTAAATGCTTGGAGAAATGCAAACAAGGTATAAGAATCATTCCCTTCCAATTAAAAAAGAAAATAAAAACAACCTAAGTAGCTCTTTACACTTGTAACTTTTTAAAAAATACATTATCTTCTTAGAGATTTTCATAGAATTTACAGTTAGAAGGAGACATATCATCTAGCTAAATACCTTACCTTACATTAATCTAAGGCCCAGGGATGTTAAGGTATTTAGGTTTGATTAGATAGATAGATAGACATGTGTATATACATATAGATACACACATATATACATATGCATACGTAGAGATACACATATATGTGTAGTTGATTTAACCTTTGTAACACCTTCTAAAACCACATTTCTCTCAACTTGTAGTGCCACAACTTTGGTGCAGGCTGTCATCACCATATGCCTGGACTATTGCAATAGCCTGCTGGTGAGTCTACCTACCTCAAATCTCTCCTCACTCCAATCAATTCATCCTTTATTGAACTACCAAAGTGATTTTCCTAAAGTAAAGGTCTAAGCATATCACTGTTCTGCTCAATTAACTCCAGTGGCTTCCTATTGCCTCCAGGAGCAAAGACAAAATATTCTGTTTGGCATTCAAAGCCCTTCATAACCTAGCCTCTTTTCCCCTTTTCAGTCCTCTTATACCGTACTGCCTAATATGTAGTCTTCAGTGCAGTGACACTAGCCTCTTGGCTGTTCCATGAACAAAATACTCCATCTATTGGTTCTGGACAATTTCTCTGGCTCTTCTTCATTATTGGAATGCTTTCCTGCCTCCTTTCTGGTTACTGACCTCCATGCCTTCCTTTAAGTCCCAACTAAAATCCCACCTTCTAACCCTCTTAATTGCAATGCTTTCCCTCAGTTAATTGTTATTATTTTTATTTATCCTGTATATGGCTTCCATCCAGTTGTCTATCCATTACATCTTGAAGAAACTTCTGCAAATTCAGGATTTCAGTATTGTTTTTAAATAAGTTATCTTGTTGAAAATAGACTGCATTCAAAATTATAATGACTTGATAAATTAGTATGCATGTTTAGAAATACGTATATGTGTATCAATGTCATAAAAGTTATATAAGAACAATAGCATTTATAAAGTACTTTACAAATAAAGTGCTTCATTTGATTCACTCAACAATTCTGAGCGGTATATACTATTATTATTCCCATTTTATAGATGAAGAAACTGAGGCTTGTAGGGGTTAATAACTTGTGCAGATTTACATACCTAGTAATTGTTTGAGGCCAAATTTGAACTCAGGATTTCCTGACTCCAGTGTCAACCTCTATCTGTTCTACAACCAAGGTGCCTCATATATAATACATAGAAAAGCATTTAATTATGGTAAATATTCATGTCAAATATAAAAGATAAGTAAATATTTACAATTTATAGGTAAAAAGATACAATTTTTCAAGGCCATATCCAACTGTCCACTACATTAAAGGTAAAAGATAAGAACCAACAGTTTACTAAATTCATAAATGTTTTGGAATCATTAAAAACTCAACCTGGGTAATTAGACAAAAGTACATGAAAATAACATTTAGATATCATTTCACAACTATTAAACTGGTCAAAATAACTAGAGGGCACAAAACAATACTGGCAAGATTGTGGGAAAAAAGCAGGTATGTTGCTGATTGAATTACAAATTGACAGAAGCATTTTGGGGAAACAATCTAGCAGAATACAACAAAAATGATTTAGAAAAAGGTTACATTTTTGACCCAATTAGTCAATATAGTTGAAACTCTATTCCAAGAGTATTATCATAAAGAGTTCTATACATATATTTGTGTGTATGTGTCCACATATATACACATTTATTTTTAATATGAGTATTTTTTCATAATTGTGAAGAACTGGTGACAGCCTAAATATGTAACAGCTGGCAAATGACTGAGTAAACTAATATATATCAATTCATAGTATATTAGAGTGTCATTAAAATAGGCAATGTGAATAATAAAAACATGCTTTAAAAGATTTACCTGAGGCACTTCTATGTAAAAAAAAAAGCAAGATTAGAAGAACAACAAATACTGACTGCTATATAAAAGAGAAAAATGTATATACAAATACGTGGACAAATGCATAACTTAAGGACAAACAAGGATATAATATGAATAACTAAAAAGTTATTAGGATTATATTTTGTGGCAGAATACATTTAAATGTAAATGATTTTCATATTTGACTTAATTTAAGAAAGTAATACATTATTAACAGAATTGTATGAAACTATTTTTCCATATTAGTTTCATTGCAAAAGAAAATACAGAAGAAACAATAAAAATAAAGAAAGTGAAAAAGTATACATCAATATGTACTCAGAGTTCTCTCTGGAGGTGGTTAGCTTTTTTAATCATGGGTCCTTTGGAATTATCTTCAGTCATTGTCTTGATTAGAATAGCTAAGTCTTTCTCAGTTGATCATCATTAGAATGTTGCCATTACTGTATGCAATGTTCTCTTTGTTCTGCTCACTTCACTTTGCGTCAGTTCATATAAGAGCCCCCCTCCCAAGGTTTTTCTGAAACCATTTTGCTCATCACAATAGCATAATAATATTTAATCACAATCATATGCCACAACCTGTTCAGCCATTCCCCAGTTAATGGGAATCCTCTCAATTTTCAATCGTTTGTCACCATGAAAAGAGCTGCTAGAATAGTTTTGTATAAATAAGCTCTTTCCCCTGTTCTATGGTGTCTTTGGGATACAGACCTAGCAGTACTATTAGTGGGTCAAAAGATATACACAGTTCTATAGCCCTTTGGGCATAGTTCCAAATTATTCTCCATAATGGTTGGACCATTTCACAATTCCACCAACAGTGTATTAGTATCCCAATTTTTCAACATCTCCTCCAACATTTGTCATTTTCCTTTTCTGTTATATTAGCCAATTTGATAGGTGTAAGGTGGTATGTCAGAGTTGTTTAAATTTGTATTTATCCAATTAATAGTGATTTAGAGAATTTTTATGTGATTATCACGAGCTTTGATTACTTCTTTTGAAAGTAGAAATACATTTTCATATTCTTTGGCCATTTATCAATTTAGGAATGGCTGTTATTTGTGTTAAATTTGGCTCAGTTCCCTATATATTTGAGAAATGAGACTTTCATCAGTGCAATTTGATATGAAATTTCCCCAGTTTCCTATTTTCCTTTTAATTTTTACTTCATTGGTTTTTTTTTTGCAAAAAAAGTTTTTAATTTCATGTAGAAAGTTATCCATTTTACTTCTCATAACCTCTCTTTCTCATTTGGTGACACTCTCTATTTATCCATAGATCTGTCAGGTAAATTTTTCCATGGTTTCTTAATTTATTTATGATGTCACCCTTTATATCTAAATCATTTATCCATTTAACCTTATTTTGGTACATGAGATGTTGGTCTATGTCTAGCTTCTTCTAAATTGCTTTCCAGTTTTCCCAGCAATTTTTGTGAAATGGTGAACTCTTATCCCAAAAACTTGAATATTTAGGTTTAGCAAATACTAGATTACTATATTTACTACTGTGTATTGTGTATTTTTGAGCTCTTCCATGTCCTGGGACTGATTCATATTTTTCTTGGAGGCTTTGGATGTAGGAGCTTTGACTTTGTTGTATCCTTCTGGTTTCATGTTTTGATCTTTGTCACCAAAGTTAGATTCTATAGTTTGAGTTGGTTTTTTGTTTGTTGTTTGTGTGTGTGTGTGTATTCTGTTTGCTCATCATCCCAGCCAATTACTTGACTATTAAACTCTTTGTTAAGGTAGGGATCTGCTTCCAGTGTGGAGAATGTACTGTCCCAAGCTTCAGGGGGTTTTGCAGCTGTTTTCAGAGATACTTCTAGGGACCTATACATTTTCAGTTCTTCCAAGGTGGTATGATCAATGGCAAGGTGTTTACTCCTTTCCTGGCCTGTGCTCTGGTCTGTGAGTGACCACAAGCACTCTTTTCTGCCTTGGAACTGTGAGGATAATTCTCTCTCCACTGTCGCCACAAGCTCCACCATCCCAGCGCTCCTCCTTGCCTCAGGACCACCACCCAGAACTGTGACTCAGATCCAAGCAGGGACAAAGCAAGAGATTCTGCCTCAGCACCAGCAAAGAGATCCCTGCTATCCACCTCTCATCAGCCACTCAATTCCCCCTCAGTCTGTGGGCAGGAACCTGTGGAGGCAGCCACATGCCCTGAGGCTGCACCAGGCCTGGAGCTGGGACCAAGCTTCTCTCTCACCGAAGTCACACAGCTTTCTTTCTGACCTTCTAAGTTGTCTTTGGCATTTGCGGGTTGAGAAGTTTGGAAACTGCCACAGCTGACCATGATTCAGTCCCCTGAGGGCTGCTCCAGGTTTGCTGAAGCCTGGTCTTTGCCTGTGTACCCATGCTGAACTGTGCTTCTCTCCCTGCCTGGCACAATAGACCTTTCCAATCAAACATCTAGGTTTTCTTGGGCTAGAAATTGGTTTTACTCTGTCTTGTTGTGGGTTCTGCTTCTCTAAAATTTGTTTAGAGCCATTTTTACAGATATTTGGAGGGGTCTGGGAAGGAGCTCAAGCAAGTCACTGCTTTTACTCCACCATCTTGGCTCTGGCCGCCCCCCACTCCCTTTTTCAGTTTTGATACTTATAATTTGCTTTTCTTCTTTTTAAAATCGAATTAACCAATGGTTTATTTTTGTTTTTTTTTTTTAAATAAAAGCAACTCATCTTCTATGTGAGTTCCATCCTCAAGGGCCAATATAACAAATTAAAGGAATTATTATTTTTTTACAACAGCAAAAAATGAAACACCACAGATAGCTGTTAGCCTAAAGTCATGGGGAGCATTTTCCCAGGTGCTTGGCAGTTTTTGTAGTAATGAACTGCCAAATCCACACTGCCTCTTGTTAGGGAATGGAGAGTATCCACTATTTCTAAGGGTGAGGGAGCTCTGTGTGTGTGTGTGTGTGTGTGTGTGTGTGTGTGTGTGTGTATTTGTGTGTTACTGGTTACAATGTAGTTCTCAATTTAGTCTTCCTTGTCAGCTAGTTTGTATGGTACTTCTCAACCTGAACTTCCTCCTCTGCCGGTCACCCCCTTCTTCCCCTCAAAAGAAAAAGTATCAGGAACAGCAACTAAAGAACTGATTTCTCAGAATATTACTTAATCATGTCAACCCCAAGTCTTCTTTGGACTTTCTTTGGTACTTAAGAAGATATATAATAGTGAACTGGAGAAGTGGAAGGAATTCACCAAGGAAAAGAACATGTCCTCTCACCTCAACGTCTCAGTGCCTAAAGTTAGTGACTCATCATGGTTTGGTCCCCCAGCTTGAGTAGATTTGGAAATGCAGTGGCAATCTTGATATTCTTGCTCGGTCAGAGTTTAAAGAGATGTAAGACCTCCAATTAATGTCTTTTTTTTTTTTTGCTTCTTTGTGTTGATTAGTCTTTGATACATGTGCTGAATCTGAAACCTGAATAAAGATAATTTTAAATGAAAAAAACCTCATTGTTATTTATTAGTTCAAAGTTTTTTTTTTCTTTCACTTCTATTAATCTCTCCTTTGATTTTCAGGATTTCCATTTTAGTGTTTAAATGGAGATTTTTAATTTGTTCTTTTTTTATTTTTTGGGTTGTATTTTCAATCCTTGATCTGATCTGCTTTTTCTCTCTTTTTTGATATATGCATTTGGAGATATACAATTTTTCCTACTAACCCCTTTGGCTGCATCATACAATTTTGATATGCTGTCTCTTTGGTGACATTTTTTGGAAGAATTTATTTATCGTTTCTATGATCTGTCCTTTGACACATCCTTTGGTATTAGATTATTTATCTTCCAACTAAATTTTAATCTGTGCTACAAGATATTTTATTTACTATAATTTTTATTTTATTATGGTCTGAAAAAGGGTATATTTAATATTTCTGTTTTTCTCTATTTTCTGTGAGAATTTGATATACTCAAACATGGTCAATTTTTGTGAAAGTGCCATGTACAGGTGAGAAAAAGGTATGCTCCTATTCCCATTCAATGTCCTTAAGAGGTCTACTATATTTAGGTTTTCTAAAATTCTATTCATCTTTTTAAGTTCTTTCTTATTTTTTTATGGTTAGATTGGTCTACCTATTAGAGGGGAAAGTTGAAGTGCCCCATGAATATAGTTTTGCTATTTCCTTCTGTCTTTCATTTAACTTTTACTTGAAGAATTTGAATTCTATATCATTTGATGCATATATGTTTAGTATTGATATTACTTCATTATGTATGGTGCCTTTTAGAAAGATATAGTTTCCCTGGTTATATCTTTGCATCCAGTCTACTCTTGTTTTGTCTGAGATCACGATTGTTACCCTTGCATTTTTTACTTCATCTGAAACATAATAAATTCTGCCCCAGCCCCTTATTTTAATTCTGGGTCTCTCTGCTTCAAATCTGTTTCTGGTAAACAGTATATGGATGGATTCTGATTTCTAATATGTTCTGCTATCTACTTCTAATTTATGGGTGAGTTCATCTTATTCATATTCAGTTATGATTGCTAACTGTCCATTTCCTTCCATGTTGTTTTCTTTTGTTTATCCTTTCTTTTACTTTTGTCCCTCTTCTAAAGTCTGTTTTGCTTCTGACCACTGCCTCCATTTATCTATTCTTCATTTTAACATCCCTTTTCTTTCTCTTATCTCCTTCCTCTCTTACTTCCCTGTTGGATAAGTTAGATTTCTATATCCAATTGAGTGTATAGAAATATTTTCCTTCTTTGAACCAATTTAGATGACAGTGAGGTTCCAGCATTGCCCACTCCCCCTACCATTTTCATCTCTACTGTGAAAACTCTTCATTGTGTACCTCTTTTATTCCTTTCTCTCTTCTCTATTGCAACTTTTTTTCTTGCCCATTATTTTTTTAGATCATCTCAACATAATCAACTTATTCCAATACCCTCTGTCTACGTAGAGTCTGTTTTAATAATGATAAAGTTCTTAGCAGCTACATGTATCATCTTCCCACTAGGATTATTAACAGTTTAACAGTTTAACCTTATTGAGTCCCTTATGATTTCTCTTTGATATGTACTTTTTTATGCTTCTCTTGAGTCTTGTATTTGACAGTCAAATTTTCTATTCAACTCTGGTCTTTTCATCAGGAATGAATGAAAGTTCTCTATTTCATTAAACATTCAATGATTGTTGCCCTTCATTGTCAAAGAGGACCAAAATGACATCACTATGTTAGAATCAAGTCACAGTGTGTCCAACTGTGGCTGATCAGGTCAATATGAGGTCAGAATATTCTGCCACAGGTCAGGCACAAATAGTCCATGTGAACATTTGCGGTGGATTCTCTAAATTTGTCCATCTTACATTTCTTTTGAGCTACTTCTATTCTGCTTTGCTCGTAGAATGCAGCACCTTTTCTGAAGTAGGCACACCACACTGAGGAGTCCTGTGCCAGTGTCTCCCATGCCACACAATCAATTCCAAAGTTCTTAAAAGAGACCTTGAGAGTGTCCTTGTATCACTTCTTCTGACCACCATGTGAATGCTCGCCCTGTGTTAGTTCTCCATAGCATAGCTTTTTTGGCAAGCATACGTTTGGCATTAGAAAAATGTGACCAGCTCATTGGAGTTGCACTCTCTGAAGTAGATCTCCAATACTTGGCAGTTTGATTCAAGAAAGGACTTTAGTGTCTGGTATCTTATACTGCCAGGTGATCTTCAGAATCTTCCTAAGACAATTCAAATGGAAGCAAATCAGTTTCCTGGCATGGCACTGGTATATTGTCCAGGTTTCATAGGCATGCAACAATGAGGTCAGAACAATGGCTCTGCAGACCTTCAGTTTGGTAGTCACTCAAATACATCTCTCTCCCACATTTTCCTTCAGAGCCTCCCAAACAGTGAGCTAGCTCTGGCAATGTGTGTCAAAATCATTATCAACGTGTACGACCCTGGAATGTGTACATCACTACCAAGGTAAGTGAACTTATTCATAGCATTCAAAGCTTCTCCATTTGCTGTAACTAAGGGTTCCACATATGGATGGTGTAGTGGTGGCTGATAGAGCACCTGTATTAATTGTTAGGCCAAAATTAGCACAAGCAGCAGAGAATTGATCCATATTTTGTTGTATCTCAGCCTTGATGGCTTCATGGAGTGCACAGTCATCTGCAAACAGAAAATCATGTACCAACATTCCCTCCACTTTGGTCTTGGCTTTTAACTTTCTCAAGTTAAAGAATTTATCATCAATGTGGCAATTGACCTTGATGCCATGTTCTTCCTCATTGAAGGCATTAACAACATGGCTGAAAAAATAATGCTAAAATGCATTGGAGCAAGCACACAGGCTTGTTTCACTCCATTGATGATTAACACCAGCACCAAAATTAAACACCCATTGTTTCCCTGAAGGATTACATGGAGTTTTGTTGGGTAAGTTATTCTTGGTTGTAACCATAGCTCTTTTCCCTCCAGGATATTATAATCCAATCCCTCTTTACTTTTAAAATGAAATCTTGTGTTGTCCTGATCTTCCATGTTATTCAAATATTTCTTTCTGGCTGGTAGAATTATTTTCTCTTTGACTTCAGAACTCTAAAATTTGGCTATAATATTCCTGAAAGTTGTGATCAATGTATTCTTTCCATTTTTATTTTACCCTCTGGTTTCAGGAAATCAGGGCAGTTTTCCTATATAATTTCTTGCAGTATGAGGTCTAGGTTATTTCTTTTATCATGGCTTTCTTGTAGTCTAAAATTCTAAAATTATCTCTCCTTGCTTTCTTATAGTCTAATGATTCTTAAATTATCTCTCCTTGTATTATTTACAAGGTCAATTGCTTTTCCAAAGAGATTTATTACTTTTTCTTCTATTTTTTTTTCATTCTTTTGACTTTATTTTATTATTTATTGATGTCTCATGGCATCATTAGCTTTCACTTGTCTGATTCAAGTTTTTAAAGAATTATTTTCTTAAGTAAACTTTTTGTCTCTTTTTCATTTTGGCCAATCCTACTTTTTAAGGAATTATTTGTATCAACAATTTTTTGTACCTCTTTTTTCCATTTAGCCAATTCTTTTCTGTATGGTACTATTTTCTTTAGTATTTTATGCCTCTTTTGCCAAACTGTTAATTGTCTTCTTGTAATTTTCTTTCCTTGATCTCATTTATTTACTCAATTTTTCATCTACCTCTTTGATTTTGATTTTTTGTTTATTTCTTCCAGGGATTCTTGTTGAGCTTGCATCCAATTCATATACACACACATATATATATATATATATATACACACACACACACATATATACATATATATGTATATATATATACACATATATATACATATATACGTATATATGTATATATATGTATATATACATATATATACATATATACGTATATATGTATATATATGTATATATACATATATACATATATACGTATATATACATATATACATATATACGTATATATGTATATATGTATATGTATATATATACGTATATGTATGTATGTATATGTATATATATATACAAATATATGTATATAACTTTTATACTTTGCTTGTAGCTGTTTTTATTTCATTGTTGTTTTTTTTAAGTTTGTCTTGATTTTCCCTGCCCTGCAGTTTTCAAAGCTAGTTCTCAGAGATTAGAAGTTTTCAGTGCTTCCAAAGTGTTGTGATCCAGGGAGAGGTGTTTTTGAACTCCAAATTTTTTTTCTCTCTCTTTACCTCCCTCCCCCTACCCAATATGGGAAACAAACTGATATAGGTTGTACATATACAATCTCATAAAACGTATTTCCACATCATCATGTTATGAAAGAAGAAACAGAACAAAAGGGAAAAAATGGTGAAAAAAAAGTATTTTAGACTCCATTAGTTCTTTCTCTGGATGTGGATAGTATTTTCTACCATGAGTCTTTTGGAATTGTCTTAGATCATTTTATTACTGAGAAGAGCTAAGTCAATCATAGACTACTACTATTACTACTACAACTGACTACTACTATTACGACTACCTACTTGTATTACTACTATTACTAACTACTACTAGTAACTACTAGTTATGTGGGTTTATTTCATATCCTGCAACTTTGCTGAAGTTAATTGTTTCAAATAGTTTTTCATTTGATTCTGTAGGATTATCTAAGTATACAATCATATTATCTTCAAAGAATGATAGCTTTGTTCCCTCATTTCCTATTCTAATTCTTTCAATTTCTTTTTCTTCTCATTGCTAATGCTAACAATTCTAGTACAATATTGAACAAAGTGGCAATAAAGGTCATCTTTGTTTCACTCCTGATCTTATTGGAAAGGCTTCTAACTTATCACCTTTACAAATAATGCTTGATACTGGTTAGAGATAGATAATGCTTATCATTTTAAGGAAAGTTCCATTTATTCCTATTCTCTCTAGTGTTTTTAATAGGAATGAGTGCTGTATTTTGTCAAAAGCTTTTTCTGCATCTATTGAGATAATCATATGATTTCTGTTAATTTCACTAGCAATATGGTTGATGATGCTGAGTTTCCTAATATTGAACTAGCCCTGATTTCCTAGAATAAATCCCATCTGGTCACAGTACATTATTTTCATGATAAATTGTTATAATTTCTTTCCTAATATTTTATTTAAAATTTTTGCATCAATGTTCATTAGGGAAATTGGTCTATAATTTTCTTTCTCTGTTTTTGCTCTTCCCAGTTCAGTTATCAGCACCATATTTGTGTCATTAAAAAAAAAAAGGTAGGACTCCTTCTTTGCCTATATAGTATTGGAATTTATTGTTCTTTAAATGTTTGGTAAATTCACTTTTAAATCCATCTGGCCCTGGAGATTTTTTCTTAAGGAGTTCATTGAAGGGTTGTTCAATTTCTTTTTTCTAAAATGGGATTATTTTAGTATACTATTTCTTCTTCTGTCAATCTGGACAATTTATATTTTTGTAAATATTCATCTATTTCACTTAAATTGTCAGATTTATTGTCATGCAGTTGGGCAAAAATGCTCCTAATAATTGCGTTAATTTCCTCTTCATTTGGTGATTTCTCCTCTTTCATTTTTGATACTGTGAATTTGGTTTTCTTCTTTCTTTTTTTAAATAAATTTAACCAAAATTTTATATATTTTATTGTTTCTTTCATAAAACCAGCTCTTAGCTTTGTTTATTAGTTCATTAGTTTTCTTACTTTCAATTTTATTAATCACTCCTTTCATTTTCAGAATTTTTAATTGGTATTTAATTGGGGGGTTAATTTGTTCATTTTCTGGATTTTTTGAGTTGCATGCCCAATTCATTGATCTATTCTTTCTCTATTTTCTTTGTCTAAGAATTTAGAGAAATAAAATTTCTCCTAACTACTGCTTTGGCTGCATCTCACTAATTTTGGCAAGTTGTCTCATTATTGTCAATTTATTTGATGAAATTATTGATTTTTCTATGTCTTTTGACTCATTCATTCTCAAGAAGTAGATTAATTAGTTTCCAATTAATTTTAATCTATCTCTCCATGGCCCTTTGTTACATATAATTTTTATTGCATTATGATTTGAAAAGGATGCATCTAATATTTATGCCTTTTTGAATTTGATTGTGAGGATTTTATGCCCTAATACATGGTCAATTTTTGTATAGGTATCATGTGCCACTGAGAAAAATATATATATTCCTTTCTGTCCCCATTCATTTTTCTCCAGAGGTCTATCATAACTAACTTTTCTAAAATTCTATTTACCTCCTTAGCTTCTTTCTTGTTTACTTTGTGGTTGAATTTATCCAGTTCTGAAAGAGGGAGGTCGAGGTCTCCTACTAGCATAGTTTTGCTATCTATTTCTTTTTGTAGCTCACTTTACTCCTCCTCTGTGAATTTGGTTTTTGGACCTCTTTTGCCATTTGGGTTAGGCTATTTTTTAAGATGTTATTTTCTTCAGTATTTTTTTGGGTCTCCTTTAAGTAAGCTGTTGACTTGTTTTTCATGATTTTCTTGCATCACTTTCATTTTTCTTCCTAGTTTTTCCTCTACTTCTCTTACTTGATTCTCAAAATCCCTTTTGAGCTCTTCCAAGGCCTGGAATGGATTCATATTTTTCTTGCAGGCTTTGGATGTGGGAGCTTTGACTTTGTTGTCTTCTTCTGGTTGTATGTTTTAATCTTCTTTGTCACCAAAGTAAGATAATATAGTCTGACTCTGATTGAAAGGTTTGCTCATGATCCCAGCCAACTACTTGAGTTTTAAACTCTTTGTTAAGGTAAAAGTCTGATTCCAATGTGGAGAATGTACTGTCCCAAGCTTTGGTTTGTATAGCTGTTTTCAGAGATACTTCTAGTGACCTGTAAATTTTTAGTTCTTCCAAGGTGGTATGATAAGGGTCATGGTGTTTACTCTTTTGCTGGCCTGTGCTCTGGTCTTTGAGTGACTGGCCACAAGCAGTCTTTTCTCTCTTGGAACTGCGAGGAGGGTTTCCTCTTCATAGCCACTACAAGTTCCACCATGCCAGCGTTCCTCCCCGCCCCAGGACCACCACCCAGAACTGTGACCCAGATCCAAGAACGGGCAAAGCAAGAGATTCCTGCCTCAGCACCAGCAAAGAGGTCCCTGAGGTCCCCCTCTGATCGGCCATTTTATTCCCCCTCAGTCTTTGAGCCCAAAGCTCAGAATGCAGCCACCATCCAGGTGCCCGCACTCTGTGCTCTGAGCCCTGGAGCTAGCTCTGACCTAGTTCCTCTCTCAGCACCACAGAAACAGACTTCCCACTGACCTACTAAGTTGTCTTCAGCATTTGTGGATTGAGGAGTCTGGAAACTTCCACAGATGCCTGTGATTCATTCCTCTGAGGACTGCTCCAGGTTCTCTATGGCCTGCACGCCCATGCCGAACTATATTCCTCTACCTGCCCGGTGCGATTTGCCTTTCTGACCAGGCTGTCTTGGGCTGGAAATTTGTTTTGCTCTGTCTTTTTGTGGGTTCTGCTGCTTTAGCATCTGTTTAGAGCCATTTTTTATGGGTATTTGGAGGGGTTTGGGGGAGAGCTCAAGCAAGTCACTGCTTTCACGCCGCCATCTTGGCTCCCCCCCCATTCTAATTTTTAAGGAATTATTTTCTTCAGTTCACTTTTGTATCCCCTTTTCCATTTGGCCAGTTCTACTTTGTAACTGGTATTTTTTTTTTCCCAGTGGATTTTTTTTCCCACTTGGCCAATCATATTTTTAAAGGAATTATTTTCTTCAGCAAATTTTTGTCCTTCCTTTTCCTTGCTGTTGATTCTTTCTTACATAACTCTCATTTCCTTTCACACTTTTTCCTCTATAGAACTTATTTGATTTTTAAAATCCTTTTTGAGCTTTTCTAAGAAGGCTTTTTGGACCCAAGACCAATTCTCATTCCCCTTTGAAACTTTGCACATAGTCATTTTGACATTATTGTCCTATTCTGAGTTTGTGTTTTGATATTCCCTATAGCCATAGTAGCTTTGTATGGTCATGGCTCTTTTCTGTTTTTTGTTTGTTTGTTTGTTTGTTTGTTTTGTTTTGTTTTTTGTTATTGTTGTTATTTTTTTAGCTTATTTTGTGACTTTTAGAGTTGAGCTCTGCTCCTGGGACACAGGGACTACTGCTCAAAGATTTTTATGTTGGGGGCCTTAGGTGCTAGCAGTTTGCCCACTGTGCTGGGCTGGCCCAGCATAGTTGTGACTGTCACTCAGGGGGTTCTGGGACTGGCAGGTTGCCTTCTGTGCTGGGGCTGGAGACCTCACAGCTGGATGCTATCCCCAGTGACTCACTGTGCCAGAACTGAGGGGCCTCAGTTGCTGATCTGTGCTATGGCCAAGAGCCTCTTGCTGGCTTGCAAGACAGCATCTGCACTGGGTGGTGCTCTTCATTTACCCAAGTGAGACAGACCTTTCCTGAAGTCCTTATAAGTTATCTTAAGCTGGAAAATTGTGTCACTCCATCTTTTTGTATGTTTTGTTATTCCAGAATCCATTTAGTGGCTTGATTTAATGTTAATTATGAAAGAAACTGGGGAGAGCTCAAGAAACTTCCTGGCTTTTCTCTGCCATCTTAACTCCACTCCTCCTATCCAGTATCTTTGACAAGAAAACCCCATATGAGATCACAAAAATTCAGACATGACTGAAACCACTCAATAACAACATTCATCAAATGCTTCTTCCTTTTCCCATCACCTTAATAAATACCTCTTGAACCACTGATAATGATCTACCACTATTAATTTATACTTTTTATCATATGTTAAATAAGGACTATAACTAGTACTATATGAATAGGACATTGATCATATGTCATGGTTATATCATTCCAGGCCATGTCCTCCAGGGTCCTTTGGCTATGATGTCCCTTTCCCAGGGCACTCTGACTCTCTAATCACTGTGTGATCATGGGCCACACCCCTCAGTGTGACTGAATCTATGGTTGGTCTGTCGTCTCTGCCATCATCTCCACTGCCATATTCCCACTCCCTTCTCTCAATTTTTTTTTGCTCTAGTTGAAAAAATCCCCAGTTACAGCTCTGTGCTAAATAGCTGTTATTGCTACTGTTCAGTCCCTCAAGTACATTTACATGAATACCTGTCATGCTGCAAAAGAATGTCTATTTGAAACTCAGGAAGAGTAGAGGCAAAGGTACTTGGTTGATACCTTGAAAAATTCTGTGTGGGAGCAAAAAGAACGAACTAATACCCACAAGTTACCAGGCAAAAAGACAAACTGAATAAAACAACAGCATAGATAAAATGGCAGAAAAATATGTTTCTTCTATATATTTTAAACCCTAAAATATTGTGTGATCCAGAATAGTTCTTTCTTAATTTTTACAACAGCTGTGATACATAATTTGATAGCCCTGGTTAAGCTTATGTGAAATCCAGTTCATGAAACAAATCTCCAGCTTACTCTATATCATCAGCTTCACTTACAGCCCAAGAGTTCAGCCTAAAGTTAGCTGCCTGAGTGATGAGTTTAAGGCCAGTGATCATTTCAGAATATGAATTCCAGGAGTACCAAAGTAGAAATAGTGAAAATCTTGCTGAGAATAGGATTTTAAGAACTCCCATTGAATTTCACACTTGGAAGCATCCATGCTCCATTGTTACTCTTGTCAAGTGTATCTATCTAGGTTTGTCTCTACCATGAGTTCTTTTGTTTTGTTTTGATTTTTATTTCATATTGTTGAAGCCAGCAACACCCATTTCTTTTGCTATGCTTCTGACAGCATATATCAACTTTAAAAAATAACTATAGTGGTGCCCCAGTCCAGTTAACTTGTACTAGGATCAAAGACAAGAGCAGAGTCAAAGTCCCTGTGTCTACTTTCAAGTTTCATAAGTATTAAGAGAACATAATCCTTTTTAATTTTTCTTCAGTTCTGGGGTTATAAGGATTTTAGTGTGCCCTCAGCACTAGGGTTGATAGGCAAGTTTACATCATTTCTCCATTCAAACCTTTATAATGAGGGTCCCCAATGTTGAGGTTGTTGTGACACAATTCTGTGACCCTTCACATGCCTCCTCTGTTTCCTTACCAGATTGTACACCAGGAGACTGCCTTGCTCATTGAAGGGACTTTGGAGATGATCTGATCAAACTATTGTCCAACCACTCATCCCTCACTTATTTACACATTGAGGATTATATATCCTAGAAAGCTTATATGACTTGACTGTCATCATATGTCTAATAAGTGATGAAGTAAGGACTAGAACATAGAATTCCTAACTTTAGAACCCAGGTCTTGAACTCCAGGTGGATTGAAATGCCTTAGTAATACTGCTGACGCAATGACCTTCCAACTCCAGCTTTCCTATTGCCCTATTCTGGATTTTTTCTCTTTATAATAAGTTCCCTATAGCAATCCATGTCAATGTATGTCTTAATTCCTTTATATACACTGGTATCAGTTTCTTCTTTCTGCTTATACACATAGAATCCTCAAGATATCAATCAATTAACCAAAAAAAAAAACATATTAAGTTCTTACTTTGTGACAGGCACTACATTAAGTTCTGAGAATAAATAAAAAATTAAACAATCCCTACTGTTAAGAAACTTACATTGTATCTGAAGAAACAAGCAGATATATAAGCAGATACCATATATGCAAAATAAATTCAAAGTAATTGGGGGGCATTAAAAATGAGGGTCATGAGGGGAGGTCACAAGTATGAAGAGGCTTCTGAGCTGAGATCTGAAGTAAGCTAGGGATTCCAAGAGATAGAGATGAGGTGGGGGAACATTGAAGATATGAAGAGACAGTATGTGCCAAGACACGGAGACATGTAGTAGATTGTGGTATTCAAGGGAAAGATTGGTGGGACAAGAGAGTACATGAAAGGGAGTTAAACTAAATAAATTAGGAAAAGAGAAGTAGTACCAAATTATGAAGGATTCTAAATTATCAAATGTGTTTTTATTTTATCCTGGAAGCAATAGCAAAACAATGGAGATTCTTGAGCAGAGTAGTGCTGTGGTCAGAAATTTACTTTAGGAAAAACATTTTCATTTTGATTTGATGGATATTTGGAGATGGATTGCAGAAGGGAAAGAGATGACTTAGGAAGACCTACAAGGGAGCTATTCCAGTAGTCCAAGATGACAACTGATGATGTTGTGTAATGAGTAAGTTTGACTTATGCAACACAATGACACCCAAATACTGGTATCTTTCACATCATCCATTTGTTTAGCTTTCAGGGCATCACTGCTCTATTTAATTAATCAGATGACATTCCACAAATTAAGTAATACATCTTGAAACACTCAGTCCATCTAGAGACAGTTATCATGCACATCATTGCTTAACTTCTGAGACTTCCATGAGTTTCATTCTTCATACATTAATATTTTTCTAGAAAGTTTCCCATGCTTTCAGATCTTTAATTTTTCCTAATCTTTCAGTATTCAATGCAGCATATATTAATTGTGTGCAGAGAGTCATATAGGATAGATAATTAGGGATAGGGATTCAATCTGCATTATGGGAGGGAATTAAAAATATTAATGTGACTGTAAATCAACTGGACTTTAGGCAAAAGTTTCAGGCACAGTTACTAGAGATACAAAACAACAATGAAACAGGCCATGCCCTCAAAGAGCTTACATTCTTTTGGGAAAAAACAAAAGTTTATGTTCATCAAGAGCACTGAAAGATAATATAATCATGCTTCCCAAGATATGACTTGTTGCTTTAGGGTTCACAATGAAAACAACTCTACCATATTATTTTTGGAGGGGAGAAGTGGTCCATTTCCCTTTCAAGTCTTAAGGGAATGTTTCATTAAGACAGCCACTATCTTGGACTTTAATCCAAGTGAACACAAATTTTTCAAAAGAATTTCAGCAAATATTTTAATATGAGCATAGAATATATGGTTTTCTTTTCCTTCTTATTGACAAAACAGATTCTCATAAAGTGTTTTTATTTTAATGAAAAATAATTTCATCTAAAGTGATGATTATATCCATGATATTAACAGTTGGAGGCAAATGCCATTTTGTTGTTAAAGAGACCATTGCTGATCAGCCATTTATAATTTAAAATGTTAGAAAGTTAATTGGGGAACTGAAGGGTTAAATGTGCTGTCCACATTCATACAATTAGTATAAGTTAGGAAGTGTTTATACACATGTCCTCCTGATTCCAAGGTCAATTATCCATCTATAGCTACAGACCAAGATAGTACCACAAATTTCTGTAAGATATCTTTCTCAGAAAAAATTTGACTCTACTATCAGAAACTGAGGTCTCTCTGTGTATTTTTAGAAAATCATATAAAGTCCATTGATAATCACAAATTAATTAAGCATGTACATGTCAGGTATTGTGCTATCTTAAGATACATAGGGAAAAATTTAAAAAAATATCCTGCTCTCAAAAAGCGTACGTTCATTGAAAAGGCAAGCAACTCAATATAGGTTATACATGTGCAGTTGTGCAAAACACTTCCATAGTAGACATGTGAAAAACTAACTCTATTTCCCTTAATCCTGTGCTGCCCTCCTATTTATTCTATTCTTTCTTTTGACCCTGTCCCTCCTCAGAAGTATTTGCTTCTGATTAACTCCTTTCCCAATCTGCCCTCCTCTCTATCATCCCCTCACTCTCTTGTCCCTTTTCTCCCTTATTTTCCTGTAGGGTAAGACAGATTTCCATACCCAATTGGATGTGTATATTATTCCCTCCGTAAGCCAAATATGATGAGAGTAAGATACACTCATTCCCTCTCACCTTTCCCCATTTTCCCTCCACTGTAAGAGACTTTTCTTTTCTGTTATTTTTTTTGTGAGATGATTTACCCTTTTCTACCTCTCCCTTTCTTTTTCTCTGAGTATTATGCTCTCTCATCCCTTAATTTAATTCTCCAGATATGACCCTTTAATCTTCAATTCACCTTGTGTCCTCTATCTCTCTCTCTCTCTATATATATACATACAACTATATATATATATATTTACATACAACTACCCTAATACTGACAAAGGTCTCATGAATTATAAACATCATTTTTCTATGCAGGAATGCAAACAGTTGAACCTTAACAAGTCTCTTATGATTTCTGTTTCCTGTTTACCTCTTCATGTTCCACTTGAGTCTTGTATTTGAAAGTCAAATTTTCTATTCAGCTCTAGTCTTTTCATCCAGAATGCTTGAAAGTCCTCTATTTCACTGAATGAACATTTTTTCCCCTGGATGATTATACTCAGTTTTGCTGGGTAGTTGATTCTTGGTTGTAATCCTATCTCCTTTGTCCTCTGGAATATTACATTCCATGCCCTGAGGTCCTTTATTGTAGAAGCTGCTAAACCTTGTGTTATCCTGATTGCATTTCCACAGTACTTGAATTGTTTCTTTCTGGCAGCTTGTAATATTTTCTCCTGGACATGGGGACTCTGGAATTTGGCTACAACCTTTGGGGATCTCTTTCAGGAGGAGATCAGTGGATTCTTTCAATTTCTATTTTGCCTTCTGGTTCTAATATATCAGGGCAGTTTTCCTTGATAATTTCTTGAAAGATGATGTCTAGGCTCTTTTTTTGATTATGGCTTTCAGATAATCCAATAATTTTTAAATTCTCACTCCTGGATCTATTTTCCAGGTCAGTTGTCTTTTCCAATGAGATATTTCACACTGTTTTCTATTTTTTCATTCTTTTGGATTTGTATTACAGTGTCTTGATTTCTCATAAAGTCACTAGCTTCCAATTGCTCTATTCTAATTTTTAAGGATGTATTTTCTTCAGTAATTTTTTGGACTTGCTTTTCCATTAGGCCAATTTTTCTTTTTAGGTCATTGTTCTCCTCATTGGCTTTTTGGACCTCTTTTGCCATTTGGGTTAGGCTATTTTTTAAGGTGTTATTTTCTTCAGTATTTTTTGGGTCTCCTTTAGCAAGCTGTTGACTTGTTTTTCATGATTTTCTTGCATCACTCTCATTTCTCTTCCCAGTTTTTCCTCTACTTCCCTTACTTGCTTCTCAAAATCCCTTTTGAGCTCTTCCAAGGCCTGGGACTGATTCATATTTTTCTTGGAGGCTTTGGATGTAGGAGCTTTGACTTTGTTGTCTTCTTCTGGTTGTATATTTTGATCTTCTTTCACCAAAGTAAGATAATATAGTCTGACTCTTTTTGCTGCTTGCTTATGATCCCAGCCAATTACTTGAGTTTTAAACTCTTTGTTAAGGTAAGAGTCTGCTTCCAATGTGGAGAATGTACTGTCCCAAGCTTCGGGGGTTTGTACAGCTGTTTTCAGAGATACTTGTAGGGACCTGTAAATTTTCAGTTCTTCCAAGGTGGTATGATAAGGGGTGAGGTGTTTACTCCTTTCCTGGCCTGTGACCACAAGTACTCCTTTCTGTCCTGTAACTGTGAGGAGGGTTTCCTCTCCACAGCCACTAGAAGCTCCACAACACCAGTGCTCCTCCCGACCCCAGCACTGCCGCCCAGAACCGTGACCCAGATCCAAGCACTGGCAAAGCAAGAGATCCCTGCCTCAGCAATAGCAAAGAGATCCCTACAATCCCCCTCTGATCAGCCACCGGATTCCCCCTCAGTCTATGGGTGGGAAGCTCATGAAGCAGCTACCCCCGCCCAGGGCCATGCTCTTGGGGAGTGGAGTTGAGACCCTGTGCTCCTCTCTCAGCACCACAGAAACAGTCTTTTCTCATTGACCTTCTAAGTTGTCTTTGGCATTTGTGGATTGAGGAGTCTGGAAGCTGCCACAGCTGCCTGTGATTCAGTCCCTCTGAGGCCTGCTCCAGGTCTGCTGCAGCCTGTGTGCCCATGCCACGCTGCACTCAGCACCCAGCCCAGCATGATATACCTTTCTGATCAACTATCCAGGTTGTCTTGGGCTAGAAATTTGTTTCACTTTGTCTTTTTGTGGGTTCTGGTGCTTTAGAATTTGTTTAGAGCCATTTTTTATGAGTATTTGGAGGGGCTTGGGGGAGAGCTCAAGCAAGTCACTGCTTTCACTCCACCATCTTGGCTCTGCCCTCTCAAGGAGCTTATATACTAAGAGAGAAGACCACCTACAGATAAATAAATCCCTTAATACATTCCAAGTAGAAGAAAAATATCATCAGTAGAAAATATACTTGCAAGCCAAATGAAAGGGGGAAAGGTCTCATAGATTTCCTCCTCTGTTTTCACCTTAATTTAAGCAGTGCTGTCAATGCCTTCTTCAAAGAGCCATTTTCTCAGGTACATCATCTCTCACTGAGAATTTCATTTCTAGAATATTAGAAACCGAAAGAGAAAAAACAAAAGAAAAAAATACTTCTTGTCCCATTTTCTTCCTTCTTACTGTTTTTCACCCGGATATCTGTTCCACACCTTGTACTTTCGAATCTCCTCTCAAATTTTCTGATTTTTGTTTTTACCAAATCTGGGAAACATCAGCTATCTAATGAAAAGAAGAGGAGATGTGTGTGTGTGTGTGTGTGTGTGTGTGTGTGTGTGTGTGTGTGTGTGTGTACTTGCACATCCTGTTACACTCAATATAGAAGCTCTATTGAAATGTCAAATATTTTAAGATTATTAGGAAGCCCAG
Source organism: Phascolarctos cinereus (assembly GCF_003287225.1). Taxonomy (NCBI): domain Eukaryota; kingdom Metazoa; phylum Chordata; class Mammalia; order Diprotodontia; family Phascolarctidae; genus Phascolarctos; species Phascolarctos cinereus. The sequence continues at coordinate 147,156,414 of NW_027555958.1, read as the reverse complement.
TCATAAATATTTACATGTCATAGGCTAGTCTTCTCTGGAATATCCCTTGAATTTAATTAAAGAGGTAGCATTCCAGAGATACTGAAGAAGAAAAAAGAAAGTACATTAAGGGATATATTTTTTTAATTGTGGTTTTTAACAAGCAGACTGGAAATGATTCAAATAATAGTGCTAGCAAAGCCTAGAATTCAATAACAAAATAGAAATGAAATGAAAGGTAAGAGAAAGTTGTATAAATACCCTTAGAGTCTATAGGTACTGAATTTCACTATAATTCTACTCAGTCTGACTCCTCTCCATTCATTCCATGACTCTAAACAATAAACCCAAAATTTCTGCTAGGTGCCTATGTTTGAATTAGTCTTGATCTGTTGTTTGTATATAGAAAGTGGTGGGTGGTATTGGTGATATAGGAATGAATTCAATGGCATCCCATTTTGTTTATTAAACAACATATAAAATTGTACAGTGTCCTTGTTTACATTGCTTGTTCACCATTTTTATGTTGTGTTTCCCCATGTGTTTTTAAGGTGACTATGCCTTTTTAATTCTTTTTTTTAATCAGGAGATCATTTAGAATTATGATATCAGTTAAGTGCTGATCCAAATGTTGACTAGCTATCAGATGACAAAAAGCATCATAATTTTCCCCCTAAGTTGAGAGCTGGGAGGACTCTTCTAACTTAATGAACAAATAATATATGTCATTACTTGGATTGTCTTTGCTATTGTTATAATCATAATTAATTATCAAAGCCCATATCACAGGTCTAGAAAGTGTGGCATAGTCAAAAGAGCACAGGGTATGAAATTAGAAGAATCGTGTTCAAATTATCTAAGCTCTGACACTCACTGATTGAACAATCTTCAGCAAGTAAGGGAGCCTTGCTGACACATTCACTTTTTTCATTTGTTAAATCAGGAAGTTGGATCTCTACGATTCTTTCCAACAGTAAAACCTGCTGACCTTATTAAGGTAGCTATTAGTACATCTTACCTCTCCTGGGAATATGTATGATGTATAGCTCTGATTGATATTGAAAAGGAGAGTAGCACTTATCCACATTTTATTTGTTGAAGGTGTTATAGCTTATTCTTCAATACATGGTATCTAGTTTCCAGTTTCATTGCATTTATAGCATGCATTTAATTATTTCTTTATTGTAGATAGGTGCCCCTATGGGTAAAATGAGTAGTTTTAATAAGGGATAAATCCCTCCCCCATTTACTGCTTTTAACTCTTAGTTGCAGTCTTTGATATTTCATCTAAAAAATGTAATATCCTGCCATATAACGAAAACTATCAACCTGGAAATAAAAAGTTGCTAAAAGTATTTTACAGGGAATTTTGTTACTTCTTTGTTGCATTTGATAGAAATTTTTAAAACTCTACATAACAAGTTCCTTATTTTATGTTCAATCCTCTTCTTTCACTGTTCTTTGCATAATGAAATGTGTGTTCGTTAATGATTAAGTTCATAATTAAAAAGAAAATTATTTTTAAAGTGTACAACCTTCAAATAGTCTTCCACATTCCTCCATCATCCCTCTTCCTTATTGTTGGTCCATTCAAAAACTAATTTTTGCAACCTTTAAGAGATAGGTACTTTGTCATATTCTTTATTCCCTGGTGCAAATCTGAAAAGTTTCAGAATTTGATTCAAAACTATTTCTAGCAATACATTTGAAGCTAATCTTTTAACTTTCTTTAAAGATTTTTAAGTCAACTTATTAAACAAAAACTATACATTTAACAATATTTGTTCACTATACAACACTGAAAAGTATTTTGTCAACTGACACTAACCCTGAAAAGAATAAAGAGATTTTAAAGAAATCTAATATTAGGAAAATATTCATCTTGCCTCTGGTTCATGGTATTGACTATATGAAGCTGGGTAAGACATTTCATTTTTAAGAGTCCTCAGGCATGTCTCCAACATGTAGAGTAATGTTGATTTGCATTAGCAGAGAGCTTCAGTGAGAGGAAAACCTTATACCAATGAAATTAGAGGTCTGGTGTTAAAATAAAAAAAAATACCTACTTTGCCAGCCCTAGAGGACTGTTCTCTTTGTTATTGTTTCAGTCATATCCAACTCTTAACAACCCAATTTGGGATTCTCTTGACACATCTACTGAGGCGGTTTGCCATTTCTTTCTCCAGCTCATTTTATAGATGAGGAAATTGAGGTAAACAGAGTAAGTGACTTGCCCAGGGTCACACACCTAATAAATGTCTGAGGCCAAATTTGAACTCAGGAAAATGAGTCTTCCTGACTTCAGTTCCATCACTCTAACAACTTCACCACTAGCTGTCCCTACAGGACTATTACAAAATGCAAATTGGAAAAGAGTGTGACAGTACTTGTGACAATGTGAAAGAATTATTGCTGTTATAACACTGTAAAAGTACTTCAACAGAGCTGTGATCTTAGAGTTGGTCCCTCCCTGTTATGCACAGATATCCAAAACCTTCCACACTTTCTCATTTTGTTCTATTCTTCCATTAGCGAGATAGTAGTATAATAGTAACAATAATGACAAAAACAATAGTAATGATCTCTTCAAATGTAGCTAGTATTACATGCCATGGGGATATGGGGGCAATGGAAAAGTAGAGTGATGTCAGGCCTGACATATCTGGGACTTTATATGTCCTGAGACTAGTATAGTAGCTCTGAAGGCCTATAAGGAGCCCATGTGCCCTGGTGTTGTCGGTAGAAAGTATGCAAATCAATTTGATTCAATAGCTCTTCTGTCTGTCTTACTACTGGCAAGGCCACTGCAGTTAAGTCATTTGCCCAGCAGTAAGTATCAAGTGTCTAAGGCCAGATTTGAACTCAGGTCCTCCTCATTCCAGGACCTGTGCTCTATCCACTGCACCCCCCAGCTTCCCCCAACTTTTCTTAAAAATATAAAATAGATGGGGACATGCTAGATTCATAGAGTGACTCCACTAAAATACAATAATGGTAATTAACTTGGCATGGAAGATAGCAGATCATTCCTTCATGCTCCAGTACCATGGGAAAGCAAAATACACTGGAATAATTCAGAAAGACCAAAATCCTACCCACTGGAAATGTTTCAGTGCAGATGGCATTGACCACTAAAGTTGGCAAACATGAATTCACATGAAATAGACAAAGACATAAATGCTTTCGTTATGTATTCAAATTATAGCAAAACAAAATTTGAAACAGATTTTGCCAGTGACATGCAAAAACATCTTACTGCTATTTAATAATGGCATCTTTGGCCTCAGCTTGAATAATAGTGTGTTATTGACCATTGCAGGACAACTATGAGACATGAACTTCATCCTTAGATCTAGATTAGATAAAATAAGAGTTAAAATAAAGCTACTAAACTCTGAAAAGGGAAAAGTTGAAGAACCTGAAGTTACTGAAAATCTTTGCTTAATGCAAATTCCAGAAATAATACCTAAATAAGACAACAGAGATGTTTGGTATTTTTGGACAATGGAAATGTTTTTGAGTTTTATGTCATCAATCTGACTAACAAGCAATCACAGCAAAACAGTAATTTTTAAAAAACATTGAATTTCCTAAAATTATCATGAACAAATGCATCCTCCCACAATATTTAACAGAAAGTTTAGAAACACTTCGGAATCAGCACACAACAGTATATGCAGCTGCCCTTGCCGTGGTAAGAAGCAAAGAAGGAAACATAGAGCAACACCATCATGGCAGGCAGATGCAACTTGAGAGAACTATTAAACATCTGTAGAAAAACAGAAGAAGATTATGTCAACATCATCCTGTGATATACGGTAGAAAACTGGAGTCCAATATCACCTAATTGAAAGCCCCAAAAAGAAACATATGGAGTACAATAAGGAGAACCTCTACAAATTCAGAAATTCTAGATGACTTCAATTCACAATTTAAAGCAAAATTCAAAAGGTTATGGAAATACAAAGAGTAAAAGTAGCATAAAAACAAAGTAAACAATTTAATGTCAATCAAAAAATTTTACTGAAGAGACTTGAGAAACAGAGAAATGAAAGGAAGAGAACCTCTGATGGTTAAGGATGTGGAAATTTTCTTCTCATGTATATAGTCTCAAGGAATGCAATTTAACAAAGATGAAAGGTGCATCAAAAAAGAAGCAAAAAGCTTAGGCAATGCTAATATGATAAATAATAAAATAATTACATCAAAACTATATTTTAAAATTCTATCTTCTCTGCAAACCTGGAGAGCAGCTGAGCCAGATAAAATCCATAAGTATTGGCTAACATGTTTATTAGTCATGTATTACTAGAAAGGCATGTTGCCAGCTTAGACGCAAGCCTGACACTAATTTTTTTAACAGACGTCATCAAGTCAATAAGCATTTATTAAGTGTCTACTATATGCTAAGAATTATACCAAGTGCTGGGTACAGAGGAAGGCGAAAACAGTTCCCACAGTCAAGGAGCATACAGTCTAAAGGGGAAGACAACATGCAAACAGCTAAGTATGAACAATACATATGAAGGATAAATTAGTGATATGCAACATAGGGAAGGTATGCACATTAAATGGGACTAAAAAAGGCTTTTTGAAAAAAGGTGGGATTTTAGCAATGGCCTGAAGGAATCCATGGAAGTCAGAAAGTCATTAAACCATGAGGGAGAGAATTCTCAGTCAGTGAAAATGCTGGGGGGGGGGGTAAAATAGAATGTATTGTTTAAGGAGCAGCAAGGAGGTCAGTGACCCAAGAAAAGAGTACTTGTGGATAAGTAATGTGTAAAAAGAATGAAATGGATATGAGAAATCAGTTTATAAAGGGCTTGCTTTTAAAGCCAAACAGAAGAGTTTATATTTGATCCTGGAGGTAAAAGGGAAAATGCTGGACTTTATGGAATAGGTGAGGTGACACAGTCACACCTACAGTTTAGGAAGATCAGTTTGACAGCTGAGTAGGGGATGGAATAAGGGAAAGTTGAAGCAGAAGCAAAAGATAAGAAAAACAGGGACCTTCAAAATCTAGGTCACTTAAGTATTTATGTCCTTAGACAAATTATTCATACCTTCTACCACCTAAAAAGAATCACTAGGTGAGATGAGAGAGAGAAAAAAAGTGTACCAAAAAAGTTGCAGGGGTGCAAAAAACTTATTTATTTGTTAATTATTGAAGAAGCTGTCCCAAAGTGACCTAATTATATATGACCTTCTGTGATTATCACAAAGGTTTTGAGTCAGTTACACACTCATAACTTATTCATTTGCTGCATATATACAAAATAGACCCATGTCTTCACTAGAATATTTAATATCCTCATGGAAAAATGTTCTTTGTTTAAAACATGCAACCAATGACAATGACAATGAATGTCAAGAACAAGTGATATAAAATGTAGCATTTTCCAGGGAGACAGTTTTAAGTCCGTTGTGGTTCTGTTCAAGCTCCAATCCTGGCATCTCTAAAAAAAAGATCACTAGGAAAAAAAGAGAACACAATGTATAGGTGTTTTTTTCCTATCAATTGTTCTTTTGTTTTTGTTTTTGGTTACACTGGTAGAAGACCCAAATTTCAGATAAAGAGGAAAAATAATTCTTTTTCCTTGCAAAGATTTCAAAATTGCTCCACCATTTTTTCTGTTTGAATTGTTTTCTCTTTGACCTAGAGGAATATGATAATGCAATCTTAACAATTATTTGAGGGGATACACAATGTCCCAGGCAATACATCTATTATCTCATTTGATACTCACAATGACCATATGATGCAAATATATTATGGCATTTTGATCCTCACACTGTTTGTTTCAAACTAGACCAGGATAGATTTAGGATCTTGTTTTTTGACAGTTGCACATTTATTTTTCTTTAAAGAACCATGAAGAAAACCTTTAAAGGAGAACTTAAGAATTTCTCCTTCTGTCATTTGATAACATATTCTGTTGGCTGAATTTATTATACATTGAAAAAAAGCATCCAGTCTATTTTCTAAAAAACCAACACAGCCTCAAAGGCCATCTGCAGTTAGTAACAAATTTATAAAGTTTAGTAACTGAAATTGGTGGCAAACTGAGCCACTGACAGAAGTGTTTTCCCAAATAGATAATCTGAACATCCTGCCACCAATTTATTTAGCATAAAATCTCAACTGAGTTGATGGAGAAGGAGGTTGTATATTTCTGGAGGCAAAATCCTGTCTCATAACACGTAAGCATAAAATTTCATCAGTGCTTAAAAAATATATACAAATTAACTCAATTTCATTTCTCTAGAAGATTTCTACAATTCTTTGAAGTGCTAAAATGACTCATTTTTGTTGTTGAAATCTAGCAGCCCCACTGAATTAATCCCTGAGGAAATACTGGTAACTATTGGCCACAGAAAGAATAAAATTAAATATCAGTTTAATTTAATATTCATTTTAATTTCCACAAAACTGCTGAATTTGTGAAGGGTTAATGCTGACATAAGAAGGAATTCAAATCAGTTGAGTAGATATCAATTAGTACCTACTATATGCAAAGAATAAGATTAATAGTGACAGCAGAAATGCTCCTAGGATAAAGCAAGGAAATTAAACAACTATTCAGAAAACTGCTGAAGGTTAGTGAAACAGTTCAGGAAGAAATGTTTCAACAATAACCATCAATATGGCTGGTGATGAGCTTGTCAAGAAGACATTAGCAATCATACTTTCAACACTGATTTATTAAACTGAAATGTTTCACATACTGATTTTTAATAATGCCTTAATAAAAATTAAATAATATTAGATGAATGAATACCAGCATTATTGGAGAAGCTAGGCATACAGTGTTCAAGAAATCATTGTCCAAGAGGAAAGTATGTGCATAATGGAGGAAAATAGTAGTCATTGTTCACTCAAAAAATTTGGTGGTTATTTAGTCTTTTTGAATATGTATGCATCAATGAGCATAAGCAGCAGCCAACAGAAAGTTTCCTATTTTATTTGTACCAGATGTGTGTTTTTATGGTATTGTTTTAAGTGACAGAATGCTTTATTGGAACAAAAAAGCTTTGACTCCTCACTTCCTTTTTTAATTTTTTTTTTGTACTGGTTACTGTCACTGGTCCATTTGGGTATAGATATCCATAGGGTTGTGGGATTTCAAACTCTTTTACTTTGGAATCTTTGCTTCTTTGAGATAACTTGCAACCTGCTCTTTTAGGATCTTTACAACTGTCACTTTAAAGATGGATTTTATTTATATGTATTTTAATAGAGTAGGTCTGTCCTCTTAACTTTTCAAGTGCCATTGCTATTTAATGATCTCCTTGGTGAGATATTGTCAGTTAGCTAGAATTTCCTTTCTCCAATCATCTCTACTCCTTTGAATGTATCTATTCCATGCATGCATATCCATTCTGTCAAATCTCCTATAAATATGCTGTAGTAAGTACCTTTAATGTGCTAGTGTTCTTCCCCTTGATCTCCTGAAATTGCATGGATGCCAAAAAAGCATTGAGGCTGTCCACTGGAAATCTCTCACTTTTGATATGGAGGTAGTTTGTCTTTTTTTTAATGGCCATAGATTTCTTAGATGACATCCTTTACAATACTTATCCTGCAAATTTCCTTATTTGTAATGTGTTACAGACTGTTCTCATTGACACTATTCTTCATTGCCCTTTGAGTAATGCTCATTTTCAATTTGTTAAGGAATTGTAGCTAGTGTTCTATGATTCACAGCCATCAGCATTACTTGGACAACATTATTGTTTTAAAAAATGGCTTTTGGTTTAATGAAAAGCTTGGGGACATTAAAAGGACTATGTAGTTTCTTAAAGTCAATCCAGTCTACACAGTTTTTTCTCTTCAATGAGCTTTTGGTCTAGCTCATTATCCTTTTGCAATTTCTATGCAATATAAATATACTGATAGAACACTTCTATTAGGTTTTTAAATTTTTTTTTTTATCTGACTATACATCATGGTCTGGACCAGGGTCCTATGGTCTAGGTCATGCTGAATGTTTTGTTTTGTTTTGCCTTACATTTTAAATAAAGTTTTGTTGTATTTTAAAATGTAAAACCATTCCTAGGTGGAGGTGGAGGACTACATTTATACCTCAGGCTGTAGTTTGCTGACTCTTTCTCCCCCTGATAATAATTCTTCATCTGCTTTATCATTATGGACCCAGTTAAGGACTTTATAGTTAATTAATGTATTATCTAAGCCCTTTGTAAAATATTTGCAATTACTTATAGAAAAATGAGTTAAGACTGAAGTAGTAAATTCTTACATAATCTGAGGGTTTTTTAGAGTTTGAAGGTAAACTTTAGGTCAACAAATGGCATTGCAAGGCTCATTCAAAGCTTCAGTCATTGATTCAGCAAATGATTTGGATTTGTCTTCAAGCAAGGAGAAGTAAGACCACTTTTATTTGGATGTTTGGTTTGATTCACTCAATTTTAACTCAATAATAAATCAGAAATTTGATCATGAAACAAAATGTACATGATCCCTGACCTAGAAGACCTAGAACACACAAATTCATAGTTTCAAACTGGTAAATTAGTGAGTGACTTTTCATATTAAGATATGATTCTTAACTTTAAACAAATATACACAGAAGTATCCCTTTAACATTCCAGATTCACTAGGAATAGTGTATTTCCATTACAAAGTTCTTGAAAGGCTCAAATAAGTCATAAAAGGACTTTGTAAATGATAAGAATCTATGAAGCTCTATACCAATGACTTAATCAGTGTTGGTTAACCCCCAATATGGAAATTCCCAAGAACTGTTATAGGTTAGCAATTGTTCATCGCTTTTTGTCTTAGAGAGTTACTTGTGTCACCGAGGCAACATTACCAAGGGTTTATCTAGGGTAACATGGCTAATCATGGACAGAGAGAAGTTTTCACCTGATTCCAAGGTCACTACACTACCTGTCATCATTATCATCATCATTATCAATTTTTAGGGGACACATTTAATGAATAGGTGAGGCATGTGAACAATAGATGTCAAATAATCTCAGCACTTCAAAGAACTCCAAATTGAAACTAGCTCCAAAGTTAGAAACACTCTTTGCTCCTTTCTGATAAACTTTATCTATAAATGGTAATGATAATGGTATGCTTAGAGACAACCCCTGAAGGGTGATAAGAGATGTCTCTTACATAAAATAACTATAACTAAAATGCCCATATATAGACAAGATATTTCAAGAAATGTAATCATCAGGAATATATTTTTAAAAATCAATAATTTCAAAACTTCTTTGAAATTTTATTATAACTGGCAACATGACACACTCTGGCTGGCTTTGGAGTCAGAAGTCAATCTATCAACAAGAGTTTACCAAGGAACTAGAATATTTCAAACACAAACTTGAACACTTTAGATGAAGAAAGGCAAAAACAAAAACAGTCTTTGTCTTCAAGGTGCACAACATATGGATAAAAAAACTCTCTATGCATACATATATACATATGTGTGTATGTATGTGAGTGTATTTTAATAGGAACATGTGGTGAGAGTAATAGCTTAAAACCTAGCTTGCCCCATCTCATGCGGGTTAGGTTAGTTTTTTAATTTTTAAATTAATAAAAACATTTTTTAATTTCATTTTTTCATTCCTTGACTCTGTTATTGGAAGACAGCTAGAGCTTGATACTTGAGAACCATAAGCATGACGATGATAATTGTACCTATAGGAGCTGATAAAATCATAAAGTGTGATAGTATAAAGAAAAAGGAAAAGAGAGGCTAAGACACCCTGAAGGAATGCACATTTAGTAGGTCTTACAAGGCTAGTGTTTCAACAAAAGAGTTAAGAGTAGTTAGGTGAGAGGAGAAATTAGAGAAAACATTATGAAAACCAAGAGAAGAAAGAGTATCCTGGCAAAAGTGATCAAGAGATGCTCCAGACCCCAGGCTTTGGGATAAGAACTCACTATCTGACAAAAATTGCTAGAGAAACTGGAAAGCAAGAGGACACAGACTAGTTATAGACCAACATTTCACACCATATACCAAGATAAGGTCAAAATGGTTACGTAATTTAGATGTAATGGGTGTTACCATAAATAAATTAAGAAGAGTAATCTACCTGTCGGAGCTATGGGGAAGGGAAGAATTCATGACCAAACAAGAGATAGTGAGCATTGCAAAATGTAAAATAGGTAATTTTGATTATATTAAATCAAAAAGCTTTAAGAAAAACAAAACCAATGCAGCTAAGATTAGAAGGAAAGCAGAAAGCTAGGAAAAAAATCTTTACTGCAAAGGTCTCTGGTAAAGGCCTCATTTCTAAAGTATATAGAGAACTGAGTCAAAGTTATAAGAATACAAGCCATTCCCTAATAAATGGTCAAAGGATATGAAAAGGCAGTTTTCAGATGAAGAAATGAAAGCTATCTGTAGGCATCTGAAGAAGTATTCTAAGTCACTTTTGATTAGAGAAATGCAAATTAAAACAATTTTGAGGTAGTACTTCACACCCATCAGATTGGCTAATATGAGAAAAAATGAAAATAATAAGTGTTAGACTAGCTGTAGGAAAATTGGGACTCTAATGCATTGTTGATGGAGTTGTGAACTGATCTAGACATTTTGGAGAGCAATTTGAAACTATGCCCAAAGGGCAACCAAACTGTATACTCTTTGATCAAGTCTTTATCCCAAAAAGATCATAAGAAGGGAAAATGACTTATATTTACAAAAATATTCATAATAGCCCTTCCCATGAGAAAATATTGTAAACTGAGGGGATGCCCACCAATTTAGGACAGGCTGAATAAGTTATGGTATATAAAGGTAATGGAATACTACTCTGCAATAAGAAATTATGAACAGGCAGATTTCAGAAAAAAAAAAAAACTAGAAAGACTTGTACAAACTGATGCAAAGTGAAATGAGCAGAACCAGGTAAACATTGTACACAGTATCAGCAACACTGTGTGATGATCAAGTATGAATGATCCTGCTCTTCTCAGCAATACAATAATAAAAGAGAAATAAAAAGGACTCACAAAAGAAAATGCTACCGATATCCAAACGAAGAACTTGTAGACTCTGAATGCAGATTGAAGCATACTTTTTTCACTTCCTTTATTCATTTTTCTGTTTTTTTTTCTTTTGATCTTTTTTCTTTCACAACTGTGACTAATAGGGAAATATGTTTTACATGATAGAACATGTATAGCCGATATCAAATTGCCTACCATTTTCAGAAGAGGGGAGGAGAGGGAGGGAGGAAGGGAATGGAGAAAAATTTGGAGCTCAAAATCTTGTAAAAATTAATGTTAAAAATTGTCTTGACATGTAATTGGGGAAAAAGAAAATACCGAAAATAATTTGAAATAATTTAATTTAATTTATAAAGAGGTGCTCCAGAGAGTTTAGAAAGGATGAGAAAAGAGAAATGGCCATTTGATTTGTTGGTGACAAATTTGTTAGCCAGAGATTGTTGGTGATTTTGGGGAGAGGAGTTTAAATTGAACAATCAGGTCAGATTGCATAGGGTTTTAAAGAGGAGGCAACAAGGTTGATTGGTGGATAGAGAACTGTACCTGAAGTCACGAAGTCTTGATTTCAAATCTTGCCTCAGAAACTTATTAGCCATGGAAACTTGGAAGAGTCACTTAACCTCTTCCTGCCTTACTTTCCTCATCTGTTATATGCAAAAAAAGTTATATACAGAAAAATAGGAAATAATAGTGGGAAGTTACTAGAATTAAGATGCTGTAACCATTTAAACAAGGCAGTGGGTGATACAGTGGTTAGAGTTTGGGGCCTACAGTCAGAAAGACTCATCTTAGTGACTTTATATCTGTCCTGAGACATTTTTTATTTGTATAACCTGGCCAAGTCACTTAACCCTGTTGGCCTCAGTTTCCTTATCTGTAAAATGGGCTCAAGATGGAAATGGCAAAGCACTCCAAAATCTTTGCCAAGAAAACTTCAAGTAAAGTCATAAAGAGTCATACATGACTTAAAAACAACTCAACAGATCAGTGGAATAGGGTAAGTATGCAAAACACAGTAATCAATGACTACAGTAATCTATTATTTGATAAACCCAAAGACCACAGCTTCTGGGATAAGAACTCACTCTTTAACAAAAACTTCTGGGAAAATTAGAAAAGAGTATGGCAGAAACTAGGCATAGATCAAAATCTCACACCATATACCAAAATAAAGTCAAAATGGGTTCATGATTTAGATATAAAGGCTGATACTGTAAGCAAACTGGGAGAGCAAGAAATAGTTTATCTATCAGAATTATGGAGAACAGAAGAATTTGTGACCAAACAGGAGATAGAGAACAGTACAAAAAGTAAAATGCATAACTTTGATTACAGTAAATTGAAAAGTTTTTTCACGAAGTCAATGTAAACAAGATTAGAAGGAAAGTAGAAAATTGGGAAAGAATTTTTACACCAGTCTCTCTGATAAGGGCCTCATTTATAAAATACATAGATAATTAAGTCAAATTTATAAAATTCCCCAATTGATAAATGGTCAAAGGATATGAACAGACAGTTCTCAGATTAAGAAATTAAAGCCATCTATAGTCATATGAAAAAATGCTCTAACTCACTATTGATTAGAGAAATGCAAATTAAAACAACTCTGAGGTACCACATCACACATATCATATTGGCTAACATGACAAAACAGAAAAATGATAAATGTTGGAGAAGATGTGGGAAAATTGGAATACTAATGCATTGTTGGTGGAGTTGTGAAATGATCCAACCATTTTGGAGAGCAATTTGGAACTATGCTCAAAGAGCTATAAAAATGTGCGAAATCTTTGACCCAGGAATAGCACTTCTAGGGCTATATCTCAGAGAGATCAAACAAATGGGAAAAGAACTCACATGTACAAAAATATTTATAGCAGCTCTTTTTGAGGTGGCAAAGAACTGGATATTGAGAGGATGCCCATCAATTGGGGAATGGCTGAGCAAGTTGTGGTATATGAATGTAATGGAATACTATTGTGCTATAAGAAATGATGAACAGGCTGACTTCAGAAAAACCTGGAAATACTTGTATGGTCTGATGCTGAATGAAGTGAGCAGAACCAGGAGAACATTGTACACAGTAACAGCCACATTGTGCGACGACTAATATTAATAAACTTAACCCTTCTCAGCAATACAAGGATCTAAGATATTTCTAAAGGCCTTGTGATAGAAAATGCTATCCACAAAGAAGAAAGAACTATGGAGTTTGAATGCAGATCAAACTTCTGCTGCGTTTTGTTTCCTCTTTTCGGTGGTTCCTTCTATTGGTTCTAATTCTTGCTTACAACATCACTAATGTGAAAATATGTTTAACAGGAAGGCATATGTATAGCTTATATCAGATTATATGCCATCTAGGGAAGGGAGGTGGGAAGGAAGGGGAGAAAAACTTAAAAGCTTATGGAAGTAATTGTTGGTAATTCAAACTAAATTAATAAAACAAAAACAACTCAATAAAACCAATTAGACAGTTTCTCTGTATCCTGGGTGGCTTTTTTTTTCCCCCAGTATATACAAACATTTTGAATTAAAATTTAATTTTCATTTTTAGTTGTATGACTTAATTGAGTTTAAAATTGCATGATTTGTAGTCCAGAAAGTATTATTATCAGGAAAACTCTTTAGTCATGTCAACTAAAGGAAAAGAAAGCTTTTAAAAATGATTCTTAAAAAGATTCAACTATGAAATTACTTTAATATGTTTGTTGGTATATGATTTATAGTTGTTCTCAATTTATTTCATAAATTTAAGTTTGAATCCTTTACCTAGGACACAATGAAATTAAGGATCTAGTTCTGTGTATTTAAAAAAAAATATTGGCTACTACGTAGTTCAGGGAACTGTTTATAAGAGGTGACAATTAAGTGACAGTATTGTCACACCACCAAAATTCTTTGATCCTACCATTCAGTTCATCATCAATATTCAGGTATTTCCCATTTGCCTACTCTGTGCTATGCACTATGCCAGACACTGGAAATATAAAGACAAAAAGAAACACCTTCTCCATAATAAAACACACATTCCATCAGTAAGAATGTCCATGTAGATATGTAAGTCAATTTTTTAAATTAAAAAAAAGAATAATTTTGAAGGTGGGGGAGGGGAAGCACTAACTAGGGGAATCTGGAAAGGCAGTTTTGAGATGATGCTGTATATCTACAATGATGAAATAACATGATAGAAAATTAAAATTCTGTGGCCTCAAATGTCAAGCAACCCATTGTGGGTATCAGCAGTCTATCTATACCATGTTTTCATCAATGATTTGTGCAAGATAAAATGTGTAAAATATGTTATTAAAGATATAGATGATCAGGGAAAGGGGAAAGAGAACAAACATTTATTAAACATCAATATGCATCAGGCATTCTGTTAATCTGAGCACATTACAAATACTATCTCATTTGATCCTCACAACAAGCCAGGGAGATAGGTGCTATAATTATTCCCATTTTACAGTTGAGGAAGCTGAGACAGAAACACATTTGATTTACCCAAAGTCACACAGCTACTAAGTATCTGAGGTGGGATTTGAACTCTGATCTGCAAAGCCCAGAGCTCTATTCACTGTGCTGCTTAAAGAAAAAGGACCAATCTTGTAGCAGGAATGAGAAACAAAAAAATGTATTCATTATGCTATTACTCTCATGATGCCAAAAACCTAAAGCCAGAGTACTGGGTAGATCTTCTACTAAGAAATTATGGAAGAATACTAATAAGAATTGTAGAGAATGAGAAAGTTTGGAAGGAATACCTATGTTGCTCTCAAACCAACAAGTCAACAAGCATTACATAATTCCTTATTGGGTGCCAGTGACTGTGCTTAGTGTTGGAATACAAATACAAGCAGAAGGAAAGATAGCCTCTGCCCACTCAATGAGTTTATATCCTAAGGAGAAAAGACAACACACAGAAAAAAGTTAAAAAGTCAGTTGTGGGTTTGCAGAGTGGGGAGAGGTGAAGTCTGGAGAGTCAGGAGTATAGCCTGGAGAGGAATGAGGACTTGGCTGGCCTGGGTATTCTCCTTAAAAGTGAAGTTCTGAGAAGAACCAATCAATTAGAAAATGAAATATTAGGGATTAGGGTAGTTCCAATGGCAGAACTCCAGGGGCAGAAGTGAAATAGAATTGTTCAGAGTCTTAACCAGGGTAGAGTGACTGAAGCTTTGCTCCAAGGCACCAAAAGTTAGCTATCTACCCAATGCTACTCTTCTGCTAGTCGCTCATCTTAAGTCAGTTCCTCCCTGGCTCAACTAAGCCCTACCTGATATTCTATACTCTCTCTACAACAGCCTTTCCAAAAATAGTTTGCCATAGTGGTCCAGTATCTCTGGACCTTGGGTCTGGTGTCCTAAAGTTTCCTCCTCTGTCCTGATGAGAGCTACCTTAAAAAGTTGATTCAAATTTATAGTTCATTCTATTTGCCCCAAGGCAGGTATGATGACCCTAGCCCTGAGTGGTAAAATTACCACTCAACTTTTTCATCTCAGACAAATCTAAACAAAAATGCACAAGATAGAATCTAGAAGGTAAGTCAGAGTAGGAAGAGGAATCAAATAGTCAAACTGTTCATGGAAAATGTCAGGATATAAGAGGCAATCAAACAAATTACTGTGGATCAAACAGGGAAGAGTGAGTGATTATATACATCTTTTACATTAATGATGAAAATAATTTTTCCCATGAAGTGAAAATAGCAGAAATACTAGAAGCCTCACTATAACAAGAGAGATAGATATTTGAGAAATGTGTAAGTTGCAGCAGCTCTGAGGTTCTTTTATTTTCTAAAACATCCCCAAATTCTTTATGAGTGCATTAGGAAAGTCCTTTGTGGGAAAAAATTATTTTCATCATTAACATAAAAGATGTATATAACCTAAGAGGTCTGCAAAACTTTTCCATTCATCTTCTTGTCATGAGATTTACAATGCTAGATAATTTCTTTATTTTTGTTAAGGGATCTGTTTATGTGTATTATTGCACTTTAGTCCTATTCAAAACAGAAATATATAAATGATTGCAAGACTGAAAAGAAGTTACATTTTATAAGATCTTTAAAATAAAATCTCTGGTCCTTTTGATTTAAATATTAGAAAAATTCTTGACCATATTCCACTTAGTAGGAATAAATTCTTATAGATAACACAATAAGAATAATTCATATTGGATGTACAGCTGGCTTTCCATTGGAGACATTTGAAACATTCAACAGTAAAAGCATGGTTAAATAAATCATGGTATATAAATGCAATAGAATACCATAATATAATTAAGACCAGTAAGTATAAAGAATATAAATAAATTTGGAAAGATTTTTACAAAATAAGGCAAAGAGAAAAAGTAGGAGAATGGCCTATATGCTAATGAAGAATAGTGAGTGAGAATGAATGGACAAAGATTCCTAATGGGAGCTTAGAGGAATGGGCGAAAAAAGAGTGTAATGCATCTTAAATACAACATTTAGCTTTTGGGTTTTATTATCCCCAAAACAAGAGGTCACATTTCTTTGCCCATCAGGCATGATTTTTTTAAGTCTGAAGTCATATGGTCTCTTGATTCAGGATGTTGCTAGCACAATGTTGTGTAGATTTATGAAGAAAATAATGATGGTGGTGGTGGTGGAGATGATGGTGATGATGATAATGATAGTGATGTTCATCCTTTATGATCAAAGAAAGTCTCAACTTGCATCTCCATAACATGAAACAGCAAGTTGAGAAGTGAAAAAATCCAATGAATTGGTCAAAGTGTAGATTGTCTTCATGACCACACTGAGGCTATTGTGTGGCATTTAGCCTTGACCAATGTGCCTTTTCCTTTTTCCATTGAGACTAGTTGATTCCAAGCCCATTAAGACAGCTGCACTCATTTGACTTCATTTCCTTTCATTACAGCTTCCATTCTTGCTATCAAATGGACTTGGGACTTCTACTGATTGACAAATGCAGCTGCTGTTGTTGATTTCTAATTTAGTGGCCAAGCTGCCCATGGAGGATCTCAGGCTGCTGCGTTTAATTTCGGACCAACTAGATCAATCTCTGAAAGACTTTACATGAATCCAGTTTTAGATATTATAACTCTGAATTCCCAGGAAGATTGGGGGAAGTGAGGGCCACACACCCAGGTAGAAGTTAGAGATTTAGACTCAGGAGTCATTTCCATAGAGGTCAAGGGTATTGAGGAAGAGAGAATGGCTAGCAGATTCGGACATTGTAGAGGTAGAATGGGATTAGAGCAGGAAAAAAAAAATAAAGGCCTTTAGGCTTGGTAGTTTAGTAGTTATTGCTGAGCTTATACTCTTTTCAGTAAAATACAGAAATAGAAGGCAGATTGTAAGACATTGAAGAGCAGATGAATGGTGAAGCAATGGAGATGAGAGGAAGTATACCCTACCAACTCTAGAATTTTGGCATTAAGAGGGAAGAGGTATTAGGTAGTCATGGGAATTATCATTTTTTAACTCTAGAGAAGACCCGATTGTGTTTGAAGGAAGTAAATAATAGAGGGAAAGGACACACACACACACACACACACACACACACACACACACACACATACACATATATAAAAACACACGCATTTAACTATGTATGTAATATATTCATTTTTATATTTATACATAGTTATAGATAACACAGGAAGAATAATTTATACTGAATGTAAAGATGTGCCATTGAAAAGTCTGAAACATTCAACAGTAAAGGAACTGTTAAATAAAGCATGGTACATTAATACAATAGAATACTATGATGTTTTTATGTGTGTGTATACATAAACATATGTGTGCATGTGTGTGTACCCCTCACTTTACTTCCTTGTCATGGTAAAGGGGCTCTCATAGGTTAATGAAACTATGAGTTATGTCATTCAGGGTTTTCCAAGATGGATAGGACATAGTAGAGAATTCTGACAAAAGATGATTCATTCGAGAAGGAAATGACAATCCACTCCAATATCGTTGCCAAGAAAACCTCATGGACGGTATTAAAATGATAAAAGAGACGGCATGAGGAGATGAGTTACTCAGGACAGAAAGTGTCCGACTAACTACTGGGGAAGAGCAGAGGACAAGAAGAAGTGGCTCCAGAACTAATGAAGTGGCTGGAACAAAGCCAAAAGGAAAATCAGCTGTGGATGTGTCTGGTTATGAAAGGGCAGTCCAATGCTGTAAAGATCAATATTGTATAGGAACCAGGGAATTAAGATCTATGAACCTAGATGTGATCAAATGGGAGATGGAAAGATTAAACATCAGCAACATAGATGTTAATGAACTTAAACAGAAGGGAATGTGGGACTTTAATTCAGGTGATCACTGCATATACTACTGTAGGCAAGAATCCCTTAGAAGAAATGGAGTAGCACCCATAGTCAACAAAAGAGTGATAAAAGCAGTAATGGCATACAACCTCAAAAAATGACAGAATTATAGCTGTTCAAATTCAAGGTAAATCATTCAACATCACAGTAATACAAGTCTATGCACCAACCATGCAGAAGAGGTCAAAGTTGATAAGTTCTATGAAAACTTAAAACGTCTTCTAGAAATACCAAAAAAGATTCACATTCATCATAGGGGACTGGAAGGCTAAAGCAGGAAATCAAAAGATAATTGGAATTATAGGCCAGTCTTACCTCAGAGTTCAAAATGAAGCCAAGCAGAGACTCATAGAGTTTTGTCACGATAACTCACTGGTCATAGCAAAAACTCTTTTTCAACAACTCAAAAGGTGACTGTACACATGGACAACACCAGATTAATTATATACTATGAAGCCAAATGTGGAGAAGTTCTATACAGTCAGTTAAAACAACAACTGGAACTGACTGACTGTGACTCAGATCATGAGTTCTTATTGCAAAATTCAGACTTAAATTGAAGAAAACAAGGAAAACCATCAGACCATGCAGGTATTATCTAAATCACATCCCTTATGAATATGAAGTTGAAGTGATAAGTAGATTTAAAGGATTAGATCTGGTAGATAGAGTGCTTGAGGCACTATGGACAGAGATTCGCAATATTGTACAGGAAGCAGCAACAACAACAAAAAAAAAACATTTCAAAGGAGAATAGAAGAGCAAAAAAGTAAAATGGCTTTCTGATGAAGCTATGCCAAAAACTCAGGAAAGAAAAAAGTGAATGGGAAAGGAGAAACAGAAAGATATACACAACTGAATGCAGAATTCTAGAGAATAGCAAGGAGAGAAAAGGTTTTCTCAATTAAGAAATTCGGAGAAATAGAAGAAAATGACAGAATGGGAAATATAAGAGATCTCTTCAAGAAAATTAAAGTTATCAAAGGAATGTTTATGCAAAAATGGTCATGACTTCCAGGAGCCAAGATGTCAGAGTAAGCAGTAAATCATTGTAGCTCTCCCACATTCACCTCCAAAAAACCAAACAACCATACAATAGCACCATGGAGGAAATCCTGGAACAGATGAGCCAGCAGAAAGATGTGGTGGGGTGGTCTTTTAGCCCAAGAGACTTGAAGGATCAGCAAGAAAGTTTGATCTCACTTGGTTTCTAAAAGGGGAGCACATTCTAGGACACAAAGCATCCCAGCAAGCCAGCAGCAAGGCCCACCTCAACAAACCAGCAGGAGAGCCTGAGATCCAGAATGGTAAAGCAGGCAAATGCCAATACCAGGACCCCCACATGGCTTAACATAGCTGTGAGAACCAGTAGACTCCAGCTCCAAGAAGCACCATTTTCTTTGGCACAGCCTCAGGCAAGCAGGCATCCTGCAGCAGCTGAACCTCAGAGAGTTTCAGTGTTGCCCCAGGTGGGCATCCTACGGCAACTGGATCTCCACATGCTTTAGTGTAGCCCCAGGGAAACACAGAAAAACCCTATCGAGCCTCAGCACATGCTAGACACTACTACTAGGAACCCAGATCAGCATCAGGTAAGCTTGCAGATGCCCTACGGCCTCCAGCATCACC
This sequence comes from Phascolarctos cinereus, assembly GCF_003287225.1. NCBI lineage: Eukaryota > Metazoa > Chordata > Mammalia > Diprotodontia > Phascolarctidae > Phascolarctos > Phascolarctos cinereus. Next base: position 147,136,484 of record NW_027555958.1, on the reverse strand, counting down.
TACCCCAACCCCCACCATACTCTCAGCAGAATAGCACCAGTCACCAGGGTCCCTTGTGGTCCTCAGGGAAACATCAGTATAGCACCAGGTAAACAGCCAGGACCTGCAGCCATTGGCACAAGAAGCCCAAGAGATTTCCTCTTACAACTTAGGAGAAGAGATCAAATTTAAAAAAAAGGAAAAAAGGCAAAAAAAGGGGAGGGGGTTGAGCAGAAAACAACAGAAAGAATCTGACCACAGAAAATTATTATTTTGACAGTGAAGACCAAGACACAAACTCAGAAGAGGACAACAATGTCAAAATATCTATGAGTAATCCCCTGCCTTCCCCCCCAAAATGGGAAGTTGTCTCAAGCCAAGAAAGAACTCACAGAAGAACTCAAAAAGGAGCTTAAAATCATATAAGAGAGGTAGAAGAAAAATGGGGAAAAGAAATGAGAGTGATGCAAGAGAGTTATGAAAAAAATTAACAGCTTGAAAAACTACTTAAAAAGTACAATTGGCCAAATGGAAAAGGAGATATAAAAATAACTGAAGAAAACAACTTAAAGATGGAAAAGAAAGAACAAAAGATAGCTGAAGAAATTAACAGTTTAAAAGTTAGAATTTGGCAAGTGGAAGCTAATAACTCTATGAGACATCATGAATCAATCAAATCAATCAAATTCAAAGGAATGAAAAAAATGGAAAATAAACCATGGAATACCTTATAGGCAAAACAACTGACCTGGCAAATAGATCTAGAAAAGGCAATATCAGAATCATTGGACTACTTGAAAGTCATAATCAAAAGGAGGACCAAGGCAGTATCTTTCAAAATTATCAAGGAAAACTGCCCTGATGTCCTGGAACCAGAGTGCAAAATAGGTACTGAAAGAGTATGCCAATCACCTCAGGAAAGAGATCCCAAATTAAATACCCCAAAGAATATTATAGCCAAATTTAAGAACTATTAGGTCAAGGAAAAAAAATATTACAAGTGGTCAGAAAGAAACAATTCAAATACCAGGGAGTCACAATTAGGATCACATAGGACTTGGCAGCTGCAACATTAAAGCATCAGAGGTCATGGAACATGACATTCTGGAGAGCAAAGGAGCTCGGACTACAACCAAGAATCACTTACCTGGAAAAATTAAGCATAATGCAAAAAAGAGATAAAATAGTCCTTCAGTGAAATAGAAGGATTTCAAGACTTTATAAGGTGAAGGCCAGAACCAACCCAAAAATTTGACCTCAAATATCAAGACCCAAGGGAAGCATAAACAGGTAAAAAGGGAAAATAAAATAGAAGGGATTCAATAAAGCTAAACTGTTTACATCCCTATGCAGAAAGATAATGCTTGTAACTCTTTAAATTGTATCACTAACAGTATAGATAGAAGGAATAAACTTAAGCAGAGGGTATGAGTGTAAGGTTATTTGAGGGAATGACATAAAAATTAAAGGATAAGAAAGAAGAGCAAAATGGGTGTAGAAAGAAGGAGAGATAGTATGGGGTAAATTATCTCATATGAAGAGGCAATAAAGGCCTTTTACAGTGGAGGGGTAGATGGGAGTGGAGAGTGACGGGCATTGCTTGAACCATACTCTTATCAGCATTGGCTCAAAAAGGGAATAATATACATAATCAGATTAATATAGAAATCTATCTTACCTAAAAGAGAAGTAGGAGAAGGGGAGATTAAACAAAGGAGCAGGGGGTTGGGACTGGCAGAAAGGAGGGCAGATCAGGGGAGGTGGTAGACAAAAGCAAAACATTGGTGATGTTGGAAAGAGGGAAAGGAGAGCGAGGACAATCAGGAGGAAGAATAGGATGTAGGGAAATACACAGGTAGTAATCATAATGGTGAATGTGAATGGGATAAACTGTCTTAAAAATGGAAGTGGATAGCAAAATACATCAAAAACCAGTATCCTACGATATGTTCTTACAAGAAACACACTTGAAGCAGACACACACACACACACACAAAGAGTAAAGGAAAACCTGGAAAAACTTATATGAACTGATGCAAGGTAAAATGAGCAGAACCAAGAAAACACTGTACACAGTATCAGAAATATCATGTGATAATCAACTATAAATGACACAGTTTTTCTCAGCAACACAATGATCCAAGACAAGTACAAAGGACTCAAAAAGGAAAATGTTATCTATATCCAGATAAAGAGGTGATGGAGTCTGAATGCAGATCAAAGCATATGATTTTCATTTACTTCATTGTTTCTTGTGTTGTTTTTTTTTTTTACTTTTGACCTGTTTCTTATTCAACAACTGTGATGAATAAGGAAATATGTTTACATGATAACTTACGTATGAACTATATCAAATTGTCTACCATTTTTAGAAGAAGGAAGGGGAGAGAAGAAGGGAGAAACATTTGGAATTCAAATCTTATAAAAAGGAATGCAAAAATTTTCTTGATTTATAATTGTGGGGAAAATAAAATATTTTTGACTAAAAATAAAATAAAATGTAATTTCAGTGAAAAAACTGATCATGATAAAACACAAAAATGATAGTACGTAACAAAAGTAGAAGTTATTAAGAAGACATGGCAAGAATACACAAAAGAACTATACAAGAAAGATCTTCACATCATTGATAACCACAATGGTATGGTTATGAATCTAGAACCATAAATCCTGGAGAATGAAATTGAGTGGACCTTAGGAAGCTTTGCTAACAATAAGGCTAGTGGAAGTCTCAGTATTCCAGCTGAGCTATTTAAAATTCTAAAAGATGATGTTGTTAAGGTGCTGCCAGTAAATTTGGAAAACAACAATGGCCACTGGATTGGAAAAGATCAGTTTATGTCCCACTCCTAAAAAAGGGTTTTGCTAAACGATTGTTCAAATTACTGAAAAATTGTGCTCATTTCACATGCAAGCAAAGTTTTACACAAGATTCTTCAAGGTAGGCTTCAGCTATATGTGAACTGAGAATTATCAGAAGTGAAGGCTGGTTTTTGAAGAGGCAGAGAAACTAGAGACCAAATTGCCACCATTCACTTCATTATGATTAAAGCAAGGAAGTTCCAGGAAAAAACAAACAAACAAACAAACAAACAAGCAAACAAACATCTACGTCAGTTTCATTGACTACACTAAAGTCTTTCACTATGTAAATTGTAACAAAATGGGACAAATCCTCACAGAAATGGGAGTAACAAATCATCTTATTAGCCCCTCAGGAACCTGTCTGCAGGTCAAGAAGCAAGTTTGAACTGAATATAGAACAAATGATTGATTTAAGATTGGAAAAGGCTTATAACAAGGCTGCATATTGTCATCTAATTGATCTAACTTATATACTGAGCACGTCATGCAAAATGCCAACCTGGATGAATCAAAAGCCAGAATTAAGGTTGCTAGGAGAAATATCAACAATTTCAGTTATGCAGATGATACCACTTCAATGGCAGAAAGTGAAGAAGAATTAAAAGCTTCTGGATGAGGGTGAGAGAGAATGTAAAAGCTGCCTTGAAACTTAACATTGAAAAAAAATAAGGTCATGGCAAATCGTCTCGTCACTTTCTAGCAAATTATCCCCTCACTTCCTGGCAAATCAAGAGAGAAAAAAATGGAAGCAATGTCAGGTTTTATATTCTTAGGCTCAAAGATCATTGCAGATGTTGACTACAGCCATGAAATTAAAAGATGTTCACTCCTTGGATGGAAAGCTATGGTAAATGTGGGGAGCATACTGAAAAGCAGAGACATCACCTTGCTGACAAAGGTCCATATAGTGAAAGCTATGGTTATTCAAGTACCAACATGTGGTTGGGCGAGTTGGACTATAGGAAAAACTGAGCACTGCAGAATTGATGCAAAAAATGTGGTGCTGGAGAACAGTTTTGAGAGTCCCTTGCACAACAAGGAGATCAACATCAGTTAAAACATGTTTTCCACTTAATAGTATTTTTTTCCAATTACATGTAGAGACAGAGTTTGCAACATTCATTTTTATAAGCTTTTGAGTCCCAAATTTTTCTCCTTTCCTTTCCTTTTCCCCTTCCCAATGCAACAAGCAGTCTGATGTAGGTTATAAACATACAATCATGTTAAACATATTTCTACATTACTCATGTAGTGAGTAGAAAGAATCAGAACAAAAGAGAAAAAAAACATGAGAAAGAAAAAAAACAAAAAAGTGAAAATAATTTGCTTTGATCTGCATTCAGACTCTGCATAGTTCGTTGTCTGGATGTGGCTAGCATTTGCTATCATGAGTCTTTCAGAATTGTCTTGACTCATTATAATGCTAAGAAGAGCTAAATCTATCAAAGCTGATCATCACACAATCTTACTGTTATTGTGAGCAATGTTGTTCTGTTTTTGCTCACTTTGCTCAGCATAAGTTCATGTTAAGAATATTGGTATGTAGTTCATATATATATGTATATATATACATACATACATAAAAATGTATGTATATATACATACATATGTATATATAAAATGTAGCTTGTACATATATATCACATGCCTTTGCATATATACACATATTGTGTGTATACACACACACACGCTTTGGCCAGGAACTGTTAAAAAAAATAATAATTAGATAATGGAGAACCATATCTTCTTCAGAGGAAGGGGAGGAAATAGGCCATATGGAAAGGATAAGTCACAGAAAAATTTTGAGGTTAAGGAAAAGAAAGCTGAGGTAGTTTATTTCAGATGGTCCAATCTTTTCAGTAAAGTATGAGAGTTCACCTCTGACCTAGTCAGAAAAAGAGATGGGATTGGCAGCCTAATGAGAGAGGAAAAGGTCCTCCCAGGGTCCTTTTAATCAGGGTTATGAAATGAGACAGAAATTCAGTAAGCACTAAGTGAAAGGATTGCTGAGGTACAACAAGGGTCTCACAGCAGTTATCCAGGATAAAACTATAATGTCCCAAACCACAGCTTTGTAATGTTCTCCATTCATTAGTCCTAGAGAAGGATTTCGGAAGTTATTGGGATTTAGAATTGACAGGGCAAAGATCAGAATGTCAAAGGTGTGAACATTTCTAGGGTGACAGTGAATACATTGTTCTTATAGCTGATCATAGATGGGCCCCAGGCTGGCCCTTTTCAACTGAGATAGGAAAAAAAATATTCACACATACATACAATGCATATATGCATATATGTATACATGCATGTATGTATATATGTACGTATGTATGTGTGTCTATATTTTTTTCCTCTCCCAATTTTCTTTTCTTGAAATAATTTGGTCTAAAAATTACTTTTAATTCCAGTGTTCCTTTAGATTTTTTACATAGCTTATTGTTCTCTCTGTTCCTTGGATTTCTCAAATGGCTAGTTAGTAATTTTTTTTTCGTTCTCTTCCTTTTTACTAATGAAGATGAACTCCATTCTCTCATGCTGGCTTCTCCACAAGGAGTCACATCTTTCTCTATATAATTGACTCCAGGCCTATTGCAAACCATAATCTCAAGACGTTTTCTTTGCCTTGCCCTATGACCCTTCCTCCTCACCTTCTGTTACTAATTGAAACCATCATATCCTGCTTCCTGGAGTTTCTTGTGCCCTGTGCTTGGTTTATTTACTCCAAAGTTTGGCCTTTGATATTCCCTTTCTCTAACATGTGAGTATAGGAAGATACCCTTACAACATATATTTCTTGTGTAGGTCACATTTGTCTGCAAAACTCAGGTAGCTGCGACAGAAATATGGGGTAAATAAGCTTGCAAATTGAGATACCTAAAGGTCCATAACCTTTGTGAAATATGACACTCTAAGCAAAGAAGATTAGGTTCCTTCTTGCCTGAACATTAACGAACACAGATGATTCCTGTGCTGGCCAAAATTAAGGTTTTTTTCATTTTGTTTTGTGTTTGTCAAAGAAGATGTAATAGAACCATATATAAATCTAGGGAATGCAGGACTCACACATGTGTACATCCAAACTTCACGTTAGGTTACAATGTGTTTTTTGGTTTTCTTTAATTCATAGAGAATCATAGATTAACAATAGGAAGGAGCTTAGAGGTCAGCTAGTCCAATATTCTCATTTTACAGGTTAGAAAACTGAAGCACAGAAAAGTTTTAGTGATATGTTCAAGTACAGAGATAAGATGTGAGTTCAGGTCTTTCATATCAAGTCAGCACCGTTTCTACTGTACCACTGTATAGTAATGCAGAATCAAATCTCTGAGGAGGTATCACCTCAATATATGGAACAAAATAAAAATAAAAGGCCAAAAGTGAAAATATAGTCAATTAGCCAGTTATTTGGCATGCTTTGGCTAGATATGTGGATAAAGTTAGGAAGACAATGCGGAATAGAGAAAAGTATGCTAGAGTCAGAGGTCCTTAATTCAAATGTCTACTCTGTCACTTACTACATATATGATCTTGTATATGTTATTTAACTTCTCTGGACCTCACTTCCTCATCTGAATAAATAAATTCTAAAGTCTCATTCAGCCCTTAATCTTTGATACTCTGATCTCAGAATATTAGATCCTAAGTATTTTCTAAGTATACCTAGTCCAACTACTACCTAAGCAAGTGATTTTCTAGCCTCCACTGGAAGGTTTCTAGTAAATTCCTTCACATGACCCCTTCACAATCTGATCCCAGACAACCTTTACAGAATTATTTGCCAACTCTTCACTCCAGTGAAACTGTTTCACTTTTATTTACCAAGCCAAATCTTTCTACCATTCATGGTGAAAGAGCTGACAGGTTTGTTTAAAAATGTATGCCTTAAAGGCAGCTTGGTATAATGGATACTACTGTCTTTGGAGACAGAAGACCTGGGTTCAAGTGTTGCCTTTGAAAACATACTAATTGTGTGACTCATAATATTTAAAGTATCTCAGTTCCTCAATCAATTCTCTAAGATTATAAGTTGTAAATCAAGTCCTCGTAGATAGAGGCCATTTCCTTATTGGGAGTTCTTTATACCAATGAAATAAGAAGTTCTTTCTTACTTTCCTCTCAAAATTATAGAATCATAGAATTCCAAAGTTGGAAGAGACCTCAGAGGCCATCTAATTCAAGTGTATACATGTAATGTAAATCAAAGAAGACCTAGAAACCTTAATTGAACCAACCAAAGGTATGATCTTAGATATGAACAAGTTCACACCTTCTTAACCAAGTTGAAAAAGTAAAAGTACTTTTGATGAAAAACAGATAAAACCACACAGGAAGCATCCTGTGATCAGTTGAGGAGATCGAGTCCTGCCTTTTGGACCACATATAAAAACTTCAAGCTAGTTGGTAGTTTTTCTCAGTCTTTCTCAGTCTAGTGAGAAAGGAAGCTGAGAATTCCAGACCCCTGAAAAGGGTGGATAGCAATGAGGAGAGGAGAGTTCTCTCTCTCTCTCTCTCTCTCTCTCTCTCTCTCTCTCTCTCTCTCTCTCTCTCTCTTTCTCTCTCTCCCTCCCTCCCTCCTTCCCTTCCAACTTCCCTCCCTCCCCTTTTCTTCTCCTTTTCTCTTCTCTTCCTAATTGGACATATTAACAGAGATTAAACAAGTGAGAGAGATACATCTGGGTGGGAGAAGAGAGAGACATCCCAATGGCAAACAAAAAAATTCCTAAGAAAAGGCAACCAGCCATCCAGAGAGGGAATTGATCAAGTCATAATGCTGCAGAGCTCAAAAAATCTTAAGACATGGAGGTTACAATGAAGTATGCAGCAATGCCAACCAGAGCTGGTAGGTAGCAAGAGTAGATAATGGCTTGATGGTAGTATTTTCATTGGGAGATGAAAGAACACTAAGGAGAGATAGCTTGAGAATTTTAAAGGGCTGCAACATTCTGAGTCCAACATAGAAATACAACTAAGGTGAATTTCATAAGGATTCCATAAAGGGAGAAATAGACTTCTCATGAAGAGCAGCTGTGAATTACCCCTTTACAACCCAAGTTCCCTACATGTGTTTCTCACTAATATTTTAGTACTAGTTGGATTCTATTCCCCATTTCTTGTGTGTGCAAGTGGAGTATGCCTCTGTTTGGGAGAATTGTTTCTATAACAACTCTCCTTGATATACCTGATTAGTATTTCTCTTTCTAAAAAGATCAATGATGCTACTAGCTGATAATCAATAGGAAACAAACTTTAGGATGTCATGAGCTATACTAGTGAAAAATTCCAGCCCCTCAAGGGTTATCCTTAGAATTCTAAAGGAGATTAGTAGTAGTATTTATGTTCTTGCAATCTTACTTGTCAACATAAGGAGAAGTTAGGAAAGTTGTTCCAGAATGGGTATTATAGAAGCCTTACCTGAAATATCAATCCCTTCTACTGAAATCTAGACAAGTGATTATCCATTATTTTCTAAGGATGCCCTTTCCATTAGTGAGCAACTCTATAAGGAATTCTTCAAATGGAGTCAAAATCAAGCTCCCCTTTCCCCCACCCCAATAAGATAGAAATAAAGAAAAAGGCTGAAGCTGAAAAACAAAATCATCATTCAGTTATTTGGGATCATGTAGCCAAACATGTGAACGAGGCTTTAGTCATCATAAAGCACTGTTCTCCATATGTGTATTTCCTGTCCCCAAATCTTGTGATGATCTACCATTTCTTACTGAATTAAGTCCAAATTCCTTAATAGAGCATGCATATTTGCTTCTCGTTCTCTATTACTTCTTCTTGTTGATAAAAACACACTCCAGATATTCTATTGTATCACTGATCAACTTCCATCAGAGTGTGGCACAGAGTTTCATAACTTGTCTTTCATTTCTCAAAAGCTTTAGTTTTATACCTACCAAAATCTGGTTTTGCAACTGCTCCAGAGTAGGCCAGGTTAGACTGGGAGCCAGAGAGGAGATGGACCTACAGGAAGAAAAAAAAGGGTTTCAGGAGTTCCTGGGACCAGGCAGGTTGTGGGCACATGGAACATCTCATAGATCCTATGGGAAGAGCAGCAGCATGTAACTAACAGGGCAGCAGGAAGGGACCAAGGCAAAAAGCTCAGACTTCATTCAAAAGTAGAGAATAGGCAGAAGGTTGGGGGTAGGGGACAGACCAGAGCAGAATTCTGTTACTCTAACTGGGTTACAAGTCAGGGATCAGTCACAAGGAGCAAGGGCATATTCTAACTATAGGAAAGTGGGAACAAAGATAGAGTGGTAAGAACTGGATCTATAACAAATCTAAATTGATGTTTTGAATTCTTGGCATTAAACTCCTGACCAGGAGCAGAATTGGTAGTTTCCTGACCTTAGGGGTCAAGTTCAGAAAGATTAGGGGAAAAACAAAACAAAACAAAACAAAACTTCCTACAGATCATTTCACTGTGTCCATTTTACTGAAGAGGTTTTTGCAAGCCCCTAGACTCCTGAATACCCATTCCAACATTCCTATGCACTGTTCCTTTTTTCTTCCTTTAATTTGAAAATTCTTTAGAAATGTTATTAGACTTCTCTTATAAAATTTCCAAATTGTGTGAAACTTTTTAATATTGTACCTATGTTCAAGAAATAATGCATATATTACCTTTAAGATTCTTTCCTTTTCATTTAATATTTAGCCTTGGATGAGTTGTTATAATAGCCCTTTACATATGTTGTCTCCTCTAAGAGCATGTTAGCACCTTGAGAGACCTTTGAATCCAAGTGCCTAACAACAATTTGTTGATCAACTAAATGTGTTTGTATATGAAATGAGGAATGGATATAAACTTCAGGAATGTGAAATGACTTCTTCCCTTTCTCAGGTAAACTATACGCTATATATTTTCCATTCAGGCTTTTTCTTTTCTGTGTGTGTGTGGGTGTGTGGGTGTTTGCGTGTGTCTGTGCGTGTGCGCATGTATGTGTATTTAATCCCACTGTGTAAATTCTAGTCTACATGAGTTGCCTGGGGCAATGAAAAGTCAAGTGATTTGCCCATGATCACACAGCTAATCTATGTCAGAGGCAAGGACTCAAGCCCTGACTCCACAGTTAGCTCTGAATCTACTGTGCTATAGCACCTCCTTAATGTGTGATTGCTGATGGAAAAATCCAAAACAGTGATTAGGAGATTTTAGCAGGAAGGCTCCCTTTTGTCATCCAAGTATCACTAGCAACGCGGTATGGTGTCTAATATTTTCTATTATCTATGTATGATTATCTATGTATGATGTGTGCACATCTATACAACCTTCTTTTTTGGTAATGTTACCTCCACTTTTTTCCAAACATCTCCAGGATTGAGGACACATAAAATCCCCTTCAATCATGATCGGCAGCCAGCAATTATTTCCCGGGAGCAGGCCTTGCCTAGTCCTTATAGCCAGCCCCCTAATTTATTATCTGATACAGCCTCTCTTGCTGTATCAGATTCTGGCCCCAAAGTCCTTCATGTGAACTATCAAAGACCCACAGAGATCTGTAGGCCACACACTGAGCAGAGGAAATTCTATTACATGTAGCAAAGAATCCTTACAGGCTGAGTGCTGTTTGCTTCAGAAAATGGCAGTGAACATTGTACTGCCTGGCATAATTATCACAACCATGAGATGTGTAAAATTCCCAGGTTTTTTCAATATGACTTTAAAAAAAAAGAAAGAAGAGACAAGTTGACTACATTTAAGCTGACATTACTGATTTCCTTGGCTGATCATCATCATAAAGCACTTTTATAGGAAAGGGGGGTACTTTTAAATGTCGCATGAAAAAGGATTCTAGTACTGAGTTCATGGGACATGAAACTTAATGGAACCTCTAACTGTTACATTTGAAGTCATACTTGCAGTGGTTAAAATTAAAATATTCTCACCCAGTCATAAAATGGACAACATCTTCTTGATTCAGGAGTGGGGGTAGGGTGGTTTGGATCAGTAAGGAATAGTTATTGCTTTCTCCTTCCTTCTTACCTGAAATATAACTAAATTTTTAAAAACTAAAATTATTCCTTAAAGAATATAACTGAATTTTTAAATAGAATTCTTCATAAAGAATATAATTGATTTTTGTTTTTTGTTTTTGTTTTCATTTTTTACAGATTTTTTCAAAGAATGAAACTGCTTTTTAGAGTGAGCTTTCACCTTGGGACACCAAGTGTCCTTTTTTCCTTATTTACCTTGGCAGACATAAATGATATCATCAGTTTAACACACTGGAAGCTGAGTTATTAATACAGAAAATCTGGCTAGATTTTCTCCCTTCAACTTTAGCCTTGAGCTCCCCCAAAACAACAACAACAAGAACAACACATTATTCTAGAGGTTAGCAAAGCAATCTACAGCTACAATGCTGTTATGATTTGCTTTAGCTTGAATCCAAGTGCTTCAGGAGGGGTGAGTGATCAATCTTCAGCATTAGTGGAACATTAAGTTGTCCTCCCTATCCCACTCTATTCCACCCACTGACATTTTCTTTGGCCAGAAAATTAGCACAACTTGGTTCTGATTTTCCTCACCTTTGATGTGCTTCTGGGTATGTCAAGGTCATGACTTTCTACTTGTTCTTTTGTGGGTAAAAAGTATGAAGCCTCATCACAGCAGCACGGACACCACTTTGATCAATTATCTGAGTAGGAAGTCTGAAACGAAGAATGATGCTGATTCAGTGTATCAACATTAATTTGTTTCCTTGGTGTTACAAAGGTTGTCTTTTTTCTTCTTTTTCATTGCACACTTTGGAATGGGAGTGGGAGGGAATGAAAATAAATGCTTATAAATTGGGCAAAAATTAAATTAATTTTTTTTAAATTGGGAATTTGGGATGCCTGGGAAAAAGGATAATTGATTCCACAGTTTCAGAAAGTTAAATATATTCATGTAATTGATGGTAAGGTGTCTTTCATGTATAAGAGGTCTTGTGCAAGAGGTATCTGCTTTTTTCTCATTTCTGACCTCTCCGTTTCTACTTTCATGCCATTATCTATTAAGATTGGAGAGTAAGCTCCTTTAGTGATTTTACTTTATTACAAAAGATAGTCAATTTATTTGCAGATAGAATACATGGGAAAGTTTATGACTACAATATATTCAACATGACTGAGTAAAACGTTTTCAAAGTATTTATTAGTCACTGTCCCTTTGGTTTGAAAAGGGAAGACATTTAATACCAATTCTAGTTTTCTCCTTTGCCATTACATCTTCATAGACTCAGTTAGACTTTTATGAGCAATAAATTGCTACCAAAATTATCTGAAATAGATGTGCTGGCTGGAATAGTTAGTAATTAATTCTTATGGGATCCTGTTAAGATAACAGGATGAGGCAGTTTGAGATGAAAAATCTTTTAAGGATGTGATGCCCTAGTCTACTAATATAAGGCTCACTGCTAAATATCCTTTTCCTAACAGAATTTGCTTCTGTTTATTTCTGCATGTGTCTATTCAGATTTTAAAATCACAAATTCCAGGCCATGACAAATATTAATTGTCACTTAATAGAGAGAATCATTGCATTTCTGATTTCTAAATACGGTATGGGTCAAAGAAATATAAGATATAAGTGCTAGAAAACACATTTGAGACCATCAAGTACAACTTTAGCCTTTTCAGAAGAAGAAACTGAGCAAAATAGAAGTTGGATGACTTGTCCAAGGTCATATGAATAGTAAAAAGAAGAGCTGGATTCAGACTTGGGACTTTGGGTTACAAATCCAGTGCTTATATCCACAAATCATAATGTCTGTTCCAAGCACATTTAAAGAACAGTGTTGTCATTGGAACCTGCACAGAATCCTGTACAGAAGCATAATTTCTTAACATTGGCAACTATCGTGGTTATATGATAAAATTTTGGCCCTATTGGTTGAATAGCTTTATTCAAGGTTTGGAAAAATGTAAGATCTCAATCTTTTGTTCAACAAACATTTATTTTAAAGTGACTGTCATTTTTTCCATCACCTATATTTTCCAGAATACTCCTCCTTTTCATCTTATCAGGAAAAAAAAAAGCCTTTAAAAAATAAAGAGAAAACAAAAGAACTAAATAGTTCAGTAAATCCATGAGAGCTATGATAACATTTCTCTCTCTTCTTTTTTGCCAAGGGATGGGAGGTGAGAATGAGCTATGTTTGTGAGACACATCACTTCTAACATTATGTGTAGCGTTTCACAATCATAATTTGGGAAACTAGGTGATACAGTGGATAGAACATTAGGCCTGAAGTCAGGAAGACTGATCTTTCTGAATTTGAATCTAGCCTCAGACACTTTTTAGCTGTGTGACTCTGGGCAAGTCATTTAACCCTATTTGCCTCAATTTCCTCACCCATAAGGTGAGCTAGAGAAGGAAATGGCAAACTACTCAAGTATTTTTGCCAAAAAACAAAAAAACAAAAACCAAATGAGTTCATGAAGAGTTGGACACAACTGAAAACTGACTGAACAAAACAACCATAGTTCATTCTCATCCTTTATCCATTTGCAAAGAAGGGAAAAAGATATGTTCTCATTGCTTTCCCTGTGAGTAAACCAGATAATACAAACAAAACTCAAAAATGTAGTATTTCCAAATCAAAAGTCATGTTCATATATAATGGAGAGCATAGATTCCCAGTCATCAGAATATTTACATCCATTCTCCATGGCATCTTATTCTAGGTGTCAAGGTTCCTGAGAAACTGCATAATGGAAGGCAGTAAGTATGCAACCAGAGAAAAAACAGATGGATTATCTTGAGGAAATATCATTTAACCTATGTTAGACCTTGAAGAATTATCCCTTCTCCAGTATGAATCAGTTATGACTGCAATGATTGAGAGAGCTCTTTTATGACAAGCAGTGTCTCAATTAGACAGCACTAGATAAACATCAACAGATTCTTTCTGTCAGTCTTAGAATTTCTTATAATTTACCTAAACATTTGTCCTTACAACATTGCTTCAGGAAAGCCATCAAAATTTCATTATTACTTTTTATGTTATATTTTAAACCAATGCCTTCTTCCCCAGTTGAGCCATTTTGATAGTAGGTCAGTGTCATCCATTTTATCTTTTATTCTTATATATTTCTATTTCAGAGATATTTTCTAAGCTTGTTCTCAAATATGGGTCATGCACCTATCTGGAACCTATAGAGTAACCCTCACTGATTATATTATTTATCTTTATAACTTGCCCTTGATTAGGGTTCACATATTAATTATGTTCTTCAATCCATAATTTTACACTTTCTTGACATAACATTAAATTTTGTGGTAAGAAATCCTGAACTACAGTGAGCTAGCTTAAAAAATGGTCCCAGATGTTAATAAATCTAGAACAACAAATGGGGGAAATTTGACTTAATTTAGCTGCCATCATATCATTCCATGAAGCACTACTTGGTTTTTTCTTACCTTTTACTGTTCACAGGGAGAAAAATACCATCATATGCTAAAAGACTTTAGCAGTAAAAGAAAGGAACAAAAAAATTTTGCTAAAGAGCATATGGAAATTTGTTATAAAAATGAACTTTGTAGATAAGAATTCATTCAACCTGAGAAACTGTTTTCACAAGGACCATTGGTTTTAGTTAGAAGTGCTTAAATGATTGTTGTGGTTGTTTTCCTTATGTGAGTTACAGCAGATATTCCTAGCCTATTGTAAATTAAAGTGACGCTTGCCAAAACTTTAAAAATGATATTACGTATCCAAATGAAATGTTAAGTGTTGAATAAGTGGATACTGAGCCTGTATCCTGAGAATTAGAACAATAAAGGACAACTTCAGGTTGTCACTATTACTACTACCCTCCAGCCAAATAATGATGATAATAATAACATATTGGAGTTATACCTGGGATCCATTTAGTGAGTTTACAGATGACGAGCTTATATCCCAATACTCTTATTCAACTACAGAAAGGAGTCATTTTATCTTCCCAGGCAGTAATCCATAGAATTTACAATAGAAAAGAATAATAGGATAGAGATTACTGCAGTTACTTTTCTATTTGAACCCCACAGGAAAAAATGAGAATAGTTTAATAACAACAACAACAACAACAATAGGTGACACTTATATAACAATTCATGGCTTGCAAAGCGCTTTATAGATGATACAAGTGAAGATGAGCAAGCCCAGTATCACACAGTTAGTAAGCATCAGAGGATAGATTTGAACTTAGAACTAATCCTGGCTCTAGCTTAGCATTCTAACAATACACACTCACAGACACACACATATATGTAACTTGGTTCTCATCTATAAGGCATATTTACAAAATAGGGACCTGGATTCATACTAATTCTGTACTTAGAAGGGTGTTTATGAAATGTATCCTCCTTATGGCTCCAGTTAAAGCTCACTTCTCAGTTGTGCACTTCAAAATATTCCTCTCTCCTATGTGTCTTATAGCAAATAAAACACCTAGAAGTACAAAGGCAAGGTCAAACACAGGTGTTTATGAAGAATAATATTAAATCTGGCAATTACATTTTTTAAAAAAAATTAATTTTATTCATTTATTTTGATTTATCAACAATCACTTCCATATGCTTTTGAGTTTAAAATTTTTCTCCCCGTTCCTTCCCACCACCCTCCCCAAGACGGCACACAATCTGATATGGGCTATACATTTACATTCCTATTAAACGTATTTTCACATTGGTGAAGTTGTAAGTAAACATTAAAACCAATAGGAGGAAGCATCAGAAAGAGGAAACAAAACTCAACAGAAGACGAAAAAAAAAAGATAGCAATTCAAGTTCCATAGTTCTTTCTTTGGATGTGGATAGCATTTTCCATCACGAGACCTCTGGAGATGTTTTAGATCATTGTATTGCTGAGAAGGGTTAAGTTTATCAATATTGGTCATCATACAATGTGGCTCTTGTTATATACAAAGTCCTCTTGGTTCTGCTCACTTCATTCAGGATCAGACCATACAAGTCTTTCCAGGTTTTTCTGAAGTCAGCCTGTTCATCATTTCTTATAGCACAACAGTATTCCATTACATTCATATACCACAACTTGCTCAGCCATTCCCCAACTGATGGGCATCCTCTCAATTTCCAATTCTTTGCCACCACAAAAATCTGCTGTGAATATTTTTGTACATGTGGGTCCTTTTCCCATTTGTTGATCTCTTTGGGATATAGCCCTAGAAGTGCTATTGCTGGATCAAAGGGTATGCACATTTTTTAGCCCTTTGGGCATAGTTCCAAATTGTTCTCCAAAATGGTTGGATCATTTCACAACTCCACCAACAATGCATTAGTGTTCCAATTTTCCCACATCTTCTCCAACATTTATCATTTTCCTATTTTGTCATGTTGGCCAATCTGACAGGTGTGATGTGGCACCTCAGAGTTGTTTTGATTTGCATTTCTCTAATCAATAATGATTTAGAGCATTTTTTCACATGACTATAGATGGCTTTAATTTCTTCATCTGAGAACTGTCTGTTCATATCCTTTGACCATTTATCAATTGGGGAATGGCTTGTAGTCTTATAAATTTGTCTTAATTCTCTATATATTTTAGAAATGAGGCCTTTATCAGAGAGACTGGTTATACAATTCTTTCCCGATCTTCTACCTTCCTTCCAATCTTAGTTGCATTGGCTTTGTTTGTGCAAAAACTTTTCAATTTAATGTAATCAAAATTATCCATTTTGCTTTTCATAATGTTCTCTATCTCCTGTTTGGTCATGAATTCTTCTGTTCTCCATAGATCTGATAGGTAAACTATTCCTTGTTCTCCCAGTTTACTTATGGTATCAGCCTTTATATCTAAGTCATGAACCCATTTTGACTTTATTTTGGTATATGGTGTGAGATTTGGGTCTATGCCTAGTTTCTGCCATACTCTTTTCCAGTTTTCCCAGCAGTTTTTTTCAAAGAGTGGGTTCTTATCCCAGAAGCTGGGGTCTTTGGGTTTATCAAATAATAGATTACTATAGTCATTGACTACTGTGTCTTGCATATTTAACCTATTCCACTGATCCACCTCTATTTCTTAGCCAGTACCAAGCAGTTTTGATGATTGCTGCTTTATAATACAATTTAAGATCTGGAATTGCTAGGCCACCTTCCCCTGCATTTCTTTTCATTAGTTCCTTTGATATTCTGGACCTTTTGTTTTTCCAAATGAATCTTGTTATTATTTTTTCTAACTCTATAAAATAATTTTTGGTAGTTTGATTGGTATGGCACTGAATAAGTAAATTAGCTTAGGTAGGATTGTCATTTTTATTATATTAGCTCGGCCTACCCATGAGCAACTGATGTTTTTCCAATTATTTAGATCTGATTTTATTTGTGTGAAAAGTGTTTTGTAATTGTGTTCATAGAGTTCCTGGGTTTGTTTGGAGGTAGACTCCTAAATATTTTATAATGTCTACAGTAAGTTTAAATGGGATTTCTCTTTTCTCTTGCTGTTGGGCTTTGTTGGTAATATATAGAAATGCTGATGATTTATGTGGGTTTATTTTATAGCCTGCAACTTTGCTAAAGTTGTTTATTATTTCAAGTAGTTTTTTACTTGATTCTCTAGGATTCTCTAAGTATATCATCATGTCATCTGCAAAGAGTGATAGCTTTGTTTCTTCTTTGCCTATTCTAATGCCTTCAATTTCTTTTTCTTCTCTTATTGCTAAAGCTAATTTCCAGTACAATATTGAATAACAGTGGTGATAATGGACATCCTTGTTTCACCCCATCTTATTGGAAATGCTTCTAGCCTGTCCCCATTACATATAATGCTTGCTGAAGGTTTTAGATATGCTATTTATTATTTTAAGGAAGACTCCATTTATACCTATGCTTTCTAGTGTTTTTAATAGGAATGGGTGTTGTATTTTATCAAAAGCTTTTTCTGCATCTATTGAGATGATCATGTGGTTTCTGTTGGTTTTGGTGTTGATATGCTCAATTATGCTGATAGTTTTCCTAATATTGAACCAACCCTGCATTCCTGGTATAAATCCTACCTGGTCATAGTGTATTATTCTTGTGATAAGTTGCTGTAATCTATTTGCTAGTATTTTGTTTAAAATTTTTGCATCTATATTCATTAGAGAAATTGGTCTATAATTTTCTTTCTCTATTTTGACTCTTCCTGGTTTAGGTATCAACACCATATTTGTATCATAAAAAGAATTTGGTAAGACTCCTTCTTCACCTATTTTCCCAAATAGTCTATATAGTATTGGAATTAATTGTTCTTTAAATGTTTGATAGAATTCGCATGTAAATCCATCTGGCCCTGGAGATTTTTTCCTAGGGAGTTCATCAATGGCTTGTTCAATTTCTTTTTCTGAGATGGGGTTATTTAAGTATTTTACTTCCTCTTCGTTAATCTGGGCAATTTATATTTTTGTAAATATCCATTTCACTAAGATTGTCAAATTTGTTGGCATATAGTTGGGCAAAATAATTCCTAATTATTGTTTTAATTTCCTCTTCCTTGGTGGTAGCTTCCCTTTTCATTCTTGATACTAGTAATTTGGTTTTTCTTCTTTCTTTTTTTAAATTAAATTAACCAAAGGTTTATCTATTTTATTGTTTTTTCATAAAACCAGCTCTTAGTTTTATTTATTAGTTCAATAGTTTTCTTAATTTCAATTTTTTAATTTTTCCTTTGGTTTTCAATATTTCTAATTTGTGTTTAGTTGAGGATTTTTAATTTTCTTTTTCTAGTTTTTTTAGTTGTATGCCCAATTCATTAATCTCCTCTTTTTCTATTTTATTTATGTAAGCATTTAGAGATATAAAACTTCCCCTAAGAACTGCTTTTGCTGCATCCCATAGTTTTGGTATGTTGTCTCATTATTGTCATTCTCTTGAATGAAATTATTGATTGTTTCTATGATTTGTTGTTTGACCCAATCATTTTTTAGGATTAGATTATTTAGTTTCCAATTATTTTTTAGTCTATCTTTCCATGGCCCTTTATTACATATAATTTTTATTGCATCATGATCTGAAAAGGATGCATTTAATATTTCTGCCTTTCTGCATTGGATTGTGAGGTTTTTATGCCCTAGTACATGGTCAATTTTTGTGTATGTGCCATGTACTGCAGAAAAAAGTATATTCCTTTCTATCCCCATTCAGTTTTCTCCAGAGGTCTATCATACCTAACTTTTCTAATGTTCTATTCACCTCCTTAACTTCTTTCTTGTTTATTTTGTGGTTAGATTTATCTAATACAGCGAGGGGGAGGTTCAGGTCCCCCACTAGTATAGTTTTGCTGTCTATTTCTTCCTGTAACTCCCTGAACTTCTCCTGTAAGAATTTGGATGCTATACCATTTGGTGCATATATATTTAGTAATGATATTACTTCATTGTCTATGGTGCCTTTTAGCAGGATGTAGTTTCCTTCCTTATCTCTTTTGATTAGATCTATTTTTGCTTTTGCTTTGTCTGAGATCAGGATTGCTACCCCTGCTTTTTTTACTTCAGCTGAAGCATAATATATTCTGCTCCAGCCTTTTACCTTTACCCTGTATGTGTCACTCTTTTTCAAATGTGTTTCCTGTAAACATATTGTAGGATTATGGTTTTTAATCCATTCTGCAATCCTTTCCATTTTATGGGAGAGTTCATCCCATTCACATTCACAGTTATGATTACTATCTGTGTCTTTTTCTCCATCCTTTTTCCCCCCTTTTATGCTTTTTCTCCTTTCCTTTCCCCCTCACTAGTGTTTTGCTTTTGACCACCACCTTCAGTCCTCCCCTTTATTATCCCTTTCCCTTTTCTTCCCCTTTAGTCTTACTGCTCTTCTTCCCTTCTTCCCCCTCCCTTTTCTTTCCCCTTTTCCCTCCTACTGCCTATAGGGCAAGTTAGATTTCTATACCTAACTGATTATGTTATGCCCTTCTTGAGCCAAATCTGATGAGAGTAAGGTTCAAACAATGCTCCCCCCCTTCTTTCCCTCTGCTGTAATAGGATTTTGTGTCTTTTCCTGTAATGTAATTTACACTTGTCTGCCTCCTCCTTTCTCAGTACATTTTCTAAGATGAGATTGATCTAATTATTTGGATCCATTTAACCCACTTGATTAGATTTTTTTTATCATTACATCAAAGTCAACTAATATCCACCCTCTTTATGTATACTCCTTTAACAAGGTGTAATAACAATACAGTTCTCAAGGGTTGCAAGTGTCATATTCCCTTGTAGGGGTTCAAAAAGCCCCCCTTATTAACAACATACTGTATCTTTCTGTCCCATTTACCTTTTTAAGTCCTTCCTGAGTCCTGTACTTGAAGATCAAATTTTTTGTTGAGCTCTGGTCTTTTTATCAGGAAAGTTTGGAAGTCTCCTATTTCATTGAATATCCACTCCTCCCTTGAAAAATGATGCTCATTTTTGCTGGGTAATTGATCCTTGGCTGCATTCCAAGCTCCTTTGCCTTAGAATATCATGTTCCATGCCCTGCGGTCTTTTAATGTAGAAGCTGCAAGGTCCTGTGTAATCCTGACTGTGGTTCCATGATATTTAAATTGTTTCTTTCTGGCTGCTTGCAGCACCTTCTCTTTCATCTGGTAATTTTGGAATTTTGCTATTATATTCCTTGGTGTTGTCAATTTGGGATCTCTTTCAGGTGGTGAGGTGGATTCTTTCTATGGTTATTTTCCCTTCTGGTTCTAGGACTTCTGGGCAGTTTTCCTTTATGATTTCCTGAAAGATACTGTCCAGGCTCTTTTTTTATCATGATTTTCAGGTAGTCCAATAATTTTTAAATTGTCTCTCCTGAGTCATTTTCCAGGTCTTGTTTTACTGATGAGGTATTTTACATTTTCATCTATTTTTTCATTTTTTTGTTTCTGTTTGACTGATTCTTGCTCTCTCATAGAGACATTAGTTTCCATTTGTCCAATTCTAGTTTTTAACAGATTGTTTTCTTCTGTTAGTTTTTGTACTTCCTTCTTCAATGGCCAATTGTGTTTTTTAGGGACTTGTTTTCTTCAGTATACTTTTTTAGTTTTGGCCAATTGTGTTTTTTAGGGACTTGTTTTCTTCAGTGTATTTTTTTTCCAATTGGCCAATTGTATTTTTGAAGGACTCTTCTACCTCTCTCATTTGACTTTAAAATCCTTCTTGAGCTCTTCTAAGAAGGCTTTTTGGGCTTCAGACCAGTTCATATTCCCTTTTGTTGTTGCAGATGTGGGTTTGTTGACAATGTTGTCCTCTTCAGAATTTCTGTCTTGATCTTCACTCTTCTCATAATATGAATCTATGGTATTTTTTTTACTCATGGTGTTTTTTATTCCCTGGCCTTTAAAGAGATTGAGCTCTCCTGCTGGGGAACAGAGGGTACTGACCCAAGCTTCTTGTGTTGGGAGCCTAGGTCTTGGTCACTGGCTTTGTGCTGGGGCCTCTTATGCTGGCAATTGGAGGCTGTAGGTTTCTGGCAGCTTACCTTGGTTGGGCTGGAATCAGCAAGGCTGGAACTTTCAGGCAATTCTAGATTGTCTGATTTTCCTTTCCTTTAGCTTTCTTTAGCTCCTTTTAGATGGGTGCTGCAGGGTGTTTACATGTCTGTGGCCCCTTGCAATGCTTCCTCCTTCATTTCTGGGAGATTCCTTTGAGTTAGAGTGCTGAGGTACCTGGTGGTTTTCTGAGCTGGTTTCCACCAATTCCCCCACCCTCACTGAGGCACTGGGAGGTCCAGGTGTTGGTGTTTGCCTGCTCTACCTCCTGGGCTTCAGGATTTCCTCCTGGTTGACAGTTGGAGGCTGTAGGGTTCTGACAGCTTACTTGGGTTGGAATCAGCAGGGCAGGGACTTTAGGAAGACTCTAGGTTGCTTTCTTCAGCTCCTTTCAGATGAGTGCTCAGGGTGCTTATCCACCTGGGGCACTTTGAAGTGCTGCTTCCCTTATTTTTGCTGAGGCACTGGGAGACGCATTTGCTGGGCTGTTGCACTGCTGTTCCTTGTCTTTTTTCTAGTTCAGCTGTTCCAGAGATTTTTTTTTCTGGAATTATATTTTCTAGGTTTTCAGAGGTTAATAGGGGAGTGTGAGAGTGCCTATCTTTTTACTCTGCTATCTTGGCTCCCAGAAGACGAAGTCCTGGCAATTATATTTTTAAAAAATTTCAAACTGAAATAATGCTGGGGCAGAGGAGGGCCTACCCCTTGTTCTTATCTCAGCTAGCTTGTTTCCCTCAGTGGTCCTGCTACTGAGGGACGTGCCCATGAAAAAGCATAAACACACAATCACATATGCTTCCCAGTTCATGGGGTCTTAAAGAAATGAACTGTGGAAATGATGCCTTCTCTCCTTACCCTCCTATGAGTCTCCAAACTTCTACTATCTGGGGATGAAGAAAAAAAAAAACCTGCCCCTTCCTTGTCCAAGGGCTGATCTCACATTCATTTCCGAAATTTGGAAGAACTACAAATGCCAGGGAGTTTTGTGGCCAAAAAGTCCTTTGTCAGGTTGTTTTACATAAACCTGTATTTAGTCTATACCTGTGATTTTATGGCAAAGGGAACTCCCTGGGTCACATCTGAGGCCAGATTTGAACCCAAGTCCTCCCTAACTCCAGGGCCCATGTTCTATCCACTGCACTACCTAGCTGTCCTTCATCATTCTTCACAATTTCTGTGTCTCTTCATTTGTCAAATCCCAGTATAACTTAAAGGACAGGTTTGAGGATCTGTTCTTTGAAAAATTTGTCCCCTTTTCTACATGTCTTTTAAGCACAGTAAACTGTCTCCATTTCCAAGAATATGACTTGAATAAATTATGATCATTTATTATTATTTATTAAATGTCCCCAAAGCACCAGGTATAACCCTTAATGCTGAGGATATGAAGACAGAAATTAAAAAAAAAAGTCTTCTGAAGGAGCATACATTCTATCAGTTGGGGAGGAGGGGGAGATGAACATGAATAACTAAAATGTAACTATATGTGATTGTATATGAAATTATTTCGTTGTTGAGGCAGCACCTCATATAGGACGTGGGCCTCTGAGCTGAGGAGCTAAAAAGAAACTTGGGGATTTAAGAAGGAAGGACCAGGGTTGGGGGGGGAATTCATTACACACATAGGGATGTACAAGTGTTTCATGGCTGTCCAAGGGCCAGTTTCATTGAAAAGTAGAAATAGTGAAGGATAGCAATGTGAAACAAACCGAAAGAGCCAGGACAGAGCCAGATTGTAAAGGGCTTGAAATGTCAAACTGATAAATTTGCATTTTGTTCTTGATGTAGGAGGAAGTCACCAAAGCTTCTTGAGCAAAGCAGTGAAATGATCAGATCTGTGCTTCAGAAATATTAATTTGACAACTGTGTGGGTTAATGACAGGAGATGCTATAGGCAGAGAGGCTATTTTTTTAAAATTGGTCCAGGTGAAATATCATAGGAGCCTGAATTAAGTTGGGGGAAAAAAAAGGAAATCTATTTGAGCCCTATTGTGAGGTACAATGGACTAAGATTTCACAACTGAAATGATATAGAGGCCAAGGAATTAGAAGAAGTCAATGATGATACCAAGGTTGAAAATCTGGATAACCAGAATAATGATTGTGCTCTCAAAAAAGAATATAAAGTCAGCAAGAAGAGAGGAAAAATAATGAAGGAAACATACTACATTTGAGTTACCTATAGGGAGGAGGCAGTGGAAAGAATACTGGCTCTGAAATCAGTACACTTGGATTCAAATCCTGCTTCTGATTTTTCCTACCTGTGTGAATGGGCAAGTCACTTTATCTCCTTGGGCTTCAATTTTCTGATCTATAAAATGAAGTGACTTGACTAGATAAACTTTGTTGTCTCTTCCAGCTCTAAACTCACTTGAAAAGATGGTCTCTTCCAGGTTCCAAATTCAGAGCACCCAATTGGAAATGTCCAAGTGCTTTAAGATTTGAAAGTATTTTCCATATTTGGTCCACACAATAACCTTATGAGGCGGTGCTGCCACCATCTCCATTTTACAAATAAGGGAACTCTTAATTCAGAGAGTTTACAAACTAGCCCAAGATCACATAGATAAGCATCCAAAGAGAAACTCATACCTAATCTCAACTCCAAATTCAGCTTTCAATCAGCACTGTGAACCTGCCTTAGAAATCACTCTCATTTATAAATGTCTGGTTTCTGAAGTGTGTTTCATGAAGAAGCTAAAATAGTTGGCATTTGTTGTAAACTTATAATTCATCCATGAATGCTTAAGGTAATTAGTGGTAGGTTTTTCATTCTCTAGTTCTTTCCATTTTGATGAGAGCAGACTGTGTAACTGAGGTAGCAAATTAAAGCTTTCCAGTGCTCCCATGATACATTTCGGAAAAGCAACATATTGTAAGATATTCAGGTTACATTGTTTCAGCCTTTGTCTGTCAGTCATCGCTGATCACGTGCCTCCAGTTATCTATGCTTCACCGAAGGGAATGTCCTACTTCTATCTCTATCACGACATGTTTCTCTACTAAGTCTGAGAGCAATGACAGTCAACACCAGGTAAGTCCGTTCACATTCTGCAGCCTTCTGATTCTCAGAAGCTGCAATGGGGACAAAAAGGATGCCAAAAGGAACACTAATGTATAGCAATTGGAGAATACCACAGAGTCAAAAGACTAGAGAAATAGCCCTATTTCCCTTCCATAAATTCCTTTTGCCTGACAGCCACAATCCATTACCTTATGAGCCACATCTATTCAAGTTGGCTTCACACAGAAGAACTGGTACTAAACTACCTATTAATAAATAATTCTTTATTCTTTGACCATGTAGGCTTATAAAGTTGTTAGCCAGAGCTCTAAATACTAGAGAGTACTATACAAGGTTCTTGAGCCCAAAAAAACAAAAGACAAAAACTGAGTTTCATTGGAAAAGTACATAGTGTTACACATAATGGAGCAATTGAGGAAAATTCAACATTTATGTCATTGCTGCCAATTTAGGATAGCTACTGTACTACTTCACCACCATCAGTCTTATCCCTGCCCTATGTAGCACAGAACAATGGATGAAGAAAGTTTAATACCAGGAGACTTGTATTGAAACCCCAACTCTGATACTTATTAGTTATGTGACCCTGGACCAGTCATTTAACTCCTGTTTGCCAGGGGCAACCCCCTGGAATTCAATTATTAACTTAGAACCAAGCTGTAATGACCTCAGCTGGTAATAATAATAGCTAACTTACATATGGCATTTTATGGTTTGCAAAACACTTCACACATATTATCTCTTTTGGAGTTCATAACAGCCTTGTGAGGGAAGTGATATTATCTTCATTTTTCAGAAGAGCTATTAGAGGCTGAGAGTCACACAATGTTTTGACATTCAGAACATTTTCCACTATATTCTATGTAACAGTGACCAACTGTCACTAGTGTCACCTGAAATTCTATTTGTCCTTCAGAGTTTTTTGTGTAACAATTTTACCTGTTACTTTAGAGGCTATGGCTAAGAAATTTTCTACAGAAATGAGTCTAAGACTGAACACTGAAGAAAGAGAGAGAGAGAGAGAGAGAGAGAGAGAGAGAGAGAGAGAGAGAGAGAGAGAGAGAGAGAGAGAGAGATTAAGAAAATGTTTTTCTCCATTCTAGGCTCTGCAAGGTACATTTACATGGATCACAGGGTCAGGAGACGCTCCAGCAGAAAATGAACCAGCAATGTTCCAAATGAAATCATGTTTCTCCTTCTGGGGAAATACTTCTTAAAAATGTCTATTGGTGCTTGAAAAATAGGAAGGTGTCTCAATCCAGACATTTATGATCCAGTAGGACAGAAGCAGTTCTTGGAACTCAGATCTGGAGATACAGTTGATTTCAAGAACAGAAAAAAAAATAATGCCACAGCATGGCCAAGACCTACAAAATGAATACACACACACACACACACATACACACACACACACACACGTATACATATATATGTCATTTGAATTATGATTTTCAAAGTAGAACCAATGGTGAGAACAGTGAAGCAAGTTAAAGGTGTTTTAGTTGATGCTAACTTTACACAGCTGAAGATACAAATGGCAATAATCTTCTCCATGAATAATGTGAGGGAATTCAAATACAGAGAAATGTAGGATGAAAATGAGCAAAGAATGTCACTATGTAATTATCAAGGAGAACTCTGAGCCCTAATAAGGACTGGATATATTCCCAGAGATAGAGGTAGCAACCCTATCCCTTTAATTATTTTTAATTGGATGAAATACAAGACAAGTTGCTATGGATGGTATCTAGTGCAAACGGTGAGATTTACACTAATTTCAAGTTTTCATCCTTCCCTCCAGTTGGTCTTTTTATATCAGTGGGAAAGCAGCAATGTTACATTAAAGAGACATATATGGATAAAATCTCAGGATCCTATTTTCTGTGTTGACAAATGATAGTTTATGAAACACCCTCGGCAGAGCAAGATGGGCAGAGTTTTCATCAAAATTCAATGTGCATCTGTTAGTGTAACATATTATTAATAGACTTTACTATTATCTGTGATTCTCAGTGGAAAGTCACTGATAGGTAGTAGATATTTATAGACAAATATAGTTTTATCATGTGTTTTTTTCCCCAGAGCAGTAGCTCACCTTTCCTATGAGTGGCACTGCTTGCCCATGTTGCTTAGCAACATGGTTTTATCACCAAGGACCTGATAATGATTTGAATTGGGAAAGGATGAAGTTGGAAATGGAAGCTACAGTGGTTGGTTGTTCTGATTAAGAGATTTGGTTGATATCCTATTGGCAGTAGTGGAAACTGCAGGTCTTCAGGAGGAGAATCTCTCCTGGTTAATGATCCCATTAACATTCTAGTAGCAAGATATCAGTTATGTTTAATTTCCATTTACTTGGACTCTTTCTGTCAGTTCCTCTGGGCAGCTAGGTAAGATCTTAAGACAGTTTTAGACAGCTGCTTGGAGAACCACACCTACACAATTTCTCCCCCCCCCCCCGCCCCTGCCCCGGGTCAGATGAGCTCTTTTAGAGTAAGCCAGGCAAGGATTCAAAAAGGATTCAAAAAACCATTTTGCTGTGTGAGGCTTCAGGGAGCCAAATTTCCAACAAACTCTTCTAACATAATAGATTTTAGTACATTTTGGAAGGACTGTCATTGCTTAGACTCACCCAGAAATATTTGCTTTGGGAATAGCTATGAGATGGAGAATGCTACTCATACTGTAACTCCCAGACCTATTCTTATTTCCTGTATGTCTACTAAAACTATACAAGTGAAAGACAATTTCTTATTACTCTACTATGTGAACAACATGATAATAATTGGTGCAGGAGATCCAAAGTTTAATTAAGATATTGTCCCTTCCCTCATGAAGTTTACAATCATGTCTATCTAGCACCTCCTATCTGCCAGACACTGTGCTATACATGGCTGATACAAAGAAAAATGAAAGTCTGCTTAAGGAACTCAAATCTATGTACCATCTATAAATAGGATAAGTTGGAAATAATCAACATAGGAATGGCACTAGAATTAAGGAGAATGAGGAAAGGCTTCCTCTAGAAATTTTAGCTGGTCCTTGAAGAAAGACAGAGAGGCCAGGAGAAAGAGATGAGAAGGAACTACTTATGTTTAATTAAAGGTTAGACACATGCACGAGTGATAGAATAAAAATAATAGCTGAATTCACATCAGAAATACATGACATTTCTATCAATAAAACAAGTGTATAAGAGAGAAGCAAAACAAGCACTATATGAGTCACAAGGGGGAAAGGTATTTACCAATGAAAGAGATTATGGAAGACTTCATCGGTCAAGTGGATTTTTAATTGGAATTTAAAGAATGAATACAAATCCAACAATTTAATTGGGGGAGGGAGGATATTCAAAGCATATAAAATACATGTACATGCATTTGTGAGCACATGTGTTTTTATGTAGTTCAATTCAACAATTCAATTCTCTATGTCAGATTTAGTAAGGGTGCCTTGGTTACTCTCCCAGAGCTAGGCTGCCATATTGGCCCCCTATGAGTTCCAGAGTACCCAAGGTGATATTTTCTTACTGGCATCAGCTCAAGATCCCTCCAGCTCTGTTCTGCCCACTCTTAGTTGCCAGTGATTAGCACCCAAGTTACATGTAGCCACTCAATATCAATCAGCTTTTACAAAGTGATATCTAATTTTAAAATAGAGCACGAACAAGCACACAAACATCCCCCCACCATACCTTGGGGACCTACTCTCCCTATACTTCCTAAGTGTCTGGAAGAGTAGGCTCAAAACTTAGTTCAGTTTCCCCGTAGCATGGGTTCCACTCAACTCTTGCCTAGATGTGGCCTAGCTCCCAGGTAAGTCTCTCTTCACATTCCACTTATTGCATCTTCCACTGGCCTGTGTCTAGAACGTCACTACAGAAAGCTCTCTTTGCTCCTCAGGATGTTGATCCTGTGGTAGATTCAGTCTCAGACTCTGGAATAGTGAGATGCTGAGATAGACTCCACGCCTTTCAAGTTAGTCTCTTCCTCTAAAATGGAAAAGATCAGATAGGCAAGTTTGCAGAGTGTTAAGGGAGAGTAACATGAAATTGGTCTAGCAGATGAATCATGGTCAAATTTTGACAAGATTTCAATCTGAAGGAAAGGAATTTTATTTTGACCCAGAGGTAAGAGTAAACTATTGAAACTGCTTAAGCGGGAAAGGAGCATGTGATTTAGGAATCTCAATTTGGCAGCTACTTTGTAGAGGAGAGATTGTAGAGATAAGAGATTAGAGATAGGTAGAAGGTTTTAAATATGGTGGTGGCTATGTAAGTAAGGAATGGGGGTGGGTACAAGAGAAATAATTAAAATGGAATTGATATGACTTGGCAGCTGATATGTTATGAATTAATTAATTTTAAAAACTAAAACATTTATTAAGTACTATGTACCAAGCGCTATGTTAAGTTCTGGAAATACTAATTCAAAAGCAAGGACAATTCCTGCCATCAAGGAACAATGTCAGATTTGATTGGGTCAAGAATAATGTTTCCATAATTATGGCAAGGGGAGCAAACAAGAGGGAAGTGTACCCATGAAGTAGCAAGGTGGCTGACAAGGAGATGGAGATGACTAGAGAACAAGGACTGAAGTAAAACGTGGTGTCTAGGTATTTCCTGAAATAGTGGTCCAGGAAAGACCATTGTCAATCAGCAGAATAGGATCACAAGTTTCTCCAACATGGCAAGTCCTTTGCCAGGAGAAGATGGCAAAGATATGAATGAAGGTAGGGTGAAGGAAATTGAATAATTATGAATCACTCTGAGATTATGAAACTGGGTAACTCCATGACTCATAGTGCCTTCAATATAAACAGGATCATTAGGAGAAAGAGTAGTTTTAAGGGGAGAAATGGAGAGTTCAGTTTTAGACATTTTGAATTTGAGATGCCAATGAGACATCTACAACGCAACATCCAGTAGGAAGTTGATCATTCAAAACTAGAACTCAGGAGAAAGATGACATTGGATGCGTAGATTTGGGAACAATACACATAAAGATGGTAATTGAGCTCATGAGAATTGATGAGATCGCTGAGAACACAGAGAGAAGTTTAAGGTATAAGACAGAGCCCTGGGGTGCAATTGGTGTTTAAATGTTCTGCTTTATAAACTTATTTCATGGGACTAATGGATGCTAAAAGCTGAAAAGGACCTTGGAGATCATCTAACCCACTCATTTTACAAATGAGGAAACCAAGGCCCATATTTTCACATAAATGTTTCCTTGAATTAATGTAATCCACATGCTTGTGGTTTCTCACAGTTCTATAGTATTCAATTTTGTTAATGAGTTATAATTTGCTTAACTATTCCCACTACTGTTAAGCATTTGAGCTGTTTCCAATTTTTTTTTTTTTGCTACCTTTGCTTACCAATTTCTTCTCCTACTTGATGAACAGGATAAAGGGTTCCTTGTATCTTAATGTTCATTGTATCTCAATGTCATTTTAAGATAGCATACTGCCACCAAGAAGAATGTACCAATATGTCATTTCAGGAAACTAAGTTCAAGAGGGGTATGTTTGAAACATCCAACCCTCCTACTAAAGTGGCATTTTCTATCAAGTGTTTTTACCACATTGTTTTGCTTATCACTCACCTACCCATCTAACCTCTAATCAATCTCTCTTCCAAGCATCTATCTACCAATCCTTTGCCACTCACCTCTATGATTTTCTTTTGCTCAATTTGTACATCATTTCCCTATCTTTTTTTTTTTTAACTACTGGGTATGCATATTTTCCCTCCCCTGCTTACCTACCAATTGGTGTGCCACTGCCAGTTTCCTGACCTTGTACTGCACTCTCCCACATCTGGGAATTCGTGCAACTGTCTCCCATGCCTGGAATGTAATCTCTCTTCATCTCTAGGTATTGACAGCCTTCTCTTCCTTTTCTTTTCAAGGCCCACTTAAGAGGGTACCTCTTCCATGAACTCTTCCTTAATCCTCTCAGATGAAAGTAATTTCTTCTATCCCAAATTTTCTAAAAGAACTTCTATAGATATCTCATTTACCCTTATGTGATCCTTCTGGCATAATACATGTTTATGTGTATGTTTTATACACCACTCCCTATAGATTCTAAACTTGTTGAGGACAAGGATTATTTAATTGCACATTTCTATATTTTCAGTATCTGCCACAATGTTTTACATATTGCATTTACATACATAAATATTAATTTCATTTATTCTAATATGCACAAACTTGTTCAATATGCTATTACTTAGCAATAACAAGGCTGCAGCAGGCTAAAAATGCTCTTTGATTTGTGTTTTCCTGTCTGAAAAATGGACTTTCCCTGAATGCCAAAAGTTTCCTACATGCTAAAACAGTCTTTTGGACCTCATTAGGACTTTGACACTGATTAATATCAAATCTTTCTCCTATAACCTACTCATCTCTTAAAACTAACCTGAATAAGCTGGGTCCATATAGGTGTGTTCATCTTCTACACTTTCCTTCATCTACCCACTGCTTGGAGAATCCACTGAGATATATGATATGCCATTAATTAACTGCTACAAAACCTTTCTTTTCTGTATTCCAACTATTCATGGTCAATTGGTGCTCTGAAGCTAAGTTGCTAATAGAAGATTTAAACCTTCTGTCTTTCCTCCTAATATTCGTATGGTCCCATAAGGACATTTCACAATTCCTGTGATCTGAAAATCTGCTGTTGCTCTTGTTGCTACTCTGTGTGTGTGTGTGTGTGTGTGTGTGTGTGTGTACAAAATAATGGATTCATGTAAATCTCAGAGTTTTGAATGCTTTTTGTTGGTAAGTAGTAAATATAGTGGATCCTGATTTTTAAGATAATTCTTAGCATTTATATAGAGTTTGCTAGGTACTTTACATATATTCAGTCACTTGAGCTTCAAAACCGTAGATGCTATTGTTCTTAACGTTTTAGAGATAAGGAAACAGTCCTAGGTTAAGTGATTTGCACTGGATCACCAAGCTGATGAATAGCTGAGGCAAGGTGTGAACTCAGGTTTACCCTGATTTTCAGTTTAGTTCTCTCTCCATGATGCCACCCAGGTGCTTCTTTTCACATATCTAATTATGATCACTCACTATGGAATAGTATAAAGATACCTGGACTTGTCAGTTGGTCATTCCCTTAGCATTTATTAAACATCTGCTGAGTGCCAGGTATTGCTCTAAGTGATGATAATAAGAAAACCTGGGTTCAAGTCCCGACTCTATTAATCACTAGTGTTCCCTTGAGCAACTTAACAATATCACTTATTAACTGAACTTATCGATTATTTGCACAAATGCAAAGTGGTACCATCTTCCCTTGAATGAATACATCTAGTCATCTTCATAAGGCATGGATTGGAACAAGAATAGAACAGAAGGAACAGAATGGTTGTAATTTGTACTGTGGGCAAGACTATCAATGAAATCACAAATCTATTGCTATATTAAAGAACCTCTGTTGTATTCAGAACTTTTTTCAAGTGTGGCTACTCAGTGCCAGTACTATGCTAAGTACTGGGAATACAAAGAAAGACCATTTACAATCCCTGCTTTCAAGGGCTCACAGTCTAATGGAGAGACAATGTGCAAACAACTATGTACTAAGAAGATATATTCAGGGTAAATTGAGGATAATCTCAGAGGGAAGGAACAAAGAGGGACACTGAGTAAGACTTCTTGCAGAAGATGGGATTTAAGGTGAGCCTTGAAGAAAGCCAGGGAAGCCAAGAGACAGAGATAAGGAGGGAGAGCATTCCAGAAATTGAGGGTTTGCAGATAATACAAAGTTTCAATGAATTTTTAATAAATTAAATGTTAAAGACAAGATCATATTATAGTCACATTGTTTCCTGGATTTTCCTTTGCTCTGCATTCATTCATATTGATCTTCCTATGGTTTTTTTATTCCTATGACCTATTTGCCATCAAAAAATGCAATTATAACATTAAAAAAAAAACTAATCAATTGAGGCTCACACACTTACCTTTCCCAGTCCTTTACCCATTCATTTTGGTTTGTGAACCAGCTTTGATGCCGTGCTCTAATAATAGGGAATTCCCTTTTCTTTAGACTCATTGACTTATTAATAAACCTCCCACTCCAACATTCTGTGGACAACGATAATGGTAGTAAGTTATAGCTCATATTCAAGGACTCCATAAAATGGAGTAAAAGGGGAATGTAATGCCCGATATGAATTGGGCATGGAACCAGCAATTTATTGCTACTCACAAAAAGGAATGCTAAGTATGAAGACTTTCCAAAAATTAGAACAGTACTCATTACTTTAGCTGAAATATATATATGGTTATATAATAAGATAATATGTTTATGCATTATACATGTATAATACTACATAATGTGATGTGGGGCAGGTAGGTGATTCAGCAAATAGAGTGTCAGGCCTGGAGTCAGGAAGACATCTTCTTGAGTTTAAATCTGGTCTCAAATACTTACCTTATGTGACCTGGGTAAGTCACTTAACATTGCATGCCTCAGTTTCCTTATCTGAAAAATGAGCTCAAGAAGGAAATGAAAAACCACTCCAGTACCTCTGCCAAAAAAGCCCAGTGGGGGTGCAAAGAATTGGACATGATTATACTAAAGTATGTAGTATGTGTATATACATACACACATATACACACACACACACACACACATACATACACAAACTACATACTTAGTATATACATACATGCTTCAAAGTATATACACACTTTATGGTAGCATTAATCATATACAATATGGTACATATATGGTGTAATATCTATCATCCCTGTTAATAGCATCACATCCTGACTACATTGGTTAAATAACTGGCATTACAGAATCTAAGGGTGCTGTGAATATTTTGTTAGCCATTTGGTATTTATTTCTGACATATTTCTGAGTTCATCTCTTGTCTCTTAATTAGTAGTTCTAGATATAAGGTTTTAAGTTAACTAGCACTTCAATAATTTTCAAAACATCTGTGAAAAGTCTCAACTTCTAACATTTCCAGAGGCAATATTTGAATGGATCTCAGAGGTCTTCTAGTCCAAGCCCTGACTTTTACAGATAAGGAAATAAGACCAAGGGTAATTAAATGATATCTAAGGCCATTCTGATGGTAAGGTAGTATTTTAACTCTGAGCCAGTATTATTTCTACCACACTCATTAGAAAATGAACTGAGTACAACAGAGTATGATTTCATATATGTGCATTTATACATACATACATATACGAAATATGTAACACATATATGACATGTATACATATAGCTCATCAGTCTCAACAGCATAACAGCCTTATCAGATCAGTCATATCACTGCTAGTCCAACTGTGACAAACCAGGTACATCACTGGTCTAACTGTGATATATAAAAGTTATATCACTGTGATATCAGAATCCTTCTCTAAAGTCATCCTTCCTTTTAATGAAATAGGAATAAATTTCAGCAATTCTATGTAGAAGAACAAATAATTATCAGCTGAAACAAAAATGCATGTGCTGCAATGAAATATTCTCTTTTTATGTATCTATCAATTATATCTATGTATCTATTAACTAGACATATATGTAAAAGACAAGATGCTTGATAATTAAAATTTATAGAATGAAATATTCTTTTCCTAGAACAACCAGCTTCATTCTAGCTTTACTCCATTTACCAAAATTCCTCAGGCCAGAAGGTATTTGAAGATATTTCTGAGGTTTAGAGACATTAAAATTTCACTGATATCCTTTTTATTGGCCCAGAATCTCATTAGAGCCCAAACTTGCCACATATGGGTTTTCACATCGGCGAGATGGCAGGGATTATATTATATGATATCTGAGGTCCCTGACACTCTCATTTTAAAAAATGGATT
Source organism: Phascolarctos cinereus (assembly GCF_003287225.1). Lineage (NCBI taxonomy): Eukaryota > Metazoa > Chordata > Mammalia > Diprotodontia > Phascolarctidae > Phascolarctos > Phascolarctos cinereus. The sequence continues at coordinate 147,102,324 of NW_027555958.1, read as the reverse complement.
AAATTCATTAAATATTATGGTTTCCACCAATTAATCAATGCACATTTGCATGTGCTTGCTATATATTAGGGCATACTCTCACCTAACTCTCACATGCCCAAATCACAGAGAAGAGAAAGCAGCCTAGATGATAATGGGCAGATCATGGGAATGTGTGTGCCCCTTCTATCACCTCAGCTGGATACATCAGCCTAGACTCAATTGGATTTTTTTTTTTTTGGTGATTTAGCATCTGTATTGGAGGACTGAGAGTTCACATACAAGCATTTCTAGCCTGAGTAGCCAGAGAGTTCCATCTTGCCCCTGGGACCAGAAGTGAAAAACTGGACAGCTGTGGGGAAAAACCTGAGTAAAGAAACAGTAAAAGACAACATCCAGACTTGTTAATGCACAGTCTTGTTCACTGCAAACTTTGCAGTTTCCTGTACAGGAAGAGAAGTTCTAAATAGAACAAGACACTTCCTCTTCTCAAAACAGATATTTTTCTCACAAGTGCTACAGGGGAAATATATTTAAATTTACATGTTGTTTGGAATACTTATTAAAGAGCACTAAGCTCATATCCCTGGCCTTTAATACACTTTTTTTCTTATCTTAGACCTAAAGGCATTCTAGAATAATGACAGAAATATAACTCATATAGTTTTCCAGCCTTTTTTTGTTCTCCAGATATCACTGGTTGTGAGGCCTGAAGGAGGAGAAAGGAAAGTTCCAAGGGAGAAAAAGTAAGTAATTAGAATAAAGAGTAAGCATTTGATTGTGACCAGTAGCAAAAATTCAAATATGTCAATAAATTGTGTAGTATAATTGTATATGTTTCTGTGTCTGTATATTATGAAAATTTTGGCATTTGGTTAAAAGTACACAAATAAACCAAGGTCACCCTTTAAAAAATATGACTATACATCCTAATTTTATTTCTGCTAATGTAACAAGGGAACAAGAAAGACTTTTTGACATGCTCTCTGATGCAGACTGAAAGGATTAGGAGTTAAGGTGAAAATAGGATGTCTGGGTTATTTGGGAGGCTGAAGGGAGGATTAACTCTTGAAGAGGAAAGTGGATCACAGAGCCATGAGGGAGATGGAATTCAGCCATCTCTTATAATAATCAGGGACTAGTAATTCAATTTCTGGATTTTATGTCGCTTTATCTTTTTACTTTTCCTTCTCTACTTTTTTGTATCAAAGACCTTTAAGCTGTATCTACATGTGTCATTGCAGAAACACTCCAATATTTTTCCAGTGGAGTCTTTTTACATGAAACTATGAGAATAGTGTACATCCTCTTTTCTTTTTTTTCTCTTTTAAATTTTCTTTTAAAAAATTTTGAGCTTAAACAAAAATAAAGTCTATTTCCACATATACAGGAGAACATAAATATTGAATAGGAAACCATGAATCCACATTTAAAAGGCTCCAACATTCTCAATTCCTATGTCTTCTTGTGATGAAACAGAAATTGGGGATTTCCTCATATTAATTGAAATAAATAGGCAAGTCTGCTACCAAGGATTCTATCTACAAAGTTGAATATACTACATCTGATATCATTAAGCAGAGTTTCTTAACTCCTCATTTTATCTTTAAAACTGATAATAGTGGTACCTGACATTGGAACCTCCTATGTACCCATCAAATATTATATACTGAGACTGCATCATATGATGATTACTGTTAAATAGTAAAAAAAAAAAAGATAAACCACAGAAGACATAGTCCCTGCTCCCAAGGAATTTATAATCTATGTGAGATATGTAACATACTATAGCATTCAAGGATAGAAAATACTTTATAGATCATGTAGCCCAAATCTATCATCAAAATCTAACAATTAAAAACAGTTTATGAGGACTTCTAGGGGCAGAGAGTTAGTTCCCATGTATGTACCCTAGGAAAAAAATACTAAAAACCGAAACAAACTGAACAACAATCAAGAAATCCAATGAAAAGCTGTAATAAATGGTTTCCTTTACTCTAGAAAAATAGTTTCAGTGGGTGAGGAGTGGACAAGTTTTACTGAAATGTAAAGTTGGAGGAAAGTAACATGGAATCAGATGGGAAAGGTATGATGAAGCCAGATTCTTAATGGCTTTGAATGTTAAGCTGAAGAGTTTGTATTTTATCCTAAAGAAAATGAGAACTGATGAAGTACTAGATCAGGGGAATGGAACAGCAAGAAAAAGTGCCAAAAAGATGATTTTGACAGTCTGTTGAGGATGGAGTGAAGAAGGGAGAAACTGGAAGCAGTGAGATGATTTAGGAAGCTACCCCACTGATCCAGACCTGGATAAGGGCAGTGATGGTGGTGGTGCTGTTGGTGGTTGATCTTCCATTTTCAAAGAAGATCAATGAGAATACAAATCGTGTCTTAACTTGCATGGGAATTGGATTTAAGTGGTGGTCTTTAGAGCAAGAAGGGGTAGATATGAGAGATATTGTGGAGGTAGAATTCACAGAATGTGGCGATTCATGGGGTATGGGCGTTGAGGTAGTGTTAAGAGTTGAGGATGGGGAGCAGAGCCAAGACAGCAGAGTAAAAGCAATGACTTACTTGAGCTCTCCCCCAAACCCCCTCTAAATACCTGTAAAAATGGCTCTAAACAAATTCTAGAGCAGTAGAACCCACAAAAACGAGTGAAACAAGTTTCCAGCACAAGACAATCTAGATGGTTGATGGGAAAAGTCTGTTGCTCTGGGCTGGGAGAGGAGTGCAGTTCAGCACTGTCTGCACAGGCCAAGACACGGACTCAGTGAACCTGAAGCAGGCCTCAGGGGACTGAATCAAGGGGAGCTGTGGCAGTTTCCAGACTTCTCCATACACAAACACCAAAGATAATTTAGAAGGTCAGTAGGAAACGTCTATTGGACCTCAGGGAGAGAGGAGCTCGGTCTAGCATGAGTCCCGGCACAGGCCAGGGGCCTTGGCTGCTTCTGGAGCTCTCGGCCTACAAACAGAGAGGGGATCGAGTGGCTGATGAGAGGGGGATTGCAGGGATTTCTTTGCTGATGCTGAAGCAAGATTCTCTTGCTTTGCCCGTGCTTGGATCTGAGTTGCAGTCCTGGGGTGGTGGTCCTGAGGCAAGGAGAAACACTAGTGGAGTTTGTGGCAACAATGGAGAGGAAATCATCCTCACACTTCCAAGGCAGAAAGAGTGCAAGAAGGAAGGGCAGATTAGGGGAAGGGGTATTCAGAACGCAAGCTATCTTGGGGTGGGGGAGGGGTGAGATGGGGAGAAAATTTGGAACTCAAAATCTCATGGAAGTAAATGATGAAAACTAAAAATAAATTCATTAATTTTAAAAAAGAGTTGAGGATGATTTGGAGGTTGTAAATCGGAGCATCTGGAAGGATAGTGGTCCTATCTATCTGCTTTTTTTTTTCTCCTTTGTGATTGCTAGGCTGATGTCTTTTGTGTGACAATTGATCTCATTGAGGAAGCCTTATGTTTTCTGGGACTCATCATCTTCAGTTATATATCATCTTTGAACAGAATATTCAGGGAAAACTCATCATCTTCATATGTTGAATTAATTACTCTTTCAATGATATTTCCCACCAGAATGCCTTGGTGACAGTAGTATCTTTGATGAACAAATGTTTTATATCTTGCTTAATATTCATAATCAAAGGATCAGTGAATTAAGTTCACACTGAAGTTGCTTCTATCAGAGATCGCAGAATCATATATTTGGAATTCAAAGTGATGTGAGACATTATCTCTTCCAATACTCTCATTATATAGATGAGGAAATGAAACAAGGGGAGGTCAAGTAATTTGCTCCAGTTTACACAAGCTGGTCTTCTGACTTCAATACTAGCATTTTTTTCCATTATGCCATGCTGCCTCCTGTATTATTTTATGAGTTTAAAAGTTCTTGGTGGGGGGAAAGGGAGGCATCTAGGTGGCTCAGTGGATACAGTACCGGCCCTGGAGTCAGGAGGACCTCAGTTTAAATCCGGCCTCAGTGACTTGACACTTACTAGCTGTGTGACCCTGGGCAAGTCACTTAAACCCATTGCCTAGCTCCCCCCCAAAAAAAGTTTTTGAGAGGCAAGTCCTTTTAGATTATAATTTATTGAAATGAATTGTTTTTATTTTGTTTTGAAAACAACAAAAATAAATGAAGCTGGATCTTATGTTCTCTCTGCCTCTTAGTCAATTTTTTGGCTGTGATGACACAGTTTGCTGGAGAAAATCATCTGTGAAAGTCTGCCTGTTCGTATCATTTACAAAAATGAAAATTTATAAACAAACTGTCTTCTCAACTATGACAAATAGATAAAGACTTTGTTATATATAAATGTTCGGAAATTTTGCATTGTAAAGAACTAATATAAAAAAAATTCAAGGAAATACGGGAAGTATTGAATAAGGTCATATACAGTTAAAAAAAAGTAGACCAAAAATAATAGATTATTCACTGACTACAATAGATTAAGGAATAATTAGGTGGCACAGTGCACAAAGCATAAGCCCTGGAATCAAGAAGACCAGAGTACAAATAAGATCTCAGACACTTACTAGCTGTGTGACCTTTGGCAAGTCACTTTACCCTGTTTGCTTTAGTTTCCTCATCTGCAAAATGAGCTGAAAAAGAAAACGGCAAACCACTTCAGTATCTTTGCCAAGAAAGCTCCAAAAGGGGTCATAAAAAGTCAGACATGACTAATCAAAAAAGAAATACATAAAAATAATATTAAATGACAGTAAAACTCAGACATAAAATGATTTGCTAAAATTAAAACATAATCTTCTTTACCTTTCCTTAATTTACTTAATTTATATTGATATCTTTTTATGATTTCTAAATATATTCCATGTAACAAGAGAGAGACAGAGACAGAGACAGAGAGAAGGAAAATACCTTCAAAGCAGTTATAACCAACATGTGAAATGAATCCAATGGAATATACATCATTCCACATCTGTAGTTTTGCAGTCTCTCACTTCTGTAAAGTTCTTTCATTTGGGGAGAAGCTTATACCTTATAATTGTAATTTGTTCAGTTTCATTTATTTTTTCTTTCTATTTATACATCTGTAGTCATGCATATTGTTTTCTTGGTTCTGATTACTTCACTCTCCATTAATTCTTATAATTCTTCCTATTCTGAGAATTCTTCATGTTCATTGTCTCGTTGCATGGAAAGATTCCATTACATTCATGTATCACATTTGGTTCAGTCATTCCTAAATTGATGGAATCTATGTAGTTGTTGTTATTGGATTTTTTTTTTCCTTAGATCTTTGCTACCACAAATAACGATGTAAATAGTTTGGTGTTCTGTCCTAACCATCCTTCTTGAATACGCACAGGAGTGGGGTCTCTGGATTAAAGTTTATTGTACATTAAGGTCATTTCCTTAGAATAATTTCAAATTTCCTTCCAGAATAATTATACCAATTCAAAGGTCACCTCGATTCAAATTCAAAGTGTGATTGTCTTTACGCAATTGCTCAGACATTGGTTATTACCATATTTTTGGTGATCTTTGCCAATTTAATGGGTGTGAGGTAAAACCTTGGAGTTTTTGGTTTTGTTTTTATTTTTTTCTTATTAGTGATTTATTGCAGTCATTTATATGATGGGTCACAGTTTGATACTCTAATTTTCATTTGTTTTTGCTTATAACTTCTGACCATTGAGAAATGGCTACTACTCATATTTTTGTATTGATTCTCTATATATCTTAGATATCTGACTCATCAGAGGTATTTGATGAAAGGATTTTTCCCATCAATCAGCAACCTCCCTTTTTATCCTAGTTGCATTGGTTTTGTTTTTATTTAAAAAAAACTTTTAAATTTCCTATAATTAAAATCATCTATTTTTATATTTCGTGATCCCCTCTATCCCTTGTTTTGTTAAGAACTTACCCTCCAGCTTTAGCTCTGATACATACCTGATGTGGTTTGGGGGTTGGAGGGTGGCACAGTGCACACTGACATAGGATCATGGTATAATGTCTGGTTATGTTGGTTAATGTGAGAAGAGAGGGGTAACTGTGGGGAGAAAGCATACCTCTCTGGGTATTGGTGTCCTAGGACAAACCTCAATTCTCCTTGCACTAGCTACAGCTCTGCTTAGGCGGAACATGTTATTTGTGTCTAGGCATTTAAGGGACAGTTCTGTGGATGAGAAATTATACTTGTTCTGTTTGATTCCAGAGAATAGAACAAGGAGCTGTGGGTGGAAGATGTAGGGAGGTAAATTGTGGCTTAATATAAGGTAAAACTTCCTACCAATTAGAGCCATCTCAGAGTGGAATGGGTTGCCTTCGTTAGGATGTAGTGCACAGTTATCTTTTCTCAATCATGACTTTCCCTATCATGGTTTCGATATATCACAAGGTGGCATAAGAAATTAAATGGGGAAGCCTGGGTGCTCATCATATTGGTTCTGGACTTAGTGTAGAAACCTGATCAGCTTACCCCTAGCTCAGAAACCCCAACCTTCAGAGATTTGCCAGCCTCAGCCTCCCCAGTATCAGGGTACCACCATGTTTGGCTCCACATACTTTCAACGATAAAAATAAATAAGTCTTACACTAGGTATAGTAGGTACGAAACTAAGGAGAAACAATAAATTTAAACATGTAACTTTAAAACAAGAGTTCTTAACCTGGGGCCCATGAATTTAGAAAGACAGATGAAAGATGGATAAACTGACAGAAAGATAAACACAGATAGATAGATAGACAGATAGATAGATAGATAGAGATATACCTCTTTCTTTGTATATGTAATTATATTTTAGTACAGTTATTTTCCATTGTAATCTTATTTATTCTATATATTATATATAACACATATTTATTATATATCATATATTATTAAATATATGCTTATTTTGAATAAATTTAAATATTGAATATAGTTGCATATTAATTATATATTTATATTTAGTTAAATATGTTTTATTAAATATATATTTATATTATATATATTAAAAACAATATTCAAAGGAGGATTTCACAATACTACAAAAGGACTCCATGATAAATGCAAAAATGTTAAGAACACCTAATTTACAGATATAGCCAGTGAGTGTGGATAAGCAGTTGATAATTTAAATGAAGAATATATTTGAAGGATTTGTGACATTTCATTCATGAACTGTGACTGTTATACCATTCTTTAGTAAATACTCAGTCACCATGTGCCATATAGCTGCATAGTCTTGCCATTTCAATGCCATTAGTGTAGAATCCTGGATGAAAATGCTGAATTCCAGGGAAATTCCTAAAATTCCCCCAAACAAGTTCATAGAGAAAACTAAAATCTTCATAATTCTTTTCCAACATCTCCCTAGACATTCAATCTTGATTGAATTTGACATTGCATTTTAAAATATAAAGTATCAACAGGATAATTCTCTATATGCTCAGATTATCATTACAAAACAGCCTTGAACCAAAGGGGGTTACACCAATAGAATACAGAGATTGTTTAATCTAATCTCCTAATTTTTCAGATCAGGAAACTGAGGCCAGAGAAGTCAAATGACATGTACATCTAATATTTTGCAGAGAAATAATTTTATAAAAATCTGTTGCTTACATCTAATTCTTTTCCACTGCCTACAGCCAGAGTGGAATGGGTTGCCTTAGTTCAAAAATGTTTTAGGGGTCAGTAAACTATGGCCACATATGAAAAAATCATGGGGTTTAGAGCTGAGAGGGAATCTTAGAGCTCATCCAATGAAGTCCCTCATTTTGTGGAGGAGGAAATTTTGTCCCAGAAAAGTCTTGCCCCAGGGTCTCATAGGTAGCATGTATCTGATTTTAGATTAGAACCTAGATTCTCTGATGTAGCATCCTTTTCATTGATTCGCTGATTAATACTAGGGCACCTTGCAAATGATGTGTCTGCCTATAGACTCAGACATTTTAAAAGTTTATGGAAACTGCGGCGTATATTTCAGGCAACTGCTACCCATCACTCTCTTATTTTTCCTTCCCCTACTGGCAAAGAAAACATACCATCTGTTCTCCTACCCCCTTCTCCTTATCTCTCCCTCCAGCCCGCAATTCTCCAGGGAGTGAATATATGAAGACTTGACCAATCATCACTGTGAGGTTATTGACCCGTACTCCAAACCATCTGGCATATTGACTTAAATATACAGTATTAGAGATGTTGTATGGCTACAGTCATAGACTACTCCTGTCTCTGAAGAATTACAGGAGTTCACTCAAAGGGCAATGGAGGGGTTCGTGGTAGGCATTAGTAGGCTGCAGCGTATTACCAATAAAAGAGGTGAAAAGGACATAAGAGAAATGTTTAGGACAGGGGTGGGAAACCTGTGGCCTCCGGGCCACATGTGGCCTTCTAGGTCCTTAGTTGTGGCTTTTTGACTGAGTCCAAGTTTAATAGAATAAATCCTTTTATTAAGGGGATTTTTATGTGAAGTTTGGATTCAGTCAAAAGGCTGCACTTGAGGACTTAGAAGGCCACAGGTTCACCACCCCTGGCATAGGCAGAGACAGTGGTAGCATATATGTGTATGTGTGTGTGTGCATATATGTGTTTGTGTGTACACATATATGTATACGGACATATATATAATGTGTGCATATGCATCTGCATACATGCATACACATACACATACACATAAACATGCATGTATGTACGCACATACATAATATGGTCGGGCATGCATGACAGTTTATGACATGTGGACCATACTGTCCATGGGGTTTTCTTAGCAAATGTACTGATGTGGTTTGCCATTTCATTCTACAGTGGATTAAAACAGACAAAGGTTAGGTAACTTAGCCAGGGTCATACAGCTGAGGTCCAATCTGAGACCAGTTTTGCACTCAAGGCTTCCTGTCTCTAGACCTAGCACTCTAGCCACTGGGCTACCTAGCTGCCTCAAAATACACATATCTACATATGTATATTTAGACATATCTATATGCATATTTATACAAATATTAATATGCATTTGTACATGTATGTGTCTATACATATGTGTTACATACATATCATAAGTCTATTGGATAGACCACTCTAGAAAGGTTTATGGCAGTCATAGTCAATAATAGTACAAAATAAGAGATAATGCGATGGTTGTGACTGACTGTATTACCAAAGAAATTTACAACATGAGTAAGTTCCCAGATGCATAGAAGTATATTGGCCAGTGACTTCTCATCATATAGTAGGGTTAGAAGGCTGGAGGGACTTCATAAAACCAATTGGGCAAAGATATTAAATGCTACCACTCCCTGGAATCACTTTGAAGTTTTAGTTACCCTTAATGTTTGTTTCAGGGGCAGCTAGATGGCACAGTGAATAAGGTGGTGGCCCTGATGTCAGGACAATCTGACCTCAGACACTTCCTAGCTGTGTGACCCTGGGCAACTCACTTACCCCTTTTTACCTCAGTTTCCTCACCTGTAAATTTAGCTGGAGAAGGAAATGACAAAAAACTTCAGTATCTTTGCTGAGAAAACTCCAAATGGGGTCACAAAGAGTCAAACATGATTAGTTGATTTTTTTTTTAAAAGGAAGGAAAAAAAGCTTGATTTAGACCTAGCTAGTTGTATAAATCTGGGTAAAGGACTTCCAGTGAGGAAAACTATTCTCAAGCCTCCTTCAATTTTATAAATATACATTTGCAAAGAAGCTTTCAACTCCTGAAAGGAATCCTAGAACTCATCCATTGTTCAACTTTAAAATGAATTACTAATGGCTAGCGTGTGATCAAGCCAACTAGATTTCAGAAATAAAGATTCAGAGTTGGAATGACCTTGGAGGTCATTGAACCCAACACTCTCATTTTGCATATGAAAAAATAAAAGCCCAGAGAAGCTAAGGGACTTGCCTCAGGTCACACAGCTATTAAGATGGTGAGGAATAATTCAGTTCCAGGTGTTCCTGACTCCAAGTAAATCACTCTATCCATTACACCACACATGTCCCATAAACTTGTCTTAGGCCAAATTCAAATCCCCAAAAGTATTTCAGAAATTGGAGCGGATCTAAAACTATCAAGTTCTGAGGTGCTAAGCAGGTCACACCACAACCCAGCCGTACTGTTAGTAACAAAAGGGATATGCATCATACATGACTCCAAATAGCTTTGTATTCAATGCTCCCTTTCATCTTCTGGACCATCCAGGGAGTAGGCAGAGTTGACATCTTCATTTTAAAATTCTAACTTCTGAAAAAATCCTTTCCTGATTCCCATTAATGCCAGAACCTAGAGAATATCTCCAATTTATCTTGTATATATTTTGTTTATATAATATTGTTTGCATGTCGTCTCCCTATTAGACTGTGTTCTTAAGAGCAGGGACTGCTCCTGCCTAGATACATACACATTTTCATTTATACATATATACATACATATTTGTACGTATACTTATAGGTGTATATGTATATATACATACATACATACATATATACATACATATTTGTACATATACTTATAGGTATATATGTATACATACATACATACATACATACATACATACATACATACATACACACACACACATATACGTATGTATGTATACTTAGCACAGTGCCTGGCACATAGTAGGCACTTAACAAATGCTTGTTGACTTGAAACCCAGTCTCCCAATTATCAGTCAAACACTCTTCCTACCATACTATACTGCTTCTTACTAATGGAATTGGCATCAAGCTTCCAGGGGTATCTCATGACCATGTCAAAATTTAATGGGTTCCACACCACAATTAACGAGCACCGAGACATTTCAGCATTGCCTGGAGGACACCCAAAGCTTGGATTGCAGAAACACAGACCTTGGATCTAATTTCTATGTCCTGGCTCCAATCCTTGGTTCCAGACAGAATAATCAGCTTCTTTCCACTGTGGCAAACTCATTTGAGGAAGGAAAAAAAATGGAAAAAAATGTAGCTTTCTCCTCCTTCCTTCCCCCCCAAGAACTTCCTTTTCCTCTCTCTCTCTTGCAAATAGTAGAAAACAATCTTTATCTTGCCATAATACACTTCGGAGAAAACTGTTTTTTTCCTTCCTTTTGCCCTGTTCTCTTCATGTGTTAGAGGATCTATACTTCCCATTTGAGAAAGTTTTTTTTTACCCCTGTAATATTGTTTTCAGGGTTCCAACAGGGCTTCTTTTTTATGTCATGGATCCCTTTGGCAGTCTGGTGAAGCCCAAGGACCACAACGCATCAAGTGCTAGCCTAAAATCAAGGAGATCTGAGTTCAAATACAGCCTCACTCATCCTGGACAAAAGTCATTCAAATTCTGTTTGCCTTTGTTTCCTCAGCTGTAAAATGGGGATCTATATAGCACCTATGATTTCTGCAAGAATCAAATGAGATAATACTTGTAAAAAGTGCTTTGTAACATGTCTGGTACATTGCAGGGAATATATAAATGCTTATTACTAAATGTACAAAATAAAATATGAGATTTCCAAGGAAACCAATTACATTGAAATGCAGTTTTCAAATTACTTTTAAAAATAAAAAACAAATTCACAGATTTGAAATTGAGCACATGGGATTAAGGTATTTCTGTGCCACTGAAATAATGGAGTCAGTCCCTGTCACTGTCCTAAGAGACTCCTCTACTGTCCAATCCTGTGATTGATATAAATTCTTTTATATTGGTATCTTTCCTGTCTGTTCTTCCAAGATGTCCAAGACAATGTGTTGAAAAGTAAAGATAAGATAGTATTTCACCTTAATGTTGACATTTATAGATTTGGAAAAGCATATGATTATATACACATATGTATTTACATATATACATGTGTATTATATATATGTATATATATACATATATATACATATATATATATATATATATATATTTACATATGTAATGAGATAATTTTTGTAAAGTTCTTAGAATGGTGCCTGGCACATCATAGGTGCTTAAAAATGCTTCTTCTCCTTCTGAGAGAGAGAAAAAGAGAGAGAGAGAGAGAGAGAGAGAGAGAGAGAGAGAGAGAGAGAGAGATGTAAAGATCTAAATATAGATCTATATATACACTCTTTATGTAGGCATTTATGTATGTATTCTTTTTAAAATGAAGACAGCTCATCTTAATTGAATGTTTTCCTCTCTGTTGTTAGAAGCTGGATCTACTTTGCTTTTTATGAGATAAAGAAATTTAGCCAATAAAAAAATAGTGGATAAGACTGGACCTGGTACAATTAATCCCATGGAAGAACTTCTATTGATATCAATAATCAGGTGTTCTTAATCTGGGGTCCATGAATTTGCTTTGTCTTTAATACTTTGATAAACACCTTTCAATTCATTACTGGCTTTGCTTGTAATCCTACGCATTTGATTTTTGCACATATAAAACCATTACATATTCTGAGGATTCCATAGCCTTCCACAGACTGCTAAAGGAGTCCATAACAAAGAGAAGGTTAAGAAACAAACCCACTATTAGAGAGTTGCCTGACAATGTAGGTTGCTAAATTAATTGACTAGGGCCACATTGCCAATATACATCAGAGACAGGATTTGAGCCTGTCTCTTCTTGACTTGGAGGCTAGCTTTATATCCATTATATCTCTTTAAAACCTCTTAAAATAGGATTTTTTTTTGAAGAATGGGAGGAATAAAGGGAAACAGAAGGGTCAGAAATGTGATGCACTTTTCATTAACAACTACTTAAGAATGTCTGAGTATAGAATATTATCACAACAGATAACACAGAATTAGGAAAGATGAAGAACAGGGAAAGAAATAAAGTATAAGCAAGGATCGCTTCATCAAAATAGACTATTTGTAAATAGCCTGCTTACTAGAAAACTTTTCAAAGGACCAAAAGGAAAACATTGAAAGATTATATTATGTCTAAGGCAAACATACCGTGCATTGGATGAAGTTATTTTCCATCATTTTTCCCTGTTGTATTTCAGAGGCAGCTAGGTAGCATAGAGTACTGGACCAGGAGTCAGGAAGACCTCAGTTCAAATCCAGCCTCAGATTCTTACTAATTGGGCAAAATATTTATCATCTATCTGTCTTATTTTCCCCATTTGTAAAAACAGTGACAAGAATAGCACCTCTGTCCTAGGATTGTTGTGAGGATAAAAGTAGATAATATTTTTAAAGTGCTTTGTAAACTTTAAAGTGCTATAAAAATACCAATTCATTATTTCTTATTGATAGCTCCCTGAACACATCAGGGAAGCAAATCTTTGTTTTACTCAAAATGTTAAATGTCTCTTAAAAAAAGACTAAAGCTTTGTTAAAGATTTAAGTTTTATAGTACATGTAATCTAATAGTTGGTTTCAAGTGTTTGAAAGTCTTTTATGGGAAAGATGGATTAGATTTACTTGGCTTGGTCCCAGACAGGGAAAAAAAAGAAAAGAAAGTGGTAGAATTGGTAGAATAAAAAATTTAGACTTCATTTAAGGAAAAGTTTTCAGCAAATAGTTATCTACACATAAAATAAGTGATCTTTGGAGTTGGTGAGTTCCCCTTCATTAGAGATTTTCAAGAAGGGGCTAAATGACCACTTAGCAAGTGTGTTATAGAGAGGATTCTTGCTCGGGGTCTCAGAGATCTCTTCCAATACTAAAATGCTACCAGTCTATGAATCTCTACTGCTAATCTTGAGATAACAAAAACATTGTCATTAGTTTTAATAAATTAAAAAAAAACCTCTCTAAATAGTTTCTCTTCTATACCTTGCTTTTGTGCTCCTTTTATGCGTTCATGCCTATTCTTTGCTAAGTATGGATGACATTTCGCATAACATTCTATGTGCCCTGCTTTCCATTTACACAATTAGTCAATATTCAGTAGCTGTGGAAGGTGGGCTTGGTCTGCCCAGAAATAGAACAATCTAATAGAAAAATTTCACTTCTCTTTAAGGTCCCTGAGCTGTCTCATTAGAAAATCCAGCAAGCATGGAAATACAAGGATATAATTAAGTTTGCAAATGAGCTACCAGCTCGTGGCAGAAGCTGCCATGGTCCAGGGAGTTCATGCCTGGCTAGGTGCTGAATGAAACTAGTCAGGGCTGAAGGCCCAGCTGGGAAGGGTTAGGTCTGGCTACAGAAAGTCTACTCCATGTATGCAGAGCCCTGACAGGCGGAGAGGATTGATGGAAGCAAGTCACTGGGGCTTTGGAGAGCAACAAGGTCATAGATGCTGCACAGAAAACACAAAGAGCTATGATAACAGAAAATACAGAAAGGAAAATTGATGTCAAGAGTGACAACCCTATTTTCTCTCGTCTGTTTCATTTTTTGGATGTAGGGGCATGAAAAGATGAGATGGAGCTAGGTGAATCTCTGCTTATACAACCTATCTGCTAAAGGGAAAAAAGTTTTGAAGGGATTTATGGTCTGTAATCTTATTAGCATGGCTATAGAAGAGACACAGGTATTCCTGACACCCCAAATGGAAACCACGAATGGCTTGGCGCATAGATTCATTGTTATGTACTTTGGATGATGCCATTAGTGTTGTGTTAGACTACAGTTTTTGTTCATTAGGTTTTGTGAACTGGCCTAGGAACCTACTACTTCATAGAGTATTATTTTTATAGGAAAATGAGTTCAAAGTTCCAAACAAGTAACTTAATAACAAACACACTCTTGGAATGTAAGACTGTAACAAGTTGGCAAGAGCTTTGATGCATATATGTTATTACTATTTTTCCCTTAATAGTATTTTTTTCCAATTACATGTAAAGATAGTTTTCAATATTCATTTTTGTAAAATTTTGAGTTCCAAATTTTTCTTCCTCCCTCCCTTCCTTTCCCCTTCCCCAAGATAGCAAATAATCTGATACCATGTTAAACATATTCCCACATTAATCATGTTATGAAAGAAGAGTCAGCTTGTTGCATATATCTTAATTTTCCTAAACATTTCCTTGAAATATTTCTCCTATTGAAAAAAGCAATTTGCTGAACTCTTAGTCCATTTACAACATTTGCCATTCCCCTGCTCGCTAAACAGTAATGACTTCCTATTGCCTGTAGGATCAAAAACAGCCTATTCCAAATTTCTTCATGCAGAGTTCAATTTATTTAAGCTTAAAACTGAACTAAGTCTTTTGTGACTCCCTGTTTAGATTCCCCTGTTTAGCTTTGCAAGCTCTTCATGACCTGGTCCTAAACTACCTTTCTGTCTTTATTATACATGTCTCTCTTTCCTGAACTTTGTAATCTATCCAAGTTCTCTTTCTTACTGTCGCTTATACATGACACTCCATTTCCCATCGCTATGTCTTTTGAGGGCTTTCCCTCATGCCTAGAATGTGCTTTCAAATCACTTTCCCCTCTCCACATTCCTTGTTTCCTTCAAAACTTTGCTCCAGGGACACCTTCCATCTGAGGTCTTTCTTGAGTCTCCCTAGAGTCCAATACCTACTATCCACCGAAAGTATACTTTGAATTTATTTTGAATATTTATGTACATATCTCCCCCATAAAATATAAATTTCCTGAGAGAAAATTTCATTTTTTGTCTAGAATTTTGCACAGTACCTGACACATGTTCGGTGCTTAATAAAGTAATCTATGCTCTCTCTTCCCCACCCCACCCCCAAAACATTTATGAAATTAGTACTGGTGATTTTCTTAAGAATCAACTTTAGAATTAATTCTTTTTGTTTCTATACAACATAGTAACACAGGTAAAAGACTTGTTTTCATCTAAATCTTTTACTTCCCCATTCCTTCCATCTTCTGACTTTTGCTGAGACCTAGCTTCCTTCTGATGACAAAGCATCTCTGACTTCCCTTTCTAGCACTGATTGTACTTTCATTCATTGCTTTTGACCCACTGGTCAAAGTGGGGAAGTTGGGATACTCCTTGCTCCTCATTGCCATTTCTAAACTTTCCCTCTATCTCTGCCACTCAGTAACTTCTCCTCCTTTGAGGTTCACTTAATCCATATTTCCATAATCCAAGATTCTGAACACCTCTTGTCTACCAATGTCCAGGACATCTTTTTTTTTTTTTGTCAGTGAGTTTAGTACATGGCTCATAGTCTTTCTTTCCTCTCCTTTCTCCCTAATAGGGCAAGTCAACAAATATATTGAAACTATTCCCTTCATCATTCCCCATAGCACAGTAGTATTCCATTAATTTATATAACATAGTTTTTTGAACCATTCCCTAATTGTTGGGCATCACCTCAGATTCTCATTTTGCCACCTCAAAAACAGCTATAAATATTTTTTGTACATAGAGTTCATTTTGCGTAGGCAAATCCTTCCCTTAAGCTATTCTCCCTTGAATTCCTCCATTCTCCCTTCCTCCCTTTCTCTCCTTTTACTTTATTGAGTGAAATATATTTTTCTACCCAACTATGAGTGTCTATTCTTCCCTCCTTTGATTGGTTCAGATGGGAGTGAGGTTCAAGTGTCAGCCACCCCCCCTCACTGCTTCCTACTTGCTTGTATAAATGTCCACCTGTGCACCCTGATTCTGTATTGTATAGATGTCTAGTTGTACACTTTCATCTCAGGCTTGGGGCAGCATGATAGTCCAACTTTTGAGGATTAAGCCATCTGGAAATGTAAGAAATAGGCCTCAGTCCCTAGCCTTTTCATTTTTTTTTTCTGTTAGGTGAAAGAGTTAGAGTTTCTGAACCTAGAGAGTTTAAATGGTCATTCTGAGAGAACTCTAGCATTCCAGAGCCTAGAATCTCTACCAGTTATTGTGACAGCCATACATTGATGTGTCAGGAAACTATATAGGAATGGAACTATACTTGGACTGTTTCTTCAGAGTGATGTGGTATATGGGAAAGTATGCACTGGAGACACTGAGGGAAATGTTGGTACATTTCTTCTTGCTATGTCTCTGAAGTAAACATCCTTTTGTTTTTGTAAAAGCAACTTTATGTAAAGTGGTTAAATGGGTCTGAAAAGCAAGTTACAGGCCCCTAATGATGGGAGGAACATAATAATTGTTGGGGCCTTGAGCCAAAGAAAACAAAGAAACACTCAGCCATTCTCGGTGACAATGAGAGGCAGATGTAGTACCTTGGCATTGAAAGAGAGAGAGACAGAGAATAATTACTACAATCTACTTTACAAATAGTGGAACTGAGTTGCAGAGATATTAAAGAACTTCTCTATTGTAACATAGCTTGTAAGTCTGAAATCCATATCTTGAACTCAGATGTTGATTCCAATTTCAATGTTCTTTCATTTATATGACATATTACCTTCAGTACTGTTATATAGTGCTTATATTATTTAATATGTGAACATTTATAATTTTAATTATTTATAATAACATACTATGTAAATACATATATTTATATCATATGTGTGTCTATATGTGTATACTTTATTGTTATTATTATTGACTGACAATTATGAACGATAAGACATTTGGATGAAAATGGTTATTTACCTTTACAGTAAAAGGGAAAACTTCAAATGAATAAATTCATATTTGGAGTTCCACTTTAGTCATTCAGCATGTATTTTTAGAGCACTAACTTTCTCATCAGCAGTATGCTTAGAGCTATACAAAAGAACTATCAAGTGTGGCCCCTGCTACCAGGGAGTTTAAGATTTAGTCTGGGAGAAAAGATTAACCCACATGAAATGACAAGTAGGAGGACAATGTAACAGAATCACTGAAGCATGTATTTTAAAGCCTATATTTTAGAGAGGTCTTAGAGATAATCTAATCTAACCCCTTACATATAGTATGTAATTAAGTGCTATAGTGTAATGCAAGCATCCTCTTTGGAATAGGAAAATAAATGGTTAAATCACTATGTAATGGATCTAATTTTAGGCTGTGTCTAAATTTATGGCAAGGCAATGAGAATCAAAATATATGTACAATTCTACAGTGTCAAGAAGTACTCTTATACTCTAATTGACTAGGCTCCTAAAGACCTGTATTCATTACAAAATTCTCAAGTGACAATAGATACCTGGGTTGTAGACCTAAATAGCAGATTAATTCCTAGGAGACCTCTCAAATTCCCCTTAGTATTTGAAATGAATTTCTTTCAGATTAATAGAGAATCCCATTGTAAATTCTCTCTTCTTCAGTCATATTTAACACACTGAGGGAGTTAATAATGAATTCTGTATGTGTGTTTTTCCCAGAGAGCATTCCACTTAAACTAGTAAACTCTATTTTGAACTCAAAAATCACAAGGAAAAAGTGACCATTACTTAGGTGAAATTCTTTCATTTCCACTAATAAAGTTTGATCCCACAATTCCATTTTTGGGGTGGCTGAATAAGCATTCCTGTTCTTTGTGGTAAAACAGTCCTACTTTTTCTTTTTCTTTTTTTTTTTCTTTTTAGGCATAACAGTGAATTTCCAACCATTTGGAATTTGTTAGTTTTAATCTGTAGCAGACTATTATGGTATTTGTAACTCTACCTTTGACATTGTTTCATTACAAGTTAATGTAATACATACCTCAGTAGAATGAGAATATATAAAGCAAATTTTTCTACTTAAACCAAGTTAGCAGTTTTTAGTTGAAGAAAAGTGAGCTCTTAAAAACCAAGGGTGTGTGTGTGTGTGTGTGTGTGTGTGTGTGTGTGTGTGTGTATGTGTGTGTGTGTATAGGCTAGCAAAATACAATTTAGTTTCAACTAAATAAAGCTCTGTCTTTAAGGTTTTTGCCATTTCTTTTTATTTTCTCTAAATATCTTTCAAGGCAACCAAAGTGCAAAGTTAGACTACAATCAATGCTTTTTTTTTGTTTCCATTTTGTTTTGTTTTGTTTTTTAAATTTGTTTGCCCTCTGGGAAAATGGAAAGGGATCAAAAAGTGCAATACAGTTTGGAAAAATGAATATGCCATGAATACTAATGAATATTCCTAAAATATCTGGCATTCTCTGAAAACCTATCAATCAGGTGGTATATGCTTGAATATATAGTAAAGCTTTGTTTGATGATTAAAACAATAATTTGAATGCACTTGTCTTGTAATATTATGAACTATAATTGTGTCTGTTTCTGTCTTAGTTTCCCACTTAGTTTCTTAGTTCCATGTGTTATCTGAATGTTGTCTTGCTCTACCTGTGACTAGCACAGTGCTCTATATAAAGTACTGGCTCCTCCAGGAGGCCTTTCGTGATTACCTATTGTTAAAACTACTCTTATCTTAAAATCACTTACATTTTATATATATATACACACACACATGTATATATATATATGTGTGTGTGTATGTGTGCGTGTGTGTATATATATATATATATATATATATTTACTGATTAATCTGTGTACACATAACTAGAGAAGGAACTCAGAAATAGAAGAGTAAAAGACATTATCAAAGAATTTTATGATGTCAAGGGAAGATGGATTGGTCATGTGACAAGACCAGGCAATGGCAGGTAGGCTGCCTGAGTGTTTTGCTGGTACCCACAGGATGTCAGAAGAAATTAAGAAACACTGGAAGATATTATAAGTAAGTGAAGAGAAAGATTAAGCTCTGTTTAACTTGGAATTTTCCTTAAAAAGCAGAATGAACAGCTGACAAGCAATACTTTCTTCAATATTCTGAAATATTTGTGATTTTCTTTCTCCATGCATGATTTGATGATTTCATCAGTTACAATGCCATACTCCTCACCTCCCAATCAAAACACAATCATCAATTTTTGACCAACCTACTACTAATGACGCTCTTCCAACTAAAATAGGCTAGATGATTGATGATGGACCATTGAAGACAGAGACCACATTATACCCAACATGAAGCCTTTCAAATTTGGTAAAATTTAATATCATGCATTTAGATATGAAAAAAAAAAAAATATATATATATATATATATATATATATGTCATCTAATTCAACTTCTTTATTTCATAAAGAAAATAAAGGCTCAGAGTGAATAAACATTTTATCCAAAGTCAAAGTGGTAGCAAATGTAGATTTGGATCCAAGTACTTTACCTCCAGTTGAAACTCTTGTCCTTTGTACCAGGATTTAACCAGAACTTATACCTCATGGATATAGCTTTTGAGGTACTTTCTATGACAAAATGAATTATCAGATTGGGCTAGGAAAAGGAACTCATTTCCCTTGCAATCCTATGTATTTTATTGTGTGCATTTGAAAATATTCTGAGTAGGGATTCATACACTTCACTGCAAAGGGATACATGACTCTAAAAAGGTTAAGAATTTCTATGATTAGAGCTTTGTTGAAGAATCAAATGAATAAGTCAACATACTGAAATAACATTTTCCTGCTGTTAATATATTTTTGACTTGTATTTTTAACATCATTTGTATAAATATATTATTTTTGTTTCATGTAAAAAATTCCCCAAGTCTTGTCCAATTAAATAAAAAACAAATACTTTCAACAGCTTTGTTATCTGTAGAAAACTGGTCTGGTTGATTGAATGAATGTTTCATGTTGGATCTGGTTGCTTGATGTTATGTAGATCCAGGCTTATCTTTGTTATTAATCCAAACAAATCATCTTTCTGATTTCCCCAAAAACACACAAGCTACTACAAATTCTCATAAATTTTGCTAACTATTTTTGGTGAAGTTTTTTGAGTAACAATCATAACAATACTTCCACTGGGCAAATTTCCTAAATAGGGAATGAGGCTGGTAGAATTTTTAAAAGAACCAGGGATCTTTGTGACTTGTATTCACTGAAAGTCAGATCCCATTTCTGAAAAAGTAGAAGTATTTTCCACTTTCAGGATATCAGCAGCAACACTGGCTCTTTTAAATTTAAAGACACTCCTTTTAAATTATTTTTATCTGACCTGAAATTCAAAGAAATGGGTTACTTTAAATTTTGAATTTTATACTCTGGTGGCTCATTTTATTTGGTAAAAGCTTGCATCCTCATATATTTTTTGAACTTTAATTTTTCTCCTTAAAGGCTATTACTATTATTTTCAAGACATCCCTCTGTTAAAAGGGGAAAAATGTAATAGAAAAAGTTTGGTTGAATAGTTTGCACTTTGAGTCAACTGAATAAAAGTGGGGAGGGGGTGAAAAGCAATTAAGTTAGGGCCCTGGCTAGAAGAGAAAAAAAAAAGGAGAGTACAAAGAAAGACTTTAATAGTGCATGCTGCACAAGACATTGGTTTCCCCACTTTCCCGTGTTTAATCAGTTCCTTAATTCTCTGTAAGTAAATTAGGAAATAGAGTTGTTTTCTATAGCAAAAGTAAAGGTCCACTAAAGATTTTTTTCAAATATTCCATAACTTTACTCCTCTAGAAATCTATGTCCAAGATTACTTTTCTGAATATCTTCTTGTATAAGCTCAAATTTGATCTCTTCATCTCTTTAAAGGACACTCATCAAGATGAATTTTTAGAATTACAATTTTTTTTTGGCAAGGCAATTGGGGTTGAGTGACTTGCCTAGGGTCACACAGCTAGTAAGTGTCAAGTGTCTGCTCTGAGACAGGATTTGAACTCAGGTTCTCCTGACTCTAGGGCTGGTTCTCTATCCACCAAGACACCTAGCCACCCCACAGAGTTGCAATTTAAAATAGGTGTGCAATCCCTGTCAGTAACATCTTTCCATAAACAACTTTTAGGAATCTGGTAAAAGGTGTTGGATTTCCAAATCATGTAGCTTTCATTCTTGGGATATTAAAAAAAAATCTATATCTATATCTACATGTCTATCTATCTATCTATCTATCTATCTATCTATCTATCTATCTATCTAATCTATCTATCCGTCTGTCTGTCTATCTATCTATCTATCTACCTGTTTCTATATCTGTGCATCTATCTAGGTATCTTTCAGGAATAAAGAGAGTAAATTAATGAAATAGGATTTTTACTACCATCTCATGTCACCTTTGTGGTCAAGTCTCATAAAAGAAAGAAACAAAAGAGAGAATAATTGATTGGGAATACAAATATACAGAAGGGAATGACAAAGCATAAGAAGACAAACATAAAACAATACCAGTAAAAGAAACCATGATAATTGAACAAGCCATCAATGAATTCCCTAGGAAAAAAAGCTCCAGGGCCAGATGGATTTTCAAGTGAATTCTATGAAACATTAAAGAACAATTAATCCTAATATTATATTGACTATTTTGGAAAATAGGTGAAATAGTCTTACCAAATTCTTTTTATGATACACATATGGTGCTTAAACCTAAACTGGGAAGAGTCAAAACAGAGAAAGAAAATTATAGACCAATTTCCGTAGTGAATATAGATGTAAAAAATTTAAATAAAATATTAGCAAAAAGATTGCAGCAACTTACCAGAAGAATAATACAGTTACCATGTAGGATTTGTACCAGGAATGCAGAAATGGTTCCATAATTGGAAAACTATCAGCCTAATTGATCATATCAACAACAAAACTAACAGAAATCACATGATTATCTTAATAGATGCAGAAAAAGCTTTTGACAAAATGCAACACCCATTCCTATTAAAAACACTAGAGAGCACAGGAATAAATGGAGTCTTCCTTTAAATGATAAGTAGTATCTACCCAAAACCTTCAGCAAGCATTATATGTAATGGAGATAAACTAGCAACATTTCCAATAAGATCATGAATGAAACAAGGATGTCCATTATCACCACTGTTGTTCAATATGGTACTAGAAACATTACCTGTATCAATAAGAGCAGAAAAAGAAATTGAAAGTATTAGAATAGGCAAAGAAGAAACAAAGATACCATTCTTTGCAGATGATATATGGTAAACTTAGAGAATCCTAGAAGATCAAGCAAAAAAGCTACTTGAAATAATACGCAACTTTAGCAAAGTTGCAGGCCATAAAATAAACTCACATAAATCATTGGCATTTCTATACATTGCCAACAAAGCACAACAGCAAGAGATAGAAAGAGAAATTTCATTTAAAGTTACTGTAGACATTATAAAATATTTAGGAGTCTACCTTCTGAAACAAATCCAGGAACTACATGAAAACAATTGCAAAACACTTTTCACACAAATAAAGTCAGATCTAAATAATTGGAAAAACATCAGTTGCTCACGGGTAGGCTGAGTTAATACAATAAAAATGACAATTCAACGTAAGCTAATTTACTTATTTGGTGCCATACCAATCAAACTACCAAAATTTATTTTATAGAGTTACACAAAATAATAACAAGATTAATCTGGAAGAACAAAAGTACAGAATATCAAGGAAACTAACGAAAAGAAATGCAAAGGAAGGTAGCCTAGCTGTTCCAGATCTTAAACTGTATTATAAAGCAGTAATCAAACTACTTGGAACTGGCTAAGAAATAGAGTGGTGAATCAGTGGAATAGTTCAAGTATGCAAGACACAGTATTCAATGAGTATAGCAATCTATTCTTTGATAAACCCAAAGACCCCAGCTTCTGGGATAAGAACCCACTCTTTGAAAAAAAAACTGCTGGGAAAACTGGAAAAGAGTATGAAAGAAACTAGGCATTGACCAAAATCTCACACCATATACCAAAATAAAGTCAAAATGGGTTCATGATTTAGATATAAAGGCTGATACTATAAGCAAACTGGGAGAGCATGGAACAGTTTACCTATTAGATTTATGGAGAACAGAAGAATTCATCACCAAATAGGAGATAGAGAACACTATGAAATGCAAAATGGATGACTTTGATTACATTAAATTGAAAAGCTTTTGCACAAACAAAGCCAAGGAAACTAAGATTAGAAGGAAAGTAGCAAGTTGGGAAAGAATTTTTACAACCAGTCTCTCTGATACAGGCCTTGTTTCTAAAATACATAAAGAATTAAGTCAAATTTATAAGAATACAAGTCATTCCCCAATTGATACATGGTCAAAGACATTAGCAGGCAGTTTTCATATGAAGAAATTAAAGCCATCTATAGTCATATGAGAAAATGCTCTAAATCACTATTGATTAGAGAAATGCAAATCCAAACAACTCTGAGGTACCATATCACACCTATCAGATTGGCCAACGTGACAAAACAAGAAAATGATAAAGTTGGAGAAGTGGGAAAATTGGAACTTTAATGCATTGTTGGTAAAATGATCCAACCATTTTGGAGAGCAATTCGGAACTATGCCTAAAGGGCTATAAAAATGTGCATACCCTTTGACCCAGCAATGGAAATTCTAGGGCTGTATCCCAAAGAGATCATACAAATGGGAATAGGACCCACATATACAAAAATATTTATAGCAGCTGTTTTTGTGGTGGCAAAGAATTGGAAATTGAGGGAATGCCCATCAATTGGGGAATGGCTGAACAAGTTGTGGAGTGGAATACTTTTGTGCTATATGAAACGATGAACAGGCTGACTTCGGTAAAACCTGGAAAGACTTCTATGAACTGATGCTGAGGGAAGTGAGCAGAACCAGGAGAATGCTGTATATAGTAACAGCCACTTTGTACAATGACTAATGTTGATAGACTTAGCCCTTCTCAGCAATGCAAGGATCTAAGACATCTCCAAAAGTCTCATGATGGAAAATGCTATCCACATCCAAAGAAAGAACAATGGAGTTTGAATGCAGAGTGAAGCATACTATTTGCTATTTTTTTCTTCTGTTTTGTTTTGTTTCTTCTTTCTGATGGTTCTTCCTATTGTTTCTAATTCTTTCTTACAGCATCACTAATGTGAAAATATGTTTAATAGAAATATATAAATATAGCCTATATCCAATTGTGAGCTATCTTGGGGAGGTAGGGGAAGAGGGAGGAGAAAAAGTTAAAACCAAAAGCTTATGAAGTGATTGTTGATAAATCAAAATGAATTAATAAAAAAAAATGGGTACCCGATTTAGATATAAAGTGTGATACTATAATCACACTGGGAGAGCAAGGAATAATTCAACTATGAGATTTATGGAGAATAGAACAATTTGTGACCAAACAAGGAATAGAGAACATTATGAAATGCAAAATGGACAACTTTGATTATATTAAATTGAAAAGTTTTTGCACAAACAAAGCCAATGCACCTAAGTTTAGGAGGGAAACAGAAAATGGGAAAAAATTCTTACAACCAGTGTCTAATAAGGGCCTCATTTCTAAAATATGTAGAGAACTAAGTCAAATTTATAAGAATACAAGTCATTCCCTAATTGATAAATGGCCAAAGGATATGAACAGGCAATTTTCAGGTGAAGAAATTAAAGCTATCTATAGCAATATGAAAAAACTCTAAATCACTATTGATTAGAGAAATTCAAATCAAAACAACTCTGAGGTACCACATCACACCTATCAGATTGGCTAACATGACAAAACAGAAAAATGATGAATATTGGAGAAGATGTGGGAAATTGGAACATTAATATATTGTTGGTGGAGTTGTGAACTGATCCAACCATTTTGGAGAGCGATTTGGAACTGTGCCTAAAGGGCTATAAAAATGCGCATAGCCTTTGACCCAGCAATACCACTTCTAGGTCTGTATCCCAAAGAGATCATAAAAATGGGAAAAGAACCCACATGTACAAAAATATTTATAGCAGTTCTTTCTTTGGTGGCAAAGAATTGGAAATTGAGGGGATTCCCATCATTTGGGGAATGGCTGAACAAGTTGTGGTATATGAATGTAATGGAATGCTATTGTGCTATAAGAAATGATGAGCAAGAGGAATTCAGAAAAACCTGGAAAGACTTGCATGGATTGATGCTGAGTGAAATGAAAGAGCCAGGAAAATATTGCACATAGTAACAGCCACATTGTCCAATGACTAACTTTGATAGACCTAACTCTTCTCAGCAATGCGAGGATCTAAGACATCTCCAACAGTCTCATGATAGAAAATGTATCCAAAGAAAGAACTATGGAGTTTGAATGCCGATTAAAGCATATTATTTGTTCTTTTTATTTCTTGTTTTGTTTTGTTTCTTCTTTCCTGTGGTTCTTCCTATTGACTCTATTTTTTCTTTACAACATGACTGATGTGAAAATGTGTCTAATAGGAATGTATGTGTAGAGCCTCTATCAGATTGCACCCTGCCTTGGGGATGGGGGAGAGGAGGAAGGGTGAGAAAATCAAAAGCTTATGGAAGTGAATGTTGAAAGCTAAAAATAAATTAAATAAAAATAAAAAAGAAACCATGGTTTCTATACAAAATATGCTAATATTAAAGATAGTGTGTGAAAAGACAAATTATGATATCTCCCAGAAGAACATGAAAATTCAAAAAGCCTATATATCATGATGTAAAAAATAATATAAGAAAGTTGTGCAGTAATTCCAAACACACACACACACACAATCAAAAAAAATCCACAGAAAACCTCCCAAAAAAAGTCCAATGTTGTAAACTCCAAGATACATAATAGTTAAAATTAACAATTTTACAGTCAAAAAAATAAGTTATGTGAGCAATCAGTAGAAAGACTTTTAAATATAGGGAACGAAATTCAAATGTAACCTCTGTCCCCAAAACTCATTGATACATGATTCTTTCTTTATTGGTGGAAATGAATACCCTGAATTGCATGAGGGGGTAAGAGAGCCCTAGCTTTGGCCAGTTCTTTATCTTTAAGTCTTTATCAAAGCTTTAAGTGTTCTTTATACAAAAGAATGACACAAAACCATTCTGCATCCACCAAAAACTGCAGGAGGGAATGGAATAATATATTCTGAGAAGTAAGAGCTCAAGATACAACCTCTTTTTTATAGCACATTCATCTTTTATTAATGGCTATGTTCAGGTTTATGGGGGGAAACTAAGTTAAATTGATAAAACCCTAGCCAATATAATTATAAAGAAAACTACCAAAAATCCAATCAATAAAAAGGCAAATGGTCAAGCGTGACAGCAAAGCTCAAAGAAATAAAAATAAAAGAACGGTCAGAACTTATTATACACAATAACAAGCTAACAAAACTGAATCCAAAAGAAATAGAAAATACTGTCCAAAACAAAATATACCCAAACTAAAAGGAAATCAAACTAGCTATAAAGGAATTACCATTTAAAAAATCATATTCCTAATGGAATTCTGTCATTTTAAACTTATTAGTACCAATACTACATAAATTTTCTCAAAAATTGAAAAAGAAAGCACTGTACCAGATTTCTTTTGTGAGATGAATATACTTATTCCCAAGGCCTAAATCAAGAAAGGACAAAACACAGAAGTATAGGCTAATATCATTAATGAATATGGAGTGAAAAAAATTTAAATAAAATCCAATCAAGGAGTCTATATTGATTCATCCAAAGAATAATTAACTTTAAATAAGTTGGATTCATAGTAGGGATGCAAATATATTTTATCATCAGGAAAGTAACATATCATGGTAAAAACAAACAAATTCAAACAAAAGCATATTCAATGGCAATGGACTGGAACCTTAACCAATATACACAGGAATAAAGCAAGGATTACCACTCTCCACACTATTATTTGACATAGTTTTTAAAATGCTAGAATAACAATAATACAAGGGAAATAGAGAAGTAAAGAAAGAGGATATAAATGTATCCTCATTTGTTGATATGGTTGATTACTTAGCATATTCTAGAGAATCAGCAAAATTAATGAGACAATAATTTCAGCAAAGTTGCAGGCCACAAATACTATTTCCCCAAAGAAAAGCAATCTTATTTCTATATAATAATAACAACAATATTCAAGAGGCAAGGAAAAGGAAATGCTTTCCAAAATAAATATAAGATGCACATGTATCTGAGGATTAATTTACCAAAGCACACAAAATACTTGTATAAATACAATTACAAATTGGTTTTAAAGAAATATGAGACAATTTATAGAGTGGGAGGAATATTCAGGGCCTATTGCTGGGGCATGCCAAAATAATAAAAATAACAATACTACCAAAGTTAATTTACAGTTTCAATTCTATAAAATCAAATTGCCAAAGGAGCACTTTACATAACACAATGAAATGATGAGTATTTAGGGAAAATGTAATATCTAGAATATTAAGGGAAATGATGAAAAGAGATAAGGATGATGGGGGCACAGTTCTTCTAAAATTCAAATTTTAATATAAAGCTGTAGTTCATAAAAGACGTGGCATTGCTTAAAAAAAATAGAGATCAATGAAGTGGGCTAGAAAAAGGATAATCAGAAACAATGGAACTCAATAGTCCAGTATTTGATAAACAAGAAAACATAAGTTTCTTAAGAAAGAATGCCTTTTTAGATTTTAAAGAAAAATTGTGTGAAAACTAGAAAGTAGTCTGAAAGAAATTAGGCTTAGACCAACATTTTGCACCATATTCTACAATACATTATAAATCAAATGCTGGCAGACTTCTGACTGCAGGACAAATCAGACCCATGGCCTGTTTTGTACAACCTAGTGAGACAAGAATTTTTTTAAAAAATTACAATTAGGTGTTATTATATTTATTTATTTTTTCAACCAGAGACAAAGTTTATTAAAGATCTGCTATATTAGCCAGACTCTTAAGGAATCCAAGCATCTGTGAGCTATTGGCTAGATTGTAAAAATCTGAGCAGTGGCTAGATTATAAGAATCTGAGCCAGGTGTTATTATATTTAAAAATTTAAAAACCATTTAGCTTGTGGGCTATAGAAAAACAGATAGACAGATTTGTGCCTTTAGCCATAGTCTGTGTATTCTTTTTTAAAATGGAAGTGTGACCATAATGTTATTAAAAACCACACTATAAAAATAGATTACAAACAGCTCATATACCTCCAAACCACAGACAGAAACAACTACAAAAGATAACATAGATAACTACATGAGACTGAACAGCTTCTGGGCAAACAAAATAAATACACTTAGGATAAGAAGGGAAGAGGTTGATTTTGGGGAAAATATCTTTCTGTCAAATTTTTCTGATTAGGATTTGGTGTCCAGGTTATATAAACAGAAGCCATTCTCCAATATAAAAGTGGTTAAAGAATAAGAAGAAACATTTCTGAAAATAAGAATTACAAACAACAACAGGAAAGAATGCTCCAAATCAACTAATAAGAAGAGAAATGCAAATCAAAACAATCTTACTGTTTCACCTCATTCATCAGATTGGCAAATATGATTAAAAATGCTCATTGTCATTGTTGCATGGGTTGTGGGAAGATATATATTGAAAATCTTTGTCCAGAAAAGAAAGTATGACAGCCAGGTAATAGGAACATGGATAATGGAGAATCCAAGAGTCATCCTGATATGCTCTCTATTATCTGAAAATGCAAAGGAAGTGCTCTAGGAGTTAGAGCGATCTTCTGTGGCAAGGCTACCAAAAAAATTATCAAATATCTCACAAAATTCTAGGTCATCAAGAGCATGCCTGGATAGAATGTAATCAGTGTAAAACATGGGAGCATTCACGCTGATGAGACAGTGGGTGTCCTAAAGCATCATTTTTTGCCTGACTAACAAACAAAAACAGTTAAATATTAAGAAGTCTTTGAAGACCTTTCACTTGCATGATCTCTCATGATCCTTTTAACATCCTGTTATCTTCATTTTACAGTTACAGAAATTGTGATACAGAGGTTTTATCTAAAGTCAAATGTTGACAAGATCAAATGATAGGACTCGGACTTAAAACTAGTTTTCCTAAGTCCTAGACCAATGGCTTATCTTTGTACTGGACATATATCATTTTGTCAAGATATAGAACATATTGATTGAAATTATGAAAGGATCATAAACCTAAACTAGAAGAGAATCCAGGAATCATCTAGTCTAACCCATTCATTTTACAGAGTTGAGGCCCGGGGAAGTTGTTTCTTGCTCAAGGCCATTTGTGTAGTAAGATTTGGATGTTGAATTTGAAGGTAGGTTCCCTTCATCCAGATCCAGTTTTCTTTCCATCATATCAGTCTACCTCCATGGTTAATATTAAAGTGTACTAATACTTTTTCTCCCACATAGTAATCAATAGGAATAATGCCTACGAGTCATGGGAAATATATAGTGCAGTGATTTTTATTCTCATTTTACATAACAGAACTGTGGCTTAAAATAGTGAAACAGGAAGAAAGGAAAGAAGGAATGAAGGAGAAAAGAAAGAAAAGCAGGTAGGAAGGAAGGAAAAAAAGGAAGGAAGGAAACAAGCATTTATTAAGTGTCTACTATGTACTAAATGTTTTAAAAATACTATCTCATTTGATGGTCACAACAACCCTGTGAGGCAGCTGTTATTATTATCCCTTGATTTATAGTTGAGGAAACAGAAGCAAGCAGAGGTTAAATGAATTGACCAAGGTCACATAGCTAGTGTCTGAGGTTGGATTTGACCGTAGGTCTTCATGATTCCACACCCAATGCTCTATCTGTTGCACTACCTAGGTACCCATGATTTAAGTAATTTGCACATGATTACATGCCTGGTAATCAAACTCAGCAAACCTTTATTAAGTACCAACTATTTTCAGGGGAATATATTTGGCATTGGTATAGACATGTGTACTCAAACTTTGACATTCTGACCCCAAGTTCACTGTTCTCTCTCTACTCTATTGGACTGTTTCTCTAGAAAGACAGAAGTTCACAAAGGCATAGAAAATTATTGCGTGATCCAAATGAGATTTTCCTTCCCTAGAGTTGAAAAAATTCCATAAAGCCAACTAGGCACATTTCCATAATGCCTGGCTAATGGATAGGACTTCCGGGGCTGGAAGTCACTAGGGATTCCTCCCACCTCCCTATAACCTGAGTAATATACCCTCAAGTACAATTTGGCTATCTATTTTCCACCTTAAACTAAAATGTTGCACTCTAGATTGGTGGTAAGAAAGGACAGTGTACTAGTTTTAAAATTCAAATTTCACTCTTCTTTTTGAAAGCTTTTATGAAGGCCCTTACCTGTGATAGTGCAGTCTTTCAAGCCACTGATGTACAACCAAACTGATGGGGTGGAAGTGTTAATGCCATTCTCTTTCTCTTTCCACATAGGAATAGCCACATGGCTTTTCACTGATAATTTCCTTTCAACTTCTGACATTTTGCAAAATTAATGATTTTGTGTCTTAAAATATTCAAATCTCTACCAGCTCTATACATATTAAATGGCTGTGCCCACAGTGTGCTAGGGTATAAGGACAAAAAGATCAGCTGACAAAAATACAAGGCAGATTAATAATTATGTGTATATTTTTGTGCTTCTATTTACATACATACACAAACATACCCTGTCTTCCTGACCCAAACACATGGACACACACTAGGCTAAGAGCATATTTCAAAAATCCTCATCAGGAATTCACACCATAAAGGTTGCTTCAGGGACAGTGGTTCTAGAGGTCAGGGCCTTCTGGTTGAAGTTTAATATTGGGAAGGAGTTAAACATTGTTCCTCTTTTATTATCCTATCCAAGTATCCCCATTTAGCTATTAAGAAAAAAATCATAACAATAATAATAATCTTCCAATAAAATCCTCCCGTAATGCCTTAATTTGGATACCTTGAATTCTTGATGGCTATATTAATTGGACAGAAGATCTAGAAGATTCTAATAATCTGGAAGAATTACGAGTGTAGCTCTGACAATTAAGCATTCAGTATCACTTAAGGACCTGGCTAGCTGAGTTCTGGGAGGTTCATCATCAGATAGTGGTCAACTAAATGATAATTATTGTCTTTTGCAATTTATGAAATCAAAAAGAGAGCTGCAAAGATAGGTTGGATTATATTTTATTGGTGAAATCATAGATCTTAAGAAGCATAGAAATAAGACAATATGTTAAGGACCTGTGATTTCAATGTATTGGAAATGAATGCATATTACAAATCACCTTTAGATTAGTAGATAGGCCATGGTAAGGTGTCTAAAACTCAGAGAATTTGTAACTTGCACAGTGGTGTTCTAGGCTCAGCTTGAACTGGCTGTCCAAGCCAATCGTTAAATTTTCAGTATGAGCATTTACAACTGGAGAAATTCTACAAACCAGGGCTTAATTTACTGGTTTGTTGACTGCCTAGACAAGAAAGTGATAGAAACAATGTTAATAATGCAGATTAAGATTACATTTTGGAGTACTGGTTGTTAAACGTTTACTAGCATATCCCTAGACTTGCTCATAGTTACACAACTAATGTGTCAGAGTTGAGATCTGAATCCAAATCGTTCTGCCTCCACGTGAGCCCCTCTATTCACTATACTATGTGAATACCACTTAATAATAGTTGCAGCAGAAGTAGCAATGGTGATAGTAAATGAAACAACCCCAGCTTCAATTACTAAGCCTGGAAGAAGGAGCCATTTTCTAGATTAGGAAAGAGTCATCTAACAATGTCAAAAGCTTGCTGTTTTACCCAATATATGACAATAAAGAAACTGTCTGATGAATTAGAAGCTCAATTACTTGATTATTCTTTGGAATAATTAAAGGTAAAAGCCATACAACAGTCACATTTAAAAACAAAAGCAATGGGAATAATAGGTTTCTTCAATGACCACCATTGTTTGACCAATTCTATTACATTTTGTTTGGTGCTTTTCCAATTCCATTCCCATGTTTCCCTTTCATTTCCACTCCCATCCATCCTATCTCTGGCACCATTTTGGTTGCTTCCTTTGTTGCCTGTACTTCTCAAGTGCTATCATATCCAGAAATTGGCCAACAGTTAGAGGAGACAGACACATAGGGTTTATTGGAACTTTAGTTGAGGCAGTCAAAGAGGCAGAACCCAGGTGTTAGCAAGTGTTAGTGAAACCCTATAGGTTGAGATGTGTGACAGATAGGGCAGAATATGTTAATGTATTCCAGAGCCAGGGAGGGATAAGCATATGAAAGGAGAACCAGGCTAATACCAGAATTCAAATTGATAGGCCAGGCTGAAGAGCCTAAGTGATTAGAACAAGCTGAGAAATGTATAATACAGTAAGTCTAAGAAAGTATACCATGTTAGTTCTGGGAAAGAGAGAGGGAGAGGGAGAGGGAGAGGGAGAATGAGTAATTGTGATCAGGAACTCAGGTCAGGAGCCTAGGAAAGAAAGTGTAGGAACATCTACATAGTCTCAGAGCAAAAAGAATAGGTAATCTGGGTTGAAAGACTGGCTGAAACTAAGATCCAGAGCCCAGAACTAAGAAACAAGGAAGCTAGCTAAGAAGTATCAAACAGAGAAAAAATACCAATGGATAATTCTCCATGGTTATGCTGTCATCAACTCATTTACAGATAATCTGGACGATGGACATTAACTAGACAACATAGATGGCTACAGATTTTTTTTTCCTTTCAGTTAGATGATGAAGTTCCATATAGACAAAG
Organism: Phascolarctos cinereus; assembly: GCF_003287225.1. Lineage (NCBI taxonomy): Eukaryota > Metazoa > Chordata > Mammalia > Diprotodontia > Phascolarctidae > Phascolarctos > Phascolarctos cinereus. Next base: position 147,069,200 of record NW_027555958.1, on the reverse strand, counting down.
TCTAAACGAAAATAACAAATGTAACAATTATATAATATAATGTAATATATGATATAGAATGTAGTATAATGTGATAGGCTGTAGATATGATATATAATATGACATGACATAATATTTTAAAAATCAAAAATAACTAATAATAATTGAGGCAGCTAGATGGAATGGTGGATAGAGCTCTCTGGCCCAGAGTCAGGAAACCCGAGTTGAAATCTGTGTTACCTTGGGCAAATCATTTAACCTTTGCTTACCTTAATTTCCTTAAGTGTTAAATAAGGATAATAATAGCACCTACTTGCCAGGAATTTTTTTTTTCTGGGTTAGAATGAGATATTTATAAAAAGGACTTAGCACAGTACCTGGGACATAATAACTACTATATGAATGCCTGTTGCTGTGATTATTTTTTTTTTATTTTTTTTTTAGTGTGTGTGTTTTTATTTTATTTTATTTTTTTTCATCTACATCTTTTTTTCTAATATAAATTTATTTATTATTTTTAGTTTTCAATATTCACTTCCACAAGTTTTTGAGTTCCAAATTTCTCACCCCTCCCCCCACCCCAAGATGGCATGCATTCAGAATACCCCTTCCCCTGGTCTGCCTTCTCTTCTATCTCTCCCCCTCCCTTTTCTTATCCCCTTCCCCCTCTATTTTCCTGTAGAGCAGGATAGACTTCTGTACCCCATTTCCTGTATTTCTTATTTCCCAGTTGCATGTGAAAACATTTTTTTAAAACATGTATTTTTAAAACTTTGAGTTCCAAATTTTCTCTCCTTCCTCCTCCCACCCACCCTCATTGAAAAGGCAAGCAACTCAATATAGGTTGTACATGTGCAGTTATGCAAAACACTTCCATGGTAGACATGTTGCAAAAAACCAACTCTGTTTCCCTTAATCCTATCCTGCCCTCCCATTTATTCTATTCTTTCTTTTCACCCTGTCCCTCTTCAGAAGTATTTGCTTCTGATTACCCTCTTTCCCAATCTGTCCTCCTCTCTATTATCCCCCTGCTCTCTTGTCCCCTTCTCCCCCTATTTTCCTGTAGGGTAACACAGATTTCCATACCCAATTGAATGTGTATGATATTCCCTCCATAAGCCAAATCCTATGAGAATAAGATTCCCTCATTCCCTCTCACCTTCCCCTGCTTCCCCTCCACTATGAGAGACTTTTCTTCTCTGTTTTTTTTTGTGTGAAATAATTTACCCATTCTACCTCTCCCTCTCTTCTCTGAGTATCATCTTCTCTCATCCCTTAATTTTATTCCCAGATATGACCCCTTAATCTTCAACTCACCCTGTGCCCTCTATCTATCTATCTCTCTCTCTCTCTATCTATCTATCTATCTATATATATATATATATACATACATACAATTTTTTTCCTTCAACTACCCTAATACTGACAAAGTTCTCATGAGTTACAAATATCATCTTTCCACGCAGGAATGTAAACAGTTCAATCTTAATAAATCTCTTATGATTTCTCTTTCCTGCTTATCTCTTCATATTCCACTGGAGTCCTGTATTTGGAAGTCAAATTTTCTATTCAGCTCTGGTCTTTTCATCAGGAATGCTTGAATGTCCTCTATTTCACTGAATGACCATTTTTTCCCCTGAAGGATTATACTCAGTTTTGCTGGGTAGGTGATTCTTGGTTGTAATCCTATCTCCTTTGCCCTCCGGAATATTATATTCCATGCCCTCTGGTCCTTTAATGTAGAAGCTGCTAAATCTTGTGTTATCCTGATTGTGTTTCCACAGTACTTGAATTGTTTCCTTCTGGCAGCTGGTAATATATTCTCCTTGACCTGGGAACTCTGGAATTTGGCTACAATATTCCTAGGAGTTTTCCTTTGGGGAGGAGATCTGTGGATTCTTTCAATTTCTATTTTGCCCTCTGGTTCTAAAATATCAGGGCAGTTTTCCTTGATAATTTCTTGAAAGATGATGTCTAGGCTCTTTTTTTGATCATGGCTTTCAGATAGTCCAATAATTTTTAAATTCTCTCTCCTGGATCTATTTTCCAGGTCAGTTGTTTTTCCAATGAGATATTTCACATTGTTTTCTAATTTTTCATTCTTTTGGATTTGTTTAAGTGTCTTGATTTCTCATAAAGTCACTAGCCTACAATTGCTCTATTCTAATTTTTAAGGAAGTATTTTCTTCAGTAATCTTTTGGACTTCCTTTTCCATTTGGCCAATTTTTCTTTTTAGGGCATTTTTCTCCTCATTGGCTTTTTGGACCTCTTTTGCCATTTGGGTTAGGCTGTTTTTTAAGGTGTTATTTTCTTCAGTATTTTTTTGGGTCTCCTTTAGCAAGCTGTTGACTTGTTTTTCATGATTTTCTTACATCACTCTCATTTCTCTTCCAGTTTTTCCTCTACTCTCTTACTTGCTTCTCAAAATCCCTTTTGAGCTCCTCCAAGGCCTGGGACTGATTGATATTTTTCTTGGAGGCTTTGGATGTAGGAGCTTTGATTTTGTTGTCTTCTTCTGGTTGTATATTTTGATCTTCTTTGTCACCAAAGTAAGATAATATAGTCTGACTCGTTTTGTGCTGCTTGCTTATGATCCCAGCCAATTACTTGAGTTTTAAACTCTTTGTTAAGGTAAGAGTCTGCTTCCAATGTGGAGAGTGTACTGTCCCAAGCTTCAGGGGTTTGTGTAGCTGTTTTCAGAGATACTTGTAGGGACCTGTAAATTTTCAGTTCTTCCAAGGTGGTATGATAAGGGGTGAGGTGTTTACTCCTTTCCTGGCCTGTTAGCACAGTTATTCCTTTCTGTCCTGTAACTGTGAGGAGGGGTTCCTCTCCACAGCCACTACAAGCTCCACCACGCCAGCGCTCCTTCTCACCCCAGCACTGCCGCCCAGAACTGTGCCCCAGATCCACACATGGGCAAAGCAAGTCCTGCCTCAGCACTGGCAAAGAGATCCCTGCAGTTCCTGTCTGATCAGCCACCGGATTCCCCCGCAGTGTGTGGGCCAGAAGCTCGGGAAGCAGCTGCCCCCCCCAGCCCCAGGGCCAGGCTCTTGGGGAATGGAGCTGAGACCCCGCCTTCCTCTCTGACCACTGACAGAAACAGACTTTTCTCACTGACCTTCTAAGTTGTCTTTGGCATTCATGGATTGAGGTGTCTGGAAACCTCCACAGCTGCCCGCGATTTAGTCCTCTGAGGCCTGCTCCAGGGTTGCTGTGGCCTGCCCGCCCACACGCTCCCAGCCCCGCTCAATACACCTTTCTGATCAATCATCCAGGTTGTCTTGGGCTGGAAATTTGTCTCACTCTGTCTTTTTGTGGGTTCCCGCCGCTTCAGAATTTGTTTAGAGCCATTTTCTATGAGTATTTGGAGGGTTCTTGGGGAGAGCTCAAGCAAGTCACTGCTTTCACTCCGCCATCTTGGCTCTGCCCCCTGCTGTGATTATTAATAATAAGATTTGCAAAGAACTTTATCAACATATCTCAGGGTATCTTCACAACATCCTCTACTTGGTGATATTTTTACCTTCATTTTACAGATAAGGAAACTGAAGCAGACAGATTAAAAACTGATTTGCTCAGGGTCACACAGCTAATGTCTAATGCTTTATTTGAACTCATCTTCTGTGACTCTGGGTCCAGAGATCTATCTACTGAGTCACCTAGTTCTTTCATAGTTGTGTTGAACCTTTAGCAAATAATTTTCTAGGTTGAAATAAAACATATTGCAAATTTATTTCCAAATTGACTCCATTTCCTCATACACACATTCAGAAACACATGCACATTCCCAAGGGTGGTTAACTTGGGGCCATTCCTAACTAAAGATAAGGCAAATGCATTTTTACATCTCCCCTTCCTTCCAGAAACAGTATATAAAATTATGAAACTTCTTGAAGAGAGCCAATTCCTTATTCTTAGTGACTGTTTTATGTTTTTATGTTTATGTTTTATGTCTTGTGTCTTGTAATCAAAAAATTTAAACATTAAAGTAATTAAAATTAAAAATTAGATGATGTTTAAAAAAATTTTTATAGCAATGATTTTGGCATGGGCGCTCCTTCCACAACATGATTCAACATATTTTGTATTTACTTATCTTCTTACTTCTCATTTTCTTCACCACCTCTTCAAGTAGAATGCAAGGTTTTTGAGGTCAGGAATTGTTTTCATTTTTCAATTATATCTTTAATTTAAAGGAATATTTCAAATAAAAAATCTGGCAAATAACAGGTAAGAGTTTGTATTTAACCTTAAAAAATCACATGAAATCAATGATTATTTTGTGAAAGGTGAGAAATGTTTATGAGGATAACTTTCAATAACTTTTTTGTCCTTGAAATTCACACTTCAGACATTTTACTGAAAGTATACAAAGCAAGTTCTTGCTTATGCTCCATTTATGTTGTAAAGTCTAGAATTTCAATATAAATGTTGTTGAAGACACTTTTAAAAGTATTTTATGCCTTTAACTCCAATATTTTGGTTTTGTAATGTGTAAAATCCTAATGATGCCAAAGTTCGGGTTTCATTGTAATGTCACTGAGGAACTTGCCAAAAGAAAATTTTTTTTTGAAAAATATACTGTTTTAGAGGGTAGGAATAATGCTGTACCATGATAATTAAATTCATAGGCATCTCAGGCTTTTGAAGTACTTTTCCAACTCTTGCTTACATCGGTCCATTTTCCTGTAGTCAATTCCTACATACTCTCAGGTTTTAAGGGTTAAATCTGAGCAATGGAGAGTATCTTTCTAGTACTATTACCCTTGAATATCCACCTTTGGTCCTTCCAAGATGAATATCAGTTGGTGTCAGTAGCATCATCATGTCTGACTCGTCATGACCCTATGAGGCAAATGGGGTTAAATTTCTTGCCCAGAGTCACACAGCTAGTAAGGGTCTGAGGCTAGATTTGAGCTAAGGAAGATGAGTCTTCCTGACTCTAGGCTTAACTCTCTATCCACTGCACCACCTAGATGCCCTGCCAGCATTTAGTCAGCCAGATTATGTATACTTCAAACCTGGCCTTGGACACTTACTAGCTATGTGACACACTGGGCATGTCACTTAACCCTGTTTGCTGCAGTTTCCTCATTTGTAAAATGAGCTGGAGAAGGAAATGGCAAACCATTCCAGTATCTTTGCCAAGAAAACTCCAAATGGGGTCACAAAGAGTTAGACAAAACTGAAAAAAAGACTGAATAGCAAAAATGACAATCTACAAGGAAGAATTCAACTTTTAAAACCATTAGGCATATTAAAATGATGCTGAACATCAGAAAGATGACTTGGCCCTGACTAAAGAGTCCCGGTCACACCAGCCCCTTCCAGAATGAGAAGCCAATCATTTCATTTCATCTTTGTAGCCTAGCATAATTATTAGGCTCACAGAAAACATCTAATAAATGTTTGTTGAATTAAATAAATCTTAGTATATGGTTTAATGAGTTGCTATGATAGAAATATTCATCATCTAGTGGTTACCTCTCCGGTAATAAGCCTTTCCCAACTTGTATGTAACAAACTTAATTAATATTTATTCCATTTAATTTAATAGGACAAGGAGGTAGATGAGGAAGGGAGAATAATGCAAGGTTTCTGCTTCATCTGGGTATGCTTGATAGGGCAGTATAAGAGAAGGAAACATTCAGAAGACCTCTAAAGCAACAGCCCTATAGTCACATGCTGCTACTTGCTAAATTTTAGTCATTCAACAAAATATTAGCTTTTATTATCTATGTTCGCAGTAACTATATAAACTCAAATGATACATGAAATCAAATTTTCACTGTTACAGGAAGAAAGATTTATCAAAGTATTTTCTGAAGTTAAAAATAGCTGTCTTTTTTTTTCTCCCATTGTTTTAAACTTAGACTTTGTGCATCTCTTTTTCCTAGCCACGTTGAAATACTTGTAAAAAGGCTGTTTTGGGTACTGTTTCCACCCAGCCAGATGCAGGAAATACTGGAAATCTTTTAACAAAACCTCTTCTCTAGAGATTTCCTCCAAATTTTACAGACTTAAGTAGTTCACATGGCCTTTTGAGGTTTAACACATGTACCACTCCTTGAGATTTTTCAGAGTAGAAATCATTTGAGATTGTGTCTTGTGAGATGTTTGGATATATGGGGTTGGCTATGTTTCCTTAGTTTTAAATAGAAAAATTTGTGTTAGCTATTTTATCAATTAATATTGAAACTTCTAAAGTTCAAAAGTTCATTTAGTGCTGGTAAATTACATCTTTACAAATACGAGGTGGTATTATAGAGTAACAAAATACACCATAAAAATGTAATTATTCCATAGCTATACCTTGTAGTTGAGAAAGTTAAAATAAAAGTCCTTGTAGATCAAATAATTCTTATAATCTTCCATTCAACTGAAGTCATCCAAGTGCACTTGAAACCGGGCAAAACCACAAATTAGGCCAACTATTTCTGCATAGAACTTATTGAGACAGCTCTGCCAACATGAGCCATGCCTGTTATTTCTACATATGTGTAAGTGAGCAGTGATATCCACACCCAAGACCTTCTGACACGGCTGAGACAGATGGAGTTATGGCAGCCTAAGAACCACGCCTCCAGGTCAGAGCAGGTCAGGCATGGAGTTCGCATGCAGCTTTGATAAAGAAGCTAAAGCATTGAAAATTCTGGATAATTCAAAGAACTTAATATATGAACTCTCTGTATCTTTCCTTGTTATGCCAGTACCATGTTAGTGGCTTTGAATCTCTGATTCCCTATGTAGCTTCCTTCTCCTCTACATTCTGGTGCTTCAGAGAAATTCAATTTCCCAAACCAGTATTGTTTTTAGTTTGCCGTATACTTATTTAGATCTTGACTGAGACTCAAACACTTTTCCTCCAGGACAGGCTTCATCTCTCTTCTCCCCAATGCCTAGATACTGAAATAATTAATAGCACCATAACAGTTGTCTACTTGTGAAATACAATAAATGAGATTTTCTCTAAAGGCAGAACGTATTTGTGGTTCATTTGAGACAGCTGTTTCCTCCAAGAATTATGGCATCAGCTGTGACAGAATTGCCATTAATTTAGGGGAAACTGACAGGCAAGGTCAGCTCAATCTTTAAGCCAGCAATAAAAAAAAAAGACATGCACCTGCAAAAAGCCAAGTGTTCCAAAATGTGTTTAATTCTGTACAAACTTGACACCTCCTCAGTTCTTAGTGTTTGGCATTTCTTCATAAGACCTAGACCACCTATCTCTTTTCTTGTTCCTTGAACTTGAATGATTGCAGGTCTCATATAATCCTCATCTCCTGTATAGCTCTAGGACATATCACCTTGTTCTTGGATCTGAACACTCAAACCACTGGTTATGGCAAAGTTATGAAAACTTTGTGGTTGTTATTTTTACTGCTTTAGACAGCTCCTGATCCAGCCAAGAAGTCCTTAGTCCCAGCATTAATAGGTCTTTGAGGGTAGGATTGGTAAGAATAACATAGAGAACAACCACTAAAATAGTAGCATTCTACTTAAAATTCATATATTTTAGTGCCTTTAGCCATGCTGTTTTATTTACTTTGTATATATTTTGTATTTATTTATTTATCTGTGTGTGTATTATCTCACCCGTCCCCACAATAAAATGGAAGCTCCTTGAGAGCAGGGGCTATTTTTTTTTTTTTGGTCTTTGAATCCTCAGCATCTATCACAGGGCCCAGAATACAAGAGTTGCTTAATAAATGCATGTTAAACAAATGTATGTTAGATGAACTACTTTATTCCAAATGAAGAAATGCAGTATAACCCTTTAAACTAAATCAGTCCCTTCATGGCATAACATTTCATTACATTCAAATGGTTGAACTATAATATGTTTTCAAATTCCAAATGGATGCACTTTACTTAATTCATAGGTTATATTGCTATAAAAATGGTGAGGAGTCAAGCGAGGATAACTTTCAGGGAATTATATGTTCACTTGGTCAATTAATTGATTTTGGCTCTTTCTAAAACCAGATTCTGAAAATGGAAAACTGATTTAGTGATTTTAAACATATTTCTCAACAAAGCTCTATCTATTCATTCAATTAATGTATCACAGATAAAATCTGTGCATGGTCAGGGGTGGTGACACATATCTGTCACCTCTACTACCAGGGAGGCTGTGGCTAGTGTATCACTTGAGCTTGGGAATTCTGAGGGTAAAAGCTAATCTACTGTCCTCACCAAGTCTGGTTCCAACATGGTGAGCTTCTGGGAGAAAGGGAACACCAGGCTCCTCACAGAGGACTGAACCAAGTCCAGGTCAGAAATGGAAGAGACCAAAACTTTGTTGTAAAGCAATATTGGGATTGGGTCCATGAGTGGCAATTATACATCCAGTCTAGGTAAGTTAAGAATAATTGCATATGAAACTGCAAATCCACTATGTGCAACTTGCTATTCCTTTCAAATATACAATAAAATTATCATGTAAATGTTTTTTCTTCTTTCTCCCTCCTAGAGATGGCTACCATTAAACACAAATATGTGTGTATGTATACACTCATACATACATACATACATACACACCTATATACATACATATACATGCACAGATGTATACCTACATATGTTGTATACACACATATGTATATGTAAAATTACTGTATACATACTTCTACTTATCAGTTCTTTCTCTAGATGCAGATGGTGTCTTTCTTCATATGCACTTTATAGTTTATCTGGGTATTTATAATAGTCAAAATAACTTATTTGCTCATAGTTATTTATGTTTTTTGGTCTAGGCAATGGGGTTAAGTAGCTTGCCCAGGGTCACACAGCTGGTAAGTGTTATGTGTCTGAGGTCACATTTGAACTCAGGTCTTCCTGAATCCAGGGCTGATGCCCTATCCACTGTGCCACCTAGCTACCCTACTCATAGTTATTCTTAAAACAATCTTGTTGTTAGTGTATACATTGTTCCCTTGGTTCTGCTCATTTCAGTCTTCATTACTTTGTGCAAGTCTTTCCATGTTTATTTCTAAAATCATTGAGTTCATCATTTCTTATAGCATAATAGTATTCCATTACATTCATGTACCACAATTTGTTCAGCCATTCCTCAACTGATGGCCATCCCTCTGATTTCCAGTTCTTTAACACCACAAAGAGAACTGCTACAAACATTTTAGAACATATAGGTTATTTTCCTTTTTCCCTAATTATTAATCTTCAGAAATAGACCAAGTAGTGGCATTGTTGGGTCAAAGGCTAGTTTAATAACTCTTTAGGCATAATTCCAAATTGCTCTAAGATAAGAAGAGTCATTTGAAAATTAATAATCAGCAAAACTCTGCTCATCTTTTAAAAAATAAAATAACAGAAAATTGAACTGTTCTAAACTTTATCCTTTTCTGTATAGCTGCTCCTCACACATACTTTTACTGTCTGTTTGACGTTTCTTCTTAACCTAAAATTCCCATTGGAGTTCTAATTAGTCATTTCAGATATTTCACAAGGACACTGTTTTAGTCATTCAATTACTTTTTTATTGGTATTAGTAGTAGATTTTTTCCATTTAAGAGAAAATGCAAGCTGAAAGGAACAGATTTAGTTAACATCCTTCACAGCTGTATTGTTTCTGTTCATTAGCATTAAGTTGGCTATATGACCTGATATATTTATGACAGAAGACTCTATTTTTATCTTTTTTTTTTCCTCTCAACATTTAGAGATAAGTCTTGTGGAATGACCAGAAGAAGAGAGGTGGGTTAATCATTTGTTTGGAGGAAAGTTAAGTTTCCATTTGCTAGATTTTTATGTTCTTAGGAAAGTTTTCAAATAACTAAATGTGCAAATGATCCATTAAACCTCTAATAGGTCAGCAACCATCCAAAGTTCACTAATCAAACTGGTATTTCTCAGTCTTCAGACTAGAAATCAGTTTCCTTTTTTTTTTCTCTAGAAGACTTAGTCTCTTGTACTAAAGATATTGTGATAGATGGATAGGTAGAGGAAACATCTTCCAAACATATATTATAATTGATCATCTTACTAGGACTTATACAAATTAATGTCACTTTCCCCTCAATAAAAGACATACTTTTCAAACTTGTCTGGGAATCTGGGCATATAAGCAGATGATTTTTTTATATGTCCAAAAACCACTTAAGCAATTCAGTAATGGAACCAAGAGCGACATATTTAATAAAGCATTCTAGAGAGACATAGATTACAGTAGAAGAGCAAAGTACTCAGATTCAGAAAGCCTGGTTTCAAATCCAATTCTGATTCTCATTCCCTTAAATACTCTGCATCTGTTTCCTCACGTGTACTGGGACTAAATATTTGTACTACCTACTTGAATGCATTCTTATGATAAAAGTACTTAACTACAAAGTGCCATAAAAGTATAAGATATTAATATGGTATATATAAAGAGATCTAGACATATTATACTAATATTAACATGTATGTGTGTGTATGTAAAACATCAAGGGTAACCTTTCTCCCCAAGTGCTATGACTAAGCTCATAAATATACATTCCTCTTTTATGTAGTAGCAGGGCCATTTGTAAGCAAGTTTACATTTCAGAAAGAGCATCACCACAGAAGTTGAGAGTATTAAGTAGGATATAATTAGAAAAGGAGCTCAAAGTGCTTTTAAGGGTGGAGCCCTTGTGGTCCAAGAATAGCTTAATTATCATATTTTAGGGGGCAGGGGAGGGATGGAATAGATGAAGCCCTGATATGGTGCGGTCAATTTAAAGCCCAGACTTGACAACATGTGGTAATTCACTTTGGAGCGTCCTGAAGGAGAGTTCCAACTACGACTAACAAATAGCTAAAAATACCTATCAGATACCACTTCTAAATTTTTTTTGTTTTGTTCAGTTTTGTCCTACTCTTCATGATTATTGACCCCAAAAATATTCATGTGTATTCACAATCAGTGCCTCCACCTCTCTGTCTTCAGTGCTTCCACACTCTTTTCTAAACTATTGCAGTCTGGCTTCCAACCTTGTCATTCAACTGAAATTGCATTCTCCTAAGTTAACAATGAACTCTTAACTTCTAAATCTAAAATTGCCTTTTTTTTTCTTCTGATATACATCCTCAACCTCTTTAAACCCCTTGGCACCATTAATCCCCCTTTTATCCTTGCTGCTCTCTTCTTTGTAGCTTTTTATGACACTGCTCTCTTCTGAGTTTCCTAATAGCTCTCTGATTTAGTCTTTTAGGCCTAATCTTCTTCCAGTCCATGCTTGTTAACTGTGGGTGCCCCAAAGGCTCTGTCCTGAGTGCTATTCTCTTCTTCCTCTCTACTATCTCACAGCTAGCTGGCACAGTGGATAGAGCACTCAACCTGAAGTCAGTCAGTTAGTAACATTTATTAAATACCTACTATGTGCCAGGTGCTATGCTAAGTAATGGGGATACAAAAAGAAGCAAAAAACAACCCCTGGCACTATTTGGCTTTTGAAGTCCTTCATAACCTGGGCCCTTCCTACTTGTCTAGTCTTCTTACATTTTAATCCCTTCTATATATTCCACAGTACAGCAAGACTGTCATCCTTTCTATTTCTCTCATAGATCATTCATCTCCAATTTGCCACTATACCTATTGCTTACTAAGCACTTAATACATGCTTGATGAGTTGACTTGGCTTAATTATATTTGAGTTTTAGTTATCTATTAAAGGAAGTTTGTGAGGACGTCTTCCTGAAAAGCAGAGATATAATTTGGGCAACATGATTAAGGCTTTATCCAAGGGCTGGCTTTGTCCAATGTTCTAAATCACTATTGATAGAGAAATGCAAATTAAAAGAACTCTGAGGTATCACCTCACAACTATCAGACTGGCTAACAGAACCAAAAAGGAAAATGATAAATGCTGGAAGGGATGTGGGAAAATAGGGACACTAATGCAGTCTTGGTGGAGTTGTGAATTGGTCTAATTGTTCTGGAGAACATTCTAGACCTATGCCCAAAGAACCTATGCCCAATGCAACGTGCATTCTCTTTGACCCAGCAATACCACAGCTAGGCCTCTACCCCAAAGAGATCAAAAAAAGAGAAAAGGACCTATTTGCACAATATCATTTATAGCAGTTCTTTATTGTGGTGACAAAGAATTGGAAATTGAGGGGATGCCTTTCAATCAGAGAATGGATGAACAAGTTTCGGTAGATAGTTGTGATGAAATACTATTGTGGCATAAGAAATGATGAGCAGGAAAACCTGGGGAGTCTTATACAAACTTAGTCAAAGTGAAATGAGTAGAACTGGGGGAACATTGTACCTAGTAACAGCAGTATTTTACCAGTGACCAAATGTGAAAGACTTAGCTACTCTGATCAAGACAATGATCCAAAATAATTCCAAATGACTCATGAAGAAAATTGCTATCAACCTCTACAGAAAGAACTGAAGAACCCTGAATTCAAACTGAAACATAATGTTTTTTCACTTTTTAAATGTTTCTTGTTTTCATTGTGTTTTTTCTACAACATGGTTAATGCAGAAATATGTTTTGCATGACTTCACATACATAATTGATATATTGCTCACCTGCTTAATGCATAGGAGACAGGAAGGGGAGAAGAAGAGAATTTTAGACCTCAATTTTTTAAATGAATGTTTAAAAAATAAAATGGATGGTTAAAATAAATAAATAAAAAGAAAAATAAACAAGACTCTCTCTCTCCACCCCACAGACCTTATCTTTACCTTAAAGTTTTGCTATTTTTGGTTTCTCAAACTTTCTGTAGGACTGGAGGCAGAAATTATGTTGTGAAAGTATCCCTGATTGCCTCATAAGAGAATATAAGCAGCATTAATGGAGCTCTATAGGAGACTTATGGATTGGTCTGGAAAGTTCTCTGACATCTCAAAAGACAGTATACCCCAAAATAAGAAGTGAATAGAATGCCCTTTGGAAGGGACAAGGTAGAATAAGAGCTAGGCAGGTTTTCTGCTAATGTCTCTGCATTCTCCTTTTTAAGGACATTAGGTTTCCTTGGTGTGGGGGGGAAAGGAGAGGCAATCTTGGGGCTAGGAAGCTCCTAGAAGGACAAAGTAGTCCCTTCCGTCTGCTCAGGTAATTATCTAAAGTCAGAGACCTCTGTTCTGTAAGGACCAGTGCCCCTAAAAAAGGCCAAATTTCAACAACCTGCAAAAAAGTTTCTGTAATCAGGGAACTGTGTTCCCATTTCTACTTTCATATTCAAACTAAGGGGATTGATAACATAAAGTGTTCTCTAAGGGTCTCTTCCAGATTTGAGCTCCATTTAAATCCATATAAATTTAGTCTCATTTTTGGTAAGGGCTAAAAGAGCCTTCTTCTAGGACCACAGGCAGATTACCTTCCCTCTCTCCAGTTTCCTTTGTGATTCTATGTATTTTATTTTATATATTTAGAAAACATTTGTAGAGTAAACTAGGTGGTATAGGGGATAGAGCACCACGCCTGGAGTCAGGAGGTCCTGAGTTCAAATCCAGTCTCAGACACTTGACACTTACTAGCTGAGTGACCCCGGGCAAGTCAATTAATCCTATTGCCTAGCCAAAGGGAAAAAAAGAAAGAAAGAAAGAAAGAAAGAAACCATTGCTAGCCTTTACGAAACTCCTGAAGAGATCTAAGACACAAAAAGCTTAAGAACTCCTGCCCCTGATGATCCTTGACATCCCTTCTGACTTTTTATAATTAACAATTTAAGGATTTTGGAGAGAGCAAGTGGCTTCAAATCCCTTTAAGGCACTCTCACCAAAGATATTGATATTTTTAGTATAAGAGTTACCCCTCCATATCCATTGCCCAATACCTAAATTCCCTAACTAGATTTCTTGGAAGCCAGGTATTAAGGCAAAACAACTGACCTTAGAATTTAAGGTTTTGTCATTGTTGTTGTTTTGTATACTTGTTTTTATTTATTTGTTTTGGTAGGTTGTTTTGAATTGGACCTATGTTTAAATTGGTAATTTGTGGGGTGGAAGCTAATAAAAATTGACATCTGTCCTTCAACTTATGGTCTTAGAGAGCTGACTGGGGCAAGATCTATAAAGCAGGGTTACAGCTTCATGTACAATCCTCTTCTGTTCTACTGCTTATATTGAAATGTTCATTTTATTTGATTTGTTAAGTTCAGAATAAAAATAAATAAAATATGTGAAAAAAATTAACTGCCTGGGGATACTGAGAGATTTAAATGACTTTCCTTGGATCCTACAGTCAGGATGTGTCAGAGATGGGATTTGAACTCACTTCTCTATCCATGACATTGCAATGACTCTCATGGCATTTAATTTTCAAGAAAAATGATGCAATGGAAGGAGTGGCACTTCCAATAAGTCATTTCAGTTACCCCTGACTCCAAACAAATTTGAGGCAGCCTCGGTCACTGGTAACCAGTCAGAATGGTTTTTACCCCTGTGTAGGTACCCTTCAGGCAAAGTTCCATGTAATCTCATTAATTTAATGAGGTGTATTTGTCAAGTTTATAAGAGATGGCCCACATCAACTTCCTTTTTCCCTGGAAATTTATTTCCTGATTAAAAAAAGCTTAGTATGTTTTAAAAAAATAGTCTTTTGAGGAGAGTGGCTACCTTCCCTAGTCATGGTCTTGCAGTATCCTGAAGCATCTGTTTCCTTCAATAGGGTGGTATCCCCCTATCCCACCACTGAACTAGCCTTTATTACTATATGCCTCTTGTGTGGTTTGCAATGCTGGCCCCCAAGGCCTTAAATTCCTACCTTCAGCTCTTGTTGGTTTATGTAAGAAGCTATGCCTTGATTATGAGTCTTTCGTAAATAAAACAAGTTATTCATTTCATAAATATGTTTGAATTATATAATTTTCATTCCAGAAAACCAGTTTATACATTTTAAAGCAGACAATCTTAATTTAATGAAAAATTAGCTTTGAGAAAAGTCACTTTAACAAAAACACAATTGTGAATTTGTTAAATAATTTTTTTTTTCTGCTGTGGTCATCAGCCAGCGACAGAAAAATTGCTACTAATAAGAACTGAACCTCAGTAGTAGAATATTCAGAGGCCTTGCCTGTGATTTTTTTATCTATAAATACCAAATATTTCCTTCTTTTTTAATTTAAACTTCCATTGGATTGATTTATAATAAATATAAGTGTTATTTCACTAAGTTTTATGGCCATTTCTAACCATGAAGACTACTTGCAGGGAGTATAATTTAATTGTATTCAAATGGCATTTTAAGTGTCATTTTGAGGATTACTTTACCTTTATAATAACTATGCAATATTTCACTGAATGCCTGGTCATATGATGATGATTTTAATTTATTTTGTCATATAGTACCATAAAGGGAATCCTCACATTATCTCCCTTATCCCTGACCTATTTCTAGACTCCATTCTTTTTTCAGACTAGCAGATATTAGTAGGCAGCTAAGTGGCTTTGTGGATAGAGTGCTGGTCCTGGAATCAGAAAGACCTGAGTTCAAATCTAGCCTCAGATACTTACTAGCTATGTGTCTAAGGACAAATCACTTAACTTTGTTTGTCTTAATCCACTAGAAAAAGAAATGGTAAGCCACTCCATTATTTTTGCCAAGAAAACCACATAGTCAGTTTTGTATTTTGTGGTCCATGGGATCACAAAGCGTCGGACATGACTGAACAACTGAACAAAAACATGTCAAGAACTATGATAGACATTGAAGATACAGAGACAAAAAAATGAATAATCCCTTTCTTCATTAACTTTGTATAACAGCTAATAAAACTAACAATATTTAATAGAGCAGAATTTCAAGACAAGATGATACGTTATTACACTGATTTAGATATACACTGGTACGGCAAAAATAAAGGATCAAAGATCTTGTGAAAGACCTTGCAGAACATTTAGTCCAGTTCCTTCTTCACATAGACCATAAGCTCTATGAAGGCAAGGTCTAGACCTTACTTCACCTTTTTCTCCTCTTCCTCAGCATGTCACAGTGCTGCCACTTGATAATAATGTTGGTTGAGTAGACTCACATGGAATCCAGTTAAATTGACTGAGGAATCAAAAGACCACAGAGGTTAAGTAGCTTGTGCAAGGTCATCTAACCAGTGACCACAACAATTAATGCAGAAAAGCCATTATATGGCACAGTCCCAACCTATCCCCTAGCAGCAGCATTACAAGGCAGTTTCCCTGCACTATAGTATAAAAAGTTGTCAGCTTCAGTCACTTTCAATTATACTGGTTTGGCAGGACATGGTATTAAAGATTTAAATTGAAAATGTTCCAATATTGTAGATTATTGCAGTCAGTAGCATGATTCTAAAGTCTGTAATTTAATTAAATTCATGATTAAATTCAGAACTGATCATTGAATTTGTGTTAGAATATGAACAGAAGTGTGTATGCAGATACAGTGGTGTGGTGAATAGAGAGCTGCACCTGGAGTCAGAAAGACCTTAGTTCAAATGTGGCCTCAGACAGTTCTCAGCTGGGTGACTCTGAAGAAGTCACTTAAACTCTCTATGACTGTTTTCTCATCTATAAACTGGGGATAATAATAATAGTACCTCCTTCCCAGGGCAGTTACAAGATAAAATTAGGTAACATTTATAAAGTACTTTGCAAGCCTTAAAGCTCTATGTAAATGCTAGCTATTATTAACCTATCTCCACTACATCTTTCAAATCTATTCCTATATCTCTACTCAGCCAGCCACCATGATTCAAGCCTACATCACTTCCCACCTGGCCTCTTACAATAGTCTCCTAATTCATAGCCTTGACTCAAGACTCTTCCCATCTAATCTATTCTGCATACAACTGGCAAAGAGATATTACAAAAGCAATGGTTTGACCATGTCATCTTCTTTCTAAATAAACTTCAGTAACCTTTTATTGGGGCAGCTAGGTGGCACAGTGGATAGAGCTCTGGGCCTGGAGTCAGGAAGACATGAGTTTAAATGTGACCTCAGAAACTTACTAGCTGTGTGACCCTTGGCAAGTCACTTAACCTTGTTTGCCTCAGTGTCCTCATCTGTAAAATAAGCTGGTGGGCAGGAAATGGCAAACCACTCCGGCATCTTTGTCAAGAAGACCGCAAAACAGAGTCACAGAGTCAGACATGAATGAAAATGACTAAAACAATGACAGCTTCCTCTTGCTTCTAGACACAAATACAAGCTTCCTTATTTCGAGTTTATAGGCAATCATTGCCTAGCTCCAACCTACCTTTCAAAATTTATTGACCTTTCACATACTGTAAAGTCTAGATATAGTGCCCTGCCTATTTCTCATACACAGCATTTTATCTAGCTAGCATCTACTAACCTTTGCACTGGCCGTATCTAATGCTTGGAATGAACTTCATCCTCATCTGTACTTGTTTCCTTCAAAACACAGCACCAACTATATCTTCTCCATGAAGGCTTTTTGATTCCCACAGCTTGCCCCACCTCAAAAAAGTTTCACATTTATTTTGCACATAAGTGTATACATACACGTTGTTTATACCAGATTAGATGTTAGCTCCTTGAGAGTAAGAATTATTTCACTTTTGTCTCTGATTCGCCAGAGCCTAATAACTGTTTGGAGCTTGATTGATTAGTCCAAATTGAAAATAAATATTATGCATGAAGATTAAAACTTACAAAATATATTAAACCTGGATAAATTGGAAGGCTGTTATTCATATCAAGTTAATAAAGATATATTAATTGACTTCTGGGTACAAAATGGTGACACAGTCAGGGAAACAAAACAGAAATGTCAGGTGGCTTACTTGGGAGAATAAAATACACATATAAGAACATACAAGGACATTTGAACAAGACAGAAAGAGAGAATTTTAAAAAAATAGAAGCAAGGAGATGGCACTGAGCTGAGCTCAGTAGACGGCTAAATATTCTAAGAGAGGCAAAATGGGAGGAAGGCAGAAGACACCATGCTAAATTGTTGGGGAAAATAGTAGTTACACTGAGACATAGATCATAAACTCTGACGTTATTTCTCCATAATATGAATTTTCTGATGAATAAGCAGTGATCAGTTCTTTCTTCTGACTCAACACATTAGCTCTGGCTATTGCACATGCCTAGAATTCTCTCTCTCTTTTCACTCCTGGATTCTTCAAGTCCCAGCAAAATCCTATTTTTATAAACCCAATCTCCAACTTCGTTTAATCTTAGTTCCTTCCATTGATGATTATCTCCAATTTATCCATATGTATTTAGCCTGTAGGTAGTTGTTTGCATGCTGTATTCCCCAGTTAGACTGAGTTCTTTGAAAGCAAGGGCTGTTTTGTTTGTTTGTTGTTGTGTTTTGTTTTGCTTTTCTTTGCTTGGCACATGAATGTAAATGCTTCTTGATTTGATCTGCCTTGATCACTGGCCAAAAGCCCTTTCACATTGATTATGTTGACATGGTTTCTCTATAATATGAATTCTCTGATTTTGTTCAATCGTATCTGCCTCTTTGTGACCCCTTGTGGGGCTTTTTTGGGAAAAATACTGGAATGGTTTGCCATTTCCTTCTCCAGCTCATTTTACAGAGAAGAAAATTGAGGCAAACAGGGTTAAATAATTTGTCCTGGGTCACACAGCTAGTGTCTGAGGCTGGATTTGAACTCAGTAAGATGAGTCTTCCTGAGTTGACACCCGGCACTCTTTCTACTGAGCCACCCTAGATTCCCTGATGTTCAGTAACCTTTGAACTAGAAGCCCTTCCCACAATCATTACCTTCATAAGGTTTTTTTTTTCTTTTCATGCAATATGGGTTGTATCAAACTGATTCAATTCTGAATTTCAATCTAGAAATTCTACATTTATTTCACAGGGAAAAAAAAAAACTTCTTTAAACACACTGTATTATATTTTCTTTTGTGTGACTAAAGTCTGAAGTTTTTTTTTCTTTGTTTATCACATATATGGTGACTGTGACTCATTCTCTTGCAGCCTTTCTAAGTTATCATTATATTCCCTGGCTTCTGTGAAAAGAAACATAGGAATCATATTTTATGTGCATTTCCTGGGATGATTTTTCAGTAGAAAGGCTGAGTTTGGAAGATGACACATGAGGTTCAGTCCTTGTCTCCTCATCTGACAAATGATCACCAAGACTTTGTTTAAAGATATCAAGGGAGAGGTTAACTCCCTTTTCTTGAAGCAGTTCAGTACTACATTTGAATATCCTTTTTTCTTCTTCAATGTTTGTGAATTCAACTCCTTAAATTTTTAATACCAAGTTAGCTAATGGTTTGTCTATTTTATTTTTTTCAAAGCTTCTAGTTTTATTTATTAATTCAATTATTTATTTGTTTTCAACTTTGTTAATTTCTTCTTTGATTTTTTTTAGGTTTTCTATTTTGCTAATTGGGTTTTAATTTAAAATTTATTTTCTAAACTTTTTTTGAGTTATATGTCTAATTCAATGATATGTTCTTTCCCTTTTATTATTATTCTCATTTAGAGACATAATTTTTCTCCTAATGGTTGATCTGAATGGATCCCAAAGATTATTGTATGCTGTTTCAACATTATATTGAATGAAATTATTATTTCCATGATTTTTCTTTTGATACACCTAGTCTTTGGTATTACATTAGTTGCTAATTAATTTTAATCATTTCTTCAGTAGCCCTTTATCAAATATAATTTTTTATTACATTGTGATCTTTAAAAGATGCATTTAATAAGGACAAGCTGATCAGGATAAGCTGATCACCTGAAATTTCATTCCCATGAAGAATGACTTAGGTTTTGAGTCTCTACACTTTCTCAACTCTCCCTCAGTTGCCTCTCCTTTCTAATTGGAGGGCTACAGGGAAGAGCACTAAATTCCTCCCAAAGCTTTCTTTATAGAGTGCTCACAATCTTCTTGGCAAATCCATTTTCCATCATGTGCTCTGCTTAGCTTCAAGGGTACAATATACTTCCCCTCTTTCCCCCAGGACATCACCTGAATTTGCATAGCATAGAAATCATTATTTACCATAGCATTTTACTATAATATGGACAGTTCTTTTACCCTGGAAAATCACTTCACACCTAAACTACTTCTCCTTTAGACATACTCTCAGTGCCAGAAGCCTTACTTTCTGATTGACTGATGCCAACATCCAATTTAAAGAGGAAGCCAAGGTCAAAGATGTCTTCATCCCTCTTCAGGCTATGCCTCTTTCTCATCTTCACAGGATTTTCTCTACCATGCCATAGAAACTACTTCTCTCATTGGAAGGATTCTCCTCCCCTGACACCTTATCTTCTGAATGGCTGCTTCCCCCCACAAGCTTCCAATTTATGAAGAGGAATATTTCCAATTATGAAGAGCAGCTGGTGAAAATGTTTGGTTCAAGCATGGACCTGAATGACCCAGGAATTTAGGCACAGCATCTCCCTTCTCCCCCGTGCCTTCTCAGTTTGACACAGAAACTCCTCCTGTCAACAACACAACATATAAGGAAAACAGACACTACAGAACAGTTCCTGCCGTTGCTGCTGCTGCTGTTGTCTTGGGCATTTTAGAAAATGTGTCTCAGTGTATTTGGATGGGTAGAGGCTGAATCTATGCCTCCACTTTGCTGCTGAAATTCCATTTATTAGACTTAATTTCATAATGTTTTTAACCCATTTTTCACACCTTTGGTTCAGAATGGCATGTCTCTCCAGCAATTTAAGTGCCTGATACAAAGTCCAAAGTATAAAATCCTCTTTTTTTTCCTCTTGCTGCTGCTACTCCTATTGGCTGTTCTTTTTTTTCTTTTTCTTTTTCTTTTTTTTTTTTAAACAAAGCTGCAAAAAATTTAAGAAGGATGTTCAAGTCAAAGATGTCTTCATTGCTTTCCAGGCCACACTGCTAACTCATCTTCATGGGATTTTCTTTAGAGTGGCTCCCATCCAACCCCTAAGTGAGGCAACTTCCCTCACCCTCACTTTTTACCTCCATTTTATATGTCATTTTCCTCCAATAGGACATAAGCTATTTGAATTCAGGGACTGTCTTTCTTTCTGTTTATATTTGCATGACCAGTGCTTAGCACAGTGCCCAGCACATAGCAAGGCTTAACAAATTCTTGTAGATTGATTGACTTTTCTAAAATTCTATTCATATCTGTTTTTTTGTTAGGTTTATGGAAGTCTGAGAGGGGTAAATGGAGTTTTACTATCTATTTCTCTTTTTAATTTATTTAACTATTTCTTCAAGTATTTAGATTCTATGTGATTTGGGGCATAATATTTTGTATTGATATTGATTTATTGTCTGTGGTACATTTCAGTAAAATGAAGTTTCCTAGTTTATCTCATTTAAATGTTTATTTTTGCTGTTGCTCTGTATAAGGTCTTGATTCAAACCCCTCCTGCGTTTCTTATTTACTTCATTTACTTACACGAAACACGAAAAATTTTGACGCAGACCCTTATTTCAACTCTCTGTAAGTATTGTTGGATTCTGTTTTCTAATCCTTTCTGTTATTCTCTACTATTTTGTAGATGAGTTCATAACATTTCCATTCTTAGCTATGATTTTAATTGTGTATTTCTCTCCATCTTGTTCTTTTATTCTTTTCCTTCTTTTTGTTTATTGACCTTTATAAAAAAATACTGAAGGGAAAAAATAATATTTCACTATCAGTGTTGTATAATCCGCCTCTGCTACCTGCCGCTGTACACTTTCCCTCTCCCAGAACCCAATAATAGGTTCTTAACCTTTCTTTCTTTTCTTTTAAGTCCCTCTTTGAAATCTGCTGTCATTTAGAGTTTATTTTACTTAAGATCCCAAAATCCCTTTAATCATCACCCATTGAATGAAACATATTTTTGTATCCAACTATGTGTATGTTCTTCTCTCATTTGACCAATCCAGATGAGTTTTTCAAGTGCCACCTGCCCCTTCTACTCTTTTCTTATTTTTATAGATTCTACTCATGTATCCCACTTATATAATTACTCCCATTCTTATTCTCTTTCCCTCCCCTCAACTGTACTCCTCTTTCATTTCCTGTATTTTTTTCTTTTTAGAGCAATAAAACACAACAAAATTACTTCCAGACCCTCTATATTCTCTCTATGACCCCTGATATCAGAGTTCTAAGGGTATAAATTTATTATCTCCCCCTATTACAATATAAAAGGTTTATCTTTCCTTAGTCTCATGATTGTTTGCTCATGTCTACCTTTTTCTGTTTCTTTAGACTCCTGCATTTCTATTTCAAAATTTCTATGGAAATCTGTATTTGTTTTAGTCAGGAATGCTTAAAAGTCTTCTTTTTTATTAAAAATCCAGTCCCCACCCTCACCCCTAGCCCTTTAGAATTATAATCGGTTTCATTGGGTAAGTTATTCATGGTTGTTAGCCTATACCTTTTACCTTAGATTATTGAATTCCAAGCCATATTTTTACAGAAGTGGTTACTAAATCTTGTGTAATACTGATGGTAGCTCCTTAGTACACTATTTTCATGTCATGCTTTTACTCAGATAACTTTATTCCCTTTTCCTCTGCTCCCACTTTCCTTCTCAAGCTTTGGGAGATCAATCAAATTAACACTACTATTCTTGGGAAGGGCATGTCAATCAATTGCCCATTGATCATATTCATAATCTCTTTGATTTCCTAGGCCCGAGCACTCTTTTCTTCCCATCAATATCTTATAGATATCGTCTTCCCTTATTGGAAAATAAACTCATTAAAATTGGGGACTGCATATCTTTTATTATTTATTTATAACCTGAACAACACTAAGCATGGTGCTTTGCATAAATGATTAATAAAGGCTTTTTCATTCATTCATTCACAAGAAAAATCCAAAGTACTTAACACAAGTAGTGATTACAACCTCTGACTAATGGGTTTTTTGATATTACGGAGCACAGATTTATGGTGCACATAGTCAGTAAGGTTTGGAGATTTCTTCCACCAACACTCAGATGTTTAGGAGTAACAAGTAAAGAGCCACAATTATTCTGAATTGAGATCTAATGATTAAAAAGTCAAGGGGACAAAGTATTCAAGAGTGGAAGAGTGAACATTATTTAATGTTAATGCCATAGCATCCAGCTCATTGACACTGGCCAAGGGTTATTAGACTTCGAAAAGCAGAAGCAATTGGGGAGCTAAAGTTAAGAAAGAAGACAACAATCAGTTATTAAAGTATATAGAGAGGAAGAAACAAAGACAGTTGTGGTGAGAAGTGGGAATTTCAACATTTAGGCTTTAGAAAATGGAGCAGTTTTGAGTGGTATAAAAGTTCTTGATATGAACATCTTGATTGTTGACTGAATTAGGTCAAAGTTTGGGATCTGAGAAGTTGAAGAATTCAAGAAGTTGTGAAGACAGGGTTTTAGTGGGATCATAATGTTGATAATCATTGTTTCAATATGGATATCTTCAATGTTGATGGTACAGGAAAGGGTAGAGAGGAAAACTATGAATAAGGTGCCAAAACCATAGAAAAAGCTGAGAGAGTGACAAACAAGTAGGTAGGACAGTAAGGATGGACAGAGAGTGGCCTAGTTAGACAACACCAGTGTCAAAGGAGAAGTCAGTAGTGGAGCAAGTATCTGAAAGTGACAACGAGCAGTAAGAAGTATGGCAACTCCTTTTGCAAGCTTCATGAGCAGCATCAGAAAGGTGAGAAAAGGAATAGCCAGATAGAAATTTTGAGTCTTCAGACAATAATACAGGCTTTAGTTAATATAATGAAGTAGAATATGTAGTAGTAAGAAATCTAGTATGAAGGAGAATTTGTTGGCAGAGAACTGGGTTTCCAAAATGCACAAGGGAATAGGCAGGCAGGAATTGAGAGCTATAGAGGTAAGCAGAGCCAGAGTAAGGATGAAAAACAGTAGAAGGCTAATGTGTAAGCTGGTGAGGCTCAATGACAGAGCTTAGCACTCAGGTACATTGGGAGATGAGCTGGTGATCAACCTCCTAGTGATCAAACTCCATAAAATATAGCCACACTAGTTCACAGACAATAAATATATCATTTTTGACAACTCTATAGTCAAAGATTGCCAAACATGACAGGAGCTTCTGGAGTTTGTGCTCTGCTCCTACAGCCTTTGAGAGCCTCCCCCCTCCCAGCCCTGCCATAATGAGACATCAGGGGGAAATATTAGGGGCGGGATTTTCCATTTTATACATTTGTAAATATGCCCAATTTTTTTTTTTACTTTTAAAATATCACATTTTAATTTTTATTAATGTTGTTTTGGATTCAGAAAGGAAGCTGTCCTACCCATAGATACACCCATCCCATAGTATTTCACAGTATCAAACTAAAAATATCAAAGTCTCTATCCCAGCGCAAATATTCTCAGTGGTCAACCACTCATATCTATTCTCATAGCATCCAACTAACAAAAAAAGGCAGATCTTCTTAAATGAATTTAAATCTTATGCCTCTTGATTTCTCTTAGATATATGTAATGCTAACTTTTAGTCCCTGTGCATATGCTAGTAGAGGTATTCATATTTAACATTTCAGAAAATGTCCAAGAACCTCTTTTTTAAAGATAATCTATAATGTTACTTTGTTTTCTTATAAAATGCTTTTAGCACTGAATCATTAGAATTCCAGTGATTTTCCATATCAGTTCTGGTAATTGTGATCAAACCCTTCCACTGCTTTACGAAGTGTATATGGTGGAATTCGGGCTTTGTTAAGTGCAAACCTCATCCAACCTTAGTTTAAAACTCAAAAGCCACAGAAATCAACTTTTTCTGGGTCAAGTTCTCTTCCAGGCAAAACAAAATTGTCTTCTTCAAAGATAAACAAATTTCAATTAACAATGGCTTTGAAAACATTCTTCAGAACATCAAGTTGTTTTTACAGAATGATATTTATATGGGTTAAGTGTAAATGAACCAGAAACATATGGCTTGGATTCCATTTGAAATAAACACATATTCAGAAATAATTGGGAAAAGTGCTAGGGGAAAATGTTAGTACAAGACATTTCATGATTTTCATTGATGTGCTTCAGTAACAAGTCAGGCAGAATTCAGTTTAATATATGAAAAATTTTCATCCCAATATTCTAACCTGTCAAGACTTTTTAATTTAAAAATAATTTTAAAGTGTTTAAATTATTTATAGATGTGATTTTTTTGTATCTATCATTAGCACCAATTAAAACTCTTCACATCAAAGAAATAGGTATTATCAAGAAAAATAAATGAAGACATTGGCCATATCTGAAAATGTATAACAGTTTCTGTAGTCTATTACTTCTTTACTGAGTCCTTCAAAGTTCCCTGACCTCCACCATTTTATTGTGGTCATCAAGAAAATTGTTCTCCTGGTTCTGTTTGCTTGGCTCTATATTTGTTCATACTATCAATCAATTTCAGTAGTTTAGACATGAGGAGGTGAGCACCTACACCAGGGTGGTACCGGTATCAGAATAGAGAAGGGGGAATATTTAAAAGATATTGCAAAGTTAAAACTCAACAGGCCTTGGCAACTAATTGGACACGCGGTTTGAGATACAAAATGTTCAGGATGACAGCTAGGTTGGGAGCCTGAGGGACTGGTAGGATGGTATTGCCCTCTACAGTAATAGGAAAGGTGGAAGTGGGAGGAGGATTTAGGAGGAAAGTTGAATTCTGTTTTATATAAACTGAGTTGAAGATGTCTCCTAGACATCCAATTTGAGATGATTAAAATATAGCTGAAAATGTGAGTTTGGAGGTCAGTAGAGAGTCTGGGGCAGGATAGGTAGAATTAACAATCATTACCATAGAAATGATAGTTAAATCCATGGGAACTGATGAAATAATCAAGTGAAGTAGTATAGAAGGAGCAGAGAAAAGAGCAGAGGAAAGAACCCTGAAGTTTCACTATGGATAGAGGACATGATCTGGAGGAGGATCCAGAAAAAGAGGGAGAAGGAGAGAACAGATAGGTAGGAGGTAACAGATCGGTAGGAGAAAATCAAGGAAGAGAGAGTGATCAATAGTGTCAAAGGCTGAGGAGAGATAAAGGAGAATAAGGATTGAAGAACAGTCTTTGGTTTTTGACAGCTAAGCGATCATTAGTAGCCTACAAGTTTTTACACATTTCTCATTTCTTATGGCATAACAAAATTTCATAGAACACATGTCATAATTTGTTCTTCCATTCCTCAAATGATTGATAACTATTTTGCTTCTAGGATAACTATAATTTTCCACAACAAAATATGTTGCTGTAAGATTTTTGGGTCCTAAGGTCCTTTTCCTCTTTCTCTGAACTTCTTGAGGGTACATGCATAATAATAGCATTACAAGAGTATTGTGGCATTTAATTTAGTGACCTTTTAGGTGTGATTGAAATTGCTTTCCACAATGGTTAAGCCAATTCACAGCTTTTACTAAAATATACCTATCTTCTCATTACTTTGCCCAAACGGCAGTTTTCCAATTTTATCATCTTTGCCAATATGATGAACAAGAGGTAGAATCCTAGGGTTATTTTAATCTGCATTTTTAATTAATAACTTGGAGCATTTTTTCATGTGGTTTACATTCTCTGTTTGAGAACTGTTTGTTCATGCCCTTATGTGCTGGAGAATAGATCTTATTTTTTATATATTTGTGTCAATTTTTCTTCAGTCTTGGATATTAGACCATTATCACAGAAATTTGCTGTGAAGATATTTTTGTTAAATTAATTGTTTCACTTCTGGTTCCAAATTTCTTTATTTTACTTGTGCCAGAGTTTTCTTCAATTTTATGCCAGCTTGTTCATTTTATCTTTTTATGATAATCTCTGTCCTTTGTTTAGGTAAGACTTCTCTGCAGCAAAATTTGAAAAATATCACCTTCCTTGTCAGTTGACTTTTAATGATATGATATTTTTCTATTTAAGCTCTCTATCCACCTGGAATTTATCCTGTTACTTTATTGGTTATTTATTAATTTAATTAATTTTTACTTGAGCTATTAAGATAGCTCCAGGCAAACCATCATAGCATCTATCAAAAGTTATCATTTTGTTTCCTCTTTGCTTTTAACTAGTCTTTGAATTTTTGTTCTTATTGCTATAGGTAGTTTTCTAAAACTGAATTAAATAATGTTGGTGCAAATGGACATGGCTGCTTTACTCCTCATCTTATTAGAAAAGCCTCCAGTTTTCTCCATCACAAATAATGCCAGTTTTTGGTTTTAATAGTTGTTAAGATGGGTAGTATGGGACTTTGAGGCAAAAAAAAAAAACCTGACCTGAGTTCAAATTCAGCCTCAAACTCTGCATAATTCACTATACCTCTCATTGTTTGTTTGTTTGTTTGTTTGTTTTTAGGATAATAATAGTCCCTTACTTAGACTCTTTGTGAAGACTAAATGAGGTAGCATATATGAAACATTTTACCAACCTTAAGGTTATCAATGCTTTATCATTATTATACACTTTACCACTTTAAAGAAAGGTTCATTTAATCCTGTGCTTTCCAGAGTTTTTTTTTAATCATTAATGAGTATTGAATTTTGTCAAAATATTTTTTCTGCATTTATTGATATAATTGTTTAATATTTGTTACTTGTATTATTATTATTATTATTATGGCCTATTATCTTTATAGTTTTCCTAATTTAATAATCCTAATATGTGCATTATAAATATAATTTGAAAATAGTAATCATTTGAACCATATGGTTGTAGCTTAATATTTTATTCAATCCTTTTGCATCAGTATTTATCAGATGTATTTGTATGTAGCTTTCTTTTTCTATTTTTCCCTGGTTTAGGTATTAAAATGACAGTTGAGTCATAAAAAAGGATTACATAATAAACTCCCTTATTTTATAGACTTAGCAAATGAGTATGAGAGAGATATAATAACTTGCCTAAGGTCAAGTTAAACAGATAGTTAGTGAAAGAAAAAAAGACTAGAACCTACCAATCCCCCATCACAGTAATCAGCTACACCAAATTTGAAAAAGAAAAAGGGATTTTAAGAGGGGCACTATTTTTTTAAATTAATGGAAATGGAATACTTACAGTTTAACATTGCAGTGTCTCTGTGAGTTGGTCAATATTTGTACTCACTCCTGTAGTGCATATAACAAGCCATCATATCTTCTCATCCATTGAAATTCTTGAATATGCCAATTGTGGGGAAATGTTCTCTAGATATTTTAATATTATCAGAGTATCAGTGATAACTAAAAATTGTCTATCTCTTGTCATGACTACCCCAACTTCTTTCCAAATAATATCTTTAATGATATCTTTTTTCTTTTGTTTATTTATTTTTAGTTTTCAACATTCACTTCCACAAGATTTTGAATTCCAAATTTTCTCCTCATTTTTCCCCTCCCCTCATCCCAATACAGCACACATTTGAATATACCTTTCCCCAGTCTGCCCTCCCTTCTGTCACCCTCACCCCCTTCTTTTACCCCCTTCCCCTTCTATTTTTCTGTAGGGCAGGATAGACTTCTATACCCCATTGCCTATATATTTTATTTCCCAGCTGCATGTAAAAACAATTTTTAACATTTGTTTTTAAAACTGAGTTCCAAATTCTCTCCCTTCCTCCCTACCCACCCACCCTCATTGAAAAGGCAAGCAAGTCAATATAGGTTATACGTGTGTAGTTATGCAAAACAATTCCATAATAGTCATGTTGTGAAAAACTAAGTATATTTCCCTCCATCCTATCCCACCCTCTGTTTATTCTATTCTCTCCTTGGACCCTGTCCCACCTAAACACTGTTTTCTTCTGATTAGGCCCTCCCCCAGTATGGCCTCCCTTCTATCACCCCCCCCCATCCCCTTTCCCTCTATTTTCCTATAGGGTAAGATAGATTTACAAACCAAATTGAGTATGTATTTTGTCCCCTCTTTAAGCCAAATCCAATGAGAGTAAGATTCACTCATTTCCTCTCACCTCCCCCCTCTTCCCCAAATCTGTAAAAGCTTTTTACCCCATTCTATTTCTCCCTTTCTCCTTCTCCCAGTATAACTGTCTCTTACCTCTTAATTTTACTTTTAAGATATCATCCCTTCATGTTCAACTCACCCTGTGCCACCCTCTGTGTATATACATATGCATACAAATACACACACACACATACAAATATACATATCCATCTACATCTACATCCACATCTACATAGACATCCAGAAGCAGCTGCAGACACCACCCCCCAGGTGCTGCTCCAAGGTTGGGGCCTGACCATGCTCCTCTCTCACCCATGTCTGACAGACTTTTCCTACAGATTGTCTTAGTTATCTTTGGCATTTGTGGATTGAGAAGTCTGGAAACTACCACAGCTTCCCATGATTCAGTCCCTTGAGGCCAGCTCTGGGTTTTCTGGGGGCCTGTCTTTGTCTGTGTGGCCCACACTGAACTGCACTTTTCTCCTAGCCTGGTGCCACTGACCTTTCCCATCAGCTATCCACGTTGTCTTGGGCTGGAAATTTGTTTCACTCTGGCTTTTTGTGGGTTCTGCTGCTCTCAAATTTGTTTAGAATCATTTTTATAGGTATTTGGAGGGTTTTGGGGGAGAGCTTAAGCCAGTCACTGCTTTTACTCTGCCATCTTGACTCCACCCCAATGATATCATTTTATGAAACTTTTTTATACACAATTCATCATCAGACATATGTGGAAACTTACTTTGTTACCACCATGCATTCATCCATTGCCCATTGGGTGAACTGAAGTTTTAAAACAAGATGTTGTGGAATTCCATGATTTTAAGTCATATAAAATCACTGGAAAAATTTGTTTCTACATTTCATTCCCTGATAGTAGTGTTCAAAGGATATGACCAGGCAGTTTTTAAAGGAAGAAATCCAAATTATCAATAACCATATAAAAGATGTTCTAAATCATTAAAAAATGAGAGAAATACATCCTAAACAACTCTGAGACTCAACCTCAGTTTTGAAACGCTGGCATAAAAAGGGAAACGACAAAGCTAGAAGGGATAATTAACACATTAAATTGATAGTTAGGGTCTAAAGATAACTCAAAGGACTTTTGGATAAAACGGTAACATGCAGGGCTCAAAGAAGAACCACATCCCTTGAAGAGTGCCTGGACTGCAAGAAGGGATCTTCAAAAACAAGTACGTTAATGCACTGTGAGTGAAGCTCTAAATCGTTGGATCAGCCACTGTGGACAGCAATTTGGAATTCTGTCCAAAAGTTATTAAACTATGTGTACCCTTTAACCCAGTGAAACCACTGCCAGGTCTATATATCAAAGAGGGGGGGAAAAGAGCAAAAAAACCCCCTGTATATACACAAATGTTTATGGCAGCTTGGTGGCAAAGAATCAGAAATTTAAAGAGATTTTCATCATTTGGGGAATGAAGGCATATGAACATAATTGCATACTATTATGCTTTATAAGGAATGATGAAAGGATCAATTTCAAAGAAATCCGTGAAGACTTTGATAAGCTGATGCAGAATAAAGAGATCAGAATTTGTACAATTTACACATTACCAACAATTCTGTAAAGACAAACAACTTTGAAAGACTTAAGAAATCTGATTAAAACAAAGATTAACCACAATTCCAGAGGACTCATCATGGAATTGGAATGTGCTACCTGACTCCTGACAGAGAGATGATGGACTCAAGGTAAAGACATACTTTTTGGACATGCAAAGATGGGGATTTGTTTTCTTTTAAAATGCATATTTATTACAAGGATTTTTTTTTCTTTTGTCGGTGGAGGAATGAAAAGGGAGGGAGTAAAAACAGGTTTTTTATTAACTGAAAAAAATAAAAATATATAAAAGAGAATTCATATTTTAAGGAGAAGCTTAGCATCATTGAAAAGGCTCTGAAATTTCCCCAAACTTGCTTTCTTCCTTTAAATAAATTATGGATCTATTTCATTATCCAGTTATAGGTAAATTGAAGGATAAGTGTACTGATGAACAGGTTCAATAGGCTATACTTGCAAGTTCATATAAACTAAACAACAGACATTCTCTATCCACTTGGTATTTCCTTTGCTATGTATGGATTTTATGTGTGTTTTGGTATCATTAAGAAGGCTTTGATATTCCAGGTTTTGGTGCAATCAGCATGAAATGATATCCTCAAACAGGAAAATTTGGAGGACCTCACTATCTATAGAGAGGGCAGCTAGGTGGTGCAGCAGATAAAACTGGGCCTAAAGTTAGGAAGACCTGAGTTCAAACCCAGCCTCAGAAACTTACTAACTGGGTGATCCTGGATAATACTGTCTGCCTCAGTTTCCTCATCCATAAAATGAGCTAGAGAAATGGCAAAGCACTCCAGTATCTTTACTAAGAAAATCCCAAATGGGATCACAAAGAATCTGACATGACTGAAATAAATGAACAAGAAAACCATCTATTGGGGCAATGGAAATGACCAAGAAAAGGAACACATTTATCTTGCCAAGTCATTTTTCATCGTCCAAAGAAAGCCTAGCAATGGTCAGAAGTTTCATGCAGTATACATGCAGAACTTAAAAAACTAAAGACTTTGTTTCAAATCAGATGACATGAGTTATTCTACTGGGTATCCTATGGTTGCTTTTAGTTTTTTTATGGATATGGACTCTGTAAAAATCTCTTATGCTAGTGTGAGGGTAGGGGAAGTTGTCACCACATATTTCTAGTGGTGTTAAGTTAATAGTGGCATGTCTCTATGCAAAGGATATAACATTTTCACTTTTACTTCTGGAAATGCTGAGATTTCTTCTTCTTTTAATGTTAGATCCTTCATTAATGTCTAAAATAAAAGGACTTATATCTGGCATATATTAGATATTTGCAGTATGTTACTCATACAATATTCACTTAATAAACATCCGTTAAGGACTTTCTATGTACCAAACACTGTGATTAGTATTATAAAAGATCTAAGGCAAAAGTAAAACTAAAATCATTCATAGAGTATAGGCTTGGTTTTCCAGGTGTGCTCACCTGTATGTATGCTTATTCCTACATGGATATTATAAATACTGAAAAAAAGGTAAATCCCAATGATAAAGAGTATGTCTGCCTAAAATAACAGATGTGAAGTTGAAACAGTGCATGAAATATAACCTGAATGAAAACTGCTAGAAAGTAAGGTCAGAGCTTATCCACAGCTTGGGTGGGTCTGAGTGGTGCTCTTAAAGAAAGCTCATTGAATTTTCACACTTAGTTACCCATAAATCTCAAATGATGTTCATCATTTGCAATATGGCTTTAAAAAAATGAAAAGGTTGTGCAGTTTAAGATTGATCATTTGTATAATCTCCTTTTGAGATTATGATTCTGTCCTCATTAATTGGCATATTAATGTTGCATTTTTCTAACTATTGTCACTGTTCAATCCTTTTAAAAACATGTTTTACTAATTTTTTGGCTTTCCATAACAGATATAACAATACTCCCTAGATTGAACCTTCTCTTTGACAAAGAAGATAAATTAAACAAAAACATTTTATACAGTGACTATATATGAAAGTGTATGCAACTTATATTGTCCTAGCAATCCACTTTTCTACTATGATAGGATTTATTTTATGTTCTCCAGGATCATCACTAGTCTGTCAGCTACTGAGAGTCAGACTGCCTTTCAGTGACCTTTTCATTTGCATTGATGGAGTCATTGGAGTCTCTTGGTTCTGTCCATTTGGCACAGTGTCAATTTAAAAAAAAAATCTTCCCATATTTCTCTGAATTCTTCATATTGACCATTTTTTGTTGTACAATATTCAACTTTATACATATACCATATTTTTTCAGCCAGTCTTATATCAATAGGTGCCCATTTTGTTTCTAGTTATTTGCTACTACAAAGGGTGCTGCTATGAATATTTAAATGTATGTTGAACGTTTCTTCTTGTCCTTGCCTCCCTTAGAGTTTATTTCCAATCATAGGATTGTGGGCCCAAAAGATTTAGATAATTTTCAACTTTCTTCCGTAATTCCAAGTTAAAATCTTGAACACATGGTGGAATGATAACTCTACCAGCCTACTGTTGCATTTACATAAATTAGATTAATCTACAAATGGGCCCGAATATATTCTGCCAAAGAAACTATTCATAAAGGGTTACATCTAGTAGTCCCAAATATTATCAAACCAGGCCATCTACCAGGTTGAACTATTTTAAAGTAATCATTCCCTCAATATTTTCACAGTGAAACAATGTGTCTATAAGTCACAGAACACCGTAATCTCTGAAGACCCAAAGTTATAGGTGACTTAAAACACAGTGAAAGAATCCGTGGTGAGTAGCAATAGGCCATATAGTATTGCCAATAATGTTTTTCATAAAAGAAATATTGTAAATGCATTACCAAGGATGTATATGAATAGAAAAAGACAGATGCTCATATCAGGTTACAAAATCTTGGGCTACAGATAGATGATATGGGTTGCCTTGTGTGATGGGAGTAACATACTAATACCCATGCCTCCCTATACAACTAATGTTAGTTTTTCTTAAAGGTATTGAAACTCTCCTTTGGATTTTTTTTTCATTTATTAAACATTTATTATCCTCTCTCCTACTCCCCCTCAGGAAGGGGAGGGATTAAAAATATAAAACCCTGTTAATTTATAAGCCTCGTTAAGCAAAAATAAATACCAACATTGGCCACATCCAAAAACATCTCTTATTCTATTTATTAGTTGATAACTGTAAAAAAAAAATGGGCTGCGTTTTTCATCATCAGTCCTCCCAAATCGTACTTGGTTATTGTGCTGTCATTAGTCACTGTGTCTTAAGTTGTCATCGGTTATTGTTTCACAAGGTCAGAATAGTTTGTGTTTTATGTTATAGTAGAAATTGTTCTAGTTCTGCTCATATTATTGCATCAGTTAAATTAAGTCATCCCAGGTATCTCTGAAATCATCTCTTCATTTCTTAAAGCACAATAGTAATTTATTGTATACACGTATCCTCAGTTGTTCAGGCATCCAGCAATAATGAGCACCCATTTAATTTTCTTTCTTTGACACTACAAGATAAACTGCTATAAATAATTATTGTGTATGTAGAACCTTTCATTCTTTCTTTTAGCACTCTGGGGTATAGGCCTAGATGGCATATTTCTGGGTCAAAGGGTATGAACAATTTAGAAATCTTTTAGGGCATAATTCCAAATAGCTTTTCAGAATAACTGGACTAATTCACAACTCTTGTACCAGTGCATCAATATGCCTGTTTTCCCATAGCCCCTCCAGTATTTGTCACTTCCTATTTTTATTAGTTTTGCCAGTTTGCTGTATGTGAAGCAGAACCTTGGAGTTGCTTTAATTTTCAGTTCTATGACTATTAATGATTTGCAGCAATTTTTTTATATGGCCATATATAGCTTGGATTTCTTCCCTTGAGAACAGGTTTTTTAATATCCTTAGACAATTTATCAATTGGAAAATATCTATTATTCTTATAAGATTGAATCAATTCCTTACATACCTTGGAAATCAACTCTTCTTCTTGTTGTTTTTTGTTTTGTTTTGTTTCTTTTTTTGTTTGTTTTTTGGCTAGGCAATGGGGTTAAGTGATTTGTCCAGGATCACACAGCTAGTAAATGTCATGTGTCTGAGGCTGAATTTGAACTCAGGTCCTCCTGAATCAGGGCCAATGCTCTATCCACTGTGCCACCTAGCTGCCCCTAGGAAATGAACTCTTTATCAGAGAAGCTTGCTGTAAGGGTTCTTTTCCCCTCAGTTAACTGTTTCCTTTTTAAATTTAGCTTTATTAGCTTGGTTTGTTTATTTTTATGTAATCCAAATTATCTATTTTATCTTTTGAGATTCTTTGTATACCTTGTTTAGTCAAAAAAAACCCCTATTTATCCTGCAGATTTGACAATTTTATGGTCTCAGCGGACTAGGACTTATGCTATTGGTGTAAATTCTTGGTCACATGGGCACAAAACAACCAGGAAATGAAAATCTGGAATTTCTCCCCGAATTTCCAGACCATATAACAGAAACATGAACAAACCTTGAAATCTATCAACTGAACTGAGATTTATCCAGAATGAAGAACTCTTCTCTTCTCTGAACATCTTCCCTTACTAGGACTAAGTAAACCTCTCTTTGTTAACTATTTGATTAGGAGTGTTGCATTTAATTCCAAATTTATACCTAAATTTTCACAATATTGGCTAAATCTGTTCCAATCTATTATTACTCCATAAAACCCATTGAATAGTAAAAGACATAGGGGAAAGCCTTTAGCACTTTAGGTAGCTCTTCTATTGAGGAGTTAAAAAAAGATATTAATATGTTGGTTGGGATCTGCATCTGTGTTAGAAGGGCATAAACCTGACATCAAGTAGTTATTCAAGTTTGTTTGTTTTTTCTTCTGACTACTGCAGCTACATTGGATGCCACATAAAATGTATTACATTCTTTATCTTCTGTTGTCTTTCTTAAGAGAACAACATAGATGTGAAGCCAAAGGAGAGAGAAAATCATTATGGTAATTTATGGATCAATAAAAAAAAAAGCATTATTTACATTTTAATAACTCTTTATTTGGTTTCTAGTCTTAAATATGCAAGTACTGCTTAGTGAAAGAAAGGCTCACTCTTCACAAAATTTGCCATGCATTCCAAAATTACTAAATAAACTTCTAAATCTTTGAATGAGCATGGTGATTACTCTATGCAGTGACTAACCTTTTTCAGTATACATTTAGGCTCTGAAAGACCATACCTGAAGGAATTTGTGAATAGTTGGGTATTGGATGCTTATTAAATGTACAAAATGAATAAGGTGGGCCTTACCAGTTACAGAAACTGGTCTCCTAGGCACATCAGTGATTCTCAAAAGATTTTATCCTCGTGTAATGGGAATTAATGCATTCTTAGACTACCTACAATGAAAGTATGTGTGTGGAAGATGCTTCTGGTAGACTGGAGGACTGAAATAGGCATGGGCATTATGTGTTCACATAATAAGCAATTGGCAGGATCTTTTTTTCCAGTGGCTGGTTAGCCAGAACCATCAATATCTTCAAAGGACCTGAGGTACAGTAGTCTCATCTTAAGGATCATGGTGACTCCTTTACCACCTGGTGAGACCATGTGGTAAAAGGGGAACGTCCTTTTACTTCCTCCCTGTTCTCCTTAAGGAGAAGGTCATGTGACTTTGAGAAATAGATCTGGTTCTTTGGTATTTTCATTTGCTGAGCTGTGAGCCTAACCACTTCTCCTCTCCCCAGATCAAGGTATGAGGAGTTGGGAGAAATGTTTGTATGTTTATTTTTGCTACATATTTGAATTAAATATCCTTTCATAAAGATTAATCCAATGTTAGTGGATAGCTGGAACTGGGGTGCTAGTCACTGAGCCCCTAAAATAAGTGACATATAGCCACTGGGGTCTTTAGCCAATCAAATAGAGACAACCCTAAATCTCTTGGCACTTTGGGGGGTGGGGCATGAGAATGTAACAAGCCTGGCCCTAAGAGATTGGGACCAAAACAACAATATTATTATACTAGTGTCTAATGTCATTTGCCTCCCAATGCCTTTCTTTATAGAGGGCCAATATTGGCTTTTTTAGCTCACTCCACTCTGCATCTGCTACTCTGCCTGGTTTCAACTCTATGAAACAAGATGTCCCATTCCAGGTACCCCTTGGTTTTCCTCTACCCCCCCCCCACATTTTCCTGCATTTTGTGTGTTTTTTCACTTTCCCCATTGAATTATAAGCTGCTTGAGGGCAGTGACTGTCATTCTTTTTATTAATTGACTCCCCAGAATGCAGTGCAGTGTCTGGAGCATAGTAGGTGCTTAACAAATGTTTATTGAATTATTGCATTGAATGTGATCATAGAAAACAGATACTGGAAATTTTCTTTCTTTTCCATTAAAAACGAACTGGTTACATTAACATCTTTCTTTTGTTAACATATGAGAAGAGAAGCTAATGGAAATAGGTGGCTATATGAGTAGAGACAATCATGCCCAGTCCTGATAGGCATTCAACAAGTATTGTGAATTGCATACTGTCCAGAAAGTGTAAGAAACAGAGGAAAAAGAGTTATGGCCATATTTTTTTCAATGAATACTGATCCATGGTTTTAATATTTTATACTACAGAAATATGTGTCCTGATGAAAAGAATGATTGAAAATTTATGAGTCCACTCTCCACAAAAAGCAGTATGGAGTCCTAGAAAGAAAGCCAGGAAGATACTGGTTCAGCTTCTGCCCCTGACGGATACTGCCTGTGATATACTGGACAAATCGCTCAACTTCTCGAGGCTCTAGGTAGCCTTGCAAACTAAATCTGTAACTGCAATCTAAAACTATAAGGTGTTGAAAAACATCTGAGTGGGGGTGTGGGGAAAGGGAGGGAATTAGAATTCATAAAAGGCCTACTATATACCAAGAACTATACTAATATAGGTAAAGAACACTTTTTACAAATATCATCTCATTTCATCAGTAGAGTGAGTTTCCTCATACAAGACTTCCCATATCTATAAACTCATAGATCCCTATCTTTATTCCTTAATTCTCTTCCTTCAAGGCATAAGAAGAAAATTAACACATTTTGCATATTACAGGAGAAACTAAATAACAGCTCTCTACAATTGTCATAAAACCCCTTCTTTATCTCTTCCCCACAAAAGAAAACTGCTTTTATCAAACTCTAAAGTCTATGCAAAGCATGAGCCTAATCAGACCAGCAACATATCTAGGTCTCTTCTCTTGTACCAACCTGATAAAGGAATGGTAGCAGAGTTGAGAGATAATGTAAACCATATTGGCAAGTTGAAAACCCTAGGGGATTTTTCCTCTGCAGCTATAGTCCTACCAAATGAAATCATGTTCCACTAAGCTTGGAATGTTGTTAGTATAATTTTAAGAAAACAGAGAAATGGAGAAAGATAAATGATACCCCATGTGGTTCCTTAATCAGCAAATTTTGCAGCCTTTGGACAATTCCTATGGTGGACCTGATGTCTGTTTTTCAGTTGGGACCCTGCCAAATTGAAAGCAAACAAGAAGTTTCTGAAAAAGATCCATGACTATTTCATTAGTGAATAGGTAATGTAGTTCAGAGAAATTCACTGTCTTAGTGGTGCTGCTTTTGAGAATCGTCAAAATGTATATGGCTCTCTCAAGAGTTCTATAATTATACTTGAAAATAGACCATACCTCGGAGAATGAGGTAAATATGTTCATACTTTTGGTAAAAACTTGTTAACAAATAGTATTTTTAATATTGTTTTTAAAGAAAGATCCTGAGATTAAAATATCCACTTACCAAGAAGGACAGTTTATATGAATAAAGTAGACTCTGAAGGTTCCTTGGTCAGCGAATCAGTAAACACTGAAGATTGATTGATTTTTTGTGTTGATCAGACAATGAATATCACTTAAGAAAATGATGGATAAAATGTTAATAATTCAAATTAAACTTAATAGAGTATCATGCATACATATGTATATACTCCTTCTCTTCCCCCCCCCGATCTGGTTGTTAAACATTTACTAGCATACTCTCTGGTTCTCTCCCTGGGCCTTTTTGACCCTAATCACTGGCACTCACAGACATTACCTTCTTCCTAAGATGGCAGAAATTAAACAGAATTCATAAAGTCCCAAGTAGCCAGAACACAACCTGTAGTTATAGGGGAACCTATCATCCCATTTCATTTTAATTGCAAATTGCTGGTCAAAAGTTCCTATAATAGTCTACTTAAAAGAAAATGAACTCCAGTATATTTAACACCTTCAAAATTATGTGTTAAAATGTACTTTGTAGACTTGGTCTATATAAGTTTCCTTACAGAAAAAAAAAAGCTTTGAAAGGCCTGGCACCCCATATTGTGCAGAAGATATGTTATGGGAGGGCAGCCAACATCATTATTTTTACTTTTCAGTTTTGCTGTGTCTTTAAATATTTATATGTTCTTCACAAGTATGTACAGCTTTGACTAAAACAAATGTGTTTCTTTACTAAAGGGAGATAGCTGGTTAGAACTGATAATGGCTCAGGATGTGTGGTTTTTCTTCAAAAGAAAACAGAGATTATTTTATTTTAATATTGGCCTAATTTGAAGAACTGAAGACACTTCTGAGTTAGAAATGGATTGTTTGTAGGTCCCAAGAGTGAACACAACTGGAAGCAGGAATAGACTAATAGGTAATCAAAAAAATGC
Organism: Phascolarctos cinereus; assembly: GCF_003287225.1. Classification (NCBI taxonomy): domain Eukaryota; kingdom Metazoa; phylum Chordata; class Mammalia; order Diprotodontia; family Phascolarctidae; genus Phascolarctos; species Phascolarctos cinereus. The sequence continues at coordinate 147,030,174 of NW_027555958.1, read as the reverse complement.
TATTGGAGAAGCAAAGTCCTCCTTTATGATCCAAATGAGCATTTATTTGAAGGGGAAAGAAACATATTCTTTGCAATTAATGATTTATTTCAATTCCTGGACTTCTGGATTTGGAGTTGAGGTCTGCTGTTTTCATCTCAGGGCTTTTTTTATTTACTAAACATCAGGGTAATGTAGAATTTTTACAGGTAGAACCAATCTTCGCAGCCCAAACCAGAGGCATAATGTAATGGTGATGGATCATCTAAGTGGTACAGTGGGCAGAGTGCCAGGCCTGGAGCCAAGAAGACCAGAGTTCGAATCCAGCCTCATACTCTCTGACACTGGGATACTCACTTACCTCAATTTGCCTCAGTTTCCTCATCTGTAAAATGAGCTGGAGAAGGTAATGGCAAACCATTCCAGCATCTTTGCCAAGAAAACCCCAGTGGGGTCATAGAGAGTTGAACATGACTGACATGACTGAACTACAAAATTTCTACTATCCAGACATCTATTGAAGCTTTCTTCCTCTGTCCAAAGCAGAGCTGCTAATAAGATTTTGACTTTTTAAAGTCATAACTTCAAATTTCAAGAAGCAAAGAAATCAACAAGAGGAAATTTTATTCTGGAACAAACAAGGAGTCTGTGATTGCTGGGTGAAAATAATGGAAACTTTGAGGGGAAACAAACCCTGCCATATAGAGGTTGTGATAGAAAAGGAGAGAGGAAAGACAGACATTATATAGTGTGCCAATTAGATTTTTTTTAAAGTAGTTTTCAAAGAGCTAATATGAAGGATGGGTAGCCTTCCATGAACTGAAATACTACAGAGAATGTTAGCCTGAAAAGGATCTGATACTCTAAGAATAAGATTTTAAGACAAAAAAAAAATTACAAAAACTAGAGTTGCCTGAAAAGACCAATGTAGATGTACAAAGAAATTCATTAATCAAGGTAAATTAAACATACATACAGTCATACAGAGTGGTGCCCTGGTAAATGTTTAATAATTGGCTCTCCAAAAATTAAATAAGTCATGACACACTTTTCAGTTTAATTAGCAGTATTAACATTTCCTCGATCTCTTTATTAAGTCCGGAAATCAACAAAACATTAAAGCAATCCCTGATTGGTAACATTTGCCAATTTCTAAAATGTAAATGTTCACACTGAAATTTTAACAGTTGGGTTTTGGGAGATAGTTTGAGCTAGCTCCATCACATCCATGGATAGATAGTTAGATGGATAGATAGATAGATAGATAGATAGATAGATAGATAGATAGATAGATAGACAGATAGACAGACAGACAGATGATAGGTAGATGGATAGATAAAAAGAAAGAAAGAGATCTACCTATTTATCCATCTTTATATATTATTGTTTTGTTCAGCCATTTCTCAATAATGTTTTATTCTTTGTGACACAATTTGTGGTGTTCTTGGCAAAGATACTAGAGTGGTTTGCCATTTTCTTCTCCAGCTCAGTTTATGGATGAGGAACCTGAGGCAAACAGGGTTAATTAAGTGACTTACCCAGGGTCTCATAGCTAGTAAGTGTCTGAGGCAAGATTTTATTTTATTTAATATTTTCCCACTTACATGTAAAAACAATTTTTAACATTCATTTTTAAAAATTCTGAATTCCAAATTCTCTCCTTTCATTCTTCGCCTCACCCCTCATTTGAGAGGGCAAGTAATTTGAAATAAGTTATACATATGCAGTCATGCAAAACACATTTCCATGTTAGTCACGTTGTGAAAGAAAACACAGACCGAAAAAATCAAGAACAATAAAGAAAGTTTAAAAAAAAAAGAATATGTTTTAAACTGCATCCAAACTCCATCAGTTCTTTCTCTGGAGATGGATAGCATTTTTCATCATATACCCATTGGAATTGTCTTGGATCACTGTATTGCTGAGAATAGCTAAGTTTTTCAGAATTTACCATTGACCAATACTGTTGTTATTGTGTACTATGTTCTGGTTCTGCTCATCTCAATTTGCATCAGTACATGTAAGTCTTTCCAGAATTTTCTGATAGCATTCTGCTCATCATTTCTTATAACAGAACAATATCCCATTATTATCATATATGATATCTTTCAGCCATTCTCCAATTGATTGGTATCCCTTCAATTTCTGATTCTTTGCTACCACCAAAAGATCTACTATAAATATTTTGGTGCACATATATTCTTTTCCTTTCTTTTATTATCTCTTTGGGATACAGACCTAATAGCACTATTGCTGAGTCAAAGGGTATGCATGATTTTATAGCCCTTTGGAAATAGTTCTACATTATTCTCCATAATGGTTAAATCAGTTCACAACTCCACCAACAGTACATTACTGTCTCAATTTTCATAAATCTCTCCAAATTTTTTTATTTGCATTTTCTGTCATATTAGCCAAACTGATAGCTATGTAGTGATATCTCAGAGTTGTTTTAATTTGCAATTTTTTTTATTAATCAATAGTGATTTAGAGCATTTTTTTGCAGATGACTATACATAGTGTTGATTATTTCATCTGAAAACTGCCGTTCATGTCCTTTGATCATTTATCTGTTGAGGAATGGGTCATACTTTTATAAATTTGATTCAGTTCTCTATATATTTGAGAAATAAGACCTTTATCAGAGAAACTTGTAAATTTTTTCACAGTTGTGATTACTCATTTTGTATTTCCCTCCATTCCATTTCACTTTCCCCTCCCCAATTTATCTTATTCTTTCTTTCCTTTCACTTTGTCCATCCTCAAAAGTGATTTTGGTTCTGACTACCATCTTCCCCAATCTTCCATCTAATCATCCACACCTTTCTTATCCCCTTACCCTCCTACTTTCCTGTAGGGTAAGACAGATTTCTATACTCAACTGAGTGTGTATATTATTCCCTCTTTGAGCCAATTCTGATGAGAGTAAAATTCAATCATTTCCCCCCTTCTTCTATCTTCCCCTCCACTGTAAAATCTCTTTCACACTTCTTTTATTTGAGATAATTTACCCCATTCTATGTCTCTTTTTTTCTTTCTCCCACTGCATTCCTCTTTCTTACTCCTTAATTTAATTTAATTTTTTTGATTATTATCCAATCACATTCAACTGACACCAATGCCCTCTGTCTATGTAAACTCTTTCTAACTGCCCTAACAAAGAAAAATTTCTTAGGAGTTACAAGTGTCATCTTCCCATGTAGGATGTAGATAGTTTAAATTTGTTGAATCCTTTATAATTTCTCTTTCATGTTTACTTTTTTATGCTTTCCTTGAGTCTTGTGTTTGAATGTCAAATTTTCTATTCAGCTCTGCTCTTTTCATCAGGAATGTTTGAACGTCCTCCATTTCATTGAATATCTATTTTTTCCACTGAAGGATTATAATCAGTTTTGCTGGGTGGATGACTCTTGGTTGTAATCCTAGCTCCTTTGCCTTCTGGAATATCGTATTCTGAGTACTCTCATTCTTTAAATAGAAGCTACTAAATCCTACATAATCCTAATTGTGCCTTCACAATATTTGAACTGTTTCCTTCTGCCTGCTTGTTTTGTTTTCTCCTTGACCTGGAAGTTCTGGAATTTGTATATACTATTCTTGGGAGTTTTTATTTTAGGAACTCTATCAGGAAGTGAACAGCAGAGTCTTTTTTATTTCTATTTTATCCTCTGCTTCTAGGATATCATGGCAGTTTTCTTTGATAATAAAGTTTTTCAATGATAATGGGTATAGACTCTTTTTTTAATCATGGCTTTGAAGTAATTCAATAATTATTAAATCATCATTCTTTGATCTATTGTCTAGAGCACTTTTTTCAATGAGATACTTTACATCTTCTAATTTTTCATTATTTTGATTTTGCTTGATTGTTTCTTGATGTTTCATGGAATCGTTAGCTTCTACTTAAACAAATTCTATTTTTAAGAAATTATTTTCTTCAGAGAACATTTGTACTGCTTTTTTTCTATTTAGCTAATTCTGTTTTTTAAGGAAGTCTCTTAAGTGAATTTTTGTGCTTCTTTTAACATTTGGCCTTTTTTTTGAGGTGTTATTTTCTTCAGTATTTTTTTTGCACCTCCTGTACCAAGTTATTGGATTTTTTTCATGATATTCCTGCTACAATCAAATTTCTTTTCTTAATTTCCCCCCTACCTCTCTTATTTGACTTTTAAAAACCTTTTAAAGCTGTAATTGGGTCTAAGACCAATTCATGTTTTTCTTTGGGGCTTTGGATGTAGCAGTGCTGACTTTGTTCTCTTCTGAGTTTCCATTTTGATCTTTCCTGTCAGCAATAGTAACTTTCTATTCTCAGGTTCTTTTTGTTGTTGCTGTTGTTTGCTCATTTTTCCAGTCTATTTCTTGACTTTTAACTTGATGTAAAAGTTGGTCTATACTGTGGGGTGAAGTGAGCACTGTCATAAGCTTCAGGCTTTTTGTACAGCTGATTTCAGAGCTAATTCTGGGGATCTATAAATGTTTAATTCTTCCAAGGTGGAAGGAGAGATGTGTTTACTACTCTCCTAGTCAATGGTCTCATCTGTGAGTGACCACAAGGATTCTTTTTCCACCCTGGATCTGTGACCAGAGTCCCCACACCCCTACAGATGCAAACTTCAGTTTGCTACTGCTTCTTTTTGCCCTGGGACTGCAACCCAGGACTACAACTCAGGATTGCAACCTGGATCTGTCTATGAGCAATGCGACAGAGTCCTATACCAAGTGCCGGCTAAGGGATCCCTGTAATATCCATCTGACCAGTTGTACAAACTCATTACCATCTGTGGGATGAGAGCTCTGGAAGCCACTTTTTCTGATTCATTTGCCCCAAGGCATGTTGCTGTCTTGCCAAAGTGTTTCCTGGTCTGTGATTCACTTTCACCTCATGGAAGAGAACATTTTCCTGCCAAACTTCTAAGTTGTCTTAAGCTGGAAAATTGTCTAAATTCATTCTTTTGTAGGTCCTGTCACTCCAGAATTCATTTTAAGGCTTTATTTGAAGTTGTTTGGATGGAATTTAGCAGGTGAATTCCTGTCTTTTCTCCTCCATCTTGGCTCCACCTCCCTGAGGTCTGATTTGAATCCAGGAAGTTCAGCCTCCTTGACTCCAGGTCCAGCACTCTTACCTACTGTGCAACCTAGCTGCCCCATGTTTTTATATATATATATATATATATATATATATTATATATATATATATATATATATGTATGTATGTGTATATATATATGTATGTATGTGTATATATATGTATGTATATGTATGTATATATATGTATATATACATATATATGCACACATATACATACACATACATGTATGTATATATAATCATGTGCATCTATGTATATACACACGTATACACATTCCTGATGTGTATATGCATATATATTGTGTGTATGTTGGCATGCATGTGCATGTGAATATGAACACAGAATAGCAGATGGATAGTGTGTATGTGTATAGATAGCTAGATAGATATACATACATGCACACACATACATACATCTGTACACATAGTCTTGTAACAATAGAATAAAGAATGCTAAAACTCATATTGAGCTGAAACCAGCAAGAGAAAGCAAAGAAAATACAAATTTAATTCCATTGCTATTCTTGTCTCTATTAGGTCAAAAACTGTGATCAAGGAAGGCAGAAGACCACCACTTGGGGGTGGATTGAATGGCAATACTGGAAAAAAAAATGAGATCAGAGCTGTTTAATTCTTACGTTACTTTTGTTTGTTCTATTAAGGAACAAATCTTTGATGATCAATAGAATGAGCATAATAAAAAAGACAAGCTGATAGTTGATACCCAAGGGAAATGAAAATATAGTAACAGGACCAAGAAGCTTAAGATGAATTCAAGTCATCTATACCAGATAAACTATTTCCTCAGATACTGAAGGAACTGGTAGACATGACCAGTATGCTAAAGTCAGGGATATGTGAATGATCATGAGAATGAGGGAGGCAGTGCAGGACTGAGCACAGCCAAATGGTGTCCCTATTTGAAAAGGAAAAAAAAAGGGCAGGGGAAGTTAATTGAATCTGCAAACTATTGACTAGTGAGATTCACTTTATTTTTTTCAGGGAAATTTTTAAGAACAGATCATTAAAAGAATGATATGGAAAAATTAGAAAGGCCTTAAATGATTTTATCAATAACAGATCTCTCCAGATTAACCTCATTTCTTTTTTCAACAGAGTTATTAAACTGACAGTGGCTGAGAAAGTTTTAGACATAGTTTACCTAGATTTTACCAAAGTGTGTGATAGTCTCTCCTGCTATGCTTGTGGAAAAGATAGAGCAATATTGACTACATGATAATACAATCAAACGAGATAAGAAATTGGCCTAATTAATGGACCAATGCAATGAGTATTCAGTAATAGTCCAATGTCATCTTAGTAGAAATATTTCCGTGCAAGGTTCCAGGGATGTATGGTTGTCCTTGTCAAAGTTACTTTTTTTTACCCATGACTTGGATAAAGACATACTTGGTATGCATATCAAATTTGGAGATGACCTAAAGCTAACAGACAGGATCAACTTCTAAAAAATTCTCCAAGGGCAATGGTAATAGGCTGAATCTAAGAAGATGAAATTCAATAAAGTTAAATTAAAAATCTTAAGCTTACATTATAATTGTGAATTTCATATAAGATAAGAGAAGAGTGGTTAGGTAACATGTAGGGTGCATTAAGAAAAGCCTACTAGCTTCCAGAAATAGGGAGGCCACTCTAATATACTTTGTCCTGGTAATACCACATATGGAGTATTGAGTTCAAATCACAGTTTATGAAGGTTGTTGATAAAATGATAGTGTATCTCCAGAAGCGGACAACCACAATGGTGAAAGATCTTGAGTCTATGCCACATGAAGACAGAAAGTGGGGCTATTTAGCCTAGAGAAGAGAAGAGTGAGGATATAATTGTGGTGTACAAATATCTGTAAGGCTGTCAAGAAGGATTTTACTTTCTGTATGGCCCCTGCGGGCAGAACCATCAATGATGTGAAGAATCTTCAAAGGGAGAAATTAAGACTTGATGTCAGGAAAAATGTCACAAAAATTAGAGGTGTTCAAAAGTAGAATGAACTGCTTTGAGAGTTGCCAGTGTGGGGTGGAGTGGGAGAAGTCTAATTACTGGGCGTGTTAGAGTGAGGTTTGCTTTTTATGCATATGATTGAATAAGTGTCCATTTCAACTCTAAAATTCTGTGATTTTTTACTCCTCTTATCCAATTCCCTCATTTTCTAGATGAGAACTTGAGAGTTAAGTGACTTGCCCAGGGTAACTTAGGTTATAAGCAGTAGAACCAGAATTTAAAATCAGGTCATATCTTCTTCAAGTGCATTGTCTAACACGTCTGTGATGTTGCCTGACTCTGAGATGAAAGAGTCTGCTTTCTGGAAAAGGAACTGATCAGTGCTTAGCATTTTCTTGTTCATGAAAGGCATTATAAATGATTCATGAATTTGGTTTGGGAATGTTATTTGTTTCTTTATAATACTTGGAAGACTAAGATGTGCTCATTTTTATCACAAAATGTCATAAAACCTAAGAGAAACACAAACGATATTTGAATTATCACTGATCTTTGTCTTAAAAAGTATGCATTGAAGGTCTTGGTGAATTAAAATTATTCACTTTTCACCGAATAAATATCTGAGCACAGATCATTATATTTATTTTGAATGGATATTATGAGACAAACAGAAAACTATTGCTGGTAGCAGCAGCTATTTTTGTGGATTAAAAGCAATAAGAAAAGAAACATGGATCTAGTCAATGGCAACAACAGGCAAAGGAAGAAAAAAACAAAACAAACTGAGGTATTTCACTGATTTTTAAAGATCACAACATTTTTCTCCAAAACCCCAGTGTCGCAAGTTTCTCTGTAGTTTTCTTTTATTTCTGTTTATAATTACTCAACTATGTGAGAGAACTTGTCTTTGTGTCAAACGCAAGAATTTCCACGTACCAGCTGTCTGATTTCTAATGGGAATGAGCATCCTAGAAGGCAGTCAGCTTGTGGGAAAGTAGCCTAAGAGGAGGTTAATGAATTGGGAATACAACTAAAAAAACTAGAAAAAGAACAAATTAAAAATCCTCAACTAAACACCAAATTAGAAATATTGAAAACCAAAGAAGAGTTTATTAAAATTGAAATTAAGAAAACTATTGAACTAATAAATAAAACTAAGACCTGGTTTTATGAAAAAAGAAATAAAATAGATAAACCTTTGGTTAATTTAATTAAAAAAAAGAAGAAAACCAAATTACCAGTATCAAGAATGTGAAGCTACCACCAAGGAAGAGGAAATTAAAACAATAATTAGGAATTATTTTGCCCAACTATATGACAACAAATTTGACAATCTTAGTGAAATGGATACATATTTACAAAAATATAAATTGCCCAGATTAACAGAAGAGGAAGTAAAATACTTAAATAACCCCATCTCAGAAAAAGAAATTGAAGAAGCCATTGATGAACTCCCTAGGAAAAAATCTCCAGGGCCAGATGGATTTACAAGCAAATTCTATCAAACATTTAAAGAACAATTAATTCCAATACTATATAGACTATTTGGGAAAATAGGTGAAGAAAGTCTTACCAAATTCTTTTTATGATACAAATATGGTGTTGATACCTAAACCAGGAAGAGTCAAAATAGAGAAAGAAAATTATAGACCAATTTCTCTAATGAATATAGATGAAAAATTTTAAACAAAATACTAGCAAGTAGATTGCAGCAACTTATCACAAGAATAATACACTATGACCAGGTAGGATTTATACCAGGAATGCAGGGTTGGTTCAATATTAGGAAAACTATCAGCATCATTGAGCATATCAACACCAAAACCAACAGAAACCACATGATCATCTCAATAGATGCAGAAAAAGCTTTTGATAAAATACAACACCCATTCCTATTAAAAACACTAGAAAGCATAGGTATAAATGGAGTCTTCCTTAATAATAAATAGCATCTATCTAAAACCTTCAGCAAGCATTATATGTAATGGACAGGCTAGAAGCATTTCCAATAAGATCAGGGGTGAAACAAGGATGTCCATTATCACCACTGTTATTCAATATTGTACTGGAAACCTTAGCTTTAGCAATAAGAGAAGAAAAAGAAATTGAAGGCATTAGAATAGGCAAAGAAGAAACAAAGCTATCACTCTTTGCAGATGACATGATGATATACTTAGAGAATCCTAGAGAATCAAGTAAAAAACTACTTGAAATAATAAACAACTTTAGCAAAGTTGCAGGCTATAAAATAAACCCACATAAATCATCAGCATTTCTATATATTACCAACAAAGCCCAACAGCAAGAGATAAAGAGAAATCCCATTTAAACTTACTGTAGACATTATAAAATATTTAGGAGTCTACCTCCTGAAACAAACCCAGGAACTCTATGAACACAATTACAAAACACTTTTCACACAAATAAAATCAGATCTAAATAATTGGAAAAACATCAGTTGCTCATGGGTAGGCTGAGCTAATATAATAAAAATGACAATCCTACCTAAGCTAATTTACTTATTCAGTGCCATACCAATCAAACTACCAAAAATTTATTTTATAGAGTTAGAAAAAATAATAACAAGATTCATTTGGAAAAACAAAAGGTCCAGAATATCAAAGGAACTAATGAAAAGAAATGCAGGGGAAGGTGGCCTAGCAATTCCAGATCTTAAATTGTATTATAAAGCAGCAATCATCAAAACTGCTTGGTACTGGCTAAGAAATAGGGAGGTGGATCAGTGGAATAGGTTAAATATGCAAGACACAGTAGTCAATGACTATAGTAATCTATTATTTGATAAACCCAAAGACCCCAGCTTCTGGGATAAGAACCCACTCTTTGAAAAAAACTGCTGGGAAAACTGGAAAAGAGTATGGCAGAAACTAGGCATAGACCCAAATCTCACACCATATACCAAAATAAAGTCAAAATGGGTTCATGACTTAGATATAAAGGCTGATACCATAAGTAAACTGGGAGAACAAGGAATAGTTTACCTATCAGATCTATGGAGAACAGAAGAATTCATGACCAAACAGGAGATAGAGAACATTATGAAAAGCAAAATGGATAATTTTGATTACATTAAATTGAAAAGTTTTTGCACAAACAAAGCCAATGCAACTAAGATTAGAAGGAAGGTAGAAAATTGGGAAAGAATTTTTACAACCAGTCTCTCTGATAAAGGCCTCATTTCTAAAATATATAGAGAATTAAGACAAATTTATAAGAACACAAGCCATTCCCCAATTGATAAATGGTCAAAGGATATGAACAGACAGTTCTCAGATGAAGAAATTAAAGCCATCTATAGTCATATGAAAAAATGCTCTAAATCGTTATTGATTAGAGAAATGCAAATCAAAACAACTCTGAGGTGCCACATCACACCTATCAGATTGGCCAACATGACAAAACAGGAAAATGATAAATGTTGGAGAAGATGTGGGAAAATTGGAACACTAAACATTGTTGGTGAAGTTGTGAAATGACCCAACCATTTTGGAGAACAATTTGGAACTATGCCCAAAGGGCTGAAAAAATGTGCATACTCTTTGATCCAGCAATAGCACTGCTAGGGCTATATCCCAAAGAGATCAAACAAATGGGAAAAGAATGCACATGTACAAATATATTCATAGCAGCTCTTTTTGTGGTGGCAAAGAATTGGAAATTGAGAGGATGCCCATCATTGGGGAATGGCTGAGCAAGTTGTGGTATATGAAATGGAATACTGTTGTGCTATAAGAAATGATGAACAGGCTGACTTCAGAAAAACCTGGAAAGACTTATATGGTCTGGTGCTGAGTGAAGTGAGCAGAACCAAGAGGACTTTGTACACAATAACAGCCATGTTATGCAATGACCAAGATTGTTAAACTGAACCCTTCTCAGCATTACGAGAATCTAAGACATCTCCAGAGGCCTCAGGATGGAAAATGCTATCCACATCCAAAGAAAGAACTATGGAAGTCAAATCGCTATTGCTTATTTTTACCTTCTATTGAGTTTTGTTTCATCTTTCTGATGGTTCCTCCTATTGGTTTTAATTTTTACTTACAACTTCACTAATGTGAAAATATGTTTAATGGGTATGTAAAAGAAAAAAAGAAAAGAAAAGTAGTCTAGATCCAATCCCAATAATCCATATCATCCAAATTGGCATTTTTAGTATGTTCCCTTCTTGACAAATTCGCTACTTTCCAGCCTTGCTTGTAAAAAGCAATGACCCAGGGGCAGGTAGGTGGTATAGTGAATAGAGCTCTGGCCTTGCAATCAGGAGGACCTGAGTTCAAATCCAGCCTTAGACACTTAACACTTACTGACTGTGTGACCCAGGGCAAGTTATTTAACCCCCATTGCCTCACCCCTCCCCCAAAAAAAAGTTAAAAAAAAAAGCAATGACCCCATCACTGAATTATCCCAGTATTCTACTGGTTTCATCTTTCGTTCCAAAAACCATGGATGCCATGGTGGTTTCAGAGTCTCCTTTTCCATGTGTGACTCTTTGTGAAGGCAGCATCCAGACTTTTAACACAGAAATCAAATCCGTGCTGTCCTAAGAATGCTATTAAGGTTAATTTCCATGGGACATTTTGGGATGGTTGCCATTGGAAGAAATGTGAGCCACTTGTCAAACAGTTAACGTACATTTTAAAGATGAGATGGATTGAGTCCCTGTTGTCTTGGGAAGACTATATAGCATAATGGAAATAACATGGGCTATGGAATCAGAGGACCTGGGTTCAAATCCCAGCTCTGATGCTTGTGTGACCTTAAATCAATTACTCAATTTTCTGTACCTCCATTTCCTCATCTAGAAAATGAGGTGGCTGGGGCAGCTAGATGGTGCAGTGGATACAGCACCAGCCCTGAAGTCAGGAGGACCTAAGTTCAAATTTGGCCTCAGACCAAACAGTTACTAGCTGTGATGCTGGGCAAGTTCACAGCCCCAACTGCTTCACAAAAACAAAAACAAAAACAAAGAAAATGAAGTGGTTAAACAAGATGCCTTCTGAAATCTCTTCCAGCTCTAAATCAATGCTCCTCCACTCTGGAATCAAGATGTAGAGTGAGAATACCATAAATAAAAATATTTGATATGCATGAAATATTTTTCTTACTTGATATACCTAACAACCCTGAGAAGTAGATAGCTGCAAGCATAATTATCCCCACTTTGGGAAGCAATAGAGAATAATGCAGAGAGGCTTACACTTTTAGTCTGAAGATTTAGGTTCAAATTCTATATTTATTGCCTATGTTCCTGTACACAAGGCATTGAACCACTATGAGGTAGTTGGTGACATAGTGAATAGAGTTCCAAGCCTTCACTGAGCAAGATCTGAGTGCAAATGTGAACTTAAACATTTATTAGCTGTGTGATTCTGAGCAAGTCATTGAAGCTCTATTCTTTCAACTGTAAAATGCAGATAAAAGCACCTTCTTTGCAGGGTTATTGTAAAGATCAAATGAGAAAATAATTGCAAAAAATGCTTGGCACACAGTTGGCATTATATAAATGCTAATTCACTTCCAATTCCCCACTATGCACATCAGTTTCCTCCTCTATAAAATGGGATTCATGATACCTACTTCATAGGGTAATTGTTACTCTCAAAAGAGATAATACATGCAACATGCTTCATAAACTTTGAAAATCCTTATATAAATGCCAGCTATAAATAATTTTTATATTTGTTTATTTATTGATACGTTAAGAAGAAGTCTGATATAGTGGTTAGCATGCTGCCATTGGATTCAGGAGATTTCTACTTAAATTATTTATCATACTACTCCTGCTGCTGCTGCTGCTGTTACTTGACTACCATTACTAGAATTTGTATGGCACCTACTATTTAGCAAACTAAATGCTTTACAAATATTACCTCTTTTGATCCTCACTATAACTCTGGGAGGTAATTGTAATTATCTCTGTTTTATATTTGAGGAAGCTTAGGCAGTTAGAGGTAAAGTTATTTGAGCAGGATCACATAGCTAATAAGTGTCTGGGGTTGGATTTGAACTCAGAACATCCTGACCCAAGACCCATTCCTCTGTCATCATAGAAGTGTTAGACAATGGACTTGAAGATGTGACCTGATTTTAAATTCTGGTTCTACTGCTTATAACCTAAGTTACTCTGGGCAAGTAACTTAACTCTCAGGTTCTCATCTAGAAAATGAGGGAATTGGATAAGAGGAGTAAAGAACCACAAATTAGATAAGCATATTGTCTATATCTTTCTACAAGTGGGGTAGGGGAAGTTGGATAGAGTTGAAATGGACACCTATTACCTATAGTGGTAAACCACTTAACTACTCTATTTCTTCAACTTTAAAATAGATATGATAATGATTATTCTATCAACCTCATAGTTAAAGTACACAATGAAAATATTAGAAGGAAACATATGATTGTACTTAAAACCATCTGCATATGATTGTACTTAAAACCATCTGCATCTGGGCACCTGTATCTATCTCGAGAGAATAAAAAACATTGCGATAATGAATTATTTTCAATCTACGTACTTTGGTTTCAGTTCAATTCCTTTGTCAAACAACTACTCTACTTGCTCAGCACATAGGATTTGCATTATATAAGAATTCATTAGGAGACCAAAATAATATTTCAACATGAAAGTGCAATTAGAAGATAAAATGTCACTTTTGGTGTTTCCATGAATGCATTGTTTGTCTCTCCAGAAAACTTCACGACATTCTTAAAGGTTGTTCATAATGGTACCTATGGGAAATATCAAAGTCAGTGACATATGATCATAAAAGTACAGAGATAAAAGACACCTCAGAAATCATCTAATAGGCACACTGCCTGTACCACCATATCACATTGATGTAGGGAAAAAGTTCTGGGTTTGTAGTTAAGCAACCTGGGTCCAAATCAAGGACCTATCTATCACTTAACAAATGTGTGACTCATCTGTAAAATGAGGAGATTGGATTAGATGATCACTAAACAGTATTCCAATTTTTTGTTTATGATCCTATCACAGTCCAAACCAAACCTAAAGAATTAATACTGCTTGTGGTTGTTGCTGAATCATTTGAATCATGTCTGACATTCTGTAACTCCATTCGGAATCTTCTTGGCAAAGATACTGGAAGGGTTTTCCCTTTTCTTCTCCAGCTCATTTTATACATGAAGAGACTGAGGCAAACTGGGCTAATTGACTTGCCCATTATCATGTAGTTAGTAGGTGTCTGAGGCCAGATTTGAACTCATGAAGATGAGTCTTTCTAACTGCAGGCATTGTGCCACCTAGCTGTCCAATCCCATCTACCAGACTCACAACAAATGATCATCTTTTCTCTTGGGAGATTTGTCATGAAAAAGAATATGTTTCTCAACATAATTATCCATTCTATTTCTGGACAGCTTTGATTGCTAAGAAATATTTCTTCATGTTTATTTCCAACTATTTGTCCTAGTCATGGGCCACAGATAACCCAGGCACCTTTTTCCATGTGATAACCTATCATATATTTGAGGTGGATATAATTTATGCCTAAATCTTCTCTTCTCTTCTCTAGTCTCTAATCCTCATATGGCATAGTTGCAAGTCCCCTCAACATCTTGTTTTCCCATCTCCTGAGTGCACTACAGTTTGTCAATGTGCCTTCCAAAACATGGTTCATAGAACTAATGATAGTATCCCAGATGTAGTCTGAACAGACTACATTTGCTCTGAACAGAGTAAATGCATCAAGATTATGACCTCCCTTTTGGGTGCATTAAATTACTATGAATGTAGCCTATAATTACATTATCTTTTTTTGGCTACATCATAACATTGATTAATTATATTGAATTTGCAATCCACTAAAATCTCTAGGCATTATTCACACAAACTGCTTTCTGGCCACATCTTTCTTATCCTACTGAAGTTCATTTTTTGAAACCACCTGCATGGATATCACATTTATTTCTATTAAATTTCATTGTATTCATTTTAGTTGACTTTTCTAACTTGTAGAGTTGTTTGTACCTTAATTCTGTTTTTACAGTGTGTTATCTATCCACTGCAGCTTTATAGTATGCACAAATTGATAAGTATATTGTCTATATCTTTCTGCAAGTCAGTGGGGTAGGGGAAAGTTGAATAGAACAGGGCCAAAGAAAGAATTTTACAGTATTTCGCTAAACAAAGACATTCAAGTTGGCAAACAAATTTCTTTGGTTCTAAAATGTTAACTATATCCAGAAACACCTAAATTTATTTTCATTGAGTCAATTTTTTTTTGTCTTTCACAGAAGGATATTAGGGAATTTTGTTAAATGCCATGCTCCCATTCTTACATTTATACAAGCTGCTGATCTAGTAATCCTTTTCTAGGGGGAAATGAAGCTAGTCTGGCATATGTTCTTAATCTCATAGTAATTGCAATGGAACAAACTTTGGACCTTAAGTCAGAAGCCCTGTGTTCAAATTCCACTTCTGGGTATTACTACTATGTAGCCAAAGGCAAATCATCTAAACTCCCAGGAGTACCTTTTCATCATCTATAAAATGAGGGATTGGAGTAGATGGCTTTTAATATCTCTTCTAATACCGGCTTCATGTTCCTATAATATTCCTATTCCAAAACTCACAAACTCCCCACAATAAGCTGCTCTAGAATTGTCTCCATCATTATAAACATATTGAGACACCATTTGCTTGATTGCAGGCCCTCAGAACCTCTACCATGAGCTCTGATTCTTTAGTGATCATTGAAAACATTTTGTATCCACAAATTCTTTCATTTTGTTCAGTCCTGGTGACTAGGAAATTTTTTGTCAAAAATCTAAATTTTCACTACTATCTTCTCACTTATCTTTAATTTTCACTCCATTTTATCAATTTTTGTTCTATATCTCCCAGGATGAAGATAATTTTCCTCATCTAAAAAATATAAATATCTGTTTTCCTCTTTCTATTCACCTCAATCAGGGATTTATCCCTTCCCTCATTGATATTTCTTTTTTTTTTCCCCTTCTACATAGCTTTTTGTTGATGGTGGTTGTTTTGTTTCATAGAAAGTCTATCAGAAGCAAAATTTGCTCGGCTATAATCTTCTTGATGCTATTCTTTTTTTAAATTTTTTTTTTTTAGGCAATTGGGGTTAAGTGACTTGCCCAGGGTCACACAGCTAGGAAGTATTGAGTGTTTGGTCTGAGGCTGGATTTGAATTTAGGTCCTCCTGAGTGCACCACCTAGCTGCCCCCCTGATGCCATTTTTACAGAGCTTTCAAACTCTTATTTTTTTTGGTCTCAGTTACTCACTCTTGCTTCCATTTCTTGTATGTGCACTTTGAACATGAGTCCATGGACAATCCCCCTGTTTGCTTCAATATTCTTTTTAGAAAGCTTCCATCTTATCTTATATATGCAATTTCATGACGACTAAGAAGGTTGCATGGCATTGAGAATTTGGGTGAGGAACAAAGAACAAAAAAATGGAACCATATTGTGGAGATTAACAAGAAGGCTCATAGTAGCATAGGGGAAAGATCAGTAGCCCTAGAGTCAAGAGAAAGGTGGGCTCAAATCACAGCTCCGATATTGGCCATAAGCAAGGTACTGAGTTTTATTTTTAAAACAGGGATTCAAATACTTGAATGACCTATTTCAGAGAATTGTGATGAGGAAAGAATACTACTACCTAGGACCCTATGTTTTATTGCTCATTTGATTTTTTTTATAAAGCCTAGAATTGCAACGTTCTTTCCAAGTTGCCTCTGGTGGTATCATGAATCACTAGGACAAGTAGCTGCCCTGAGATTTGAAAAATCTCAGAACACATTGTGTCACATCCTGACTGTAAGCTCAGGAAAGACAGCACATCTTTCAGCTGGTCATGTCAGGTTGAAATATGGACCCTTGCATACTTCCCAGAAGATGATCCTCTATTGCATTGTCCCATCTCTTTTTCTTGGGGCTTTTACTCTTTTTTTTTTAAATCTCTGCATTCCCCTTCCCATACTTCCATTTAGCGTGAGAAGCTATTATTGACTCAAAAAGTCCTGACTATCCCCTTAGGAAGGAATTTTTACCTATTACATAGTGCCAACTGCTAAAAGGGAAAAAAAAAAGTTCCTTCTTCCTTCCTTCCCAGTCTAGTTTAAGTATTAAAGGACTCTAAAGATAGAAGGCATAATTTGGAAAGCAAATCAAATCACCACCACCACCACTACCACTTTGACTACCAAGTCCACTCAGAGGGACTTTCCCATTTCCAGCCCAAACAATTTAGAAGGTCGTCAGGGAAGGTCTGTTGCACCATCTGGAGAGAGGAGTGCTGTCTAGTACAGACCAGGCAGGCACGGAATAGGCCCCAGGATGGGCCCCAGAAAACTTGGAGTAGGAGTAGGCCTCAGGATGACTGAATCAGAATTCCTTTAGGGACTTTCCGTCTGACTTGCAGCTGACAACTTCCATAGGTGTTATCTCTTCTGTTAGAATGCAGCTCTTTGAAAACAAGGCCTTTCTTATTTTTCTCTTTTTCTCTCTCATGCTTTGTATAACGCTTTGAATATGTTGCGATTGCTCACTTTTTTCAGTGGTGTCTAACTCTTCATGACCCCACTTGGGTTTTTTTCTGGCAAAAATATTAGAGTGATTTGCCATTTCCTTCTCCAGTTCATTTTACAGATGAAAAAACTGAGGCAAATAGGGTGAAGGGACTTGCCCAAGGTCACACAGCGAGCAAGTGTCTGAGGCTGGATTTAAATTCACAAAGATAAGTCTTCCTGAATTCAGGCCTGGCACTCTAACAGTTCTGCTCTCTAGCTGTCCTGCTTTGCACATAGTAAGTAATTAATAAATATTTCATTCATTCATTGGTAGAAAAAAGTTTCCTCACTTAGGAATTCATTATGCCAATGAAAACAAAGGGCTGTTTTCTATCTCTTATTCTCATTCTAAGTACCCAGCTACTCTGATTCAGATGGAAATATCTTCTCCACATTTGTGGACAAGATCAATAGGTAGGACAGATATTAATATTCTTCATCTTATAGATGAAGAAACTGAATGACATAGAAGTAAAGTGACATGCTCAGTAAACAGAGATTATTAGCAACAAAGCAGAAACTAGAAACTGGGTCTTTAGCTACCTAGCCCTTAGCATAGTTCTGTTAGATGACCATGTCTTCTAAATTGCATTCCATGGAGCCTTTGTGTTCTAAATGATATGAAAAATGAATTATGGGAAATAAAAAAAAGTTATTTAGTGATATCTTCTCTTCAAAATAATAAACTTGAAATGATTCTGTAATAGACATATTTAATACATAAACCAACTGTGTTTATGAAAACTAGTCATTCATTTCTATATTTTGCTAAAAAATCTCTGTGAAGTTCCTTTATTCTAAAACCCCAATCTCCCTAGCACCTTCTAAAGTTTCAGGATAACATTTTCTATATTCTATAATAATTTTTAAACCACAATGTACTTCATAAAAACCTCCAAACTGACTTCTGTCTCATAACCTTGATGAAATATCATTCACAAAGGTCACCAATGACCTCTTAATTTTCAACTCCAATAACCTTTCCTTTGTCCTTGTTCTCTTTGATGTTTCCACTGTATGTACCACCGCTGACCAAATACTGTTACTAGATAGTGTCTATTTTGATTTCACATAAAGTCATTACCTTTCATTTGCTCAATTCTAATTTTTAAGGAATTATTTTCTTCAGTGAATTTTTGTACCTTTTTTTTCCCATTTAGCCAATTCTACTTTTTAAGGCATGCTTCTCCTCATTGGCTTTTTGGATATCTTTTACCATTTGGCCTACTCTGTTTTTTAAGGTGTTTAGTTTCTTCAGTATTTTTTTGTCTCCTTTACCAAGCCGTTGACTTGTTTTTCATGATTTCATTGCATCCCTCTCAATTCTCTTCCCAATTTTTCCTTTCTCTCTCTTACTTGATTTTCAAAATCCTTTTTGAGCCCTTCCATGGCCTGAAATCAATTCATATTTTTCATGGAGGCTTTGGATATAGGAGCTCTGACTTTGTTATCTTCTTTTGAGTGTGTGTTTTGATCTTTCTTGTCACCATAGTAGCCTTCTATGGTCAGAATTTTTTTTCTGTTGTTTGCTTATATTCCCAGCCTAGTACTTAACTTTTAATTCTTTGTTAAAGTAGGGCTCTGCTTCCAGGGTGGAAGTCACACTGTCCCAAGCTTCAGGGCTTTTGTGCAGCTGTTTTGAGAGAAACTTCTAAAAACATGTAAGTTTTCAGTTCTTCCAAGGTGGCATGCTCTCAGAAGAGGTGTTTGTTACTCTCCTAGCTTTGCTCTGGCTTGCGAGTGACCATAAGCACTCTATTCTGCCCTGAAATTACAATAAATGTCCCTGCTCCACTGTGGCCACAAGCTCTGGGACTGCCACACAGGACTGAGACCTGGATCCAAGCATGGGCAGAGCAACAGGGTCCTGCCTCAGCGCTAGCAAAGAGACGCCTGTAATCTCCTTTTGACTAGTTGTTTGACCCCGTTGTGGTTTGCGGGCTGAGAGCTTCAGAAGCAGCTGCTACCCCTGCTGATTTAGTGGCTCCTAAGACTTGCTCCTAGTTTACTGCAGCAGGGGCTGTGTGGGTATGGTTTGCACTGGACTGTGTTCTGCTCTCATCCAGATGCAACAGACCTTTCCTGCTGACTTTCTAAGTTGTCTTGGTCTGGAAAATCATTTCGCTCTGTCTTTTTGTGAGTTCTGCTGTTCTAAAATGTGTTTAGAGTCATTATTTAAATGTATTCGAGGGTTTGGGGGAGAGCTCAGGCAAAACCCTGCCTCTACTCCACCATCTTGGCTCTTTGATAGTCTGTATTTTGGCTTCATAAAGTTCACACTCTGATTTTCTTTCTACTTGTGTGATTATTCCTTCCTTAACTGACACAGTGAATAAATTGTTGTACCTAAAGATAGAAGATTTTATGAAACTTGAAAGTGGGAAGTACTTCTGAGCAGATTTTCACTATGGAATATCCTTGTGGTCTTTTCACCCACTCCAAGCAGCCAGTGCCTCTGAAGAGCATCTCAGTGTCTGTCTATCTGTGAGTTTCTAGCAAACCTATCTGCAATCCAAGCCTACAAGAATGAGACCTTGCGGAAGCATTCTTTGTTTTCCCCATTGATGAAGACCCTGCTGGTTATAGCTTCTAGGCTCTGGTGGATGGGAAGAGCATAGTGACAAAAATACAACAGAAGCAGCAGGTCCAGAAGAATTATGAGGATGTCACCTCCCAAGGCCAGGTAGCTTTCCTATTGGAGCAGGATAGCAGTTCTGGGGACATTTTCAGCTACAATAAAAGAAATCTATCTCCTAGCCAGACTGGCTGCTGTCACTCTGAGCTACATTCAGGACTTGCCCCTCGAGGCAGATGGAACTGTTTGTTTTGTGCTGCCAGACATCTTGAACCCACGCTATCTCCTCCAAGAGTCAGCTGAGACTGACAGCATCACCTCTCAAATTCTCCAGGTTGCTGGCAAGGAGCTGCCCTACACATTTAGTGTCAATGCCAATGTCTATTCCCCCCATGGCATTAAGAAGTTCTATTCCAACTGCCCCTGTGCTCCCTGCAGCACTTGAAAAATGACGGGACAGTTGCCCTGGATTCCTTGGCTGAAGGATGCCAGTTTGATCTGGATGTCAAGATTCTGGTTTACTATAGGGAGGTGAACATGCCCAGTGTCTCTATGGAACTGACCCAAGCTGATGCCAAGCCAGGCTCCCTGATGGGAGATATAACTGTGATGGTGAGTTCCATCCCAATATCCCTGAGTCCCAGGGAGGGGGCACTTCTGGCCAATTTATCTTCCTCATGGACTGATTGGGGAGCATGTCTTACCCAATAAATAACAAATAAGGTGCCCAGTGACAAAGAAACTCTGCTCCTGTTGCTGGAGAGTTTGTCCCTTGGCTGTTATTTCAATATCTGTAGACTTGTCTCCTACTTTGAGTCACTCCTTCCGAAAATGTGGAGTGCACATAGCAGTTCATGGACGAGAGTATGAGGAGAGTAAAGGTTCTACTGTCTGACCAGGGAAGGACTCACACACACCCACCCACACACACACACACACACACACACACACACACACACAGAAAGAGAGAGACAGAGACAGAGAGAGAGAGAGAGAGAGAGAGCGAGAGAGAGAGAGAGAGAGAGATACACTCCACAGATTTTTGTCTTCACAGATGGAGAAGTTTGTGGTATATGACAGATCATTGCTAAAATTCAATGCCACAACACACATTTCAGGTCCTTATTATAGGCATTGCTCTGGAAGCTGGAGGCACTGCAAAATTCATCATAGACAAAGGAGGAATGCAACCCAAGACCCTCCTATCCCTAAAGTGGCCCTGCAGCCAACTGTATAGGATATCACCCTGACTTCAACCTTAATACCTGGGCTGGAGACTGCCTTGCTCTCTCCAGCTCCTGTAGCCTTCCAGGGGCAGAGTTTAATCATCTATGCACAGTTACAAAGGACAAATTCATCCAAAGGAGCAGCAGGTGAGATATGTCTTCAATACATACTCCAAGGTGATGGCTTCAGGAACACAGTGCCATTCTCCCTGGATCCCAAGACAGATGACAAACTTACAATTTACCACCTGGCTGCCGAGTCCTTGATCCAGACCCTAGATAGAAACTTAGTGGGTATTGCAAAAGAGAAGAAAAAAGTGGTGGGTATCAGCCTCTAAGTTGTGACCCTCATACAGCCTACATTGCTATGTATAAAGAACTCAACCAGCCAATTCAGGAGCCCTTAACTCAGAAAGTTGTTCCCGTGGCCTTCATATATCCCAGACCATGAAGTACATGCCAGGTCTTTTGGCATATGCTTGTTCCCAATTGCTTGATGTCATGTAGCTCCCAGGTCCTTCATCCTATGGGCCCTGTGTGCTGATGCAGTTGAGAGTGATAACTAAGATGATAGCTATGTCTGTGTCTCAGACTCTTCCACACTGATATTCATCAGAGACTAAACCCCTCCAGAGTCTCCACTTCTGTAGCTGATTTCTCTCCAGAAAACAGATGGGTCCTAGAAAATAGGCAAAACCCTGGCCTCAGGTGTGGGTGTGAGTGTTTAGGTTGCATTGTCTGCATTACCTGACCAGAATAAAGATGTCCCAAGCTGGGCCACTACCTTGGCTGTGCTGCAGATGTACAGCACCAGCTGGGCCCAGAGAGAAGAATGAGAAATTCTGGAAAGGAAAGTTGTGGCATAGATCTGGGCTCAATCTGATACCTCCTAGATGAATGCATGAAAGCCACCAATGCTCTCCTGAAGTCATCTGTGTATCCTTCTGTCTTTGGCCCGTTAGAATATAAATGAAAGTATTTTTCTTTGGCTGTTACTCCTGCCCCTCCAATTGCTGTGACCTGTTAGTATGGTTCCCTTCCCATTTATGGCTCTTTCCTCTTAGGGAAAGGTCAATCAGATTTAATTTGATTTATTGAAGTATTTATTAAGGGCCCTACTAGGATCTGAGCACTGTGCTAGGAATTAGAGCTATTAAGAAAAAATGATAGTACCCTCACACAAGCAACTTACATTTTGCTGTGAAAAGCAACAAATATAGAGATAAGTAAATTACAAAATATGTCCAAAATAAATAAAAAATTATTTGGAAGGATGGGAGGAAAAATTAAGAATTGGGAAAATAAAGACTTTTTTCAATTCTAAAAAAGTTTTTAAGCACCTGAGCACTATACTGAATCATTCTTCATGGTTACCAGAATCCCTGTCACTGCATAAACCATGAAATTCTAGGATTGGGGAATGTAGATATTACTCTAGCTTTTCCCCCTACCCTCCTTTTTTGTTGTTTAGTTGTTTCAGTCTTGTCCAACTCTTTGTGACCCCATTTGAGGTTTTCTTGGCAAAGACATGGGAGTGGTTAGCCATTTCCTTCTCTAGCTCATTTTATAGCAGAAGATACTGAGGCATATGGTATTAAGTCACTTGCCCAAGGATACACAACTAATAAGTGTCTCAAGCTGGCTTTGAACTCCTGACTCCAGGCCTCGTTCTCCATCACTGCACCACCTAGCTGACCCCTTTAGAATACCTTAAAGCAAGAGTGGTTCCTCCAACCTCCCCCTGCCCCACTTTTTTTTTTTTTAAGATAAGTAAATAGAGTGATGGAAGGATTAGTTTGGTGTCTTTAGTTAATTTGCAGGTAGGGATTTGATTTTTGAGGAAAGAGTAAAAATTTAGCTGCAGGTAGGACATTCATCTACCACAGTATATGTTATTGTATAACAGAATTAGAATTCCTTGTACTAGATGACTTTAAAAAATTCTTCTAACGCTTTATCTTATACACAAAGCTGGTGAGCAGTCAAGGACCTCAACCATAGGAAGCTAGAGGTGGGAAGCAAGCATTAGATTTATCCTAACCCTGTGCCTGGGGAATGTTGTTAGGAAGAGATACTGAAACTCCCCAACTCACAGGTTCAAGTCTGCACTGGATCATTCTGATTCCATGTGTGTGGTCTTTATATCCTCTGCTTCTACAAACACTAATGAGCTCCCTTTGCCACCTATGGGAGCTGTTGCAGACATAGAGACTTCTCCATAGTCATGGAGTTGGAATCCTATGACTCTGGACTGCAGGACCTCTGCTTTTATGCCCTGTTTTCTGCTGAACAGCCATAGTAGTAGATCAAACTAGGATAGAGATAAACATATCCTTCTCTCTGAGATGAATAAAAAGATCTTCTCCGCATGTTACAATTTGGTCCTTATATCCTCACTTTCTTTATCATGGACACTCAAGCTTTTCAGAAACATGTTATTTCCTGCAAATATTCTAATAACAAGAAAAAATGACTTACCTATTCAAAGTAAAGGAGTCTGAATGCAGATTTAAGATACTTTTTCTTTATTTTTCTTGTTGTCTTTTTTTGGGGGGAGGGTCTTTGTTTTCTTTCACAGCATGACTTACATGGAAATACTTTTTGCATGACTACACACGTATAACCTATGTCGAATTGAAGGAGATAGGGAGAAAGTATGGAACTCAAAATTTAAAAATTTGTAAAATTTGTAAAAAGAATGGTTAAATTATTTTTACATGTAATTGGGGAAAATAAAATATTAAATTAAAAAATAAAGATAGAATATTTGAATTTAAATCTGGCCTCAGACACATCCTAACTGGGCTTCTCTAAGCTTTAGCATCCTCATTGGTAAAGTGAGGATAAAAATAGATCTACCTCAGAGGTTTATAGTGAGGATTAAGTAAGATTTCTCTCTCTCTCTCTCTCTCTCTCTCTCTCTCTCTCTCTCTCTCTGCTTCTGTCAATTTGTCTTTCTATACACACATAATCATGTATATTTGTATTTGTGTTTATGTATTGATAACTGCATAAATATATATATATATATCTTTCTAAACATTAAATCTCTCTGTATAAAAGAGTTTTAAGAATGACTTTGAGTGACTAAGTCATTCTGACTATTATAAATACAAAAAATTAAAAATAAAGGACATATGAAGAAAGATTCTGTGTCCAGAAAAAGAATCGATAAATAGATGTATAGAGTAATTCTAAACACACACACACACACACACACACACACACACACACACACACTATCTATCTATCTACATCTATATCTATATCTATATATACCTACTTTGTCTAATGATAGCCAACTTTAGGGTGGGGAGGAAGAAAAGAAGGAAAAAAAAGACATTTACATGATACCTTTATAATGTTTAAAAGGAATAGCAATTTGTCCATAATAGATTTTGCAGTTTCATATGCAATCACCTTTTTTTTATTATACTATATTATGGAAATGCTTGTTTTATTCTATAAATTAAAAATAAAATAACTCTTTAAAAAAGTGGACTATCATCATTCCTCCTTTGGCTTCTTGACTTCTCTCTAACTCTTTGTGGTAGGTCATCCCCAAAATTCTGACCTCGTCCTTTCTTTTAAAGTACATCACATATTTGGAATTAAAGGCCTTGGTTTCAAATTCCGACTCTGTTACTTACTACCTATATGGCATTTAGCAAGTGAATTAGCCCTGAAGAGCCCCAGGTTCCAGATTTGACTTGGTATGCACACTCTCTACAGTAGTTCTATTTATACTTTCACTGAGAATTATCAGAGGAGTCAGGAGTAAGACTTGAACATGATGCAAAGTCAGAATCAGACCCAACAACAGTTGTTGTCAGTGGACAGGCTGGTCTTCTTCAGGACCCTTGATTTCTATTTACCCTAGCGAGGACTGTCCCAAGTTCTGATAATGGTGACCATATGAGGTGAGGGTCTTGCCCTTCCTATATTTGATTTTATCCCCAAAAGATGGATGCTGTATCAGCCTGCAGGTCATTTATGTGATTTTCAAAATAGAGTCTACATGACTCAGGGTTAAATGCCTCTAATTGCTTGCCTCCCTCTCCTACTTAACAACTTTATTTTTTTCTGTGTTTCCACCACTTTCAGCTTTTTTTTTTCTTGCTCTCATTTAAATTCTTTTATGTCCACTGCCCTTAGGGTACTTCCTCATTCTAGATGGATTTGCAGTGCTCAGGTTTCATTGAAGATCATTGTACCACCAGGCCAGGGCCCATTGAAGAGACTAATTTCACTCTCCAGTACTACAATTTCTTCATCCATAAAATGAAGACTGAGTTGGTTATCTCTATGGTCCTGCATAGACCATGCTTTTAAAGAGCCAAGCTCTTCAGATCTGAATTTCCTGTCCATTCACATTCCCACCCCAGTCATTTTCTAATTGTTGCCAGGTCTCTCTTCACCCTTTCTATTTCTTGCAGTGAAAACTATTATAAAATCAGCATTGTCATTGCCTTTGGAAAGAATGTGCTTGTCAATCAACTACCCTATTGTTTAATTCACCAACTCAGTGACTTCCCAGAACAGAACATCCTTCCTTATCCATAGATATTTGCTCCAAAATTTGTAATTTCCCCCATTGAAATGTAAACTCCTTGAGATTAGAATTGGCTCACATTTATGTTTGTATCTCTAGAGTTTAACACATTTCTTGGAACAGAGTAAACACTAAATGTGCAATTGTAACAAATTCATTAATTTATTCTTTCCCTTCCACATCTAAATCTATGATCTGAAAATTCCATTCTACCCTCTCTGCCTTGGGAAGTTCATTAATTCTCATAGCTTCAATAATTTCATGTATGAAAATGAAGCCCAAATCTACAACTCCATCCCTAACATTTCTTTTTGTTTTCCTGCCCATCTCCTTGACTCCCTAGGTGATATCTTCACATAGATTACTTGATGGATTTCCTGAGTCAGTGATTCAAATGCAAACAAGATTATTACTACCTTTCCACTAAAACATGCTGCTGGCATCATAAAATTGGAATATAACCCAGAGATCAAATAATCCAACTGCTTCATTTTGTAGATGAAGAGGAAATTAAGGCCCAGAGGAGAATGACTTTTCTAAGTTCATATAAGCAAAAGACAGCAGAGCTGAGATTAGACCAGATATTCTGGTACCAAATCATTGCTGTGTGCTCTATAACACAATGCCTACTTTTGAATTCACTATTAGTGATACCTAAATTCCCATATTTAAAATCTTCATGATGCCAATGAATGTCCTTTCTCCCTCAAAATTTATATCCAATAATTTAATAGGTCCTATTTTAAATTTTAAATTACTTTTCTTTCCTTTTGATTCAAACTGATAACATTTTGAAACATTGTATCTTATATTGTTTTCTATTCTATGACAGCTCTCTATATTCTTATAATCATGAAATTAATTCATTTATTTATTTATTCTTGGTTTTTAAGCAATTGGGGTTAAGTGACTTGCCCAGGGTCACACAGCTAGTAAGTGACAAGTGTTTGGTCTGAGGCCAGATTTGAACTCATGTCCTCCTGACTTTAGGGCCGGTGCTCTATTGTTAAATTCATTTATTAAAGTACTAGTCCAATGACTCATCATATTGCAAAAAAATGACCATTACTTCTCGAAGGCTATGCTTTATTCATGTTTATTCAGGAGCATAACATCTGTGAGGTCCCACCAAAGTGGAAAATTTTCAAGTATTTGATCAGTGGTAGATTGTATTTCCATTTTGTAAGGCTAAATTCAGAAGATATCATCACTGGCAGATTAATCACCAGGAAATTCATGTTTTTGGTCAAATAAACTAATAGAGATAGGTGACTGGATAAAAAGTGGGATTTCAAAATTCTGCTTCTTTGGTATGATCACAGAAATGAGCAGTCATAGTAAAGAAAGAAGAGGCGATTAGAGTTGATGAAGCAGAGAATTATGTACAGAGTGTCAGAGGTGTTGTCAAAATAAATATTGAATTACTGAGGCTAATGGCAGGAGAAAGTGTTAAGAGGAAGAGCATGGAAGAAGAACTAAAGTCATAGAGAATAAACTGGAGTTGGTTGATGAAAGCAACAACAAAGGAGTAATGTTCCTTTTAAATGAACTGAATGGACTTGATGTAGAGGAATTATAATTATAAATGTTGTCTGTCCACTTTTAAAGAGGATCAATGACATCACCATGTTGGGGTAAAATAGGGGATGATGGGTGATGTCTTAACTTACATGTGAATTGGATTTAAGGCAGAGTTGCACAAAGTCATCAGCCTCACTCTCTCTTCCAGAGTAATTGAAGTCCAGTGGCAAGACAAAAGTCAAGACGGCTCACTATGGCTCAGGATGCAGTGGATGACCTTGGTATCTTTGATGTCTAACCAAGCTCTAAGAGCTTCACAGTGCCTGCCTCAGCCATCTTTGTAGCCATTGGATAAACTGTTCTCATCTGCCCATTCCACTGGGGAGTGTTTTCATATACTTGAGGTAGATAACTTTCTGACTCATCAATGAATTTGAGGCCTGTTGGTTACCCTCTCAACTTGGTTTCGCCCATCTGCTGAGAAAATTTTACTGAGTTGTGGCCACTGTGCATGCTACAGCTTCTTGGAACCACAGGTGAGAAGTGTAATTAAAATAATAACTAGCATTTATATAGTACTTTAAGATTTATTTGTAAAGCACTATAAATAGGCTAGCATATTTGTTTCCACAATAACACTGTGAGATAAGTAATATTATTATACTCTTTTTACATCTGGGGAAACTGAAGCAGTTTGCAACTTTAACTTACCAAGGGTTGCATAACTAATAAGTAATTGACTCAGGATTTGAACTGAGGTCTTCTTGATTCCAAGTCCAACACTCTTATTTACCATGCTACTGAGCATGAATAATAGTAAAAAAAAAAAATCACCTAGAAGTGACAGTGCTGATCAAGAAATATGCCCACCACCTGGTCCTGGAAAGCAGAGGGAGTGAGAAAAGTGAAAAGTATTCCAATGAAAAGTACTTCAATGAAAAGTATGGCCTTGGATTATCGTCTTTGGTAGAAACCCAATAATAAATAAATTTAAAAAAAAAATGTTGATAGTAATTCTTAAGATTAGAACAGGTAGTCCAAAGGGTGCAGTGGGTTTCTAGGTCAGCAGAAAACTAGATTAGAGCAGTCCTAGAGAGGACCAGGGCTGATTAGAATAGGGAGGAAAGTTCAGAAGAGCAGGCAGCTTGATTCTAGAGCGATGGTCAAAACTAGAGCAGCATATGCTGGGAAATAGACTTTTTCTCTATATCAACATACAAAATTTGAAGAATAAAGATTCCAAATTCAGAATAGAATGTGGAGCACTAACTTTACAATGTTTGTACCACTTTGAACAACGCAATGATCAACCATGATTCCAGAGAACTTATGATGAAGACAACTACCTATCTCATGACAAAGAAATGATGGATCAAAATGCAGGATGAGTTAAATATTTTTTGGAGGTGGGTAATATGAGAATTTGTTTTGCAAGACTATATATGTTATAAGTGTTTTGTGTTTCTACCCCAGAGACCAGGGGATATGGGAAAGAGGAAATACAGTTTGCTAATTGGAAATTGCTAATTTAAAATTAAATAATGAAAGCAAGGGCTCAGGTATTCTTTTGTTCTTCTATGTAGAGAGGTTTCCTGGTTCAATCCATGGTGGGATGTGTTAAGGAATCAAAGGCTTCCACAAGGAAACAGCTCAATGAGGTTTATCACCCCTAGACAGAGAGAGTAGAGCTTCTTGGCTTGGATATGGTTGAGGGGACAGTCTTCTACCCTACTCCCAGATGAAAGTAATGTTACAGAGCATCATAAAGTTAGTCACCAACTGTGTGTTTAATAAACACCACTAGACACACATGCCACCCACATCTTCAACAAATATGAAAAACATAAGTATAGTAAAAAAGTAGTGAGTTGATTCTCATAACAATTACCCCAGACTCACTTGCTGCAACCAAAGAAGTAATTTGTGACTTTCCCCTTTTAATCACAAAAGCGATTTCTCAGTTTGAGTAGTAGGCATTCAGAATTTTGAAAGAGAAAAAAAAAAGTTTTAGAGAGTACCATTTGTCCAGCTGTTATTTCTATTAAAGGCAAAACACTTTGAGAGATTTTGAGTACTGCCAAATTCACTTCCCACTCACTAGAAACCCAAAACAAATTAGTTAAGTCATTTGTCTAAACTGGCCCTGGTGAAAGCTCAGAATACTTCAAGGCTTACTGGAGTTGAAGAAGCATATGGAGCTTGTAGTGTACATATACATGAGGCAGATGGCAGAAGAAGGGAGCCAGCCTAAAGGCTGCATAAATACCCCTATTAACTGGATCTGCCAAGTATGAGTTGAAAGAAGATGAAATATCAGCTTCTAGATTTATTTTACAAAAGCATCCTTTCTACCTGTGATGAATGTGTCATGGGACACAGACTCCAAGTAAATAATCAAAAAAAGGTTTCCCAGATTCTAAGAGTTGGAAAGAATTTCAGAGGCCATGTAGTTCAACTTATACCTCGCCAAGAATGCCTCCACACAACTTGTCCAACAAGTGATCACTCTGCCCTTTCTTGATATTGTCCAGAGAGCAAGAACCCTCTAACTCCCAAGGTAATACATTCCACTTTGGAATAGCTCTGTTTTCAGGAAGTTTTCATTCCTATCAAGAATAATTTGCTTATTTCAAACTTCAACCCATTGCTCCTAGTCTGACCTCAGAAAGCAAGCAAAGTCCAATTTTTCTTCCAAGTGACAATCATTTAAGTATTTGAAGAGATCACTTGCATTCCCTTCCTTCAAGTCTCCTCTTTTCCAGGCTACATATGTTCACTTCTAACTGGTCCCTAAATGGCATGTTATTTAAGATCTTCACAATCCTATTCAACCTCTTTCTAAATACTTTCCTAAAAATGTAGTGTCATTACTCCAGAAACTATTTAACAAGAGCAGAGAAAAACTGTATTATGTAACACTTCCTTGGTCTTTTACATTAAGCCTCTCTGGGAAACCATATCATGTCACACTGTTGATTCATATTGAACTTGTAGTCAATTCAAGGCCATAGATCATTTTCATATGAGCCATTATATAGTCATACCTATATCACTTTTATGAAGTTAATTTTTTGAGCCCAAATGAAAGATTTTACATTTGTCCACTTTAAAATTTAAACTAATGTTTTAGACTATTGAAAAATTACTAAATCTTGACTGTCATTCAGTCTGATTGTTATACTTCCAGTTTTGGATCTTATACAATATACTAGTCAAAATAGCTGTGCCTTTATCGATCATTGACAAACAAATGACTAAATAAATAATAGTACAGAGATAAGCAAAGATCCTTAGGATGTCCCCTTGAACCTTTCCTTCAAAATCTACTTCAAGTCATTAATACCTACTTATTGAATTCAACAACTCAACCACTTCAGACTCCATCCAATTGTATTATCATCTGGCCCTCATTTCTCCATATGCATGAGTTTTGTAAAATGCTTTGCTAAAATTTATCACTTAGCTTTGTAAATTTATAGCATTCCCTTGATCAGGTAGTTCAGCAACCCTATCAAAAAGTAGAAATGAAATTTATTCTGGAATAACCTGTTCTTCTTGAAGCCTGATGTCTTTTTTTGATCACCATTTACTTTTTTTATATGTTCACAGATCATTCCATTGATAATAGCCTTTGCAGATTTTTCCAGAAATTAAAGTCAAGTTCACCAGTCTTTAGCTTTTCTTTTCTGTTATGAAAAAATGAAAACATTTGCCTTCTCCAATTCTGCAGTACTTTTCTCATTTTCCCTAATTTTATTATTTTTTTTATCTTTTTAAATATAAATTCATTTATTTTAGTTTTCAATATTTACTTCCACAAGGTTTGAGTTCCAAATTTTCACCCCATCTCAACCCTCCCCCAACCCCAAGATGGCATGCATTCTGAATAGCCCTTCCTCCAGTCTGTCCTCTCTTTTATCGTTCCCCCCCCGCATCTCTTATCCCCTTCCCCTTCTATATTCCTGTAGGGCAGGATAGACTTCTGTATCCCTTTTCCTGTATTTCATATTTCCCAGTAGCATGTGAAAACATTTTTTTTAAACATATGTTTTTAAAATTTTAGGTTTCAAATTTTCTCCCTTCCTCCCTCCCTACCCACCCTCATTGAAAAGGCAAGCAACTCAGTATAGGTTATACATGTGTGCAGCTATGCAAAACATGTCTATAGTAGACATGTTGTGAAAAACTAACTCTATTTCCCTTAATCCTATCCTGCCCTCCCATTTATTCTATTCTTTCTTTTCACCCTGTCCCTCCTCAGAAGTATTTGCTTCTGATTACACCCTTTCCCAATCTGCCCTCCTCTCTATTATCCCCCTGCTCTCTTGTCCCCTTCTCCCCCTATCTTCCTGTAGGGTAAGACAGATTTCCATACCTAATTGAATGCATATGGTATTCCCTCCTTAAGCCAAATCCTATGAGAAGATTCACTCATTCCTTCTCACCTTCCCCAATTTCCCATCCACTGTAAGACTTTTCTTTTCTGTTTTTTTTTGTGAGATAATTTACCCCATTCTACCTCTCCCTTTCTTCTTCTCCGAGTATAATCCTCTGTCATCCCTTAATTTTATTCTCCAGATATGACCCCTTAATCTTCAACTCACCCTGTGCCCTCTATCTATCTATATATACATACATACATACAATTTTTTTCCTTCAACTACCCTAATACTGACAAAGTTCTCATGAGTTACAAATATCATCTTTCCATGCAGGAATGTAAACAGTTCAATCTTAATAAGTCTCTTATGATTTCTCTTTCCTGTTTACCTCTTCATGTTCCACTTGAGTCCTGTATTTGAAAGTCAAATTTTCTGTTTAGCGCTGGTCTTTTCATCAGGAATGCTTGAAAGTCCTCTATTTCACTGAATGACCATTTTCCCCTAAAGGGTAATACTCACTTTTGCTGGGTAGGTGACTCTTGGTTGTAATTCTATCTCCTTTGCCCTCTGAATATTATATTCCATGCCCTGCAGTCCTTTAATGTAGAAGCTGCTATATCTTGTGTTATCCTGATTGTGTTTCCACAGTACTTGAATTGTTTCTTTCTGGCAGCTTGTAATATTTTCTTCTTGACCCAGGAACTCTGGAATTTGGCATAGTATTCATAGGAGTTTTCCTTTGGGCATCTCTTTCCAGAGGAGATCAGTGGATTCTTTCAATTTCTATTTTGCCTTCTGGTTCTAATACATCAGGGTGGTTTTCCTTGATAATTTCTGGAAAGATGATGTCTAGGCTCTTTTTTTGATCATGGCTTTCAGATAGTCCAGTAATTTTAAATTCTCTCTCCTGGATCTATTTTCCAGGTCAGTTGTTTTTCCAATGAGATATTTCACATTGTTTTCTAATTTTTCATTCTTTCGGATTTGTTTTAGTGTGTTGTGATTTCTCATAAAGTCACTGTCTTCCAATTGCTCTATTCTAATTTTTAAGGAAGTATTTTCTTCAGTAAGCTTTAGGACTTGCTGTTCCATTTGGCCAATTTTTCTTTTTAGGGCATTTTTCTCCTCATTGGCTTCTTGGACCTCTTTTGCCATTTGGGTTAGGCTGTTTTTTAAGGTGTTATTTTCTTCAGTATTTTTCTGGGTCTCCTTTAGCAAGCTGCTGACTTGTTTTTCATGATTTTCTTGCATCACTCTCATTTCTCTTCCCAGTTTTTCCTCTACTTCCCTTACTTGCTTCTCAAAATCCTTCTTGAGCTCTTCCAAGGCCTGGGACTGATTCATATTTTCCTTGCAGGCTTTGGATGTAGGAGCTTTGACTTTGTTGTCTTCTTCTGGTTGTATATTTTGATTCTCTTTTTTACCAAAGAAAGATAATATAGTCTGACTCTTTTTGCACTGCTTGCTTATGATCCTGGCCAATTACTTGAGTTTAAACTCTTTGTTAAGATAAGAGTCTACTTCCAAAGTGGAGAATATACTGTTCCAAGGTTTGGGGGTTTGTGTAGCTGTTTTCAGAGATACTTGTGGGGACCTGTAAATTTTCAGTTCTTCCAAGGTGGTATGATAAGGGGTGAGGTGTTTACTCCTTTCCTGGCCTGTGACTACAAGTACTCCTTTCTGTCCTTTAACTGTGATGAGGGGTTCCTCTCCACAGCCACTACAAGCTCCACTGTGCCAGCGTTCCTCCTCACCTCAGGACCACCACCCAGAACTGTGACCCAGATCCAAACACAGGCAAAGCAAAAGATTACTGCCTCAGCAAAGGCAAAGAGATCCCTGCAAACCCCTCTGATCAGCCACTGTATTCCCCCTTAGTATGTGGACCTGGAAGCTCAGGAGGCAGCTGCGCTCCACCCAGGGCCACAATCTGAGGGAATGGAGCTGAGACCCGGTGTTCCTCTCTCAGCACTGCAGAAACAGATTTTTCCCACTGACCTTCTAAGTTGCCTTTGGCATTCCTGGGTTGAGAAGTCTGGAAACCACCACAGCGGCTCATGATTCAGTCCTCTGAGGCCTGCTCCAGGTTAGTTGCCGCCCAGCATGATATACCTTTCTGATCAATCATCCAGGTTGTCTTGGGCTGGAAATTTGTTTCACTCTGTCTTTTTGTGGGTTCTGCTGCTTTAGAATTTGTTAGAGCCATTTTTTATGAATATTTGGAGGGGTTTTGGGGAGAGCTCAAGCAAGTCACTGCTTTCATTCCCTGTTTTCCCTATTCTTAAAGATTGCTTATGGTATCTCAAATATCACATCTGTTATATCTTTAGCATGTAGTTCATATGAATCAGGGACTTGAACTGCTTAAAGGCAGCTAGACATACTCTTAAAAATTCTACTTTATCTCATGACTCCACATTAATTATTTTTGTTCTTTCTTTTCTATTCTTGAGATCTTTTTCTCTGGTAGAGAAAATAGAAGTAAGGTAAGAGTTGAAACCTATACTTTGTTACCATCATATTCAACCTAAGAAGGAATTCTAAGTTTTCATTCTCCCAGTTCTTTCTTCTTCATTCTCAATTTGTAGAAGGTAGTTGAGTTCTTAGACAATCATAAGGATTTAATCAGGAATGAGAAGGAATGTTATTATACAGAGGAAGCTCAGAAAACTGGGTTAATTTTCTTGTTGCCTCATCTTTGGGTAGATACATCAATCAGAGATTAAATTATATCTCTAGATTATAATCAACATGTCTACTTCCCACCCCTAGCCCCATACAGGATTTATAAAGGGTAAATAAAGCACAATATTATAAACTGTGAATCAATTCTTCACTATGGTAGTGGAATCATTAATGAAACTTTGTCTTTAGTTCAACAACTCTTGGATGCTAAATAATATGCAAATATGTTTTAAAAAGAATGAATGTAAAATTATCAACAGTCAGTACATGAAAATGACATTCTGAATCATTAATAATAAATCAAATGTGCATAAAAACATTTCTGAGGCTTCATATCACATCCATATAATTTGAGGAATGATTATAAATGATGGAAATAGAAAAGAAAAGACTAAGGAAAGATAATTATAATAAATCATTATATAGGTTTGCCAGATTTGGAAAACAGTTATACATGAATAGTCATTACAAGATTCACACATATCCTTTGAAACAATATCCTTAATTGGAACATTCCTCCAAAGTGCTTCAAGACATAAAGAAAAGTTCACTCTATGCCAAAATCTTACTCATAGGTCTTCTGGAAGTAAGGAAACAAAATGGCTATCCATCAGTTGCAAGTGGATGAAAAAACTGTGGCAGATGAATATAATGGGATATTACTGTCCCATAATGAATAGCAAATGTGAGAAATTAAGAGAAATATAGGAAGCTCTGCATGAATTGATGTATAGTGAAGAAAGCATGTACATAAGACAAATATGAATAACGAGTACTTTGATATAGTATTGAAAGGCATCTGAACTCACAATAATTGTAATGGTGTGAAATATTGAATGTATTGTCCAATGCGACTCTGTTCAGTTTTCCTTCTGTTTTTCTTTTTGAGGTTGGGAGATTCTATGGGGCATGGGACGTTATTGGGAAATGATTAAGATATATTTTAAAATATATCCATATGAATTTAGCAATATACTGGGATACTGTAATTATTTATAGAGTGTTGGAGAATGAGATGTTCAGGAGAATTAAATGTCTAAATAACTGAGACAGTTTTGAAAATGTTACTATTATTATTATATCTTTGATA
This sequence comes from Phascolarctos cinereus, assembly GCF_003287225.1. Lineage (NCBI taxonomy): Eukaryota > Metazoa > Chordata > Mammalia > Diprotodontia > Phascolarctidae > Phascolarctos > Phascolarctos cinereus. The sequence continues at coordinate 146,994,535 of NW_027555958.1, read as the reverse complement.
ATTAAACATACATGAAAGGAAATTTTCTAAAATGTTTACTTCTCTGCCTCCCAAACTGGAATAGAGTAAACATAATTACTTAAGTTAAACCTGTCTTGATAATTTTGGGGCATTATATACAAATATATCATCAAGATATCATATACACATACACATATATATGCATGAGAGAGAGAGAGACAGATAAGAAAGACAGAGATAGACACAGAGAGAATCAGAGAGAGACAGACACACAAAGAGAGCTGGTATTAATGTCAAGAAGACCTACATCAAGTTCAATATTCTAAGACATATTAGAAGAGTGATCCTGGGCAAGCCGCTCAATCTCTCTGTGCTTTGGTTGACTCTTTAAGAATATGAACTTAACCAACTTAACATTGGTGAAGGGCTTTTCTTCACTAAGGAGTTCTTTACACCATTTGAAAGCATAGGTCTTATGCCTATCTATAGATATGTATCTGCTTTTTTAAAAAATCAAATTAGTGTGTCCCTCTCTCTCTCCCCTCTCTACATTTCCTCTAGGGTTGGTTTGGTGCCCCTTACGACAGCATCATGACAAGTCCCCTGGAAAAGGCTCTGGACGTGATGGTGTCCACATTCCACAAGTACTCTGGAAAGGAGGGAGACAAGTTCAAGCTCAATAAGACAGAGCTGAAGGAGCTGGTGACACGGGAGCTCCCTAGCTTCTTGGGGAAAAAGACAGATGAGGCTGCTTTTCAGAAGCTCATGAGCAATCTGGACAACAACAGGGACAACGAGGTTGATTTCCAGGAGTACTCAGTCTTCCTGTCGTGCATTGCCATGATGTACGATGAATTCTTCGAGGGCTATGCTGACAAGCTGCCCAGGAAGAAATAAAGGGGAGCAGTGGTGATAGTGGGGGATGGGAAAGGGAAAAGAGGGAAGCTCTTGTGGGAGGGGGAAGGGGGAATCTGGGGAGAAGCTACAGGGTGATAAGTATCCTCATGGAGCCTGAGGTGGGCACATTACCATCCTAGGTGGTGCTGGAGCACACTCAGGTCATTGAGTAGAGCCAATAAAGGTTTATTGCAAGAAAAAAAAAATCAAATTAGTTCACTTTTGACAAGAGGCCCTGATGGATAAATGATAGTATCTAAAACTAGCTATTTTCAAACACTTGTAAATCTACTGTCTAAAGAGAGATGTTATTTTGGGATTAAAATAAAAGAATGAAGAGTACAATTCTGGTTGTAAAAATCCCAGCCTTCTCCATGTTAAATTAATGAATATTTGATTTTATAAATGCTTTCTTGAAGTCGCACACATAGAAACATAGTGCTTCTTTCATAGATGACATTGCCTTTATTATATTTTCTTCATCACTATAATTGAACATGAGACAGAATGAGAGAGAGAGAGAGAGAGAGAGAGAGAGAGAGAGAGAGAGAGAGAGAGAGAATGTCATAGTGAAGAAAGAACTGTCCTGAGTCAGTTAGACCACAATTCAAGACCCACATCTGCCTATGTGACCCTACCTAGTAATGGCTATGTGACCCTGGAAGAAATGCTTAAATATTTAACATCTCAGGTACTTCAGGGCATTGTCTAAGATTATAAATTACAGGGCTGATGTCAATCTGTACTGTAGAGGGAATTTTCTCATTGGATTTTTCTGTATCGTTGTACTCAAATGTATAGTTTTGTTTTGTCTTGTTTATTTTTTAAATAACTTTACTCCTACAACTTAGAAAATGAGTTGGGTAATTGGGGGAGAAGGGAGAAGGGCAAGAGGAGGGAAGATATCACAGTCACTCTAGATATAAACACTACTACTGCTCAAATAACCCCTGTAAAGCTTGCAGCGAGGGACAGAGGCTGAAGAATCATCTAGAATGGCAGCTTAGAAGTTACAAAACCTATGTATTCTAAAATGTTTATAGTAGCCCTCTTTGGCAAAGAACTAGAAATTGCAGGGATGTCCATCAATTGGGGAATAGCTGCACAAGCTGTGGTATATGATTGCAATGGAATACTGCTGTGCTATAAGAAATGATGAGTTCAATGACCTTAGAAAAACATGAGATTGCATGAAATAATGAAAAGCAAAATGAGCAGAACCAAGAGAATATTGTATATAGTAACATCAGTACCGTTTTAAGAATAACTTTGAGTGAATCAGTTATTTTGACTACTCTAAATACCCAAATTAACTATAACGGACAGATGAAGAGAGACACCAGAGAAAGAACTGCTAAATAGGAGTATGTATAAAATAATTATACATATATAATATATGTATATATATATACATATATTATATATATATATATACACACACTGTATACACACACACACACACATACACTCATACCTATACATGTTTAATAGATGCCATGGGGGGGGAACAAAAAAAAGGAAAAATGTACATGATGACTTTATTGTATTTAAAAGCAATAGAATTTGCACATAATAGCTTTGCAGTTTCATGTGCAATAATCTTTTTTTATTATATTATGTTATGGAAATGCTTTTTATTCCACAAATTTAAAAAATGAAATAAAATCATGACAAATTTTAAAAAGAAGTTACAGGAATCAAGGCTTGAAGTTTCTGCTAGTTCCATGGACAATATGCTGAATGGAGTTGTGGTTCAGTAGAAAGAAAAAGAAACCTGAGTTCCAATCCCAGATTTGTTTATTGGGTAACATTGATTAAGTCACATAACCTCCATGGCTACATCTCCTAGTATATGATTCTATGACAATATTTTTAGATTGTTGTCAGAGGTCTTTAAAGCTTCATAAAACACATTAGCATTTGATAGTCATTTTAGCTAAATTCTCTAAACTCACAAGCCTACTCCACTCACTAATCTTCTACTTATCTTGCAATTATTCATGAAGCTCTGATCTGCATGGGCAAAATGTATACCATAGAACTGTAGGAGAGAGTAGCAAACAGCTTCTGCCTTTTCTTTATTTAGGCACCAATACTCCCCTAGGAACCCCTGAATTAAAATGGAAAAGAATGAGGAATCTTTTTTTAATTAAAAAATAGTAAATCATTCCTTCTGAAATTTTTGTTCAGGGTCCCAGTGCTTCTCATCATGCCAGTGATTCCAGCTGGTGCTTGGTCACTGCTTTCCTTGTTACGTCAGGATTCACACAGAGGCAGCTGCTTCAAGCCAGGAACTGAACTGAATATGAACTCTTACTGAAGAAGCCTTCATGGTGATGATTAATGGTCTGCACTGATTTAGAAATAAAAACCTGAATCCACAAGAACTCACACTATTGGCTGAACTTTGTGTTTGGGTCCTCGCACCCAATTTCCAGATAACCTTCTGTTGACCCTCCAGATATCAATTGAAGAAGGACTGGAATTTTCAAGAGGAGATTTGTGGTTTGGGTTTGTCCAGTTGATAAAACTGCCCAAGCACATGAACTGACATCCATCTGAGTCTGCAATAGACTGAGCAAATTCTTCATGAAATTCTCATAGAAGGAAGTTGTGACAGCTGGAATTTGGCATTTACAGGCCTTGAAAACAGCCAGCAGATCCCAGACTGATAGAGTTTTAAAACCCCATAACAAACTTGTGTACAATTCCCTAAATTTGGTTCAGCAGGCGCCAGGGAGGAATGGTGCTGCCTGACAACCATGATGATTGAGTCAAGCTGAGTGAGACACTATCCCCAGACCCAGTTCCTCAGGATAGCTGGAGTCATCTTCTTATAGATCATGTACCTTATTGTCTCCAGCTCACAATCCTGGCAAAAGCACAAGTTTAATCAACCAAATGGAATAGGTGAGCAGGAACAGGAGAGTCTCCTGTCCTTCCAGGCAATAATTTGCAGAGTCAACACCAGGTACAGCTCATGATGCGTTGATTTGTTTCCTATTACATTAAATATAAATTAAATATCATTGAGGAAATGCTAAATGTCAGTTGATGGTTAGTGAAAATAAATATATAATTGTTTTGTTTTGTTTTCCCCCATGCATGTTCATGAGCATTTTGAAATATGTCTACTGATTCTTAGGGGAGGGGAGCTAGTAGTAGCCTCCAGGTTAGGAACCCCTGCCTTAGGGGAAGGATTTTCATTTGTCTATCTACGTATCTATCTGTCTATTTATCTATTCATTTGGAAATTTAAATATGTTGAGTTATATAGTTAACATCTATTATGAATCTCTCACATCCATAATTTCAATCAGAATAGAATCAAAATGATTATATACACATACTTAACATTCAAAACTATGCTTTATTACAATTTTATATTAAAAGAAACCTAGAGTTTTCTTTTTCTTTCTCTTTCTCTCTCTCTCTCTCTCTCTCTCTCTCTCTCTCTCTCTCTCTCTCTCCCTCCCTCCCTCCCTCTCTCTCTCTCTCTCTCTCTCTCTCTCTCTCTCTCTCTCTCTCTCTCTCTCTCTCTCTCTCTCTTTCATTCTTTCTTTCTTTCCAGCATGGAAGGGAAAATCCAGATCAACAACCTCAAGATCAATTGAAATACTGGAGTATTTTCAGTTTCTGTGTGCCCCAGGAATGGTGCCCACTTGGCCTACTAGATAATATTTCCCTTCTACATGTCTCTCTTTAGTAGCCTTTTTTTTAAAGGCTCAGTTCAGGCACCACCATTTTATGAAGCTTTCCTTGTTCTCCTCAACTGAAAGCAATATCTCCCACTTCAAATTTTTCTAGAGTGTTTTCAAGCTCTCTCCTTTTCCTTTATAATAATATATAGCATGTCTGTGTCACTTTAAAATACATAAAGTGTTTTCGATACGTTAACTCATTTGATCCTCAGGACGTGTGGGTTTATTACTCCCATTTTGGAGATGAGGACACTGAGGCTAGTTATTGTGTTTTGTTTTGTTTTGTTTTGTTTTTTGTCGATTAGTAATATCCAACTCTACATGACCCTATTTGGGGTTTTCTTGGCAAAGATACTGGACTTGTTTATCATTTCCTTATCCAGCTCTGTTCACAGATGGGGAAACTGAGACGAACAGTCAAGTGAGTTGATCAGGGTCACACAGATAATGAGTATGAGGCTGGATTTGAACTCAGGATCTCCTGACTCCATGCCTGGCACTCTATCCACTACACCATCTAGGTTAAGTGATTTGTCCAGTGTCACATTTTTATTTATTATTTGTTATTCTTATTTTATAGATGGGAAAATTTAGATGGAGGTTAAGTGACTTGACCAGGTTCATATATCTACCGTCTGAGACTGGATTTTAACTCACACCTTCTTGAATTCAGGTCCAGCACTCTAATCACTGCATTTATTACATACTACAGCTGCCACATATTAGACAAGTGGAAAAGAAAGTTTACACTCCCAAACTCTTTAGCATTATCAAATGGATTATTATCACAAACTGATGTGTTTTTATTAATGGAAATGACATTAAAGTGGATGCAATGCTATTGGCTCTGCTGATGCATGCTAAGGAACATGTAACCTAACTGAATGAAGACTGAAACTTCCTATACATTATTAGATTGGGAGTTCCTTGAGAGCAGGAGCTATCTGGTTTTTTTTATTTTATTTCCAATAGTTAATACAGTGCTTGGCACATAGTACATAGTAGAGGCTTCTTATATTCATTCATTCATTCATTCATTTTGTATCTATAGTATATGCTAAATTATAAAGTTGAGATGAGGGTTGATGTTGTTGGGTTTTAATTTTCAGTTCCCAGTACTTAATAAAGAACCCTTCACTTAGAATGCACTTGACAAATTCTGGTTGAATTGAACTAAGAATCATGTTTTTTGGAATATTCATGTTCTTTGTTCCTTCTTTTCACTGGACTCTCACTTTTCTACTGAGTGCTTTGAGCATCAGTCTCTGGCAGAGAGGAGTGAAGAGGATTAATAGGAAATATTAAATCCAAGTCAAATTTTCTTCTTGGTATCATCTACTGAGAAATTACTTTGAGAAAGAAAAAAATATAATTCAACTAAACAGTGACTTATAAATGTTGAAGGCTAGTTAAAAAAACCTCTAATTGAATTCATGTATATGTTTTAAAGTTTTGTTATAAATTGTATATGAGGTTTGTAAATATAGGAATTAGCAATGAGTAAATGTTTACACTTACCTATTTCAATCAGTACTTAAATTTAATTTTTAAAACATATAATTGAATGAAACAGTATACATTTATCATAGTCTTCCAATTAACTACATCTATACTCAACTGATTAATGAAAATTATAGCTCACATTTATATGGTACTGTCACATAAATTATCTCATTCCCTGTCATCTCAATTGAACAAACATTGACTATCTACCCAAAATAATGTTTCAGGGACTTTTCATTTCTATTGAAGCTGGAAATCTTGTCCCTATTGAGAAAATGATGAATTCTGATAAGCATATTGATATGCTGAAAAGCAGAATTGTTCCCAGATATTCCCAAACGGATGTGGAATATTGCAACCTGTGCAACACATACTTGTAGCATTTCACATGTGAGAAAGGTTAAGAAATTTATCCAAAAGATGGAGATAAATATATTTTAATGGCCTAGAGACTCATCTTAACTAAACCCATTGAAATTCTATGGTTTATAATCAAGACTACATTTGGAAAATAGATTATTTGTCAAAGGTATGCTAAATATCAAATGTGATATATGGTTTCTTGATGAAGAATTAAAGAATGTGTCAAAATCTTGTGATCTTTGTGCAAAAATTATATAAAACAAATGATGTTTAGTAAATAGCTAGCGATTAATACTACATAATAGAAGTTTTTTAAGTATCAGAAGTTGAAAGTTTATATCAATAAATTTAATTATTTTATTTCATCCTAATTAATTTGCATGTCACTTTTTGCTGTGTAGGAAGACTATAGCAAGTAACAAAGGGAGAAGAGGGATTACCAAAGAGGGCAAAAATAGGAACAATTGGTGAAAAATTTGAAAAGACAATTCTAAAAATAATAGTGAGTCAACAAATATTTAAGAGCCTAATATGTGCCAGTCATGATGCTAAATGTTGGGGATACAAAGAAAGACATAATCAATCTCTGCTCTCAAGAGGCTAATGGAAGAGGCTCTGTGTGTGTGTGTGTGTGTGTGTGTGTGTGTGTGTGTGTGTGTAATAAATTAGAGGTTATCTCATAGACAAATCATTAAGATTAAGGAGAACTGAGAAAGACTTCTTATGGAAATATAATTTTAGCTCAGATTTGAAAGAAGGCAAGGGAACTAGAAGGTAGAGAAGATGAAGAAGGGAGTTCCACATATGGTGAATAGTCACTGAAAATGTGCAGTGTCTAAGAGCAAGGAGGACATTGCACTTGAATAACAAAATATATGAATGATAGTTGAATATAAAAGACTATAAAGCTAGGAAGGCGCCAGACTATGAAGAGCTTTAAAAGAGATCCAGAAGATATTATATGTGATACTGAAGGTGATAGGGAGCCACAATGTTTTATTAAATAGTAAGACGGCATGATCAGACCTGTGTTTAAGAAGAATCAGGTTGAGTGGAGGTTGGAGAGAAGTGGGGAGAGACTTAAGACAGGGATATCAACTACCAGACTATTACAATTGTCTGTGCATGAGGTAATGAAGGACTGTACCTGAGTCATTCAGGGACATACGCAAAGTGATGAAAAATTTGAGTCACTCTATGGGCACTTTCCTGGATAAGGTTGAGAAGGTGATGCTCTGCCTTCTTGTTTCACCTCACATATTATAAACAAGTGTCTTTCTCTACAGTATATTTAGAGCCATATTTTTTTGAACTTTTGTGCTTTTTTGCTCATGAATTCACTGTTTAAAATGGCCCCCAAATATGGTTCTAAGTGCTATCCAGTGTTTCTAACCACAAGAAAGTTGTGATGTGCCTTAAAGAGAATACATGTGTATTAGATAAGCTTCATTCAAATATGAGTTATAATATTGTTGTCCATAAATTCAATGAATTACCAAATTGGTACATCCAGAAAAAGGAAGAAATTCACCAATCTGTGTATAGTTTTGCTGCAGAAAGTGCTAAATAACAGAGGCTCACAAGAACCTAAGCCTTTATTTCCCCTAGAGGCAATGGTTCAGGATTAAATAATTCAATATTCTCCTGACTTTTTAGACCATTAATACTGCAAATGATGAGAATAGGCTATATTAGCATCAGTAGTATTTCTGTATGATTATATGATGTACAGAATCTCAGGGTTGAGACCTCAGGGAGCAAATCTAATCTGTATTTGAACAGGAATCCTCCATTCAATGTCCCAAGCTCATGTACCTTCTTCCTGATGACCTCTGATTGACTTGAGAAGCTCAAAGCTCTGAAGGCAACTCATTCTACACTTGAATTATCCTATTTTTTAAGAACTTTTCCTAATATCTATCTAGCTCAAAGCTCATCCTCTGCACTTCCACTGACTATAACCCTAGTCCTTCCCCCTGAGGCCCAACAGAAAAAGTCCAAGCCCTCTTCCACATATATGAATTATAGGTGCTTAGGGATATGAAACTAGTGTCTGTTTTTATGCTAAGGTTCTGAAGAGTGGGTTAATGATAAATAGGTTTTCTTGTTGAGTTAATATTGTGGAGAAGGTGGTGGGGATATAGTTTGACACAAGTCACCCCCAGACCAAAGAGGCCACTGAGTTCTGGTGCTAAATTGGCAGACTTGTGATGAATGTACATTTTTTAGACTCTCACTTTGTCTTCAGGATCTACTGCCTGGATAGATTTAATAGGAGCCATTTATTATGCTAATGATGAAACCTTAGCCCCTGGATTAGTGTAAGCTCTGTTCAGGTCTGATCTGATTTCTCTGCTGATAAGTTTGCTGCATAGAAACTGTAAATCAAACACTCCTGGAAATTCCACAAATCCAGACCCCAATATATTGTGTCAAATTGTCTTTGTGTTTTACCATGAGGTTCTTTTTATTTTTATGGCAGAGTTTCCCTAGTGTTAGGACTCAAAGAAGATTATAATGGGATCAGGCCTACCTCAATATGTTCCAACAAAGATTCAATTCACACAGTTAAATATTTTATGTAATGCATATGTTCCGGTAAATCTGTGTCAAAATACACATTATCTGATTTTAATATTCATGTGAGTGATAGGTGCCTCCCAACATGCTAAAACTTTTTATTAATGTTTTACAATATATAAAAAATTGATAAAATTGGGAGGTGTTTGCCTTTAAAAACATAGTGGCACCTAGGTAATACAGTAGATAGAGCACCTGACCTGAAGTCAGTAAGACTCATCTTCTTGAGGTTAAATCTAGTCTCAGATACCTATTAGCTGTGTGACCCAGGGCAAGTCACTTAACCCTCTCTGTCTGAGTTTCCTCATACATAAAATGAGTTGGAGAAGAAAATGGCAAACCACTCCAGTGGTTTCTATGCCAAGAAAACCACAAATGGGGCCATGAAGAGTTGGTCATGACCGAATAACAACAACAGCAACAACAACAATAGTGGCAATCTCTTTAAAATTGCCTTTTAAGATAGCTAGTGCAAGTAGTTCTTATTCCCATTTAGTAGATGATGAAATTGAGGCTCAAAAAAAGTAACTGACCTAAATTCACGTAGTTAACTAGCAGAGTCAGAACCTGAATTTCAGGTTTCTGTTTGTGTTTGCTGTTTTCTTTCCATTACTCTAATCACACTACCTTTCAATATAAAATCATATTTTATTATCAGTGTTGATTTTATAAAGGAGTTAGTTAAATGTGAAAAGTCCCTAATCTCCCTTGCAAAATATCTCTAATAAGAATGTGCTATATTGTACAAAATAAAGGATTTGGAATCAGAAGACCAAGGTTTGAGTTCCTGTCACTTCTTACGTGCATAACTTTGGCAAGGCATTTAACATCTCTAGTTTCCTTATCTGTAAATGTCTAAATTCTCTTCCAATTTCAAATGCTGCAAGTGAAAACAGTCAAATCCATAGAGATCCATATTTTATGTCATAGATGGGGGAAACAAATATATAAGTATATCAATGGATCTTTTCTCTCCATGGGATACTTTCCTCCAGTTGGAGAGATTGCAACCTGGTCACAGTCCCAGTGTGTTACTTTTGCTCCTGTACTCACATAAATTCTTGGGGATGGTCAAGGGGGAGGTCTACCCAATGTGACTATACTGTTAGATATTCATATATAATGAATACATATTCATATATAGTTACTATGCAAATTCACCATATGTATATCTATGAATATACAGGAATACTATTTACATACATTGGATATTAATATATAAGGTGAAAATATGTAGGTATGTATGTATATAAATATATTTTATATAAACATATGTGCATATATATGTGTGTGTGTATATATATCCTTGATGGAGGGCATCTTTGAAGTCATCATTTTGCTCTAAAAAAATCAATACTTTCTACAATCAACAACAAATCGCCAAACAATAAACACAGGATGTCAGAATAATTTACAAGAATCAGTTGCAAGAGTCTATCTATTCTCTCCCCATAGTTTCATCAAGGAATCCCTTGATACATATGTGGATTATTCTCATAAAAATTTTCTAGAGATAGGAAAATACACATATGAGTAAATAGCTATTGATATTGTTTGTCATCTTGGAAAATAATACGGTGTTACTAGTATTTAATATACATCAAAATTTGTTTTGATGAATTAGAAAAAATTTCAAAATTCATTTGGAAGAACAAAAAAGGACAAGAATAAGGAAGGAACTAATAAAAATATAAAAGAAAGAGGTTTAGCAGTACTAGATCTTCAACTATATTATAAGGCTGTAATTATCAAAACTTTCTGGTGCTAGTTAAGAAACAAAAAAGGTAAATCAGTGGAGGAGAGCAGACATAAAATTTACAGCAGCAAACAAATATAGTAAGCTTGTATTTGATAAGTGTAAAGACCTAAATTTTGGGGATAGGAACTCATTATTTTGTAAAAATTGTTGGAAAAATCAGAAAGCAATCTGGCAGAAATTTGGCATAGACTAATATCCTACACCAATTATCAAGATAAAATCAAAATGGATATATGACCTAGAAATAGAGAGGTTACAAGAAAAATTGAAGAACATGGAATATTTTACCTACCAAGCTTATGGACAGGTGGGCAATTTATAAATAAACAAAAGATAGAGAGTAGTGTGAGGTATAAAGTTGATAATTTTGATTACATTAAATGAAAAAGGTTTGGTAAAATAAAACAAATGTAGCCAAGATCAGAAAGAAAACAGAAAGAAAACTGGGAGAAAAAAATTATAGACAATTTCTCAGATAAAGGTCTCATATCTCAAATATATAAAGAACTTGGTAAAATCTATATGAATACAAGTCATTCCCCAATTGATAAATGGTCAAATAGTATGAACCAACAGTTTTCCAATGAAGAAATCTAAACAATTTATAGTCAAATGAAAAAATTATCTCAATCACTATTGATTTGAACCTTGAGATATCATTTTATATCTATCAGATTAGCTAACATGATTGAAGAGGAAAGTGAAAAATGCTGGAGGGAATGTGGAAAAATTGGGACATGAATTCAGTGTTGGCAGGACTGTGAACTGATCCAACCTTTTGGGAAAGCACCCAAAGAGTTATTGAAATGCCTATACTCTTTGACCCAGCAATACCTCTACTAGGTCTATTTCCTAACATGATTAGAAGAAAAAGAAAAGAACCCATAGGTTTTAAAATATTTATAGCAACTCTTTGTGGTAACAAAGAACAAGAAATTATAAGGATATCCATAAATCAGGAAATGGCTGAACAAATCGTGGTATACAATTGTGATGGAATAATACTGTGCTATAAGAAATGATGAGTTAGATGATCTTAGAAAGAACATGAATAGATTTGCACAAAATAAGGAAGATCTAAATGAACAGAACCAAGAAACACTGTGCTACATCCAGAGAAAAAAGTGATAAATAAAAATATGTAGAAAATGGTTTTACACACACACACACACACACACACACACACACACACACACGCATCCCCATATATATGTGTGTGGTATGTGTGTGTGTGTATGTGTATGTATGTATGTATGTATGTATGTATGTATGTATGTATGTATATAAAATATTTGTGCCTAATGGTAGTCATCTCTAGAGCAGGGAGGGAAGAAAAAAAGGGGAAAAAAGGAAATTAAATGATAACTCTATTATATATTTAAAAGAAATAGCAAATTGTGTGTGATAGATTTGCAGTTTCACGTACAATCATCTTTTTTTCTATTCTGCTATGGTATAGAAATGTTTGTTTTATTTAAGTTCAGAACAAAATAAATACAATTTTAAAAAAGAAAAATATAATGTCTATGGCTTTTCCCAAGGACTTTATTTTTCTTAAGTCTTTCACATATATTAATCAAATTCTCAGTGCCTTTAAAGCTTTATCAGCCCACCATGAACTTCTTGTGAATTTGCATAGTCGATTCCAGGTTTTCTTCTTATATAATCTTTTCTTTAGTTCATTTCTACTTTCTCATGTAGCATGTTAGGGATTGGTGCCTTAGAGCTAAAATGTGTTTGCTCTACTGTTTTTCACAGTTTTATAAAGTGATATAACTTAAAATCTTTCCTCCATAGGAGGCACAAATGAATACTTACAATTAATTTATATATTAATTATATGTGAATATATATATATATATACATATATACATATATATATATATGCATATATAATCAGTATTGTCACAATAAAGAAACCAGATGGTATATGAAAGTGGTAGGTTATGGGTGCTTTCCTTTTTTGTTTGTTTCATTGGCACAGCAATTAATTTAAAGCAATCAAATGTCCTTTAGAAATGGTAACAATTTGAGTATGTATCTGTTCATGTATCCGGTTCTCATTCTAAGTATTAATAGCTGATTTAAATAGGTCAGTTTGCAATTGCCTCAAGTATATGTCACATATTTTAATTTGCATCCTTTCATTAACTTGGCGGCATTGAGTTTTGATATTTTTGCGATACATACATACATACAGACACACACACACATATGTATGTGTGCATTTGTGTTCTTTTAGGGTCATGATGTTCTAACTATATGCAGAAAGTTGATTTAGAAATAGTACCCACATTACTAATTATTCATTTCTTTGTTATTAGAATATAACTAATTTAATATATTTGTATGTGATTTTATTTGCTTTTGTCTGTGTAATTAAAGAAAGAATTCAAGATATAGATCTATTTATCTATCTGCCTGTCTATCACTCTATTTATAAACACACATAGACACAGTGGAGGAGAGAGGTAGAGACAAGATTGACTATCCCAATATTTTCCTCTGAACAACCTTTGGCAGCTAGGTGATGCAAAAGATAGAGGACAGGCCCGATACTCAGGAGGATGTGAGTTCAAATCTGCCCTCAGACACTTACAAGTATGTGACCCTGGACAGGTCATTTAACCCTATTTGCCTTCGTTCCTCGTCAGTAGAATGAGCTGAATAAGGAAATGGCCAACCACCCTAGTGTGTCTTTGCCAAGATAATTTTAATTGAGGTCACAAAGAGTTGGCCACAAAACAACCTTTAAAAGTATGTCAAACTGAATTCTAAGTGGCACAATGGGTAAAAAGTGAAAATTAGGTTTTTTTTCAGCCCCGGGAAACTTAAGAGATTCATGAACATTGGAGTGGGCTCTGGACTGAAGCACTGGAAAGCAGTGGAATGTGGAGAGGGCACTAGCAGCATTAGTCTTACTGGGAGTCCTCAGTGTCCAAATACAGTAAAGGAACACACTTGGTCAGAAACAGAATACAGGGGCACTGTGCTAGCCTTGGGTAAAGGAAGGCGTGATATTTGACAACTCCATTGCTTGTTACTCAGTTCCAAGTCAGAGTGGAGAGGAGTCGTGGTTACAATAAAGCAAGGCCTCTCCCTAGGTAAAGCCAAGGAGATCAGTGACCACACCTCTCCACCTATCACACCACCTTGGAAGCACTAAAAACATACAGGTTCCCAGAATCAGCTATAAAGCAAACAAACAAACAACACACACACACACACACACGCGTGCGTGCACACACACACACACACACACACACACACAAACACAACCACTAGCTGTAAAAACTAGCAGAACAAAAAAAGACTTAAGCTCAGAACAGTTACCGCCCCCATAAGCAAGGAGAACACAACTTTAATGTAAAGTCCAAATTCAAGAAATAGTCTGGAACGAAGAACAAACAACAACTACTACAACTACTACAACAACAAAGAACCTGACCATTAAAAATTACTTCGGTGACAGAGAGCTAAAGACAAATTCAGAAGATAATTTACCTGTCAGGTCTATGGATAAGGGAAGAATTTATAACCAAACAAGAGAGAGAGAAGATAAAAGTAAAATGGATGATTCTGATCGCATGAAACTAAAAAAAAAACAGTTTTGTGCAAACAAAACCAAAGCAGCCAAAATTAGAAGGAAAGCAGGAAACTGAGGGGAAATTTGAGAACAAGTTTCTCTGATAAAGGTCTCATTTCTCAAATATATAAAGAACTGAGCCAAATCTATAAAAATAAGAACCATCACCCAATTGACAAATGGTCAAAGCATTCTTTCTTTCTTTCTTTCTTTCTTTCTTTCTTTCTTTCTTTCTTTCTTTCTTTCTTTCTTTCTTTCTTTCTTTCTTTCTTTCTTCCTTCCTTCCTTCCTTCCTTCCTTCCTTCCTTTCTTTCTTTCTTTCTTTCTTTTTTTCTTTCTTTCTTTCTTTCTTTCTTTCTTTCTTTCTTTCTTTCTTTCTTTCTTTCTTTCTTTCTTTCTTCCTTCCTTCCTTCCTTCCTTCCTTCCTTCCTTCCTTTCTTTCTTCCTTTCCGTCTGTCTGTCTGTCTGTCTTTCTTTCTCTTTTTCTTTCCTGGATTTTCTTCTACAAAATGACTAACATGGAAATGTTTTACATGATTGTACACATAAAACCTATATCAGATTGCTTATCATCTCAAAGAAGGTGGAGGGAAGTGAGGAAGGGATAGAATTTAGACATCAAAAGTTAGAAGAAAATAATGTTAAATTTGTTTTTATACATAATTAGGAGAAATAAAATATTATTTAAGAAAAAGTGTTGTAGGTGCAAGATTCTGTATCAATGCTATGGAAGACACAACAGTGAATATATAGGCACAGAGTTTCTGTGTAGTGTACAAGCCTTGATCTCTTCCACTCCTCAATAATGTCTTAAAACATTTTTATCCTCTTCCCCTCTGCCCATCTTTGCATCGAAGTCATTGAACAATAAAGTACATGTTGACAGTGTGGAGGATTTTTAATGAATTTTTCACAGATTTTCTCTGCTTCCTCATTTACTGCAATAGATACAGGTACATCAGCTGCAATTATCTTCATGTTTATATTTCTGCTGTTGTTCATTATAAGCCTTCAGGGAAAGGTGACTACATTTCTCAGGAAATTATGTTTATTATTATTTTTAGATTTATGGTACAAGTAATTCACCACCGAATTTTTTCAGCCTCCCCAGATAAACCAACGTACCTCCATTTAGCTGCCGCTTTCTAATACCTTCTGTTTTCTTTTATAGTGACGATATCCATATTGATATAATTCTTTCCATCTAGTAGTTTCTTAGATGCTTGTTCATTAGATAGGGTTCTCCATTTAGAGTACTAATAATTAAAATTTTTTTAAAATGATCTAAAAATCTCTGTAATGTTAAACTTGGTATACCCACATTTTACACTCATTTCTTACATTCACTGAAGAAGAAGAGGGTTGACAAGGATTAGAGTCCATTTTGTAGTTTTCTGTCACATGGGTTACTGTGGCCAAAGAATTCATTATCTAGTAACCAGAGTTTCTATCCCTAGCCTCCAGCATGTTAGATAGACCTCTTTCCCTTTGGCCAACAGATTAAGTCTATCACCAGAACAGGACTTGAAGCTTTTACACCATGTTAGGGAGAGAGGGAGTGGAAAAGGGAGAAGGAGAAAGGGAGGGAGAAGGACAGGGAGAGGAGAAAGGGGAAGGAGAAGCAGTGGAGGAAGGAGAGGAAGAGGGAGAAGGGAGGGAGAGGGAGAGAGAGAGGGAGAGGGAGAGGCAGAGACAGAGGGAGAGGGAGAGGGAGAAGGAATATTTGTTAGCTACTTATGCTAAGCATTTGGAAGAAAAAAGAAGCAAAAATATATACTGTAACACCCAACAAACTAAACTTAAAACATTTTCCCATTACATTCTAATTCATATTAGAATTATAAAGTTCATTTTAATGCAACTTATATGAAAATAAGAGAGATAAACTAGAATTGAAATTAGGGAGATGTTTGTTTAAGTCCTACTTCTGACATATGCTAGCTGTGTGTTCATAGTCAAGTTTTTAAATCTCTCATCGCCCTCATGTTTTTCTCAGGCAAATTGCTGACTATAAGTAACTTATACCAGACAAATTTTGATCAGCATTGACTGATGGAATTTTCTCTTCAGTACGCCCCTACCCCCATGAGTAAAGTCATATGTCTGGCTTTCCCTAAACAGTACCTAGAGAAGATGACATTTTAAATTTACTAAAAATTCCCTAATCTGATGCCACATGTACTGTTGGAACATTCCAAATGGAACTTTGGGGTTAATTAATTAACTATGGCCCTTTTCTATAAGGTCTAATCAACAAAATTAAGTCCCTGTATACCACATTATAATGTAAAAAGTCAAGTGAAGTTAACAAGTATTTATTAAACACTTGCTACATGCCAGGCACTTTACTAAGGATTAAGGCTGACCAATGAGAATGAAACCTGAATTCAAAATAGTTTCTGAATATTTCTATCAGTGTTTAGAAAAATTGAAACATCCACATATTTCTAAATGCTAAAGGTTTACTTTTATTTTTATTATTTATTATCAGTTGGTTTTTTATACATCTGTTTTCTGATCTATGTAAGAAATACACATATATATGTATATGTACATATACATATATATAGTTGAATAAAAACATAAATGAATTTTATTTCCTTCTGCGTCTACTTATTAAACAAGCATCTTTGTGGATCCACATAGAATTCTTCATTCCACCAATATTTATCGACTATCTCCTAGCAGCAAGGCACTATGTCAAGAATTCTGGGTTATACAAAAGTGAATAAGACGTAGGCCTGACCATGTCACTCTCTTGTTCAAAAAATGCCTAATTTCTGCCTGCTACCTCTTGAATAAACTACAAACTCCTCAGTTTGACATTTAAAGCCCTTCACAATCTGGCTCCACCCCTCCCTTTCTAGGCTTATTACACATTTACTCCCTTTCACATTCTCCTCAGTACACTTACTTGATATGTATCATACAATGTTCTATCTCAAGTCTCTGCACTTTTGCATGCCTGGAATAAACCATTTCCCTCACCTACTGACCTCTGAGAATCCCAAATTCCCTTTAAAGTGAAGCACAAGTGCCATTTCCCATGCCCCAGCTGCTAAATCCCCCAGGAATAAATTGGTACATATTTTGTATTTAGCTATTGGTGTGCATAGTGTCTCCCTAAATCAAATTTTCCTTGCAGAAAAAAAATATTGTCTTTTTGTTTTGTATCTCCAATACCTGGCACAATGCCAGCCATATAATAAGTTCTCATCTATAATGTCAATTTATTGATTGAAAGACACCATCGTTGACCTCATGAAGCCTACAGTTTAGCAGATAATGTGCCTAAATAATTATAACACACAATACTACATGATAAATGGATGAAATGCAAACAATTAACAGATATGAGTACTTCTCCACTCCCGCCCCTTGGTTTTAGCTTTAATTTTAAGCCAAGGAAAACTTAGTATATATAATTACTTTGACCCAGAAATGTTTTGAGAAAAATAAATGAAAGAAAATAATTTTCCACAAAAGTAGATATTTCAGGGAAAATACTAAAGATAGCATTATTTACTGGGAAGAAAAAGAAGCTGATTGGAATAACAGTGTCTTTTTTGGTGTATATCAGATTCAGATGTATATTTGGTATGTCTTCCACATATGAATCTCCCATTGACACCAACAGAATAAACGCACTTAGAGTCAGAGTTATCTATTTGCCTAATCATATTGAATTGCAAAGAAATTCCTTACATAAAATTCAGCATAATTGCCAAACCAAAGGGAAATGCAATATTGTTGCTTAGCGGAAATAATTTCTCTCCTAATAAATATGCCACACGGAGTAGCATATCCTGAAGAAACAGAATACCTAATTTAGTGACTTTAATAAAATGTTTAATCTACTCTTACATGGGTAAGTCATCTACTCCTATTGATTTTTTTCTTGGCTAATATAATCTATTAATAGGAAATCAGTGAAGGTAATTCAGTAATACAAGCAAGATGCCAGTGGCAGTAAAGTGTAGTGAAAAGTCCACTGGAAAAGAAATCAAGACCTTAGTTCTGAACCCAGCTCTATCAATAACTAGTTAGCTAAGTCATTTCACATCTCTCTGAGCTTCAGTTTCTTCACTACAAAAAGCAGTCATTACAGTAAAAATTATAGTAGCAAAATGGGGGTAATAATAACACCAGGGTTATAATGAGGATCAAGTGAGATAATAATTGTAAAGCGCTTAGTACAGTGTCTGGCACATAGTAAGTACTTTATAAATATTAGCTACTAGCTATTGTTATCTCTATGGCCCTTTCCAGTTCAAAATTTTATGAATTTAAATAAGTTTAACAATAATATAATGCTCTAGTTGGACATCATATTGGATTTTGAACTTGTCTTTCTGAAGAACTGCTTATTCCAAAAGTTACATCTTGTCTGCACTAATTTCAATAGACTCCATAGTTACTCTTTTCTTTCTGATTATATATTTTTCTCAACTACTTTTCCTCCCTCCTCCCTCCTTTCTTTCATTCTTTCCTTCCTTCTTTTCTCTTTCTTTTCACAAGCAAGAGAAATATATAATCATACTTTCAGGTATGTTTGCAGACCTAAAGACATGTCAGGGAAAAAAAAAAAGGTCCAACTGGGCTAGGCTAAAGTAAACTTCCAAGTTTTGGAAAAGGAAGAACAATATATTTTCCCCAAAACTTTATCCATGCTATTATAAATTGTAACATACAGAAGATTACAAGAAATATGAACTTAAGCATTTCCTGTTTTTACCTCATGATAAAGTTAGCTCTCCGTAACTCTTGCTTTGACTTGTACATGACCTTACGGGAAGTTGTTTTTTTTTAATATCATTGCGTGATAGAATTATGTGTCATGCTGAATGTGAATCTCAAGGTAGCCACTTTTTATAAAGATTGCAACTTTTGTGTATTTATTTCCCTGTGAAAATGAGTAACCTATACCTAACATGACTGAAGGTATCCAGTTGGAAACTGACATCAGTCCATTAACATTTTAGAGAAATGATATGGGAGCACTTTTCTAGTTTAGCCATTCCACCCTTACCTTCATCAAAAATAAAACAAAAAAAACCATAAAATTTGTTATAAACTAACAAGATAATCATCTCAATTGACCTATTCACTTTGTAAGTGTAGGCTTAAATAGGACTATTTAATTTTTTAGCGTATGTTATGATGGCATGAAAAACACAGTGATCAACTTGGAATCTTCAACAAGAGAAGTGTAGAAATACCCTTTAAAAAGTATCTAAAACGTTTTCAAAATACAAGACAATGTGACCTAGAAAAATGCAAGTAATGTGAGAAGGAAAAAAAAAATGAAATATATTTCATGAGAAAGACATGTCGACAATCCCATACAGTATGAGTGAGTACGCAACAGACTAGATGGTTGGACTGTTTCTAATCAGTTCTTATTTCACAGAGCCCAAAAGGTAATGTGAATTAATTCCACACTCAGTTAAGATGGTCAGCTCTAGATTCCAGAAACATGGTAGCCACTGGCATCAACTCAAAGAAGAGTGCACAAAATGATAAATGGGTTGAAGGTGAAAGGAATGCATTCTTCTTGGCTTATAGCCCCAAATGTTGAAATTCTGTCTACTCTCTAAGTGGAGAGCAGTGATCAAGGAGTTATCAGAATAAAGAGTTTGGAATATTAATTAAAAATGTTGTAGAACAAAAGCAGAATTGATAATATGAAAATATTTCAAACTAATGATGTAAAAGCCTTTGGAATAATTTAGAATTTGACTAGACAAAGCATGATAGGATACTTTTCACAAATCTACTTCTGGGCAAATGGATAGAATGATAGGGTATTTCCTTCTCAAATGTCTATGATTATATATATAATGATTTTTAAAATGTGCCTGGGAGGGAAATGTGCATTTGGGCCTTTTAGATAACAAGACAGTTTCTACTTATGTGTAAGTTATGTACTGGGAGTGAATTAGCCTCCTTTGGAAGTTGCCTGCACTCCATCAGCTCACAAAGATGCCTTTGGTAAGTTACTGCTTCCAATTAATGCATCTTCTAAAGGGATGTCATTCATTCCCATGACTTAGATTATATACTGGGGAATCTGACTTTTGTGCACCTTAATGCTATGTGTCTTTGTCTCAAGGAAAAAAAAATGGTAAAAAAAAATAAAAGGATTCATACTTATATTCTCATAGATCCCATTATTTAACTCCTATTAATGTCTATGACATGAAACAGTGTGATCTAGTGGATACAGGACCAATCTTGGAGTCAGGAATGAAGGAATGAAGGAATGAACATAAATATATTTAGTGATGAATGAAAAGAACTTTTAAAAATCACTTACTGTACATTCATACATCTAACCTACATTTTCCAACCTTATTTCATACTTTTCCCTATTATACAGTCTTTGTCCCAGAAAAATTGAACTATTAGTCATCCCATGATTTTGTCCTACTGTTT
Organism: Phascolarctos cinereus; assembly: GCF_003287225.1. Lineage (NCBI taxonomy): Eukaryota > Metazoa > Chordata > Mammalia > Diprotodontia > Phascolarctidae > Phascolarctos > Phascolarctos cinereus. The sequence goes on along the minus strand of NW_027555958.1, from coordinate 146,973,750 downwards.
TCCTCCATCACTGTACTTTTACATTCTGTACCAAATGTCTTCAGTGAATGCTCTTGATTGCTTTACTTTTTGAAGCCATTTCCTGCTTTCAGGTTCTGCCACAATGTCACTACCTAGGAATGATTTTGTCTTTCCCCATCTTTCATCACTCTCTTACCCTTTGTAAGCATTCCCAATATACTAATCCGTGTTATAGTTGCGTATGTGTGTGTGTGTGTGTGTGTGTGTGTGTGTGTGTGCGCACAAAATCTCCCTACTAAATTATAAACTCTTTGAGGACTGGTGTTTTGTTGTTATATTTTAATCTCTTTATCTAACTCCAAGGCCTAATCAATGTGCTGTATAAAGAACCTGCTTAATTATTGATTTAAATTAAATGGTAACTTCAATTGTGTTTCCTACCTAGAGATTAGCATTTCAGAGTACATAAGGGTGTCTTTGATTCAGGTCAAACCATTCTTCTGACCTCTGGCTGTCTTGATGTCATATTCCTGTATTCCAGTCTCCATCTCTAATTGGACTCTCCAGCGCCTCTCCCTGGGGGCCTGGGAACCTGGGGCCCTGGGCTTCTGATTAGTGAGAGTTTACCATCCCTAGCCTGACCAACATACAACATGCATCTGCTCCTTAGCCATGTTCATGTCATACTACCCTTCTCCTTTCTACCTCTAGCTCAGGGAATAATAATCAAATTAGCCGTAATAGACAGGAAAAGAGAAGTCAATCAATTCTCCTATGGCCTCATTCACCATCACTGACCAAAACATCCATCTCTGGCCATCACTTCCTAAATGGATTGCCTTTATTAGAATATAAACTACTGGAGGGTAGGCACTATCTATTGTAACTTTCATTGATCACAGTGTTTGATCCAAAGTAAGAATTTAATAAATACTTATCCATCAATTGATGACTTAAAAGAAAATATTCTACTTAAACAGTCATTACCCTCCCGTTTTGACCCCAGTCATGCACAAAAAAAAAATACAGAAACACTTACCAAATTAGATGAAAATGAATTTCATAATTAAATCAGTTTTAGTTGAGCTACTCAAGGTATTTCTCTTTACATTTTCCGTTTTCAAAATCTGACTCCTTGCAAGTATGGCTTTTCCAGAAGATAAAAAAGATTTTTTTTAATCTTAAATGCTTAAATAATCATGATATTTTAATCTTATGGCACAATTCTTTTATGTTTATGTTTTATGGTAGCTGTTGTTTTAGGAGGACAGTAGTGGTGATGCCCATTTGCAAGCCAAATGAATGTGGTATCCTTGCCACATGGCAGAGAACTAGGGTCCTAGAGTTTTCCATGAAAGAAGGAAAAAAAACATACTTGAAGTATGACATTGTTATCCAAGAAGAGAAATGAGAAGTGTGCCACCCACAGATCTGTGTTTAGCTCAATCTAGAGAGAAATACAAGTCTAAGCAAATAGTGCTTTACTTCTGTCTTTGTTGCCTTGGAGGGAACCCTGGATAACAAAATCAAAGGATGCAAAATGTGTGTTTTTAATATATTGCTTTACACAGAACTTCAGAAGAGAGTTCTTGGGATATCAGATTCAAGAGCATTCTACCACCATAAAGTAGATCCAATCAACATTGATTATCTAAGAGCTCACTATTTTCAAAGTTTCTGATTATTTGCAAAGCTTTACATGACTATTATAAGGACTTGGATGATATTTTTCTTTTTCAATATTGTTAAATATGTGTGGTATGGTAGGCAAAAGTGATGGACTAACAATATGGAAAGCCCTGAATTTGAATTTCACCTCTGATATGTACTAGTTGTATGGTTATGAGACAAAACACTCATCTTTTCTCTGAGCTTTGGTTTCCTCTTCTGTAAAAAAAAATTGGTATAAAAGTGCCAGTGGTACCCACCTGAAGGTTTCATGTAAATGTGATTTATTGCTTATCTAATATCTATGTGTGTGTGTGTGTGTGTGTATGTATATATATATATATATATACGCACATATATGCAAATGTCCCCAAAGTCTTATTATAGTTTTATGCTTTTTCTTAAAGACTTTCAGGATGTCATATATATGTATATGCATGCATATGTATATTGTATATATGTGTGTATACATGTATGCACATTAAGCAGTTAATGGATTATTTTTATTATTTTTGTGTATATTTTAATATAAAATTATATATTTCATTTTTCTTAAATATGTATATATTCATGTGTGTGTGTGTGTGTATGTATCACCTATGATGCTACTTCTTATGTAGATGAGGCTAGGAAGCCTGCTTCCAAAAGAGTTCCAATGATATGCAATGGAAGTGCCTTGGAAAAATTTTGAAGCTTGTGTAGATGTTGTATAACTACTTCCATTCTATTAACCACACAATAAACAACAGCCTCTTTTATTGGCTGTAATTGTGGAACCTGAACTGGGGGAATTTCAAAAGTCAGGTGAGGGATAAGTTGTAAGTAGAGAGGCATATGACCCTCTCCTCTGAGGCTGACAGGTAGTTCAGTGAATAAAGGCCTTCACCTGTCTAATGTTTGTCTTTTTTGTTTTATGTGAAGGAGATTAATATAGAGGTTATGACCTACTGAATTTTGTAAGGTCAGAAGGGCAAGCCATCTGGGCATCGTTGAGTCCAGGTGTCATGGAATCCAGGACTTGAGGCTATGCTGGATTTTTGAAGCCATCCAAACCTCAAAGCCAGGAGGATTGGTAAGTGATTTGCATACCCAGACCAGCTGAGGAGAGATCTCACTCTGTGGAGTGAGTGGATCTCACCAAATGTAGCAGTAATGAAACATTTAGGCTTGAAGTCAGTGGGACCAAGGCTATGTAGAAACTATGTTAAGTTTCAGCCTATTCTCCCTAGAGACTGAGGTGCAGTATAGGAGAAATTGTGTCCCTGAGGTGTTAGAAGGGCATGTTTGTACTTTTAGCATTGCTATACTTTCAAAGTAAATATCCTACTCTATATGCTAATTGATCTTAAGTCGTGAAAAGGAACTTTGGTAGTAGTCATCAGCATTAACTTGTGGTCGGGAGACTGGGGGGGAACTAGTGGGGATTCAAGGGTATAGCATTAGAAAAATGTACCCCTAAACCCTAACAGTATTGCTAGAACCCTGAGGATGAAATATAAAAGCCTGGCTCAGAAATCGTGTGTCCAGAGTACGTGTTTACATAAATGTATATTCAATAATCTGTTATTATATATTATTATTAATACATATATTTGTATTTACATATATTCATGTTAGCACAATAAATTTTTTATTGTTTCTGCAATTTAATTGTTTTGTCCATTTTTAATCAATGTTCATTAAAAATACATTACTATCAAGGCTTTTAATCTTTCATTGAAGGAGGGAGCTATGGTAGACTACAAAGACAAATAAATGTATAGTCAGAGGATGTGGGTTTGAATCCCTGCTCTGCCACACATTTGTAAGACCTTGGGCAAGTTCCTTCTTTTCATTAGACATCAGTTTTCTCTCTATAAAAGCAGGATATTGTCTTAAATGACCTCCAAGTCTCTTTCAGTTCCAAATGTATGATCGTATCAATGCCATTTGTAGTTTAGGAGAAGCTAAAAGAAGGGAAATTGAGAGAGGAATATTGCTATGCTCTGAGAGGCCTGAAAATGGAATAAAAATAGCAATAGCAAGAAGAAGGAAATAATTTCCAAGCAGTTAATTCTTACAGAAAGGGAAGGAAGGAAAGAAGGAAGGAAGGAAGGAAGGAAGGAAGGAAGGAAGGAAGGAAGGAAGGAAGGAAGGAAGGAAAGAAAGAAAGAAAGAAAGAAAGAAAGAAAGAAAGAAAGAAAGAAAGAAAGAAAGAAAGAAAGAAAGAAAGAAAGAAAGAAAGAAAGAAAGAAAGAAAGAAAGAAAAAGAAGTCATCTTTAACAATCTAATTCTCAGCTGGCTATAACCTCAGCTGGCTGCCACAGTGGCAGATATCAGATCCCAGATCCCAGAGTTGCTCCTGGACAATGCCAGGCCTAGACCCTATTTGTATCCCACTCCTGAGTGGATCAAGGCTTATAAATTCAACCAAATAATTAGGAAGAAATATGTAGTGATGACAAGAAACCATTCCCACAGTTCCTAGTAACAGTACAAGATTGAATTTTCTTCCAGAATGAGAGTATAATGAAATGGGAAAAATAGGCCCAACTGCAGGAAGTCTCAGTAGTAATCCAACTCATTACTCCCACACACCCACCTCATGACAAGAAGAGGCCACATAACTCACCTATCTCTGATCCAGAAAAGAAAAAATAAATGGTATCTAGGTTGAGGAGGGATGGAATAATTCCAAACTGATAAAGATTAGAGGTAGTTGAATAGATAGAGTATGGGGCTTGGAGTGAGGAAGACCCAAGTTCAAATATGGACTCGGGCCCTTAGTAGTTTTGTGATTTTGAGCAAGTCACTGTAACCTCTGCTTCAGTTTCCTTAAGAATAATAATAACACCTGCCTCCAAGGGTTGTTGTAAAATCAAAAGAGACAGTGTTTGTAAAATATTTTGTGCAGTGACTGACACAAAGTAGATCCTCAATTAAATGTGTGTTTCCTCCCTTCCTCTGTGATTCACTGCTACCTAGGAAAGAAGGAGAAAGGGCTTCTGGTAAGAATGTGATGAATGGAATAATAGTAAAATAAGTAGGATATGGCATGATAAAACTTGGATTTTATTCTGGACTCTGTCATTTATTGACTATAGAATTTTGAGCAAATTATGTTTCAATTTCCTTCTTTATGATGTGAGAAATAATGAAAATCATCAGTTTCAGATAAGCCTGGGAAGACTTGTATGAACTGATGCAGAATAGAGGGAATAGAATGAGGAGAATTTACACTATAAGAACACCTTTACAAAAGTGAATAACTTTGAAAGATTTAAGATCTCTGATCCATGGGATGACCAACCACAATTCCAGAGGATGGATGATGAAGAAGGCTACCTGCCTCCTCCCCTAGTGGAGAGGGAAATATACATTTCTGGTCATGGCCAGGGTGGAAATTTGTTTTCTTTGTCTATGTATATCTCTTTCTCTTTTATTTCATTTGGGACAGAGGTAAAAAGGAAATAAATTACACACATATAATTATCTTTCGTGTGTGTGAATGTGTGTGTGTATTTGAAGAAAATTAAATTAAAAAAGAAAGGTTTAGACTAGGTGACTTTCATGATTCCTTCCAGCAGCTCAAAATTTATGATTCTATCACTTTTAAGAAGATAGTAAGAATACCCAGCAGAAATAAACTTGTTTTATGTTTATAAAGCACTTTACACATATTGACCCATTTAATCACACAAGAGAAGTGTGAGGCAAGTAGGACAAATGTTATGAACCCTTTTAATGGATGAGGAAACAGATTCTAAGAAATTCAATGATTTATCCAAGGTTTTATATATATATATATATATATATATATATATATATATCTGGGAGTTGATAGAGTCAGAATATGAAGTCTTCCAACTCCAGAGCCAGTGTTGTTTCCACTACGATGTTCTGCTTCTCCCAGTGAAATTACTTGAATATTTACACTAATATGTATATTTATATAAAGAAACATAAGTGTATATAATTGTAAATGTTTCCTTGGTTTTCTAATATAATAGAAAACCTCAGTGGTAGGGACAGTAATTGTATTCTCTACAACTCCCAGATCATTATTGGAATTCTCTAAATTTGCTCTTAATTATTAAAAAATATAATTCCATTATATAATTAGCTGTGATAGAATCTAACAGTAGAGCAAAGTAATCTATAGAATGTTTTTTGTTCACTTGGGCTCTTAATTGAAGTATGTAAGAGTAGCACACAGAGTGAATAACTGGAAAGAAATAAATTAGTTTTAATCCATTTTCAGGGTCCCACAAAGTAAAATTTGAAGACATTTTATTCATAATGTATTTGCTTTAGCTTTACAAACCATAAGAGATTTCATAAAGGGAAAGAAGCCTCTGATGCACGTTCCTGCTAAATGACTGTTTTGATATAACATTGTAATCCACTCATCGCATATATTATAAAATTGCAATCAGGTGCAATTAAGATAATTGTTTCCCTGTATATGTTGTGCAGAGCTAGATTATTAAATTTGCCATCAGTTAAGTGAAGATTGTCTTTTAACTATGTCGTGGGAAGAGAACTTCTGCCCCATTTGATACGAATTGAATCATGGGGTTGTGGAGATCATGTGTTGAAAGATACCGTGTCTGACTACTTTGGGCATTGCTCCAAATCAGCAGCTGCAATTATGTTAACCAGCTTACTTTTATATGATGGTTTCTCCTTGCATTAAGTAGTTGTTATTTTCTTTGGCTTGGTTGGTTGATTTGGTTTGGTTTGGGGTTTTTTGGAAAGGATCTGGATATTTGGTTTCATCAAGGTAGGGAACTTTTAGTGTAGGAACTTACCTCCATTTATCCCCAAAATTGATGTCGATTCCCCCACTCATTTATGACTTCCTAACCTAGAAAGTGTCATCTGACACTGGGAGGCTGATTGATAGCACAGCCAGTGGAGCTCAAAGATGGCATTTGAATCCAGATCCTCCTAACTCCAAGGCTGGCGTTCCACCATAATTACACTGCCTTTCAAGTAGTAAACAAAATCATTTATTGATTTTAGTAATGAATTAATTATTTAATGCTGCCAAACATTACTGTAGACTTATTTTTTAACAGTAAAGTTTCAGCTAGCCATGGTGGTATATAAATGCAATTTCAGTTACTGTGGAGGCTGAGTGTGATGAATATTTTTGGAGTCCTGAGTTGAAGAAAGCTATGTTGATTAGGTGAAGGAACTAAGTATGTCATCAATATGGTAAGCCCTCAGGGGTAGAGGGCTACCTAGGTGCCTAAAGAGTAGTGAATGGGCCCAGGTCAGAAACAAAACAGATATGGATCAGTAGTGGCATTGGGCAGCACCTTTCTAGCCTGGGAAAGATGAGGAAACCATGTCTTGAAAAACAAAAACAAAAGTTGAGTTCCATTTATGGACCATGATATTGTGTTTTTATTAATTTTAAATATAATTTAAATAGTTTTAATAATTTAATTTGATTTTTAATTTTGATGTGTTCCATAATAATGCCTAATATTTATATATTATAAATATATCCCACAACGTTCCACAATTCTTAAGCACATGCTATGTACTAGGCTACTACGCATGCACTAGATATTGGGATATGTGTGTGTGTGTGTGTGTGTATGTATATACATATATGTACGTGTGTGTGTGTGTGTGTGTGTGTATAGGGAGGAAGTATAGTACAAAAGAAAAAATATATAGCACAAAAAAAAATCCTCTGACATAAGAGCCCACAGATTCAGATTCCATGTCTGATATTCATTACTCATGTGACCTTGCACAAGTCACCTAATTCCCTGTACCTCAATTTCCTAATCTGTAAAATGAGGAGTGTGAACTATTTGGCCTTGGAGGTATATTTTCATAAATGATTTATTTTCCTGATGGTGATTAAGAGATGCTTAAAAATATCTATAATTTCAGTGACCTACTGATAAGTATATGATACAAGAAGAACAGAAAGGAATGAGAAGTTCAGAGAGAGTTTTAGATCCTGAGTCCCTGGGCACATGGGGAAAGAGACAGGAAGGCAAAGCTTCCTCTTTACATGCGATATCATAAGTGAAAATGTCTGTTGGAAAAATGTTTTATATATGTATATATATACATATATATACGTTATATATAATCATAGGATTATTATAAACATCTTTAAATATGATCTAGAAGTAATTTTAAAGTTAAAGGGAAATGGTAGAAGTCATTTCAGAGGTTTGATGCTCATCCTGGCTATGACTATACATTCAGCTAAGTCATTCAAGCATTAATGTGATTTTGGACTCTCAAAGGCTATGTCAATGGGGCACAAGCTCTGGGTGATCTAACCAAATTGGAAAGGCTTTTAGTTTTGACTTTGAGATGGTCTTTGTATCCGAGGACCAGTTTAGTTCATAATTTGTTTGGGTCTCAAGGTGATAAATAGATTTGACAATAGCAACCCTTCAAGGCCATCTATTAAAGTGCATAGGGGTTATGATCTACATTGGAGGAAACAGAAAATCATGGAGCTTTGTCATATTGAAATATAGTCTTGGAAAATAATGAATGATATTACTGGTGTGGCCACTAAACTGCTGTGTGTCACTGAGTAAGTTACCTCAAATGCTTTTATAGAATGAAATTGGAAAAACAACCAAAGTAAGAGATCAGCTTCACCATTTTAATTCTACTTGTTAGATACAGTTTCTTATCCTAACACCTCTTTCTAACCCTTTTTGCTCTTCATTACACTCTCTGATCTTTTGCTGTCTTCCTATTTTCCTTTGTGCCTCACCTATTCTGGCTTTACTACTTCCATACTAAATTTTGAACCCCATGTTCTACTAACTACTGACCTAGTAACCCTCATCTCTTACCTTCCACCATCCCTGGTGTTTTGATTTATAACCAATTAGAAGACTATAAATACCAATGTGGATTAATTGAAAGAGTCAGACAATGGATGCCAGGAGACCTGGATCTTATTCACAACTCTGATGACTAAGAAGTTTTCTGAACTTGGTTAAGTTGCTTAACTCCTGTGTCTCTATTTTGTTTTCTCCACTTCTACTCTTTGCCCACTTAATGTTCCTAGATTTACAAAATCATTTTCTAACTTTGATTATATTAAATTGAAAAGTTTTTGCACAAACAAAGCCAATGTAATCAAGTTTAGAAGGAAAGTAGAAAATTGGGAAAGAATTTTTACAACCAGTCTCTCTGATAAGGGCTTCATTTCTAAAACATATGGAGAATTAAGTCAAATCTATAAGAATACAAGTCATTCCCCAGTTGATAAATGCTCAAAGGATATGAACAGGCAGTTTTCAGATGAAGAAATTAAAACTATCTGTAGTCATATGAAACAATGTTCTAAATCACTATTGATTAAAGAAATGCAAGTCAAAACAAGTCTGAGGCACCACATCACACCTATATGATTGGCCAACATAAAAAAATATGAAAAAGATAAATGTTGGAGATGTGGGAAAAGTGGAACACTAATGCCTTGTTGGTGGAGTTGCGAAATGATCCAACCATTTTGGAGAGCAATTTGGAAGTGCGCCCAAAGGGCTATAAAAATGTGCATACCCTTTGACCCAGCAATAACACTTCAAGGGCTGTATCCCAAAGAGATCATACAAATGGGAAAAGGACCCACATGTACAAAAATATACATAGCAGCTCTTGTGGTGGCAAAGAATTGGAAATTGAGGGAATGCCCATCAATTGGGGAATGGCTGAACAAGTTGTGATAAACAAATGTAATGGAATACTATTGTGCTATAAAGAATGATGAGCAGGCAGACTTCAGAAAAACCTGGAAAGACTTGTATGGACTGATACTGAGTGAAGTGAGCAGAACCAGAAGGACATTGTACACAGTAACAGCCACATTGTACTATGACTGACATTGATAGACTTAACCCTTCTCAGCAATACAAGGATCTAAGACATCTCCAAATGTTGGAAAATGCTATCCACATCCAAAGAAAGAACTATGGAGTTTTAATGCAGATAGAAGCATACTATTTGCTATTTTTTTCTTCCATTTTGTTTTGTTTCCTCTTTCTGGTGGTTCCTCCCATTGATTCTAATTCTTACTTACAACATCACTAATGTGAAAATATGTTTAATAAGAGTGTATATGTATAGCCTATATCAGATTGCATGCCATCTTGGGGAGGGAGGTGGGGAGGGAGAGGGAGAAAAATTTAAAACTCAAAAGCTTATGGAAGTGATTGTTGATAAATCAAAACAAAATAATTAAAAATTAAAAAAAAAAGAAAAATCACCTTGGCAACCCAATAAGGATGGGTTGGAAAGGAGAGAGAGAGAGAGAGAGAGAGAGAGAGAGAGAAGAGAGAGAGAGAGAGAGAGAGAGAGAGAGAGAGAGAGAGAGAGAAAGAGAGAGAGACTTGAGATAAGGGGGCAGTTAAAAAGCTATTGCAGTAGTCTAGGTAAGAGGAAATAAAGTCTGAATTCTCTATCCCATAAAAAATATTTTCTAAGTATTTAACATATAGTCTAAGTTGGTTCCTCACTGTTCCTCAGCTATAAAATTGATTTACACATTGATTTTCCTATCATTCTCCTTAATAAAGGTTTCAGACTCTTTTCTCCATCCTCACACTCTCAGTTCTATCCCAAACTCCCATACTCATGTTACTCAATTCCCTACCTCCCTAATATTAGGCCATGAACCATAGTTGTTTAGTCATCTCATTTCTTGGCAAAGATACTGGAGTGGTTTCTTATTTCCTTCTCCAACTCATTTCCCAGATGAAACTGAGGAAAACAGGGTTAAGTGACTTGGCTGGGGTCACACAGCTAGTAAATGCCTGAGGCCAGATTTGAACTCATGAAGATAAGTCTTCCTAATTGCAAGACCAGTGCTCTATCTACTCTGCCACCTAGCCACCCCAGGCCATGGGCCATAAACTACTTCAACTCCCTCCTCCATTCTCCTAAATTTCTTAGTATCAACACCCATTCTCTTATCTACTCTTCTTATCTCAAAATATGTTCCTACCATTATGATTTCTTTTGTTCTTTTTACAAAGCAAAAATAGACTTTATTTCAAAATTTCTAAGAAGGAAGAATTAAAAACATAAGATGAAGATGAAAAATAGTATGATTCACATACATACACAGTAAGGACTAACTACAATGAAAAAAGCCATTTATTACCAGTACTCTTGCAGAGTGCCAGGTGAAATAGAGAAGGTCAAATAGGAAATAGGGAACAAGTTAACACCTCATTGACATACTGGAGAGAGAGAAGTTAATTTCCTGTGAAGGAAGTATTCAGCCTCATCTGCTTCTCTAGCAAAGAAGTAATGGGGAATATTCGCAAGTGAAGAAGACAGCACAGAGTGCTGGACCAATAGTCAGAAAGACTTAGTCTCCAATTCTGCCTCTGGAATTCAGGAGCTATAAGATCATAGACCAATTATTTAACCTCTCTCAGCCCCAGGGTCTTCATCTGTAAAATGAGAATAATAATGCCTGTAATACATAGCTGACAGCTGCTATGAGGCTTAACTGAAATACATGAAGTGTTCTGAAAACCTGAAAACAACAGCAGCAATGCAAAAATCAGGTATTTTTTTAAAATAGTCATGCCATTCTATAAGAGTGGAAGATCAGTAGAATAATGTATATGTAGCATATGTAGCATAGTAATCTTCAGTTGAAGAAAATAAGAAATGTTAAATTCGTGAGAGAAAAATAGGTATTTCCTGGTGGAATTGTTGAATACCATTATTTGCATACACCTCTCAGAAAACCTAAGTTTATTCTTAGGTTAAAATATAATAGATTTAATGTAACCCGCTGTCTTCAAAATCATCATGTCTTTACCTTCTATGCAAAATGGGCATAATTATAGGTAAATTAGCTTTTACACTATCTTTAAGTTTTATTCAGTTCCTTCATCTTTCTACCACAGTTACTCCTGGATCTGAGCACTCAGTACCATGGCAATGAAAACTTCATTAAGACAAAGAAATACAATTTGAAAGAAAGAACTTTTACTATTACCTTATTTTATAATGCCTGCAAAATTCTGCCTTCATAGTGTTTGAATATTCTGGCAAGGGAAGACAAGTATGTTTCATTGTGTATTCTTCAGGATCAAGACTAGTCAGTCATTGAAATCACTGAGTGATTCCATTTGGTTTCCATTTATTGTTGTTTTCATTTACTTTATTGTAGTGATCCTGCATAGTTTTCTCTTGGTTTTGCTTACTTCACTCGCATCAAATCATACAAGTCTTCCAATGTTTCTCTGAATGTTTCACATTCATTGTGTCATATTGTATGAGATCATCACTTTGCATTCCTATGCCATAATTTCCAGCCATTTCTCAATCTATGAGTACTGACTTTGTTTTGACATTTCAGATGAAAAAAAAGAGTGCCATCATAGACATTCTGGTATATACATAGAGATTTCCTTTCTGTCTTTGACCTACAACAATAGTAATAGCTAACTTTTTTTGGTGTTTTATAATGTTTTTGTTTTACTAAATATTCCCGAATTACATTTTAATCTGGTTTGGCAGGCCCAAGGTAGGCCAAGTTTTTTGACACCTCTGTTTTAGAGAATCTGCACTAAGCTCTGCAATAATTTGCCTTTTTTCTATTAAGTTATTTTTAGTTTTCAACAATCACTTCCATAAGCTTTTGAGTTTTAAAGTTTTTTTTTCCCTTCTCTCTGCACCAACCTCCCCAAGATGGCATGCAATCTGTTATAGGCTCTACATATGCATTCCTATTAAACATATTTTCACATTAGTCATGTTATAAAGAAGAATTAGAACCAATAGGAGGAGCAACCAGAAAGAAGAAACAAAACAAAACAGAAAAAAATAAGAGCAAATAGTGTGCTTCAATCTACATTCAAACACCATAGTTCTTTCTCTGGATGTGAATAGTATCTTCCATCATGAGACTTTTGGAGATATCTTAGATCCTTGCATTGCTGAGAAGATCTAAGTATGATAAAGTTAGTCAATGTGGCTATTACTGCATACAATGTTCAGGGTCTGCTCACTTCAGTCAGCATCAAGTCTTTCCAGGTTTCTCTGAAGTCTGCCTGCTAATCATTTCTTATAGCACAATAATATTCCATTACGTTCACATACCACAACTTGTTTAGCCATTCCCCAATTGATGGGTATTCCCTCAATTTCCAATTCTTGGCCATCACAAAAAGAGTGCCTATAAATATTTTTTGTACTTGTGGGTCCTTTTCCCATTTTTTTATGATCTCTTGGGGATAGAAGTGAACAGCTAACATTTATAAAGTGCTTACTATATGCCAGGATTGTGCTAAGGTCTTTATAATCATTATCTCATTTGATCCTCGCAACAACCCTGAGAGGCAGGTACTATTATAAGTCCCATTTTACAAATAGGGAAACCAAGGCAAACAATGGTTAATTGACTTACTATGTGAGGTCAGATTTGAATTCAGGTCTTCCTGACTCTAGGTCTAGCCCTGCATTGCTTGCACCCGCTAGCTGCTCCTATATCTAATAGAGTACAAACAGTTCAGGCGCTTTTCTGGCACAATTTCCAACTATTTTCCAGAATCAATGCAAAACTAACAGCTCCACCAAGAGTATAATGATAGTGAGTCATTCTTCCCATAATCTTAACAGTATTGAGTTTGCAGGGTTTGAAGTAAAACTTCAGATTTGTTTTAACTTGCATTTATCTTATGTGAGATTTGAAACATTTATTCTGTTGATCACTTGCAGTTCCTTTTAAAGAGATGTTTCATATTATTTAACCATTTATCTCCTGAGGAATAACTCTTGGTCACATTTTTTTTTCAATTACCTTTATTGCTGACATAACCAAATTTGTCAGTGACATTTATGATTTTTTTTCCAACTTGATGCTTTCTTTTATTATAGTTTAAAGGCTTTCTGCAAGCTTTTGGATTTTGAGTAATCATAGTTGCCTCTCATCATTTATGATCACATCTAATTCCTTATTTGGTTAAGAAACCCCTAACTTACTACTAAATTGTTATACAGACCTTTTCTTTTTTTCATTCTTCTCTAATTTTTAAGTGATGTGACCTTTTACTTTTAAGGTATATGTACATTTGGCATCAGTCATAGTATGTGGTATAAGATCACATCAAAAAAAATTTTCTTCCAAACTGCTTTTTATTTTCACAGTACCTCTTTTCAAAAACTAAAAACAAACCCTCCTGTAAATAGTTTACAATTGAAGGTTTATTTAATACTGAATACTTTTTTTCATTGCTTTTGGTTCTTACTTACATAAGCTATATCATTGATTAGAAAGACAGATTTAATGGTAACAAATAATTTAGCAATTTTGATTATTACTACTTTTATATCATAATACTAGGTCCCATTAATTTCTATTCCCTTCACATTATTTCCTTAGAATTTCTAGGCCTTTCATTTCTCCAAATAAATTATGTTGTTATTTTGTGTACTTCCATAAATTACATCCTTGGTAAATTTATTGGTATGGTGCTAAATCTATAAGTTAATACAGCTAGTTTTGCTCTTTATACTCTGTTGTTTTGGCCCAACTATGACCACTGAATATCTCTCTAATTGCTTGTCTCCTTTCATTCATACACATATGAATTTATGTAAGTTCTGGGTATGTCTTGTAAGTTATCCCCTGAATATCTTGTTCACTAAATAGTTCTTTTTAATTGAAATTTGTCTTACTATTATTTCCTTCATTTTTGTTATTGTTGCTGTTGTTAAAATACTTCACAGAAATACTGATCATTTTTACATTGTCATCAAAATCTCTTATTTTGTTTGTTTTTATAACAGGAATTAATTCCCATTTTTTATTCCTCAAAATGGAACATAACTTATAAATATGTTCCTCTAGTCAGGGGAATTCTGCTAGATAAGGTCCTTATTCATATCAAGGAAAGATTCACATTTTCCTTATTATCATGTATGTCTTATGTTGACAATAAGGAAAGCAAGCTTACAATGTTATAAAGTTATGGGACATTTGGTCATGATAGGGGAGATTTGGGATTCACTGAATTAGTAAGGAGAAGTGAAAATTATAGCTCTCTAAGTGTAGTGTATAATCTGGCAAATCCCAAATCTTCTAGTCTTACTGTCTTTTCTGTCACATATAAGATAGTTTAAAATAACTTATTGTTACAAAATATGTATATATAATTTCCCTGCTGAGTCATTTTCATAGCTCTAATCAAGGTGATCTCTTTTCAGAGGAATTTAACTAAGGTCTAATTACATTCTTGCTTTTAGCCCATGAATTTTAACATTAATGCTTAGCAAAAATTGCCTTTCATTTGAAAGTTTTCATTTTTCAGCACAAATCTCCTAGTTCATAAATTATTCCCTAGGAGAAAATTTGGCTTTTTTTTCCTTTAATAACATATTAACTCTTTCAGGCCACAAAGGTGCCATTTTTAGCATATTGAAGTCATTATTTTTCAAATGATACTTTAGGAGAAATAATTTATACAATATTTAACATATTTACTGTGAATTTTTACATTGGTATGATCATTTCATAGAAAAATAAATTGATCTGAGAAACAAAATCATCTGTTTCTTCTGATTGTAGCTCATTTTCTGCTACTACAACCTTTGTTCTCCAACTTTGGCTCTCAAATCATATATATACATATATATATATACACACATATATATATACACACATATATATACATATATATACACACACACATATATATACATATATACATATATACACACATACATATATACACACATACATATATACACACATACATATATATACATATATACATATATATACATATATACATATATACATATATATATATATATATATATATATAACTTAAGAAGAGAAAGTACAAATTTATTAATTTTATTCTGTGCCTGAGTATTCAATAATAAAACAACCAGTGGAAAAGCAAAATTCAGTCAGTCCCCTGGGTTTTGTATCAAAAGCATAGCAAACGGTGGACAATTTAGAAAGCTCTGGAGAGCTGATCAATGTTTCCATCTGTATTTCTGTGCAGGCAGATGTAACCTAAGTAGCAACTTGTCTTGAATCTAAAGAAACAAAAATTTCCAAATCGACAGGTAAAAAGATTGAGAAAAAAATTCCTATTCACCCTCCTAAATTATAGTTAGTTTTCTGACAAGGCTCTGCCATCAGCTCATCAACTATTATCTCTTTCTCTTTACTCAGAAACAGTCAGAGAGACAGACAGACAGACAGACAGATACAGATGCACAGAGAAAGGCAGAGAGACAGAGGGACAAAGAAGGGAGAGAGAGAGAGAGAGAGAGAGAGAGAGAGAGAGAGAGAGAGAGAGAGAGAGAGAGAGAGAGAGAAACATTTTATTAAGCACTTATGTTCCAGCCACTCCACAAAGTGCTCTATGATCTTCTCAAAACTTTGTGCCACTTTCCACCTCCGTTTCGTCCTTATCACATTGTACTTTATCGCATGTAAATGTCTAACCTCCCCACCAATATTGTAAGCTCCTTGTCCTTTTTCATCTCTGTGTTCCTCTTACCTAAAACAACGCTTTCACAAAGGTGTTTAATTAATGTTTGTTGAATTAAATTGAAATTTACTTTGCATTAAAGAAGTGTGTAAATGGAAACAGAGTTTTTTTAAAGAAAATATTCATAGTTTAGAATTCAAAATTCTTTGCTCATTGTGAAAAATTATTTTAAAATTTTTCTTAAAAGATGTATTGCCATTTACAAATCATACACATGTAGTTTTGTCCTATGTTGTATGACTTAGTCATTAAGTCAGTGATTTATCAAGTTCTTAATAATAATAGCTAGCATTTTATATAGCTAGTTAAGGTTTGCAAAGCATTTTATATTTGTTATCTCATTTAATCCTCATAACAATCCAGTGAGGTACATGCTATTATCATGCCCATTTTACAGATGAGGACTGAGACTCAAAGATGTTAAGCAACTTGCTTAGGGTCATACAGGTAATAAGTATCTCAGGCAGGATTTGGATTAAAATCTATCCTGACTCCAAGTCCAGTTCTCCACCCATTGCTCCACCTAGTTGCCTACCAAGATTGCTTACTAGGTAAATCAAATAACCTCTATGTGTCTCAAGAAACTTCCTAGGATTTATGTGCTAACTTGTAGATAAGATAAGATCTATGTCACTAGAGGTAGTTCATACACTCTGAGTTCATTATCTGGTTGAATTGATAGATCTTTCCACCATTCTGATCTATGTGACTTTATATTTATGACTACAACTATCTAGGTCCATACCATCTAGATCTTTTTCTATGATTTCAATCTCAATCTAGATTCATCTCTAGATCTGGAAGAGGCATTCATAGAGTAATGAAAAGAGAATCAAGCTTAGAGTTAGAGAGAACTGAGCTCAAGTCCTCCTTGTAACACTCAGGGCAAGTCTCCTCACCTCTTAGCATATGCATGGTGAAGCAAGTATTTATTAAACACTTAAAATGGAAATACCAAAGTAAGATTGTTCTTGCCCTGAAGGCACTTGCATTCTACTAGAGAAATATTAAAATCAAAGGATGATGGCAAGGGAAGGAAGCTTTGGTCAAGTGGAGCCCAAGACAAGTAGTTCTTGTAACATTAAAAGATCAAGTCAGGAGGCAAAATAAGATTTTTTTTTCCATTCTGAGAGGGAATTTTTACATTCAACTTCTTTTCAAAGTATAATGAAATCTTCCACATTCCTCTGTTGATATTAATAAATTATTAATAATCTTGATACTGACAGAGATATGTTTCAAAAAATTAAATGTTTTACTAGACTATAAGTTTTGCATTAATGTCAACATTTATCAGACATATTAGATACAATTCTATACCACAATCAAATCATTATTCGTATGTGATCATTTTTCTTTCAGGAGAATGTCAAAGAAATAAAGGGAGATGTTTAATAATGTCTTTAATAAAACTGAGAAATGAGACAAGGACAAATCCTCAGTAATAATTTCAATTTCAAGCTGAAAAAGCCTAACTTTTCCTTTCAATAGTCTATCCCATGATTGACTTTGCTATCTTAATTCTTACAAATATATTTTAAGAACATACCATGGAAACTTGGACTGCTTCTACAGACACAAATTTTGCTGTTGTTATTTGGTCATTTCAATTGTGTTTTACTCTTCATGACCCCCATTTGGGGTTTTCTTGGCAAAGATCCTAAAGTGGTTTGCCATTTCCTTCTCCAGCTCATTTTACAGATCAGAAACTGAGGTAAACAGGGTTAAGTGACTTGCCCAGAGTCACACAGCTAGTAAGTGTCTAAGGTCAATTTTGACAACAGGAAAATGACTTCAGGCCTGGTGCTGTATCCACTGAGCCTCCTAGCTGCCCCACTGACAGAAACTAACGGAGGCATTTTGCCTTGTGGGGCTAGTGCAAGTCAATAAGCATTTATTAAGCACTTACTGTATCCAGGTTTTGCAGGGTTTTACAGTCCAAAGGAAGATTTTATGTTTGATCCTGGAGCAACTAGGGAGCCACTGAAATTTATCCCTTTGGTAACTGAGTAGAAGATAGGCCTAGAATAGGGAAAGACTTGAATCAGGAAGACCAGCCAACAGTTTACTGCCATAGTTCAGGTATGATGTGATGAGGGCTGAAACTAGGGTTATCTGAAGCATCACAGTAAAGAAGGGGGCACGTACAAGACATTTTACAAAGGTAGAATTGAGGGGCAGCTAGATTGTGCTGTGGATAGAGCACCGGCCCTGAGGTCAGGAGGACCTGAGTTCAAATCTGCACTTGATACTTACTAGGTGTGTGACTCTGGGCAAGTCACTTAACCCCAATTGCCCCCCCCCAAAAAAGGTAGAATTGACAGGACTTGATAACTGATAGATAAAAGACCAAAAAAATTAACAAACTCTGATTTTGCACCTATTATTTGTACTTCCTTTTTGAAGAGCACCAATGACATCACAGATGATGTCTTAACTCATGTGTAAATTGGATTTAAGTGAGGCAGACTTGTACAAAATCATTTACCTCACTCTCTCTTTGGAGTCATCAAAGTCCAGTGGGAAGACAAAAGTCACTACTGGTCATGGCCCGGGATGCACTGGATGACCTTGGCATCTTAGATGCCTGACCGAGTTCTAAGTGCTCCACAGGGACTGCTTCAGCCACCTTCATGCCTATTCGAACAAATTGTTCTTATCCACTCATTCTGCTGGGGGATATCTTCACATGCTTGAGGTAGACCCCCCCCCCGACTCAACCTGGCTTAGCCTGTCTGTTGAGATGGCTTACTGGGGTGCGGCTGCTACACAAACTATAGCTTCTTGGTGAGCGATGAATGCCAAGTAGACAGGAAAGGTAAATGAGTAGCCTTGAAAAGGGCTCAGTAAGCCCTCACACCAGTGGTGCTAGTACTTCTTCAACACACACTTTAAAAAGTCACATCTATATGTATAATATTTAAGCCCAGTTAGCACAGGATAGATTGGAAAGGTGCTTCTCACTCAGAAATAAACTCTGAGTCAAAGGATCAGAGCTCAAAGGAGTAGAACTCAGGAAGTCTCTAATCTAATCTTCACCTGAGATGAGAAAATTCTCTATACCAGTGGTGTCAAATTCAAATGGAAACCAGGGCCATTAATCCATATGTAAGGATCCCTGCAGACTGATTTAGAAAGGCATGGATTAACGTCATTTATATTGTATTGTATTTTTGTTTATTTTGTTAAATACATCCCAAATACATTTTAATCTGGGTCTGTTACCACTAGCTACCTGTGGTTCTGGGGCAATAGGTTCAATACCTCTGCTTTATACCATCCCTAACTAGTTATTATACATCATCTACTTGAAGACCTCCAGTGAAAAGGGAGATCCCTTATCTTGCTGCAGTCTATTTCACTTCAGGAAAGCTCTAATTGCTAAGAAATTCTTTCTTATATTAAAAGTAGTCTACCTCTCTGCAATGTTTATCTATGTTATCCCTAGTTCCCCTGGCTTGGAGCCATAGATTCATAAATTATTCCCCACCCCATTCCATGTGCAAAGAATCTTCTGAAATTCAAAATTATCTCAATCCTACTGTATTGACTTATTTTTGTTTTGTGGCTCTTGTTTTCATCTCCTCTTTTTGGGAGGAAAGTAGTGCATGCTGGACCAGCTTTCCTGCTTTCGTTCAGTATGACAGAATTCTGTTCTAGAATATAATCTACATTGGCTAATGTAAGCTTATGCATATAAGGAAAGATGGATGGACTGATAAGTAAACAGACATCTAGAAATGTGACTTTAAAGTAAGAAATTGATATTCACGTGTAGCCTTTAAAATCTGTCTCATGATCTTAAAATCATACCTTTGACATCTCCATAGTCTCACCTTCACCTTCAACAAACATTCATTAAATTCCCAGTGAGTCAATTAAAATAATTTCAGGCTGAATCTTATTGAGGGGGGCAGCTAGATGGCTTGGTAGATAGAGCTCTGGGCTTGGAGTCAGGAGGACCTCAGGCACTCACTAGCTGTGTGACCTTGGTCAAGTCACTTAACCTCTGCATAGGAGACAGCAAGGTGGCCAAGTGGATAGAGCACTGGACCTGGAGTCAAGAAGACCTGAGTGCAAACCTGACCTCAAACACTTACTGGCTGTGTGACCCTGGGCAAGTCACTTAACCTCTGTTTGCCTTAATCCACTGAAGAAGAAAATGGCAAACCATTCCAGTATATTTGTCAAGAAAACGCCATGGACCATATTGTCCATGGGGTCACAGAGTCAGACGCAATTGAAGAATAACAAAAATCTTATTCACCTGTTATTTTGGATTTGATGACACTGTTTGCCTTCCTAGGATATCTATAAACTTCACAAGTATTCTGTATGGACACTGACAACGTCAATTGAAGGACTCTTTAAAATGGCAATCATTCTTTTTAGGTGTTTAAAATTCTAGTTTTCTCATTAGGACTTATATTTTTATCCCTTGGTATTAACTAGAGGACTAGTGAATTTACACTATGCCCTTCAGGCAAGAAACTGAATTTCATAACCTATTTTTAGAAAATAAGATTTATGTTTATCTACCTTTCTCTATCTACCCATACTTTGTTTCACTCCTTCTTCAAAGATCTTTAATATTTTATGAAGCTATTTTGAGAAGCTTCAGTATTTATAATCTGAAGAAGCAAGTTTGTATGCAATCTCAAAATGAGGCTTTTTCTAACTCCCTCCAATAAGGCTCTTTAAAAGTTTTTAATGAATAAGGATATAGTGCCTTAACTTATTGCTTACTGTACATTCTCACTTCCACTTTTAACTTTCAATAGCTAAGGTACTTTACCAGGGCAAGTATCACTAGAATGACACCTGCATTAGCAAAAAGAATGCATTATAATCCCTTAAATAATTATTCTGTGAGAAGTAACTTGGTGTAGTGGATGGAGAACAGGCTTTAAGATCAGGAAAACCTATGTTCATGTTGTACTTCTGGCATGTACGGGCAATATGACCTTGGGCAGCTCACTTAACCTGTCAAAGCTCCAGGAAACTCTCCAAATTAAATTAACATGGCACTGTTCAAAAGTGGAGGAAATTCCTCATTTGTAGCTCCTCTACTGATTAAATTACATTACCTATCCAAAGATGGGAGAGTACAGAGAAAGTGTCTTTCTCCAACGCCTCTATTTCTTCACCACTCATTCTCTCCTCAATCCCTTGCCATATGACTGTTACCCTCATCACTCTTCAGGAGGTCACTAATGGCAATGATATGAATGTAGGTTGGGTCCTTTCCATCACATTCAGCTGACTAAACCATGAGAAGCTGAGGAATATCATTCTCCCCTCAGGTAGACATTCACAGACAGAAGAGTTATCTGAGCCACAATTACCATCCCTCAATAACAAATGCTGATATTATTACCAAGTCTGACCCAGAACCGAGGAAACTGAAACTTCACCATTTTCCATTTCTGTGTCTGTGCCCATTCCTACAATCTTGCCTCAAAGCAATTGCCTTCTCCCTAACTGTCATAAGTCAAAGTCTCTTCCATTGTATTAGGACCCAATTTAGTACCACCCCATCCAAAAAAGTTCTCCTTACTCTGACCCATCTCCAACTGAGAGTGATTATCCTTCCCCATATTTTCCCATAGCATTTTGCTGAACCTCTCACTCTCCCTTATTCCATGATTAAAGCAGGTCTACTTTGTATCTAACATTGCCACTCCATCACCTAAGACCTATATGCAGTGACTTGCATGTAGCAGGAACTAACTGCTTGTTCAGTTAAATCATCAAATCCTGTACCCAGCCATTATTCAAAGAGACTTAGTTCAAGATTTGTTAATTAAGCTCTCATTGAACTGGTTGAGTTGTGAACTATTTTTCTGGATGAATTAACTCACCTTTATTTGTTCTCCAAGTTCCTTGTGCTACAAGTACTTGAGTTGTGGGTGTAACTGAATAATATCCTGAAATTAAGGTTGTATCTACATGCATGGAATAGTTTGAAAATGAGTATTTTTTAAGTCTTTGTATCAGATTACTTGACTGATTACAAGTAATTATTTTAAAAATAAACAATTTGAATTCAACCATTTTTTCAACCCAATGTCAAAGTGTACACAGAAATTTTAGACCTATTTTGCAAATACATTCACTTTTCATTTTCATAAGATTTTTCAGTTATTATTCATATATTAGATGAAGTAGGAGATAACACAATATATTAAATAAACATCTTGCTTTTCTTGGCTACATTTTAATATATATATAATTATATATGTACATATACTTCTGTACACATGTACAATGTGTATGTATGTATGCATATACATATATAATGTGTGTATATGTGTACAAGTATATGTGTATCTAAATACCTATTTGGATATGTGTAGATATATAGATAAATATATACTTACACATATATTATATCAATAGTAAACTATTATAGGGTTAATGTACTTCAGCACTACAGTCAAGAATTCTGAAAACAAACAATTCAATTATATTTCTAGACGTTATGTCTTTTTTTGTATATGAGAATATATGGCCATTCAGAAATGTAAATGACTGAGGAGAATTTTTCACTTCTTTTCAAAAAAATTGTGAAATTTTATACAATTTTACATATGTAAAATCATTATAGATACATATGTATGTGTGTATGCATGTTTCCAACCATTGTTTTTTTAAATATCTTTTCAAGTTATGATTTTAGGTTACAGGACAATCAATTCAGATCCTTGTAAATGACATGTACACTTCAAATTCTCTGGCTGATTCTGTCTTCAACACAATTATGTGTATTCTTTTGAAATGGAACATAGGAGAATGATCTTTTCTGAGTAGACTATATCTATATGATCTTTGACCTATATAGCTATTGACACTAGATAACTAGATATTTAATTACTTAAATCATAGAATATTTATTTAAAATGGTCTTATTTTATTTCTTTTTTTTTCCTAGCTATGGTGGCACATGCCTGAAACTCTACATAACTAAAAAGGCTGAGACAGAAGGATCTCTTGAGCTCAGACATTCAGAGCTACAGTAAAATTCAACCCTGATTGGTGGATATTTAATGAGAAGGTTGACTAAAATTCTTTAGCTCCTACTGCTGAGAACATGAAGCAGCAGCCTCAAGGCATCTGGATGAGAGGAAGCCATCTCCCTCAGGACCTTTCTAACTAGTTTTCTTCATATATTGAGTTACCCTAAACTCTAATGGAGGAGATCAAGGAGAGGGAGTTCTTCCTCTAGGCAAAGTCTTGCCCAGACTGATTCTATTTATACTCTAAACAGAAATAAGGATTCCCATTTGGGTAAGATCCCACCACCCAACTAACTGGCAAGTGCCTAGGAGCAAATTTCATTACTCAGCCATGCCCTTAAGTGACTGACTGTCCTTTTCAGGAGTTGGGTTTTAAAAGAACTAAACGGAAAAGAGTGGATTACAAATTAATAATTAGTTATTAATATAATAATATAATATTAATTTCTCTCACACCTTGGCAACATTTCTACTTAGTTTAGAGATATTTCTCACAGTGAATAAATAATGGGCCCCCAATTAGCTAGTTGCATTTTTTCTTTTTGTTTGATCATCTTTCCTTACTTCCTTCCTTCTTCCCTTCCTTCCCTCTTCATTCCTTCCTTCCCTCCTTCTTTCCTTCCTTCTTTTCTTTCTTTATTTCTTCTTTTGTTTTTGTTTCTTTCTTTATTCCTCTTTCTTTCTTTTCCTTCCTTTCCCTTTTTTCCTTTTTTCTTCTTTCTCTTTCTCTTCTTTTCTTACATTTTATTACTCTATCCTTTGCTCTCTCTCTTTTTCTTTTTTTTTTTTAATCTGTAAGATGGGGACAGGATCTTTATCTACTTCACGTAGTTTTAGTAAGGATCAAATTAGGTAAAATATATAAAGCATTTTTCAAATCCTAATGTTCTCTGTAAATGTAATAGTGATGATGATGATGATGATGATGATGATGATGATGATGATGATGATATGATGGAAGTTGTGGTTGATGATAATGATAATGGTGGTGATGATGATGATGATGTGGTAAATAACAAATGGCACCACTGGATTCTGAGTTGTAGACAAATACAGGTCTAAGCATAATAGACTAAGGTTTTGAGGGCTGAGACACTTTATCTCAACTTTTTCATTCTCCTCAGCAACTTGTCATATGTCCTTCATGTTTAAGTGCTTTTATTTAATGAATGAAAGCCAGTTGAGCTTAACGGATAGAGAGACAGTGTCAGCAACTGGAAGAGAAAGGTTGAAGTCTTATTTCTTACATCTACAGCCTTGGTGATCGTAGACAAGTTCTTTAACTTTGTGGTGCTCAGGGGATACTCAAAGATTGTTAGATTGCAAATCAGGTTCCCTGCACCAAAGAAATCACAGATCCATTCCAAAAAGAAAAAAAACCCAACATTTTAATCAATTTCATGAGTAAATTAAGTGGCAGAGTAGTGTAGTGAAAAAATGCTGGACTTGATACCAGGGGAGACCTGTGTTCAAATGCTGCCTTAGAAATACTTCTCTCAGTAATCTTGGGCTGGTCACTTCATCTTACAGAGCCTGTTTCTTCATCTTTAAAATGGAAATGATATACACAGTATTATATGCACTTATTTCATAGGATTTTTGGGAAGAGAGTAATTTTCAAATCTTAAAGTGGACTCAAATACAATCTTTATTAGTCATATTAGCCATTTGATCTATTATTTGCCATTAAACTGACAAGATTCAGCTTAGTTAAATGTTAAGGCATTTCAGAAATTAGAATCCCCATATGAGTTTGGGCAGATAATGTGCATGTCCAGTCAATCAATGGCCAGACAATTGATTTAACACCATTAATACCTTAACGCTTAAGGTGTTAAGGCCCACCTTAATCACTTGTTTATTTAATTTTCTTGATCAGAGAAACTTAACACATCAAAAAGGTTTTTTTGTTAGTTTGTTTTGTTTTGTTATGTTTTAGATATTAGCCTTGGTAACAGGATTTATAACTACAGAATTAGAACTAGAAAAGACTCAGAGGTCTTTTAGCCAAAACCATTAACAGATGCGGAAAAAGAACAGGAGCATATTAAGTGATTTTCCCAAGGAAAAACAAGTAACAGCTTGGTGGGCTTGGCAGGAAAGAGTGCTGGGCCTAAATTCAGAAGGACTCCTCTTCCTAAGTTCAAATCTGGACTCAGACCTTGGAAAAGTCACTTAACCCTGTTTGTCTCAGTTTCCTCATCTGTAAAATGAGCTGGAGAAGGAAATGGCAAACTACTCCAGTGTCTGTGCCAAGAAAACCCTAAATGGGGTCATGAAGAGTTGGACATGACTGTAACGACTGAACATTAAGAAGTAGCAGTGACAAAGCAAAGATTGGAAACTAGGGTCTTGGATTTTGTACCTCTAGTGTTGAGTAGAATATAGATGCTTAATAAATGTTTGTTAACTGATTGACTGACTGTAAATTCAGTAATATTTTTATTATACCTTGCTTCCTTCTCAGACATTCTGGCAAGGTGGCTCACATAAGCTCACTTACCTGCATATGCACACACACACACACACACACACACACACACACACACACAGAGTGAACTTCATGATTAAAGATCAAATTATGTCTAATGTTCAGTATGGGCCTTGATTAAATCCCAGAATCCTTCTATTTTTCATATTCCCATTGGGGGCAAAATGGTTCAGGAACATTAAAAACAGAAAGTGGGAATACAGCTGCACAATAGGCCAAAATATGATTCAGAAAACCCTTTAGCTTTTATTTGACTAGCTTTGGCAGTCATTCCAGGGGGAAGTATAGCACTTTTTGTTTCTTTTTTAATGAGAAAGATGAGTCCCCCCTAAAAACTAAATTCAGTGAGATTTAAAAGGGGACAGTGCCAGAACTGAGAGGTCTTAATCTAGAGCATACTCATATGGAAAGAATCTAGGAAGGAGATTTCTTTTTGACTCTAAAATATAAAAATGCCTCATATCATTTTATTATATGGCGAGAGAATTATTTTTCACAATTCAAGAAGTTTTAATTTATGGTACATGAACTTAGTATGTAGCCTTGAAGACACAGGATGCACAAACTCTTTCTTGGCAGGACTCCTTTAAGAGTTGCTATCACATGACAGTGGAATGTAGTCTTTCAGAAATTAACCTTAGAGTTAAATTTGAGAATGCATGTGTGCTGTTCATGTTGATGTTTGGAAATCCACAGGGAATTGGCATAGCTAACTGTAAAAATTTTGTGATATTTTTAAGTCACAATTATGTCCCCCCATAGCAAATAAGACTTCAGAATCAATTTTGTCTGAACCCATAACTGAACAATCTATTCTATATCCTACCTGTGCTGGCATTCGCTTATACACCTCTAGTGAGGTCTATATTGCACTTTTTGATAGATCTAATTGTTAAGAAGCATTTTTTTAGAAGAAATTAGGTTGTGCAGTAGATAAAGCACTAAGCCTGGAGTCAGGAAGTTTAAAGTTAAAGTTAAAACATGGCTTCAGAAACTTACTAGCAGTAACATGCTGGACAAGTCACTTAACTTCTCTCTGCCTGCATTTCCTAATTTATAAAATTAGAGCACCTATCTCCCACTGTTTTTATGAGGATCAAGATAATATTTATAAACCATTTAGCACAATGATCAACACATAACAATCTCTTGATAAATATTTGCTCCTGTTCCTTTTTTTCCCAAATCATGCAAATTTTCCCCATTGGCAACATCTACCCACTGAATCTAGTTCAGCCTTCTGTACCCAAACAGAACAAAACTAATCTCACTTTAATGTGACATTGCACCCCCACACACAAACATACATATTTCCATAGAGTAAAGAAGTCCGATTGCTTCAACCAGTTCCTACATGGCATTATCAGGAGGCCCTCCTCCATCCTGGTTGGCCTCCAATGAATACTTTACAACTTATTAACATCCTTCCCAAATAGTTGCTCCTAACACTGAAGACAGTTTTCCTAAGACAGAATACAGCATGCCTAATAATGAATAAATCAACTTATTTTTTTTAAAAGCTTTTATAAAGCACCATGTAACAGTCGTTGTGCTATATACTAGGTTCTAGATATAAAGACAAAAATGAAAAAAATCCCTGCTTACATTTTATCATCTTGAAATTAATCATGTTCCTATTCCTGGACATCATGCCTCTTTGAATGAATATAAACTAAAGTCATATTAGTTTATTATGTCACCAGATCATGCTACTGACTAATACAAAGTCTGCAATATACTCAAGCCTCCCAGATTTTTTTCATATGAACTTGCATCTAAATAATACCCCATTTCTTGTAATATGCAAAGTTGGAATTTGAACTTAACTTTACATTTGAACTTTATCATTATCCCTATTAAATCCCGTTTTTGAAACTTCAATGCAATATTCTAGAGAACTATAACTTATGTAATAAGTTTAGTGGAAAACTCATAGGACTGAAAGTCAGGAAACGTAGCTTCTAATCACTAATGCACTGTGGGTTTTTTTTGTTGTTTAGTTGTTTTCAGTTGTGTCCAACTCTTCATGACCCCATTTGTGATTTTCTTGGCAAAAATACTGGAATGGACTATCATTTCCTTTCCCAGCTCATTTTACAGATGAGGAAACTGAGGCAAACAAGCTTAAGTAACTTACCCAGGGTCACACAGGTAGTAAGTATCTGAGCTGGATTTGAAGTCAGGTCTTCCTGACTCCAGGCCTAGTACTCAATCCTCCATGCCACCATGCTGTATGGCATAACTTTGGGCAAAACATTTAACTTCTTATTTCTCATATGCAAAATAAAAGACAGGATAGCAGGAAAGCATTAAACTATTGGATCTCTAAGGCCCTGCCCAGCTCTCAAATTATATGAGTCTAAAAATTGGTCACCTCAATATAAAAACCAATTGTAGAGATAAAGTTTGCCTAATTATGTGACTGGTGTCCAGAAATACTCTCTTGTGAAGTGATGTAACATATGGTGAGCCTCAGCACCTTCACATATTTAATTAGGATCAGATCCCTCCAGTATTCAAAATTGCACCAAGTTTTACTCAGATGCATCAGAAAAGGAATTGGCCTCATCTGCCGGAGATGTTCAGGCATTCACTACTGAACTGCAAAAAGGAAGGAACTCCTCCCAGATCCTTTCCTTAGAAGCAAAACTGTACAATTTCACAAGAGGATCAATGGTATGTATAATGGATAGCTTCCACTTCCCTCCCTATTTCCTGTCACAGGGGAAGAAAGGAAAAAAAAGACGTGGAAGAGGGAGGAGGAGGAGGAGGAGATGAAGAAGAAGGAGAAGGAGAAGGAGAAGAGGAGGAGGAGGAAGAGGAAGAGGAAAAACAAGAAGAAGGGAGGAGGAAGAGGAAGGAGTTAGAACAAGGTGAATCAACAATATTGTCTGGCCTGTCAGTTTATAGTCCATTTGGCAACCTTGAGATAATCCAACAAGTGTGATATGGGATAGTTTGTTGAGATGACGTGACTAATGAATCCCAATTTTTATTTTCACTTTGCAACCAGGTACATGCTGTGGAAGCCTATGACAATCTAGTAGAAATTGTGTCAGGATTACATAGTAGAGGAAAAAAAAGCACAATCTTTCACCATCACAAATGATCTTTTATTCTAAATTATGAAGTTGCCCTTATGAAGTTACAGCTTGTAACAGTTTTTAAAGTGTGTTTTGTAGTTTTACGTTTACTCTAACAAAGGAAAATTTGTCCCCCTAAAATGGAAATATTTAGTTCATCAGCCCATCTACCCAATTTGGTTGATATATAAACTCATCTTTGAAGTCATTTTTAATATCTTTACTGAGCTGAACTGGAAAAAAAAAGTGTTACTAACCTACTTATATCAGCAATATCCACATGTTAACTGTATACTGACTTTAGAGGTATTTCCTGGACTTTTAATTGTATTATTCTTTCATTTCAACTGAAGTCTCTTGGCTCTCATATACCAAATTCCCTCCTTTTACATATACCTCCAATAAAAGTCATGGCTAATTCTTCTTTCCAACATGTATGCGCACCCTCCCTTTTCTTAGGTTTCAAGCAACAAGAATACCAAAAAGATCTGGGATTTGGATAGTCCCACCCCATGTTTTCCTGGCTAATCTTGGCATGCTTAAAACCCTGGAAAGACACAATTCACTTCCCAAGTGATCATCCTGGACAGCTCAGAGGCAGAAACTCAGAACAGGATATCCAGCTATTGAGCAAGCTTGTCACAGGTGGCCAGCACTACAGCTGCAGAGAGCTTCCTAATGGGGGTGGGGGGGGCAGCGTGGTTCCACAGGAAGAAATGTTCCTTTCC
This sequence comes from Phascolarctos cinereus, assembly GCF_003287225.1. Taxonomy (NCBI): domain Eukaryota; kingdom Metazoa; phylum Chordata; class Mammalia; order Diprotodontia; family Phascolarctidae; genus Phascolarctos; species Phascolarctos cinereus. The sequence goes on along the minus strand of NW_027555958.1, from coordinate 146,944,298 downwards.
TCTTTCAATCTGTTTCCAACTCCAGAGGAAGACACAGTCTACACTCCTGCCATACCAGCTGCCAACACAGCACTTTTCAGCCCATACTGAAACAGTGGGTGCCATTTCTAACAATAAATGTCAAGAGAGAAGCAAATTGTCCGTGGGATTTCAGACAACAGGACGCTACAGTTCAAGCAAATAAAAAAAGTCTTTGGGGAAACACACGCACACACATACAGACACACACACAGAGCTTTAGTTTTAATAATGCCTTTAAGCAGACATAACATCATAAACTTGTGGCCCATTTAAGAGCAATGATTTCTGTACATAAAATATGATAATAGCAAATACACTCAGTAGGTTATAAGAATGTGTTTGCCGGCACTCCATTTCGAAATATATTCCAGGATTTTCTAGCATTACTAATGAGAAAGACTTCTTGTAGAAAGAGTTTTTTTTGTTGTATGCTTTTCATATTTATGTTTTTGTTTTTGTTTTTTTTTGGGGGGGACAATAGGTTCAGTCCAAATTAACATCTTTCTTCTGTATGTCAGTTTTTTCATTTAAAAAATAGGGGGTTGGCCTAGAATAGCTGATTGCCAAAATTTTATCTGCTTCTAATTTGATGAGCCTGATTTTTGAGGGGTCAATTGTAGAAAGGGAGGGAGAGAGAGACAGAGACAGAGACAGACAGAGAGAGAGAGAGAGAGACAGAGAGACAGAGAGACAGAGAGGACAAACCTAAACATTTATGGTATAGGTATACCCTCATGAGCATACCTTCTTTACAACTAATAGTCTTAGGAGATTTCCTAGGGCACTGAAAAGTTAAGTGATTTATACAGGTCATAGTCAGCATCAGGACTTGAGCCGGCTCTTCTCGACTTCAAGTCTAGCTCTCTATCCATTAGGCAACACAGCCTCTCAATCCTAAAATGCTAACTCATTAACTCTAAAAATACCTCTGTCTTGGAATTGTATTAATACCTATAAAATTTCCAAAGAGAGCACCAAAAGAACAAATTTAAAATATTTACACATAGAATAGGTTGTGGAAGTAATTAATTGTTTCAATTCATTCTAGTTGACCCTCTAGAGATTTCTAAATAAATCATCATATCAAAAAATAATAATTTTGTTTCTTCTTTGTGCCAATTTCTTCAATTTCTTTTTTCTTATCTTACAGCTATACCTATACCTAGCTGTCTAGCTCTTTATCAAATAATAGTGTTAATATTAGACATCAAGCTTTACCCTTGATCACACTGGAAAGGCCTCTAGTTCATCACCGTTACACACAATGCTAGCTCTTGGATTTAAATTAATTTAAATAAGGATACTTATATTAAGTAAAGATGCATTTATTGCAATTTTTTCTAGTGCTTTTTTTTAAAGAACAGACATAGTATCTTGGCACAGGCTATTTCTGAAGTATCAATCCAGTCATATGCTTTTTGTTGTTATTATTAATATAATCCATTATGTCGATGATTTAATATTAAACCAATTCTGCACTATAGGTATAAACCCAAATTTGTCATAATATAGATTATTTGTGATAGGTTTTGTAGTCTGTTTTCCATTTTTATTTTAAATATTTGTGTCATTTTTATTTAGGATTGTTGTCACTGTTATTGGGTCATTTTTTAGTCATGTCCATTTCTTCATGATCCCATTTGGGATTTTCTTGGCAAAGATACTGGAATGGTTTACCATTTCCTTCTCCAGCTCATTTTACAGATAAGGAACTGAGGTAAATAGAGTTAAGTGAGTTGCCCAGGGTCACATACCTAGTGAGTGTTAGAGGACAGATTTATACTCAGGAAGATAAGTTTTGCTGACTCCAGGCCAGGCACCACACACCTTGTGCCATTTAGGATTAAGATATTCATTTAGGTCCATTATTTGCTTTGTTTTTATTCTCCCTGTTTTAGGAAGTAAGAGTAGATCTCCATTCTTATAGGAATAAAGCATATTTACTATCTCCATTCTTAAAGGAATCAATTCCTTTAAGTGTATATGTATATGTATATGTATATGTACATGTACATGTACATGTATATGTACATGTACATGTATATGTATATGTATATGTATATGTATATGTATATGTATATGTATATGTATATGTATATGTATATGTATATGTATGTGTATGTGTATATGTATACCTATGTATATGTGTATATGTATCTACATATACATATACATATACACATACATATACATACACATATATGTAGAAAGAGAGAGAGATCAGTAACTTGTCACAGAATGTCATCATGGGTTGCTAAAAAACAAATCACAAAAGAATTATTTTTTAAAAGAAGAGAACATTAAACCTAGATTTCAGCAAGTCTTTATCAAGACTGTTAAATAACAAAGTTTCATAACGTTTTCTATTAATCTCTGAGTGTGGCATAATGAAAAATAATAATAATCAAGTGAGGTGCATTTAAATCTTAGTTCTATCACTATTTATATGACTTTAGGTAAATCATCTAACCTCTAAGAGTCTCTTTCTCTTCATCTATTAAATAAATTACTTGAACTATATGACATATAAGGTCTCTTCCAGCTCTAAATATAAGATAAAGAAATGTACACTGGATGAAAGTACATTTATCTGGGTTCAGTAGCTCATTGACTGCTCAGAACTAGAAAATGTGAATTAATGTATCAATGTCAACTGAGAGTGGCAACTCTGGGGTAGCAAATGTAGGGCTCCCTGTTTTGTTCACGTCAATGATATAGGCAAAGATCAAATTAATGTGTGGGTTATTTTATAAATAACACCAAGCTGAGAAAGCTAACTAATCAGTTGGATGACAGAGTTAAGATACAAAAAGATCTCCAAAGACTAGAATGATAAGCTAAGCATTTGATTAAATGTATTAAATGGGATAATATTTGTAAAGCACTCAACACGATGCCTGCCATGGAGTAGGTGCTATATAAATGCTTATTCCCTTCCTGCTATTTGAAGAAAAACTCACCATGGTCCCTTCCAACTCTTCAGATCTTTGATCCTCTGATACAACTACCATTAGGAATGTACTTCATTGACTCTCTTATTACCAGTGTGAACCAAATATTTTTGTTTGTTTCTTTGGTTTTATCTTCACAACAATTTAGACAGGGGAGTGACAACTGAGTACTGTTTTGTGGCATAAAAACTTAAATCCACGTCCTAAGATCATCTTTTCTAAAAATTCAAGTAGCTTTAAACTTAGAACATTCACTGATGGTTGAAAACTGCATGCTTCATTTGGAACTGATGAATCAGCAAATAAAGGTGTTGTGTTTTCTCACATGTCATGTTCATATGCATTTGTATTTGCATATGTAGATAGATACATGTACAGCAGAAAGAACACTGAGAATAGAGATAGGAGATATGAGTTCAAGTCCTGACTCTAGAGTTTAATAGCTGTGTGAACTTGGACAAGCCACTTTCTGGGCCTCTTTTTTCTCCTCTTTAAAATGGGGCTATTAACACACTGCCTGGTTGTTGAGAAAGTAATGTATAATAATGGTGAATTATTGAAATAAATAGCTAATATCTATGTAGGATTTCAAAGTATTTTACATGCATAATCTTTTGATCTTCACAACAACTCTATGTACTGGGGGCTTACAATACTATCTCCTTTTATATATGGATGAAGAAACTGAGTCTCAGAGGGGTTAAGTAATTTTTCTATAGACACACAGTCTGTAAGTGACATAGGTGAAACTTGAAAAGGAAAACTGTTTCAACTATGCCACAATGAACAATGGATGGATGGATAGTTAGATGGGTATGCAATAGTCAGTGTTATATAAATGATAAATTGAAATCTTTGACCAACATTTTAAGTTAGTCAAGCCATTTCTTTGTCCTCAAATAAAGGAGAGAGACAAACATTTATTAAACACATACTATTTGTCAGGAACAGTGTAAAGTGCCTTATAAATATTATCTCATTTGATTCTCACAACAATCCTGGAAGGTAGGTGCTATTATTATTTCCATGTCTCAATTAAGAAAAATGAGTCAGATAGTGGTTAAATGACTTGTTCAGGGTTCTGCAGCTAGTAAAGGACTGAGGTTGATTTTGAACTCAGGTCATCTTGAGGTCAGGCCCAGCACTCTATGCCACCTATCTGTCTCTGAAGTTCAAGCAATTGAAAGAAAAAAAAAAGAATTAGTACCATGGCCAACTGATTAGGAATGCAATTTAGACTACTGTGACAAAATCCTTAGAAAATTTTATTCTAATTTAGTATATGTTACTTATCCAGATTGGCCCACATAAAATGACAGTAAACAAAGTAACTTCATGAAGGACTTTTCATTAGTTGAATTAGCCAAGAGCTACTCTATCCTCTAGAATAATAATATGTTTTGTTTTGTTTTTTAAAATGGATTTCTGTATACATTCCCATATAATTTATACTGGAAGTAGAAATTCAGTATAAATGTGGCTTTGGTGTTCTAATGATAATTTTGTAGATGAGTGGATGAGGCATTTGGGGGCAAACAATTTAATAGCTCAGGAATTCTATACTGTGGGGACCCAGGTCTATGTAATAGAAGCAAAACTAGTCTGGGAGTTGAACCACCTGGCCACCAAATTTTATGTAATACTGGACAATTCCACAATCTTTTGGGTGTTAATTTCCTCATACATAAAATAAAAAATTTGGACTAAAAGATCCTTGAGTTGCCTGCTATTTCTAATTGTCTATATAAGATTAAAAAGGAGAGATAAACCTCCCCACATACATGGTCTTGGCTACATAACATCATTTTCCTTATATTTCTTCAAAGGACCAAAAAATTGATCATGGGTTTGTTTGTTAGTTTGTTTTTTGTAGGCAATTGGGGTTAAGTGACTTGCCCAGGGACACACAGCTAGTAAGTCATATTTCAAGAAAGATCTACTGAGCATTTGCCTCTCAGTTTTCTTCCTATAAATGAGTTAATCCAATACTACAGTGATAAATTCCATATGGGTGGGGATTGTTTCAACTGCTTTCTTTGTGTCAATAGAACCTAGCACAGTAACTTGTGCCTAAATAAATGTTTGATCAATTGAACTAAATGAAATGGAATCAAACAACAGATATTTTGTGCCACTGCATTGTGGGTTAGTTTGGGAAAGTATTTTATTCATGGCTTAATGTAAAAAATATCTATTAAGTGAAATATGTCATAAAAATAGCTGACATATAATCCTTTAAGTTTTATGAGTTGCTTTTTTGTTCTTAATGTCTGTTGACAATGTATGCAAAGTTTCTTGTCATAAAATCGCTTTTCCTTCAATTCAATAGTTATATCTAATCTGGCAAACCTAGGACTGGTTTCACATTTCCTGCAATATTTGGACCTTTCTTGAAGACTGGGTGGATGGGATTAGAACTACTTATATTACAAGATGATAGATTTGGGTCTGTACAGAACCTTATAGGCCATCAAGTAAAGGGTTCATTTTATAACATAAGAAAATGAGACACAAAAAAGTTTAAGTGAATTGTCCAGAATCACATAGCTACTAAGTATCTGAGATGAGATTTGAACGCAGGTTCTCATTATTCAAGGTCCATTGCCTTAGCTACTGTACTGAGATGCCTGTCCAAAGTGCTATCAACTGGTGAGTGTTTAATAAGGCTCTCCTAGCTGTAAAAACTCAAGTAATTAATTCTCTGAGCCTCAGTTTCCTTATCTGTAAAAAAAAAAAGAAGCAATAATAGCTATCATATGTACTTTTCAGGGTTATTTTACTGATGAAACTGATGTTCAGAAACTTAAAAGGAAATGCTCAAGGTCAAAGCTAAGAAAGAGTATATTTCCCATCACATAGCCCTTCCAAAAACTATTTTAGAATGTATATTCCTAAAGTCTGAATTAAGCATCTGGTGTGTATAGAGCATTCTGCTGGATGCAGAAGACGTAACAATAACAATCATAAAAAAGCAACAACAACAACTAGACAGTCCTTGTCCTGAAGGAGTTTGAAATCTGCTAGTCCTTGGGGCTTCTTTATCAGCTCTTGCAAAATCCTTTAGGGACAACAGATTTGCACAATAAAAATGTATTTGCTGGAGCTACTTTCCTGGTATCCATAAGGTACTGTGCTGTAGGCATCAACCAAGTAACTGTCCAGCATAGCAAGAAAATAATCAAATTAAAGAAAGTTATCTCCATTTATCTCTTTGGAAGTCTCTTACTCACAGCTATGGCAAAAAATTATACACACACGTATATATGTTTGTATTATATGTTTATATGTATATGTATGTACATATATATATGTATACACACACACACTCATGTATGTGTGTGTATGTGTGTGTGTGTGTGTGTGTATGTGTGTATTCACCCTACCCCAGGCCAGTGTAACATCATTCCTTAAGGCACTTTCATTCTTATTTTATTTTCAAAGATTTCAAATTGCAATGCTTCATTGTTATTCAGTCATTCCAGTTTTGTCTGACTCTTTGTGATCCTGTGTTTGGGATTTTCTTGACAAAGATACTGGAATGGTTTGCCATTTCTTTCTCCAGCTCATTTGGCAGATAGGAAATTGAGGCAAATAGGGTTAAGTGACTTGCCTAAGGTCGCACAGCCAGTAAATGCCTGAGTCCAAATTTGAACTCAGGAATATGAATCTTCTTGATTCCAAGCCCAGTGTTCTATCTACTGTGCCACCTAGCTGTCCCTGCAATATTTCAGGGCTCCATAATTTCTTCCACTGCTGCATTATTTGATTCCTCCACAAGATAAGAAATGTTCCTTCTCGCCTGATCCCTATGAAAAAAGGATCACCTTGAGCTGGTCCTTGGGGAATAGACTCAAAGCCCATCACCAAGCCCATATTTTTTATCACTTCATAGAATCTTGCCATTTGTACTCCACCAGCATAGCCTCCAAGAATTCAAGATTACCAACATACCACCACACCACTACATCACCATATCACCATATCACCACACCAGGATGAGGCATCAGATCCATTTTAAACAACACTTGCCAAATCTCCTTTTGGCAGAAAGAATAATAATCAATGTATGGTGTCTGGCACATAAAAAGCACTTAATAAATGTTTCTTTTTCATTCCCTCATACTTACCTTGGCAATGGTTTGCTATATGAAATGGTACCTCTTCATCATTGAGTTACATGGCTAAAGAGCTCCCTTTCCTTGCTCTGTTATAAATCACATAGACATTGGTTCACTTTGCTTTATAGTCTGAATTACTCCTAGGTCCTCCTTTGGCTCCAAAGATTAAACTTTCACTTTCCAGTTTTAGCCATCACCATCATTCAGCCTTGGTTATATGCTGTTGCACATTTAAGCCTTAAACACAAACCAGATGAATTTACCACTGATGTACTTCTCCCTAATCTGTTACAACAGAGAGATTCATTGTCTTCTACAAAGAGCTAATGATTTGTCAGCAGTCAGATGAGAATCTAGCTTATTTAATCATTTTATCGGCTGGAATTTTGAATGAGACACCCTATTTTTTGAAAGAATTTCTCACTTTGACTGAAATTATTGTAGCTGTTTCTACCTCCTTTTGACTAACTAAGATTTATAGGCTACTTCTGGAATCACTGATATGATATTTAGTATTAAATGCACACACAGACACATATGCACACACAGACACATACACACACACAGACACACAGACACACACACACATCCACATATACATGTCTTTCCCAGAACCTATTATATTTCTCATTCAGGGCAAAGCTTTGAACATTCTGCTACCTTCCCATCTACAAGGGTGAAAGTCAAATATGAACATGAAAGTATGTTTAGAACTGGCTGATCACAGAAAAAAAGTATTTTGTTTCTCATCCCTAGTGTCTTATATTCACTCAGTTTCTTGCCTCTGCACCTTTGCATAAATAACCCACCTCCCACAAGTCAGAAACAGGTTCATTATCACTACCCCTTGAAATTTCTGACTCCTTTCAAAGCTCAGCTCAATTTCTACCTCCAACAGGAGGTTTTATCAGATCTCTGCCAGGACCCCTAGTTAGTGTTACTTCTCTTAAATTACTTAGTATTTACTTTGTGTATTTGTAAGCTCAGATAGTTACAGTGGCATAACTGATAAGACCCAGGTTCAAATCACACAACATTTATATATACCAACTATAGCACCTTGGAGAGGTCACTTAACTTGTCAGTTCCTCAGGTAAATCTCTATGACCACATTTCAGAAGACCTGCTAATCTATTTTGCTAAGTAGACATCCCACATTAGCAGTTCCTTGCACCAGGAATCATAGGTCCATACCAAAAAGTAGGAGGGGGGAGTATCTCCTTGGCCCCAATAAAATGAATGCTTTAGTACAGACTTATTTTTTTTTAATCTCTAGCACCTAGTGTAACAGGGAATTAAATAAGTCTTTTTTTCTTGATTTAATTTAATTGTTGAATTTTTGCCTTAGAGATTTCCTATTATACTGTAATTTTAAAGAAACACTTTAAAATATTTCAGCAGTCCTAAATCACGCACTTGTACAATTAGCCACTGTGTTCTTAGATACTGAAAATATCTGTCCTAAGAATAATGTATGAAAGAAATCATGTAAAAAGTGTTTCTAAAGGTTTTATTTTCATAAAATAATGAGGAAAATAACACTAAACTTCCATTTTAACAGGGGGAAAATATCCTGTGAAAAAACGTTTCTCTTTTTGTGAAGTGGTCCCAAGAGACAGCTGGCATATTCAAGTTGCAACAAGCACCCTAGAGTGCAATGAATACAAACATATACAACAAAATCTGTCAGTCAATGACTAATATTCACAAACTATCAACATAAAAATCAAGTTCACAAATGCAAGCTGAAAACCTAATTCCCCAATTTGTTTCTGATAAAACACAGCCTATAAACAAATGAAGGAATGCCTAATTGCAACCAGCCCATGGGGAATTCTGCTGCCATCCACACAATTCATCAAGCTGCACTGAAAGTAACGTCAAAGGATGCAATTATAATCATTAACAATATGCTAGTGAAACCTCTATTTTGGAGATCACCTGATTTTTTTTTAAAAAGATGACTTGCTGGCTACAAATAATGAAAACCATCAAAAACTGTAATTCTTCATGTTTCATACCTGTGAAAAAAAGAAATTTCAGACTATAACTGCAATTTTTAAAAAGTTCATTTCTTCCCTTATTAATTTCTGGAAATCTAATAATCCAAAAACCTTATTCCCACGCATTACCTTCTTCATCCAATCCCCCTCACCAATGTAGTTATAGAACTATAATAAAACTGTGGATAGCAATGAGCACCCCACTGCGGCATGGCATTGCACTCAGCAGCAATCATTGCCATAGTCATTGACTGAATTAATTTCTGATGAAGAGGATTCCATAAATGGACAGGATAAACTTCATCATCAAGGACAGGTACGATAAAGTTCATAGTGTAATGACTTTGCCAAAGTTAAATACATATAACCCTGAAACCTGTAATGGGTAAAGATTAACTGATGATGGTTTAAAGAGCTCAGCATTAATTTTATATGTTTTTCTTTATATATTTATATGATATTTGAAGAGATTTTCCAAATTATCCACAAGCCATTGATTCCAAATGATCTAATATTACTTTTCAATCCCGTGGTATATTGTGCTACCAGTCTTCCAGGTAAGTGTAAGCTACAGATCAATTCGCTCATTTATTTAATTGATATGAATTTTTCAGATGAATGGATAAACATTTTACTCTTTTTTTTTGAGTGCAGGAACTCTTACCTAACACTCTGCCCATTAAAATATGCCCTTTAGTACTACAAACTCTGACTCAAAATATAATGAGTCCCATTGGCTCTTTGGTGAAGGAAAGCTCAAGGTCACATGAGGGCTGTCTGAAAGGCCAATATACACACATATCTGAATAGGGGAGAAGAGATAGGGTCCAATCCTCACCTACCTGCAAGTACAATTTCTTTGTGTTGGATTTCTGTTTCTAAAAATGCCATAGCACCATAATCGAAGTGTTTGGGAGGACAAGGGAAAAACTCCAGAGGTGGAGCTGAAAAGTGTTCAACCATAGCAATTCTGCTCCTTGCTTTCCTACCTTTCCTTCTCAACCTCTTCTCCACTCTCATAACTACACTTTTGAGGCCTATGCCACCATAATAGCAGGGAAAATTCCCGAGAAGAAGAAAAGTATATGAACCATACTAGCATCCTTCCAGATGTTAAGGGGAGACTTAAACTAGCTATCTTTATTCATTGCTTTTTGGAACACTTCATGTGACCTATAAAATAATCAAAAGTTTATTGAAAATATTGCTACTCAGTGTCATAAGAGGTATCGGTCTCTATCATTTTTCATCAGTCCCTGCTTTGAGAGAGAGAGAGAGAGAGAGAGAGAGAGAGAGAGAGAGAGAGAGAGAATATGAGGATACATGCATACATATAATGTATGTGTGTGCATGCACTGTAATCTTTAAATGCTTAATAAAATATTGAATGACAGACAACATCCTTTGACATATTGAAATGAAGAAATATGATATCTATATATCTGATGCAACAACAAGCATTTAAGTGACTACTATACACAAAGTGCCATGCTAGATTCCAGGGATACCAGGGTAAAAAAATTGCTAACTTGAACATGTCACATATACAGTATAATTTGGACAAATACATGAACCCACAACCAAGGGTTCCAGGCACTGAGCTTAGACACACCAGGTTCAATATTTTGGTCACACACCGCAATCACTTAACTTTTTCTTTCATTTATACCGTTGTCTTATTGTTATACTATTTTGCCTGTAGTTTACTAGGGATTTCTAAATATATCTCATATCTTTGTTGTTGTTCAGTTGTGACCCCATTTGGGGTTTTCTCTGTAGATACTGGAGTGGTTTACCCTTTCCTTCTCCAATCCATTTTACAAAACTGAGGCAGGGCGGGGCAAAGCCAAGATGGTGGAGTGAAAGCAGTAACTTGCAAGAGCTCTCCCCCAAACCCCTGAAGCTTGGGACAGCACATTCTGCACATTGGAAGCAGACTCTTACCTTAACAAGGAGTTTAAAACTCAAGTAATTGGCTGGGATCATGAGCAAGCAGCACAAAACGAGTCAGACTATATTATCTTACTCTGGTGAAAAAGAAGATCAAAATATACAACCAGAAGAAGACAACAAAATCAAAGCTCCTACATCCAAAGCCTCCAGGAAAAATATGAATCAGTCCCAGGCCTTGGAAGAGCTCAAAAGGGATTTTGAGAAGCAAGTAAGAGAAGTAGAAGAAAAACTGGGAAGAGAAATGAGAGTGATTCAAGAAAATCATGAAAAACAAGTCAATAGCTTGCTAAAGGAGACCCAAAAAAATGCTGAAGAAAATAACACCTTAAAAAATAGCCTAAACCAAATGGCAAAAGAGGTCCAAAAAGCCAATGAGGAGAAAAATGCCCTAAAAAGAAAAATTGGCCAAATGGAAAAGGAAGTCTAAAAGACTTCCTTAAAAATTAGAATAGAGCAATTGGAAGCTGTGACTTTATGAGAAATCAAGACACAGTAGAACAAATCCAAAAGAATGAAAAATTAGAAAAATAATGTGAAATATCTCATTGGAAAAACAACTGACCTGCAAAATAGGTCCAGGAGAGAGAATCTAAAAATTGTTGGACTATCTGAAAGCCATGACCAAAAAAAGAGCCTAGACATCATCTTTCAAGAAGTTATCAAGGAAAACTGCCCTGATGTATTAGAACCAGAAGGCAAAATAGAAATTGAAAGAATCCACAGATCTCCTCCTGAAAGAGATCCCCAAAGGAAAACTCCTAGGAATATTATTGCCAAATTCCAGAGTTCCCAGGTCAAGGAGAAAATATTACAAGCTGCCAGAAGGAAACAATTCAAGTACTGTGGAAACACAATCAGGATAACACAAGATTTAGCAGCTTCTACCTTAAAGGACTACAGGGCATGGAATATAACATTCTGGAGGGCAAAGGAGATAGGATTACACCCAAGAATGACCTACCCAGCAAAACTGGATATAATCCTTCAGGGGAAAAAATGGTCATTCAGTGAAATAGAGGACTTTCAAGCATTCTTGATGAAAAGACCAGAGCTGAATAGAAAATTTGACTTTCAAATACAAGACTCAAGTGGAACATGAAGAGGTAAACAGGAAACAGAAATCATAAGAGACTTATTAAGATTGAGCTGTTTACGTTCCTGCATGGAAAGATGATATCTATAACTCATGAGACCTTTGTCAGTATTAGGGTAGTTGGAGGAAAAAAAATTATATGTATTATATAGATAGATAGATAGATAGATAGATAGATAGATAGATAGATAGATAGATAGATAGATAGATGATAGAGGGCACAGGGTGAGTTGAAGTTTAAGGGGTCTTATCTGGAGAATAAAATTAAGGGATGAGGGAGGATTATACTCAGAGAAGAAGAAAGGGAGAGGTAGAATGGGGTAAATTATTTCACAAAAATAAAACAGAAAAGAAAAGGCTCTTACAGTGGAGGGGAAACAGGGAAAGGTAAGAGGGAATGAGTGAATCTTATTTTCATAGGATTTGGCTTAAGGAGGGAATAACATACAGATTCAGTTGGGTATGGAAATCTGTCTTACCCTACAGGAAAATAGGGGGAGAAGGGGACAAGAGAGCAGGGGGATGATAGAGAGGAGGGCAGATTGGGAAAGGGTGCAATCAGAAGTAAATACTTCTGAGGAGGGACAGGGTCCAAAGAAAGAATAGAATAAATGGGAGGGCAGGATAGGATTAAGGGAAATAGAGGTAGTTTTTCACAACACGTCTACTATGGAAGCATTTTGCGTAACTGCACATGTACAACCTATATGTAGTTGCTTGCCTTTTCAATGAAGGTGGGTGGGGAGGGAGGAAGAGAGAAAATTTGAAACCTAAAATTTTAAAAACATATGTTTAAAAAAAATGTTTTCACATACTACTAGGAAATAAGAAATACAGGAAATGGGGTACAGAAGTCTATCCTGCCCTACAGGAAAATAAAAGGGGAAGGGGATAAGATAAGGGGGGAGGGGGAAGAGATAGAAGAGAGGACAGACTAGGGGAAGGGATATTCAGAATGCATGCCATCTTGGGGTGGGGGGAGGGGTGAGATGGGGTGAAAATTTGGAACTCAAAAACTTGTGAAAGTGAATGTTGAAAACTAAAAATAATTAAATTTATATTAAAAAAAAACTGAGGCAGCTAGGTAGTGCAGTGGAGAGAGAGCCGGACCTAGAGTCAGGGAGACCTGAGTTCAAATCTGAGCTCAGGCACTTGACCCTAGACAAGTTACTTAGGCCTGTTTGCCTCAGTATCCTCATCTCATATCTAAAACTCCACAAATAAGGGCAAAAATCTATCTCCTACATGCTATGTAATTATAAGAGCCATGAATCAAAGACTAAAAGCCCAGAACATATATAAAAAGAGCATAAATAATGGAGAGAATGAATGAAAGAGATACTATATATTGTTCTTTGCAACCATTTAAGATGGTATACACAATGTGGCTTACATACAAATTTCATTACATCTGGTTTGTGTTATCTTTTTTCACACTGAGATTGTAAAGTCAATGATGATGATCATGATAATGGTGGTGGTGGTCGTGATCTTTCGCTGTTGTTCAGTTTTGTCTGACTCTTCATAACACCATTTGGGATTTTCTTGGCAAAGATACTAGAGTGGATTGCTGTTTCCTTCTCTGACTCATTTTACAGATAAGGACACCAAGGCAAACAGGGTTAAATGACTTGTCCACAATCACACATTTGAACTCAGGAAGCTGAGTCTTCCTGACTTCAGGCCTGGAACTCTATCCATTGTGCCACTTAGCTGCCCACTGATAATCTAGCTAACATTCATCTTTACAGTTTGCAAATTGCTTTACTAATACTTTCGCTTTTGATGCTCACAACAATGCTTCAAGGTAAGTGATATTATTAACTGAGACTGAAAGAGGATATGTGACTTCCTCAAGGTCATTCAGCTAGTAAATGTCTAAGGCAGGATTTGAATTCAGATCTTCCTGATTCCACGTCCCGCTTTCTATGTACTTTTTAAGTAAGGAACTAGCCAGTGAGTTAATGGCACAAAGTTAAAGTTCATTCCTTTAATGGGTTTTCTTTTTTAATGGTCATTTACTTAAATGGTTTTATTCCTTTAATATCAGTTTTACATCCCCTACACAATAACTACTTCTCTTCTGCATTTATCTTATTTAGTAAGTCAACCAATAATTCTTCCGAATTCTGCAAATATTTGTCAGGTGTCTACTGTTTGCAATTCCGAACAAAGTATTGTAGACCCAAGGAAAACAAACAAACAAACAAACAACTTTTCATTCCTACTTTCTCTCTTCACTCTTCGTGTTTTGTGTTTATTTGCTTGCTTTTCAATACCCTGGGTTTAGAATTACTTACTCATTGACAAACTATTGGTTATTGACAAAAAAACTAACAAAATGGAATCTAAGAATTAAATATTAATTCCTAAATTCTACAGAGAAGGAAAACACGATTACCGTGGGATATAGCAGAGTCTAGCAGATCAAGAACTATCCTTGGATTTTTCAAGGCTTAGTTTCACTGATGTGGTTTGGACTCATTCAGCCTTTCTTTACCCAGACAACTCTCAAAGACCATGTTAGAGAAGAATTGCTGATCTACATTGGTGGAGGCTAGTTCCACTTCTGAAATTATCACATGCTTGTGCATGCACACACATACATGTTCTCACATGCACACACATGAAGTCAAAAGTCTGAACCGTTATTTAACATGCTTGAATTAGGACAATGTAATGTAATAGCAACATGTTGTAGCCTGTTGTGTCTATCATGCCCTTCTCTGCAATGTCCTTTGGGTGATTCAAACTTTTAATTCCGTAAAGATTATGGTATTTACAGTCTTAGAGCATTATTAGAAGAAATTCTGTTTGTTTGGACTTCAGATTAATGCAGGAAACCCACAATAAAAAAAACTCTCTACCAATGCAGATTGGAAATTTTCTTCTACTTAGATTCTTACAGAGTCACTCATTAACTTGGAGGTATGCCCAGGGTCACACAATCATGCACCAGAAAAAAAAAAAGCCCTTAAACCCCCATTTCCATGACTCTTAGAAAGCTTTGCAGACACTGTATTACCTGCCCCTTCACTGAAAGCATACTGCTATCCTTAGACATCTTTAGGATGACCTGGCTTAGCTGGCTATATTGCCAAGCATTTTGTAAACTTGTTTTCCCCTCCATTGGTTCTCACTGTTTTTAAAAGGTCATACTACTCATAATTTTTTTTATGCTTTTCATTAAGATTTTACATATACGCTGCATTTGGCTGCCACATTTCTTTGCTGGGTAAAGATATTTAGCATTTGCTAGATATCCTAGGGATGATTAATTTACATTTGTTAGACTTGAGTACGAAATGGTGATAGTCCATGCTTACAATCTGTTCTTTCAGCTATTTCCCATTTTTTGACAACACCAATTTGTTTAAAGAGGTCAGTTGGTTTTATTGCATGTCATATTTTCTCATTTTATTTTTTTCTCCAGTTTGGCATAAATTTTGATCTTTGTTTTTAACAAGCTGATCAAGAAATGGTACTCATATTGGAAACTAGCCATTTTCTGCCTGTTATTATAAAATAGCACCTTTTCTGTATTGCATTGCTCAATATGTCTAGTGCCTTCTAATTTTTTTTTTCTCAGAGGAAGTATACAAGGTATGTTTAAATGTGATGCTTCTGTGTAGAGTACAAGCCATTGGCCCCTCTTTTTTTCTTACTTTTCAATTACATTTTCTGATATATCATTTATCATTTTTCCTTATTTTCACCTTTGTGTTAAAACTTCCAAGTACAAAATTATGTTGATTTAATTCATAATGTCTTATTAAGTCATTTATGAAAATGTCCCTATCCCAAATCCAATTACCTTTGAATAAAGAATAAATTTCACTTTACCAACCACTTTGCTTCCATCTCCAAGGGGAACCTAGAAACCATCTTTTATTTAGCGGCAACTTTCTTTGGTCTTCTTGACTTAATTATAAAAAGAATGTTAAGTTAGATGTGATTCAGCTCCTTTTCAAGCATTTCAACTCACTAGTTATTAGATAAGCATCTCACATGTAGAATACCAGCAGCTAAATTGATGTTATAGATGACCTAAAGTCCATGTGGTTCTTATCAACCTTTGCAGTCTACCTGTCCAAACTACCACTGTCACTGTAGAAGCAGAAAGCATCCATACAAGACTAAAACCCAGTTTACAGTTTTCTTTGTTTCATAGGTTTGTAGGGTTAAAGAATTCAGCACCAATTATCCAGTGGGCTTCTCTGTATTTCGCTAGGCTATTTCTCAGCAGATACAGTCTGCTGCCAGGACCATAGTTGAAGACCTTTCCTATGTGACAGAGCCATCAGAACTTTTGAGAATCCATTTCATATGAATTTGGTGGGATAGAAACTTTGTAAAAACTGATTTAATTTTGAGTCTCTCTCCCCAAACCTGAGCTAGTAAAAGGAAGAATATACTTTCTGGTCAGGAGAGATGTGTTTGTACTTGGATTCTTTATACATGTTCTATATAAATATCCTTTTGTAAAAAAAAAAATCTAATTGATGTTAATTGTTTAAATGATACTGGGGGCATTAAAGGTAATGATGATATTAAGGAGATATTAATTGGCACTGGTTAAACAATATTGAAGAGCTAACTGGTGATTGATATTGGGGAGAACACACTGGAAAGGGAGCTCAAGCTGATAGCACTAGAAAAAAGAGCCCCACTTTCAAAAGAGTACCCCTAGAACACTAAGGGAAAGATATAGTTTTGTGCTGGGGACCTGACTTGCCAGTGAAAATGGGAGCTGGAATAAGGACAGCCTTATTATGAGTGTGTGTGTGTGTGTGTGTTTGTGTGTGTGTGTGTGTGCATATACACACACACACACACACATATGTATGTGTGTGTGTGTGTGCATATACACACACACACACACATATGTATGTGTGTGTGTGTGTAGTTTTTATTTGTGAATACGTTATTTTCCTCCAACAGAATATAAACTCCTTGAAGGCAGGAATAAAAAAGAGAATCCACTTCACCAAGAAGCATGAGAGAAAGACTTTATGAATTTATAGGACCATTTGGTTCATTGAGTTCTTTCCCTCATATCCTACTACATTCATCTGTATTTAGTGTATTTAGTAATGATAATCCAACCATGAGTTTGTTTTTCTTGTTGTTCATTTGTTTCAGTCATGTCTGACTCTTCATGACCCCATTTGGGATCTTCTTAGCGAAGATACTGGAGTGGTTTGCCATTTCCTTCTCCAGCTCATTATATAGATGAGGAACTGAGGCAAACAGGGTTAAGTGACTTGTGCACGGTCACTCAGGTAGTTAAGTGTATAAAACCAGATTTGAACCCAGGGAGATGAGTTTTCTTGACTACAGGCCTGACACTCTATCTACTGCATGACTATCTATTTAATTGACCAGAGTAGGTAGGGCTAAAGAATCATTTAAAATGCTCACAACATGGCCAATTAAAATAAAATGGCACCATAATAGGCTGTTTGGAAACATATGATGGCTGAAAAGCAAACTCAGTTTATGGCATTCAGAACTAGTCAGTTCTTTTTGAATAAAGTTTTCAAGGGACAATCTAGTTCATTGGCCTTGTTCTTATCAAACATACACACAACTCATACCCGCACACTCATCATAGGCTGAACTGTCTTAGAATATGAAGAAAAATTAAATGCAGATTATCCAAAGCAATTGGTAATACATCACAAACTTTATCAAGACTAAAAGAAAAATAAATCACCAGCATAACTGTTAGGTACTTTCTAGGGCATAAGCAATAAAGCGTAATTAATTCAAGCTTGAACATCTTCTTAAAGCATAGAAAATGCTATCAATCTGAAACAAATATCCACACATGTAAGTATAGTATAACAAATGATGTGAGAAAATGAAGTGAAGTATCTTCTCTCCAAAGTGCTAAGCTTTATAAGTGTTCATTAGATAAAATCAGGTACTGACAATGTTATCTCCATGAATGTAAATTTTTCTAAGGAGGATCAGCTAAAGTTCCTGGGAAAACTTTGACAACAATGAATTATAACACCATGAAATTGTCTCCATTCTGCTTTTAGAAGGACAGATATACTCAACAACAGTATTTAAGTGTTGCTTTAATTACCTATCAGAAAATAACAGACGTTAACTTTTTCTTTTAGCCTAATTAAAACTTTTCAGTTGGGACAACTTCAAGGAATTGAACAGGGTTTTTGCAGTTGGATAAAGTTAATTTACCTGCTCATAGCACTTGGTGCACATCTCAAATTGTTCTTTTTTAAGTTCAAGAGTTTGCAAGGGTTGAGGATAGAACCATAGAAATCACAAAATACCAGAGAACAAAGGTCCCTCAGAAGCCTGCTAGTTCCATCCATATCTGACCAAGAATTCTCTCTATAACATATCTGACAAGTGTTCACCCAGGCTTTGCTTGAATTGCCCCCAAGGACAAATACACTCTTTTTTCATAATAAGAAGCTAGCAGTCTCATTCTGCCCTGATGTGATCCTAAAGGGGGTCCAGTTCACTTTTAAAGAAACAGGATTTCAATCTTATTATCCAGCCTCTTTCCAGGGAAGGAGGCTAACCTATCTGTAGTCATAAGAAAGTCATTATAAGAGAAAATGGCTTTTTCAGAGCCAAATTTTTATTTATTCAGAACACTGTTTGCTATCACCTTACCTTACTCACCTTAAAGGAGACATCCTTTTGCAGAAGTACCAAGGTCACACTATTTCACGTGTTTGCTGGTGAAATGAATCTGGATTTCTTCCTTTTCCAAATGCTGAAGATCCAGGCCCAAATATTTGACACCTTTCTGTTATTGTCATCTTCTTAATGGACAGAAATGTGTTGTTTCTCATACCCACAGACTAAAGCAGTGTTTTCCAAATTGCTTTGATCACAGAAAACTTTAGAATTCAAAATACAATGATAGAACAAATATGTGTGTGTGTGTGTGTGTGTATGCATACATGAATTTGTAATACTCCTGAGACAAAGGTGGTAACAGGAAATTTGGGGGCAAAACAGAGAAAAAACCGAGATTATTTTCACATAAAATTACCACCTATACTGAGTATTTTTAAACATATATAATTTCATATTTAATTTTTAGATGACAAAATATCACAAGCAAAATTTTTGCTCACGGCATCTCCATTCATGTTATACAAAAAAAAAAAAACTATGATTCAGTGGGAAAGTCTAGAAAGCTTAGTCTGTTCTGTCCTTTATAGCTGTATAAGAATTAATATATTGAGACCTAATAGAATTCAAGTCAATAAGCATTTATTAACCACCTACTTGGTGCTAAACTCTGGGAATACAAAGAAAAAGGGGAAAATATTTCCTACTTTCAAAAAAAGCTCACAGTCTAATGACACTAGTTTCAAAAACAGAGGACTTGAGTTCTATTCCTAGTTCTGACATTTATAAGCTGTAAGACCTCCCTGAACCTCAGTCTCCTTCTCTGTAAAATGAATAGGTTAGTATAAAGGTGTTCTTTAAGTTTCCTTCTAACATTAAATCCTATGATTTTATAAAAGCTAATATGAACTTAGCCTTCATGAAGAGAGACATAGCATACAAATACAAGATGATAGCACCTTTCAGAGCTAAAACTAGGTTGAAATCCCTGGGCTTTGTCACAGGGCATGGTACAACAGATAGAGAGCCTGGCCTAGAGTCAGGAAGACTCTTCTTCCTGAGTTCAAATCTGGTCTCAGAAATTTACTAGCAATGTGACCTGGGCAATTCACTTCACTCTGTTTGCCTCAGTTTCCACATCTGTAAAATGAGCTGGAGAAGGAAATGGCAACCCATTCCAGTATCTTTTACCAAGAAAACCCTAAATGGGGTCACAAAGAGCTGGTTATGACTGAAATGACTGAATTTCAACAAATTTATAGTATTTGTAACATTTATATTCTGTTTGATTTTTATCCCCTGATGCATGAGGGTCTGGTACCATTGTGAGTCGCGGGGCCTCAGGGACAGCTTTGTGAGACCATACTTGATGGAGTGATGCGTGGTTTTTGCTGCCCTAGACACAAACATTGCTAGTTTTATCGTTGTTTCCACTATATCTTACCATGATCAGACCCCACATGCAATCTTCTCTTCAGTTTAGAAAGAAAATATTAAGTTATAGGGTGTCCCAAGAAAGGTCAGTGGAGCAGTAGATAGAGTACCAGGAAGTCTTGTGCTCAAATCCAGCCTTAGACACTTACTAGCTATGTGACCCGAGCAACTAATTTAACCCTGTTTGCCTCACTTTCCTCATTAAAAAATATCTGGAGAAGGAAATGGCAATCCACTCCACTATCTTTTCCAAGAAAACCCCAAAATGGGATCACAAAGAGTCAGACACAACTAAACAGCAACAACAAGGAAGGTCACTATGTTTTTTTTCTTTCGTTTTTGTATTTTTCAATCTATTTAGCATTTATTTCCCCCGTTACATGTAATAATAATTTTTAACATTTGTTTTTAAAACGTTGAGTTCCAAATTCTCTCTCTTCCTCCCTCCCCACCCCACCTCATTGAAAAGGCAAGCAATTCAATATAGGTTATACATGTGTAGTCAGGCAAAACATTTCTATAATAGTCATGTTGTGAAAGAAAACATAGACAAAAAAAAAACTGAAGAAAAATAATGAAAGTTTAAAAAGTATACTTCAATCTGTATTCATATACCATTAGTTCTTTCTCTGGGATTGGATAGCATTTTTCATCATAAGTCCTTCAGAGTTGTCTTGGATTACTGTATTGCTGAGAATAGCTAAGTCATTCACAGCTGATCATCTTACAATATTGCTCTTACTTTGTACAGGGTACATTTCACTTTGCATCAGCCCATGCAAGTCTTTCCAGGTTTTTCTGAGAGCATCCTGCTCATCATTTCTTATAGTATTCCAATCATAATCACATACAACAACTTGTTCAGCCAGTTGCCAACTGATAGGCATCCCCTCAATTTCTAATTCTTTGCCCCTGGAAAAGAGCTGCTGTAAATATTTTTTTACATATAGGTCCTTCTTTTTTTTTTCTCTTTTGGAACACAAGACCTAGTAGTGGTATTGCTAGGTCAAAGGCTTTGCATGGTTTTATAGCCCTTTGAGCATAGTTACAAATTGCTCTATGGAAAGGTCGAATCAGTTCATAACTCCACAAACAGTGCATTAATGTCTCATTTTTCCCTCCAAAATTTGTCATTTACCTTTTCTGTCCAATTAGACAATCTAGTAGGTATAAGGTAGTATATCAGAATTGTTTAATTTACATTTCACCACTCAATAATGAGTTACAATATTTTTTTCATGTAGATAGCTTTGATTGCTTCATATGAAAACTGATGATATGTTTTGATCACTTATCAATTGGGGAATGACTTATTTTTATAAATTTGACTCGTTCTCTATATGTTTGAGAAATGAGGCCTTTATCAGAGAAACTGCTTAATTTTTTTCACAGTTACTGTGGATAGCTGTATTTCCCTCCATCCTATTTCCCTTCCCCCATTTATTTTATTCTCTCTCTCCTTTGACCCTGTCCCTCCTCAAAAGTATTTTGCTTCTGTCTATTCCTTCCTTCAATCTGCCCTCCTTTCTATCATTCCCATTTTTCTTATCCCCATTCCCCCTACTTTCTGGTAGGGTAAAATAGATTTTTATGCCCAAATGAGTTTGCATATTATTCTCTCTCATCTCCCCCCACTTCCCCTCCATTGTAAAAGTTTTTTCTTGCCTCTTTTATGTGAGATAAGTGACCCCATTCTACCTCTCCCTTTCCCTTTCTCCTAATACACTCCTCTCTCACACCTTAATTTTATTTTTTAGATATCCCTTCATATTCAACTCACATCTGTGCCCTGTGTCTATATATGCTCCTTCTCATTGCCCTAAATAATGAAAAAGTTCTTATGAGTTACAGGTATCTTACATCTTCCCATGTAGGAATGTAAACAGTTTAACCTTATGAAGTCCTTTATTATTTCTTTTTCCTGTTTATCTTTTTATGTTTCTCCTGAGTCTTATATTTGAATGTCAAATTTTCTTTTGGCTCTGGATTTTTCATCAAGAATGATTGAAAGTCCTCTTTCTCATTGAATATCTATTTTTCCCCGGCAGGATTATACTCAGTTTTGATGGGTAGGTGACTCTTGATTGTAATCCTAATTCCTTTGTCCTCTGGAATATTATTTTCCAAGCCATCTGATCCTTTAATGTAGAAGCTGCTAAATCTTATGTTATCTTCATTGCTCCACAATACTTGAATTGTTTCACTCTGGCTGCTTGCAATATTCTCTTCCCAACCTAGGAGCTCCAGAATTTTGCTATAATATTCCTTGGAGGTTTCATTTTGGGATCTCTTTCAGGAGGTGATTGGTAGATTCTTTCAATTTCTAATTTAACCTCTGGTTCTAGAATAACTGGGCAGTTTTCCGTGATAATTTCTTGAAAGATGATGTCTAGGCTCTTTTTTATCATGGCTTTCAGGTAGTCTAATAATTTTTAAATTATCTCTCTAGGATCTATTTTCCAGGTCAGTTGTTTTTCCAATGAGATATTTTGCATTGTCGTCTATTTTTTTTTTCATTCTTTTAGTTCTGTTTTACAATTTCTTGATTTCTCATTAAGTCATTAGCTTCCATTTGTTCAATTCTAATTTTTAAGGAATTATTTTCTTCAGTGAACTTTTAGATCTCCTTTTCCTTTAGGCCACTTTTGCTTTTTAAGGCATTCTTCTCATTGGCTTTTTTGAACCTTTTTTTTTTTTTACCATTCGGCCTAGTCTTTTTTTTTTTTAAGGTATTATTTTCTTCAGTATCTTTCGTGGCTCCTTTACCAAGCTGTTGACTCATTTTTCATGATTTTGTTGCATCAGTCTCTTTTCCCTTCCAATTTTTTTGAGCTCTTCTGTAGCCTAAGACCAATTCATATTTTTTCTAGAGGCTTTAGATATAGGAGCTTTGACTTTGTCATCTTCTTCTGAGTACGATCACAGTACTTTTCTATAGCCAGTTTTTCTCACTGCTTGCTCATTTTCCCATCCTATTACTTGACTTTTTAAGTAGGGCTCTGTTTCCAGGGTGGACAGTACAGTATCCAAAGCTTCAGGGGTTTGGTGCAGCCATTTTCAGAGATATTTCTAGGGTTCTGTAAGTTTTTAGTTTTTCCAAGGTGCTATGATCTAAGGAGAGGTTTTTTTCTGCTCTCATTGTCTGTGCTCTGCACCACAAGCACTCTTTTCTGCTCTGGAACTGCGAGGAATGTCTCCTCTCCACTGTGGCCACAAGCTCTGGTTTGCTAGTATTCCTCTTCTCCCTGGGACCACCTCCCAGAACTGTGACCCAGATCCATGTGTTGGCAGAGCAATGGAGTCCTGCCTTAGTGCTAGCAAAAAGACCCCTATAATCTCCTACTGACCAATTTTTCAACCCCCTTACCATCTGTGGGCTGAGAACTCTAGAAGCTGCTGTGGCTACTGGTGATTCTGTGTCTCCCAAGGCCTATTCCTGGTTTGCTGGGGCTGAGCCAGGGCTGTGCTGGCATGACCTGTGCTGGACTGTGCTCCGCTATCATCCAGGTGCCACAGACCTTTCCTGCTGACCTTTTAGTTGTCTTTGGCATCTGTGGGCTGAGAAGTCTGGAAACTGCTACTGCTGCTGGCCATTTAGTTGCCTAGAGGGCTGCTCCTCATTTGCTAAGCCTAGTCTATGCTCCCGCTGCCTGTGCTAGACTTGCTCCTCCCTCACCCTGGTGCAACAGACCTTTCCTGCTGACCTTCTAAGTTGTCTTGGGTAGGAAATTTGTTTTGTTCTGTCTTTTTGTGGGTTCTGCTGCTCTAGAATTTGTTTAGAGTTATTTTTAAAGGTATTTGGAGGTGTTTGGAAGAGAGCTCTTAAGCGAGTCCCTACCTTTACTCTGCCATCTTGGCTCCACCCCACACCCACACCCCAGAATCCCACCCCTGTCACTATGATTTTGAAGGGCTCTGTTTCATGCCATGCCATGAGGCTTGGTTGAAAGAACTAAGGATGTTTAAGTCTGGAGAAGATAACCCTAAGGGTAGGATATGAGAGGAAGGTATGACAATTGTTTTCAAGTACTTAGAGAGCTGTCATGTAAAAGAAGGATTAAACAATTTGCTCAATCCCAATAGCAGAAAATAAGAATGAGCTGCAAAGGGGAAAAAAAAAAAGTTAGGCCTCATGTAAGGAAACTAGCTATCCTTAAGTGGAATTGGTGCTTCTGCAGGTAATGAGTTCCCCTCCTATAAGCAGAAATTAGATGCCCACTCAGTGGGTATGTGGTAAAAGAGACTGGTTTTCGGGAATGAGCTGCACCACATAGCCACCAATGACCCTTCCAAATCTCAAATTCTATAAATCTATGATTCATTAAATTCTCAGAGCAGGCAAGATCAAATAGATACTGTTGACTTGAAGGGAGAGGGGGGCAAGCACACTGGGTATTTCCTCGTTTTCTTTCTCTGTTGTCTTTTCAATAGGTGTCCATTTTCTTTCATTCGATTTGCATCTCTGTGGTGTCAATCATTGAAAATACCCATACTTTTTCTTTTCTCTATTTTTCTTTTTTTGGATAAGGAAAGGGTGAGTTTTTATTAACAATGAAGACTATATACCTTCTCTGTCACATAAGACAGAAAGATTAATTTTAACTGGAGGAAAACAAATGCCTGAGAAGTGCTTATCACCTCCCCCCTTCAGGGGAGGAAATGGTCATTTTTTGTTGTTGCAAAATAAACAAACATAGCTTGTTTCCCTAGCCCTGACCTAAGATCTCTCCCACTGTATCTCACTGTGTTTTTAATCCTCCTTACCAGCCCCAGTAGCAGGTGTGAGGTAATTGAAAACAATGTTTTAACTGAATAGTGCCTTTCACATTTATGAGCTCTGTGACCATTTGCATTCTTGGAAAGGCATTAGCTGAGGTCAACAACATCATTATATTAAGGGGCTGCTTGCCAACTGGCAAACTTTTCCTAAGGTCATGCAGAATCTGCCGTAATGAGCAGTGTGTTTAGCCTTTTATTTTGAAGATTAAAACCTTGCATCAGCTTACTGCAACAGAATTCCATCAAAAGAAGTGTGTCTAATTTTGATGCAAGGAAATGAAAGAAGTAAGTGCAGAAATGCTCTATGTAGCCTCAAGACTTTAGTGCCTGGAGCAAACAGGTAACATAGGATATCCAGAGGTATTGAGTCCAACTACTAAAGAAGACTTGGTTTTAGGAGGGATTTTGCAGGCAACCACCTGCCTCTTTTCCAAAAGGCTAGGGTATGTTTGAAACAAAGAGCTCTTTGTGTTTAAAAACATATTCCCAACATTTGGTACCCCATCATCTTCAGTAAGTCGAGCTACTAGTTAAGTTGCTGTATATTCTGTAACCCAGTTGTAAACTAGGCCAAGAGGTACATAAGTAGGGATATCCAGTGGCTCAATAAATGTTTCTCCAGTTACTTCATACTCATGGCATTCTGGGGTAGTCTATGAGTCGGTTCATCATCATGCCTTAAGAGAATTGAATCAGTATGATTCCCAGTACGAAGCTGCAGACGAAATCTTTACATTTGGAGGTAAAAGCAGGAGGAATACAGGAGGAAGAGAGACCTGTTTAATATAAATAAATATCAAAGAAAAGACCATAATACTGCTCAAATGATGACTTTTGAAGGGAGAACCAGAACTCACCTGTGTTCTCTTGGGATGGCATTGTGCTCTCTTTTTCTCCTTTGCCCAAAGAGGGAATATGTGTAACGTGAAAATCCGTTAAAGGATAAAGGAAGATAGATGCATAATCTGAAAGCTCCTTTGAGGTTATTTAGTCCATCCCTTTCATTTTATAATGAAAGAAGGTAAGATCCAGTGAGGTTAAGTAAATTGCCAAAGATCAACAGGTAGTAAGTGGCAAATCTGGGATTTTTACTATATCTATCTATATATCTATATACCTCTCCTCTGTGGGGGTGTTGGTATTATTTGGCTAACAGGTGCTTGTCCCATGCCAAACCTTTAATGTGCACACATGGATTTATTTCTGTGGCTTTCATCTTGAAGAGTTGTAAGAAATTTCTTCTGACTGTGCTAACTGAAAGAAATACAGAAGTGACAGGTCAAGGGAGGTCATGAACCTGCAGAAAACAGCGCATATTAGCTAAATTACACTATTTATAACTAATTATTATAACCATTAGTTATTATCAGGAGCTATTAGATTGGTTATACATTTTGCCTGAAACCTTGTTTCAAACCTTGCATTCATAGTTCTTGAATGACTCCATCTTGTTCTTAATAACAAAGATAATAATAGCTAACATTTATATACTGTTATGTGCTGGCTCTGAGCTAAGTAATTTACACTTACTTCATTTCATCCTCACAACAACCCTAGGAGGTGGGTGTTATTATTATCCCCATTTTACACATAAGGAAACCAAGGCAAATAGAATTTAAGTTGCTTGCCCAGGGTTACACAGATAGTAAGCACCTGAGGCCAGATTTGAATTTAGGTCTTCACATTCATAATAAATTGGTGTTTGTTGTCGCTGAAAGATGCAGGTCGTCAACTAGCATTTATTAAACACCTACTATGTGCCAGGAACTATGATTAGCTTCTAGGGATACAAATGCAAGCAAAAAGAAAGATAATCCCTGCTCCCTCAAGCTTATATTCAAACAAGAGAAGACAACACATAAAAGGAAGTTAAAGGTCAGGAGAGGGTGAACCTGACATAGACATAGTGGAGAAGGCTGGAGGAATGAGGCCTGGTGAGAAATGATGAAATGCTTGGTGTGGATCCCCTCCTTAAATGGAGGCTCTGGGAGGAAGGATCCAATCAGAGGAAGGGGACACAGGAGTTGTGGGCACGTCCAACATATGAATTCCAATGTTGAAGTGATCTTCCAGAATGAAGAAGGTACTTGGACAGGGTGGAGAATCCAAAGGAGTACAGCAGAGATGGTTGGCCTAGGCTACCATGGTATAACTGAAAGACAGTGAGATCTAGAATTGGGAGACCTGACTGTAAATCCTTGCTACAGTACTTGCTAGCTGTGTGGTGAAAGGCCTGAGCCCAAGGTTTCTCATCCATGAAATAGAATTAAAAATACTTCCTATTTTGCACAGTGGTTGTAAAGAAAAGTGCTGTGGAGGCCATAAAAATGTTACAAGCATGAAGTTCATTATTTTTGTTGTTGTTGCCATTTAAAAGAGTTTTTGGGTCACTTCAGAAGGGGCTTATTTAGGCATCTTGGGACCTATGCAAGGGCTGGATTATTGGCATAGAAAAACATGTCAGCAAGGGTGTGTAAGGTACTGCACAGATGTTTGGTGACCTCATAGACAAAGACATCAGGATGCTAATAAAGTTTTTCAACCCGTACTGAAGAAAAACAGCAAAGCACAAAGACAGATTTACATTGCCCTACTAAAAGTACTCATTTCCAAAAACAAAACATATTTTTTCTGCTTATTATTTTTTATTATTATTTTCAGTCATTCTCTTACATAATATTGTCAGTCATCACAATGACACTGAGCTCACCACCAAAGGACTCTAAAAACTGTGCTTTATAATCTTCATTTCTCCCAGATTGTGACTTTTAATAAGTTATTTTATCCAAGATAGTTTAACTAGGATCAATTTCTGAGACAGAGCATGGAATTTATTAAGGAGTCCACACTGTGGAATATTTGATAAAGAATCCCTTAAACAGTGGGTAGATATGTATTTTTGTGTATGTGAATGTATATGTTAAAGAGGAAGAGCTGACTCAAATAAAGAAATATTTTGTTTACGTTCAAATCAAGGTATTTCCTAATCAATCACCAAGAATTTATTAAGTGCCTTTTGGACGATATGCGCTGCACTAGAAGCTAGTGATATAAACACGAAAGTGAAGCAGTCTCTATACTCGAGAAGTTCATATTCTTTAGGGGCTAGAAGGAGAGACAGCACATATACATTACTGAATCCTAGCAGAATTCACATGCAAGACAGTTTAGATTAGGAACAAATTTTACACTCTTTCCTTTTTGAGACAGTGGGTGAAACTGACCACATCTCTCTGTATTCACAGAACCATGACCTTCTCTTGAAATCTCTACCCCTCCTCCACCTTCTCGTTGTAGAGATGAACAAAATCTTTGAAGTCCTTAGTGCAACGTGACATCTACAGGGAGAAATGAGCTTAGCTCTTAAGAGTTTTAACATAGAGCAAAGGTCCAAGTTCCACTTGACGTCCTTTTTTCTTAAGGCTAAGCTACTGAAAAATACAGATTATAAATAAAATTCATAATATGACACCAACCTCTAGGTAATTTGTTAATTGCCAAACTGGAAGAGTGGCCTCTCAGAAATCCAGATTTGGTGTAATCAATTTTCCACAGGCTCTCTATCAGGACCATCATAACCCCCTAGTCTTTAGCAAAAGCAACAATTCAGGATGCAACTAAAATTGTCTTATCTTTATCTAGTAAACTATTGTTTAAGATGTGCAAATAACCATTAAGGAATATCTGACATAGCAGAGAAAAACTTAGTAATGAACCACGATGCCTACTTCATCAAGCAATAAAATTACAGGGAAAAACAATGAGCTTACCCTTGTTCAGTTTCTATAAGGAGCTATAATTCCTGTTAGACTGTCTTAGTAAACCAAACTGGGAGTTAGTGAAAGGAAAACTCCATCCTCTATAACTAAGAGTCAGACTCCTGAAAAACATCCTATATCTCCTGCTAGTTTTCTTGTCATCACTATCTTTCAATTTTCTCTCTCTCCCTCTCCCAATCTCTCTTTCTCTGTCTCTGTATCTGTCTCCTCTCTCTCCCTCTCTACCTCTTAGAAGAAATTTTAAAAGTGCTACTGTAGTGGAAAATTCCACCCTCTAATTTTGATCCTATAATAGCTTCTTTTCTTATCCACTCCCAGGAGCTCACAGCAATTTAGGGTCTCTTGCAAAGCAGTCAGACCAAGCCTTTCTAGAATGACTGTTATACAAGTATATATAGAATAAAAATTTAAATCCAAATACAATATAACTTAAGAAATGAGTTCTCTGACAACTAGGTGATCAGAAAAGGCTTCATGTAGAAGGTAGTGCTTGAAGAAAGAAAGGAAGTCTATAGAATATAGATAAG
The DNA here is from genome assembly GCF_003287225.1 of Phascolarctos cinereus. Lineage (NCBI taxonomy): Eukaryota > Metazoa > Chordata > Mammalia > Diprotodontia > Phascolarctidae > Phascolarctos > Phascolarctos cinereus. The sequence continues at coordinate 146,915,022 of NW_027555958.1, read as the reverse complement.
AAAGAAATGCGTTCTAGGCATGAAGGATAGCCATTGCAGAGACATGGGAATGGGAGTTGGATTTTACTGTGCACCTTGTTTCTCATCAGGATTTTATCTCCTCTCATGAGCTTACAGGTACTAATGAGAATGATTCTAGGGGTAGGGGATGTCTATTGAAGCTGAACGGAATTTGGACTGAGAGTGGATAATACCTTGAGGTTGCATGAAGTTAAGGGCACCAAGAAATGAACATGCAGATAATTTTTGGTCTTTAGAAAAGTTTGTCCCCTTTATGCTCCACATCTTTTAATGTCACCAGCTTTGTACTCCTATATGTCCTCGTCTCCTCTCAATTGAATCTTCACCCCAACCCTCTCTTTTACTTATCTCTCTATGCCACCAAACTTGAAATGGCTACAAGAGGGCATCCTCAGTATAGAAGACACTCTCCAACAGGGAACTTTCTCATTAGTACTTCGAAGCTTGTGGGATGGCTTCTACAAGGAAGAAAACACCCAAATTTTCTAAAATACAGAAAATTTTTCAGTATCATATGTATTTATGGATTTCCCATTTCTATTAAAATTCTCACTGGTGGAGGTGGTGGAGCCAAGATAGCAGAGAAAAGGCAGAGGCTCTCCTGACCTCTCCCTTAAACCCCACAAACACCTTTAATGCCATGAAACAATTCCTGGAGCAGCAGAACACACAAAAGAATGGGGTGAAATAATTTTGCATCCAAAGACAACTTAGAAGGTCTGCAGTAAAGGTCTGTCACACTTGGGTGAGAATGGAGCATTGTCCAGCACAGACTGTACCAGTGCAGTCCCAGCAAACCAGGAGCAGGCCTTGGGAGCCACTGAATCAGCAGGAGCAGCTGCTTCAAGGAGCTCTCAATCCATGGACAGTAAAGGGGTTGAACAACTTGTCAGAATGAGATTACAGGGATCTTTTCGTTAGCACTGAGGCAGTACTCTGTTGCTCTACCAACAATGGGTCACAGTCCTGGGAGGCAGACCCAGAGTGAGGAGGAACACTAGCTAACCAGAGCTTGTGGACACAGTGGTGTGGGGAGCCTCCTTACAGACACAAGGCACTCACAGAGCAGAGTACAGGCCAGGAGAATAGTAAATATATCTCTCCTTAGATCATACCACTTTGGAAGAACTGAAAACTTACAAGTCCCTAGAAGTATCTCTGAAAACAGTGACACAAAACCCCTGAACTTGGGACAGTGCACCTTCTACTCTGTTAAAAAAAAAAAAAAGAGCCCTACTTTAACAAAAAGCTAAAATCAAGTAATAGGCTAGAAAATGAGTGAACAAAAAAATTCTCACCATAGAAAGTTAGCAAGGTGACAAGGAAGATTAAAATACACATGTAGAAGAAGATAACAAAGTCAAAGATCTTACATCCAAAACCTCCAAGAAAAATATGAATTGGTCTCAGGCCATGGAAGAGCACAAAAAGGATTTTGAAAATCCAGTAAGAGAAGTAGAGGAAAAATTTGGAAGAGAAATGAGACAGATGCAAGAAAATCATGAAAAATGAGTCAACAGCTTGGTAAAGGATTTACAAAAAAAAAATGAAGAAAATAACACTTTAAAAAAACAGACAAGGTCAAATGGTAAAAGAGTTACAAAATGCCAATGAAAAGAAGAATTCCTTAAAAAGCAGAATTGGCCAAATGGAAAAGAAGGTACAAAAGCTCAATGAAGAAAATAATTCCTTAAAAATTAGAACTGAGCAAATGGAAGCTAATGATTTTGTGAGAAATCAAGAAACAATAAGACAAAACCAAAAGAATGAAAGAAAAAAGAAGACAAGGTGAAATATCTCATTGGAAAATATCTGACCCAGAAAATAGATCCTTTGGAGATAATTTTGAAATTATTGGATCATCTGAAAGGCGCGTTAAGAAAAAGAGCCTTGAATACATTTTTCAAGAAATTATCAAGGAAAACTGCCCTGATGTTCTAGAACCAGAGGGTAAAATAGAAATTGAAAGAATCCAATGATCATTTCCAGAAAGGTAACCCAAAATGAAAAATCTGAGCAATATTATAGTCAAATTCCAGAGCTCCCAGGTCAAGGAGAAAATATTGCAAGCAGCCAGAAAGAAACAATTCAAGTATCATGAAGCCACAGTTGAGATAACATAAGATTTAGCACCTTCTATATTAAATGATCAGAGGGCTTTGAATATGATATTCCAGACAGCAAAGGAGCTAGGATTACAACCACAAATCACCTACCCAGCAAAACTGAATATAATCCTTCAGGGGGAAAAGAGACATTCAATGAGATACAGGACTTTCAAACATTCTTGATGAAAAGACCAGAGCTGAATAGAAAATTTGATTTTCAAATACAAGATTCAAGAGAAACATGAAAAAGTAAACAGGAAAGGGAAATCATAAGGGATTTAATGAGGTTAAACTGTATATATTCCTACATGGCGAGATGATACTTGTAACTCAAAAACTTTTTCATTAATTGGGGCAATGATGAGTATATAAAGACAGAGGGCATGGGTGTGAGTTGAATATGAAGGGATGATATCTAAAAAAATAAAATTAAAGGATGAGAGATGAATATACTGGGAGAGAGGGAAAGGGAGGGGTAGAATGGGGTAACTTATCTCATATGAAAGAGGCAAGAAAAAGCTTTTGCAATGGTGGGAGGGGAGGAGATGAAGGAGAGTGCATGAACCTTATTCTCATCAGAATTGGCCCAAAGAGGGAATAATATACACACTCAATTGGGTATAGAAATCTATCTTACCCAATAGGAAGGTAGGAGGGGAAGAGGATAAGAGAAAGGAGGTGATAGAAGTGAGGGTAGATTTGGGGAGGGAATAGTCAGAAAGCGAACCACTTTTGTGGAGGGACAGGGTGAAGAGAGAGAATAGTATAAATGGGGTAGGAAGAAATAGGATGGAGGGAAATACAGTTAGCAATAGTAACTGTGAAAAAAAGTTTTGAAGCAAGTTTCTCTGATAAAGGCCTCATTTCTCAAACATATAGAGAACTAAGTCAAATTTATAAAAATAAGATCCATTCCCCAATTGATAAATGTTCACAGGATATTAACAGTTTTCAGATAAAGTAATCAAAGCTATCTATAGCAACATGAAAAATGCTCTAACTTACTATTAATTGGAGAAATGAAAATTAAAACAATTGTGAGGTACTACCTATTAAATTGGCTAATAGGACCAAAAAGGGAAATGACAAATGGTGTAGAGGATGTGGGAAAAATGAAACATTACTGCACTGTTGGTGGAGCTGTCAAATGATGTAACCATTCTGTAGAGCAATTTGGAGGTATATCCAAAGAGCTATAAAACCACATATACTCTTTGACCTAGCGATATCACTACTAGGTCAGTATCTAAAAATGATATTTCAAAAAAAGAAAAAAATCTACATATAAAACTGTTTATAGCATTTTATTTTATAGTATTCATAGCATCTTTTCTTGTTGCAAAGAATTAGAAATTGAGGGGATGTCCATAAATTAGGGAACTGCTCAACAAATTGTGGTATGTGATTATGATGGAATAGTATTGTGCTATAAGAAATGATGAGCAGGATGCTCTCAGAAAAACCTGGAAAGACTTATATAAGGTGATGCAAAATGGCATGTGCTGCACACAAAGTAATAGCAATATGGTATGATGATCAACTATGAATGGCTCAGCTATTCTCAGCAATACAATGATACAACACAGCTCTGAAGGACTTTGGGTGAAAAAATGTTATCTATCCTCAGAGAAAGAACTGATAGCGTATGAATGCAGATTGAAGCATATTTTTTAAACTTTCTTTATTTTTCTTGAGGTGTTTTGTTTTGTTTTATTTTTTGGTCTACGTTTTCTTTCACAACCTGACTAATATGGAAATGTTTTGCATCACTACACACGTATAACCTACATCAAATTGCTTGCCTTCTCAATTGATCTAAACTCTTTTATCTGCTACACTGTGAATTTGCAGAAGATACATAATCTTTCTGGACTTATCTATAAAGTAAATAATTTGAGTACTGAGTATATACCCCAGAGAGTTCAATACACAAATATAGTTTCCACATATTCTAAAATGCTAGCAGCAAAACATGATGTGGTAGCAAAAATATAGAAAGAAACTGAGCATGCGTGAATAGGGAAATGACTGAATACCTTATGAAATGGAATAGAATTGAATATTATTATGCGATAAGTAGTAAATATGAAGTACATAAAGAAACATGGGAAGACTTCTACTGAATGATACAGAGCGAAGAAAGCAGAATCAAGAGAGAAAAATTTTAAATTATATGAAAAGTTCTCTGGAAGACCACAGAAGTTATATAAAGTATAAAAGGCTTCAATTAATATAACTGAGAAAATAGATGAAATCTTATGGTAACACTTTACTAGAAGTGATTTTTTTTGTCTTAATGTTATGTCTAGTTTAACAGAACTGTGTCGATTCTTAAAATACATTGGTCACTTTAATAACATGATATAAACAAAGACATAAATAAGCAAACAAGTAAATGAATAAATAAAAACAGTTTGTAATTAAGTTACTATCATTTTCTATGTTGCTTTAGTTTAAACAAAAAGTGTACTGACAAGGAAAAAGAAACTAAATTTATGTTAAGAGAGGTTAATGATATCAAATTCAAGTTAATAATTCTCAAAAAGTATTTCTGAATTGCCTATTATGAGCTAAAAGCTTGTAACACAAATATAAAGAATGAAATAGTCCCTCAATCATTCCATGTCCACTTGGAAGGCCTCTAGTAGAATATCCCAAGAATCTGTGTTTAGTCTTCTATTGTTTAGTATTTTTAATCAATGATCTGAGTAAAGGAATAGTTGGCATTCTTGTCAAATTCACAGATGGCATAAAGCTAAGAGGGAATTACAGGTTCATCAGTTGAAAGCTGAAAGGAACTTTAGAGGTCATCTAGTATAAACTCCTCATTTTACAGATGAGGAAACTGAGACTAAGAGAACACAACTGATTTATCACAGCTAATAAGTCTCTGCAGCTGAATTCAATCCCAGGTCTTCCTGTCTCCAAGTCCACTGTACCCCTCAGCTTCTCACTAACAAATATAATGACAGTCAAGATCTGAACATATCTGGATAGCTAAAAAAATTGATTGTCTAATAAGATGAAATTTAATTCAGAGAAATGTAAAATCTCACACTTGAATAATTGTATAAGAAGTACAAGATGAGAAAGAGGCATGGAAAAATTGATATGGAGCTCTGAGGAACTATGAACTCAATGTGAATCAATAGAGTGATATGGAACACCACTACCATCACTACTGCCACCACCACCACCACCACCATGGTAGTGTGATCTTAGGTTGTATTAAATAAGATGATATTTGTAAAAAGTGTTTAGCTCAGCACCTGGTACAAAGAAGGAGCTATATAAAAGCTTATTCTCTTAAGATATTAGTAGTTCCTCTCCACTATACCCTGTTCACATTTTGTGTGGAATATTGTCTTCAGTTATAGCCACTACAATTTAGAAATGCCTGGAGAGCACCAAGATAAAGCTACCAGACTGGTGAAGGGTCTTAAATATATGTCATATAAAAACAGACTAAAGAAACTGGAGATGTTTAGTCTAGAGAAGAGAAGGTTCAAGGCAATGATAACTATCTTCAAGTACTTTTGAGGCTTGTCAAACAGAAAAGGGATTAGACTTATTCTCTTTGGTCCTAGAGGAAAAAAACAAGAAGCCATGGGTAGGTGTTACAAAGCAGCAAATTTACGTTTAAAATAGAGGAAAATTTTAACAATTGGAATGATTTAAAAGTAAATGATCTGCTTCATGAGGTAGTCCATTCACCTTCACTGAAGATATTCAAGCAACATGGAGATGCATTATGATGAGGCTTCTTTTTCATTTGGTTGGTTAGGTTGAATTGGATGGCCTTTTTAAAGGAATCTGGTAATACTGTAATTCAAGGGAAACATCTATTTCCTTCTTTTGTCTTAATATGTTCTCATTAGTGAGGTGTTTGTAATCTTTGATCATAGAGGTTTATCTTAAGATTTTTGTCAAATGCTCCAATTAATACTTTGTATATTTTTCTACATGACATAGTTGAAAGAACTCTGGATTTGGAATCAGAAATTCACACAAGACATAAGAATTGAAATATTAAAGAAGAGAAAACATGACATATGATATTCTCTAAGTCAAGAGGGAAAAAACACCTTAAAAGCATGGATAAGATCTAGCAAAACTAAATATAATTAAATGGTGTGTGTGGGGAGAGGGGATGGACCTTTCATGAAATAGAGAAGCTCCAGGCATTCTTGATGAAAATGTCAGAACTAAGTAGACATATTGAAATGGAAATGAAATCACCAAGAGAAAAATATAATGGTATGAAATTTTAATTAATTTTAAAAGGAATGTGTAGGGATGAATTATTTACTTGTTAATAGGTGGATATGAAACAAATACCTTATCATTACCCTAATACCTTGAAGAGTCATAAAGGATTTTAAAGTGGCTGTGTTCCATTTTCCTTCTGGAAAAGAGAAAAGCAAAATCTTTCCAGTCCTCAATTACCTTGTCCTTAGTGGATGGTTTAATGTGTGACCTCTTAGACAGTAACCCTTTCCTTCCTATTCCTCTGCCTTCTACAGATTTAATCAGTCACATACTGCTACATTAGTTCATTTTCAGATTAGGGACAATAAGATAGTTCCCAGGTCCTTGTGATCCCTTATCTCTGCCATTTTGTTGAGTTCATTTCAGGTGAATACTTATGAATAAATCATAATAGCTTAAAGCCCTTAGTTTTGAAAGTCACGTACTCAGAGAGGCATGACTTTCTGTCTTTATTTTTTTTTTGTTCTTTCAACTAAACCCGAGCTTCCTTTATTCCTATTTTCTTGGAGCACACTAACTATAAAATATAAGCCATTCTTACTTAATCCATCCTGGCTTTCTTTATATGTGAGGCAAAATCAGAATATAGAAAATTGATAAAAAAAATTGAATACAACAGTTACTTTTATTAGACAGATATAAGAAGGGGAAGTTGTGAAGGGGGAACCCTTTGGAACTTTCTTCACTCCTTAAAGAGGGTGTCACAATGGGTAGCTTCAAGTTCCAGGATGTTTTCTGGGAACCAGTGGTCTATCTTTAATTCTCCGTCCTCTGACACAGCACAGCTATCCTTTCGTTCCTTTTCTTCTTCATTCCATGCTGTTGCTTCTCTCCAGCTCAGCAAGTTAAGGCACAGAGAGAATTGGGGACACTGTCTGTAGTAATATCTTTGTAGACACTCAGCTCAAGAATTCCATGTTCCTTCCTCTCTATCCGTTTTTTCATATTATGTGTTTTTTTTAATTCTTGAAAATTACTCAAGTCCACCTTCCAGCTTAAAGATTGCAATAGTACAAGTCTCTCTCAGAATAAAGAAGAAATGCTTTTTCCACTCAATTGTAAATCTCAGAATGACAGTTAGTTCTCAAAACTCTTACTAAATTCATCCCCCAGCAACTGAGATTATGTAGTTCTTTCCAAAAAATGGCCTGGGATATCTGAAGTTAAACTGAAATATATTAATACTTTATATAATAAGAATGATTAGCCCAGTGTCCCAGGTACTCACCTCAGAGTGTCATTCAACAACAAATATGCATTGGCAATATTTGCTATAGATCTGCCTCCCTGTTCTGTTGTGAGAATAAAATGAGATAATATTTGTAAAGTGCTTTGCAAAAGCTTAAAGTGGCTTCCATAAATGCTAATTGTTATTATTCCAATTTGTATTGTCCTTATTGCTATTTTTGTTATTACAATGCAGAGTATCACTTCACAGTGTGCTTCATTGACTATAGGTCTAAATCACATGTAAAGTATATTACATACATGTGGCTTGGCAACACATGTATACCTGTATACCAAAAATATACATAACAGCAAAACAAATCCAAATGATAATAACATCAGCATATTATGGACACATAGCTAATATCAAAACTAAGCATGAACAACAAATGAATGTAGGTACAATACATGGATGATGCTATTATAAAACATATAATAAAAAGAAATAATAAAACAGGATCATATTAAATATACAGTAATTGATATTTGCATCAATGAACTTATATAGTTACTTGCAGGGTACTCATTGAATGGGTAAATATTAATATTATCATCTGGATAACCATCTGTGTAACCCTTTAAACAATTTCATTAGGAACATGCTATTCTCACTGTTGGTCTAACAGTCCTTTTTCTCTTGCATCTTGGCTGACCTATGAGCTTCTATAGCAGTACCAGTTGATGATAGAGGCCAGAACAAACTTCTTCAGAATTATAGTCTAAAACTGAATTTATAGAGCTACTAAAAGTGCTAGGCTTGCAAGCAACATTATTAATCTTGGTGTCTATTTGGCTTAGACACTAGATAAAAAAGATATTACTTCTAGGTTCAGTTTCTTTCCCATTACTTGAAACATTGCAGTATACAAAGCTTTCTTCAATTGAAATGTCTGTTTGTGAGCCATTGTCTGAGTCAGGCAGTCTTTGCTCAAATGTCAGGCAGTTAGAATATGCTGAGATGAGTTCATCAGTCTCAACTTGCTCATCAGAGAGTACAACAGTGATTGTAGTAGATTGTCTTTGTAGAGCTCCCACCAATCTTGAGGTATTTTGTAAACAGAAAAATTGTGCAGTCAACAATATATTGTCATAGTTGTCTCCACAGCTAGGTATATACTAGTTTTCCATAAATCTAATAATGTGAGTGTCCCATAAACACAAAGACTTCTCAGCAAAATTAAGGCATCATTTCAGTGAACTTCAATGGTTACCTATTACCTCCAGGATTTAATAAAGAGTCCTCTCTTTGACTTTTAAAGTCATTTGTAACATGCTCTCTTCTTATGTTTCCAGTCTTCTTACATTTTACTCCCCAACATGTGTTCTTCTAGTTCTACATGGCCTTCTTCTAGTTCCTTGAATGAAACATTTCATCTGCTGACCCTGGGACTTTGCACTGGATGTCCCCATGCCTTGAGTACTCTCCTTCCTCACTTCCACCTCTTTGTTTTCCTGGCTTTCTCCAAGTCTCAGTTCAGATGGCACTTCAAACTTTCAGCAAGTAGCCTTTCCTAGTCCTTTCCTCTAAGATTACTTCTGATTGATGCTGCAGACATGTGCTGTAAGTACATATCTATTTCCATACTGTCTTCCCCATTAGATTGTGAGCTCCTTGAGTGCAGACTATTTTGACCTTTCTTTGTGTCCCCAGTACTTAGCCTAGTGCTTGACATATAGTAACTCCTGGATAATTTTATTTACTTCATTTGCCTTAATAAGAAACTCAATCATCATACCATTATTTATTTATTTAAGCATATTTTTGAGCTAAAGTTGTACCAAGGTGATAAGCTTCCATTATTTCTTGTCTCTACCAAGAGATGTACACTTAACCTTTGTCTGCTTCAGTTTCCTCATCTGTAAAATGGGGATGATGATTGCACCTACCTCCTGGGGTTGTTGTAAGGATAATTATTGCATGCTTAGCACAGTGCCTGGCACATTGTAAAGGCTATAAAAATCTTAGCTGTTATAATCATTTTTGCTGTTGTTGTTATGGTTTCTGGCTGTGCTGCAGCCTCTCCATCTTCAGAGACACTGAAATGTAAGTCAATAAGTAGGTGTGATTCATGATCAGACATCACCAAGAAGGGTATAAAGTTAGTGGCATTATTCTTGATGGATTTGTATGTATGGATTAGGAAAGCCACATGTTAGCTCCACTGAAATTTCTGTTCTTATGTCAGTGTCCCTAACATATTTCTCGGTGTTCTGTTGAAACATTCAGGTAATGGGTTCTGTTAAGTCAGGTAAGATGTTCTAGACTTCTTAATGCCACCTGAAGCTAACATTTCTTTGAACTATATAGTTTCAAAGTCGCTGCTTTAGTCTGAAATGGATCCTGACAGGAAGTCCCTATTATAAGAAATGCTTCTCCTACAATGCTTAAGCTAGTGTGGAAACTTTCTGGTTCCTGGCAATATACTCTTGTTCATAGCCTGTAAAGCAATTATTTACCACCAATATATGGCATATATTACTATTTGCTCCTTTCAGGGACCAAAAATCAATTTTGATGAGTTCTAAAGTTTTTTTGGTACTTAAATTCTCCAAATACTCACCATGAGTTGGTAGTATTTTCCTTTGCATGGAAGACAGCATAAGCTTCAAACTAATTCATCATGTCTGTAGCCATCTTATGCCAATAAAATCTGTTTATTAAGAGCTCTGGGGTCCATTCTTTATATGTGTATATATATATATATATATATATATATATATATACACACACACACACACACACACACACATATATATATATACACACATATATATGTATATATATGTATATATATACATATATGTATATACACACACACACATATATATAATATATAAACACACATACATACACATTTATGATAGATTATTTTATATGTAATATATTATATATATGTTTATATAATACATATTATATAAAATGTATAATTTAATTTCTGTATTATATATTATAACATATAATATAGTAATATGTACTATTTATATATAAATTATATATAATATATAATTATATATAATTTATATATGCATACACATTTATATGTTATTTTATATATAATGTATTACATATATAATATAGCATATTAATAATAACAGTATGTTATAATAAATAATACATATGATATATAATAAATTATATAATGTTTTTATATAAGCTATATACAAACATACTTATGTTATATATTTATACACACACAGCAATCAGGCAGCAGTTTTATGGTCATGGGATCCTGGTATCATATGCGAGATCAGTGACTGTCAAGCTCAGTACTCCATTGCACAGCCCCAACTTCTGCCATTGTCTCAATAGTTAATTGCTTTTATGGTATAGGCACCTAATTTTTTGGCCATTTATACACCACTTCTTTGCTTGTTTCCTGATTAGGTATGCCCAAAGAAAGACAGAAAGAATAGTAGATTGGAAACAGTTCAAGACAGGGCAATAAGAGACCTGTGTTCTAGTACTAGATTTGCCATGATTTAACTTGCCACTTTACGCTTGAGCTTTCTCATCTGTAAAGTGAGAAAGCAGGTTATCAAGATTACTCTTAGGTTTCTTCCAGTTCTAAAATAAGAGCATCGAAAACAAAATACATTTTTTCTTATTAGAATTTGGAAATTGGAAATTTCAGGCTCATTTGGAAATGAGCCTGAAAAGCCTATAATTATAATGATCAATCTTGGCAAAGAACTAAAAAAAAATATATACCTCTTTCCCTTCTTTGCACAAATGAGAACTATGGAGATGGATCATTGCATAGAATGTCAGAGTCTAATGAAAAGATTAGTTTTCCTGTCCTGCTTTGTTTTCCTCTTTTCCTCTATTTCTTTTTTATTCTGTATTGTAGGAAATGACTCTCTGGGTAAGATTTGGAGGAGGGGTATATTTGCAAATGAAAGTGACATAAAAACAATAGAGAGGTAGCATACAGTGGTTAGGCAGTTAGTCTCACAATCAGGAAGAACTGGGTTTATACTCTTGTCTCTGTCACATACTGTGTGACTCTGGGCACATCACTTAGCCTCACAGACCTTAAGCCACTTTCTAAGATTATGATTTGCAGAGAAGATGCTAATTTGCACTGGTAGAAATAATCTCCTCATCTAGTAGCTCCCTATTCCAATGAATTCACCATTCCAGGACACATCTATATTAAAAATGTTCAATAAAGTATTTTTAAAAAGAAACATTTATATGCAATGCTACCATGTAATAGTAAAGCGTTCCCTATCATAGATGTATTTCTCTTCTAACCTAGGTGAGTTTTGCTGAACACACATGTGAACACAGATAGCATAATGACGTCCATGGAGCTCTTCTACTGGAAAGTGTCTGTCAATCTATTCTCTGTGGCTATGCTACACACCCTTGTGACTTTCCAAATCAAAATACCACTCCCTGGATGCCATTCCCCCCACTCCCCGTTTGAATGTAAGCCCCTTGAAGACACAGACTGTCTTTAATTTTATATTTGTATCCCTAGCATTTGGAATATTACTTGGCATGTAGTAATCACTTAATAAATGTATTTTCATTTATGCATAGGCACAAAATATAAAAGAAAATAGAGCAAGTACAAATGGGAATAACGAATTAAAATACCACTCCCAACACTGTGACTGTGCATTTCATATTACTAATGCTAATGATAGAAGTAGAAAGCCATGCCTTATATTTCATCATACCCTCATAATGTATCACATGTCTCTAAAACATAGAAAGCCCTTAATAAATGCTCTTGACTGATTGGTTGATTCATGCATTAGTGACCCTCACATACAACACCTGCTAGGTGAAAGATGAAAAGTGAATTGACTAAGAGGAAACTCAATTAGGACCTATCTCCAAGGATGTTATAAGAACAATATTTTATTTAAGTAGAAGCATGCATGTTTTTTAATGTTTTCTGTCTGAGGCCTAGCTTTAGCTTAGACAGAGGTTTCTCCTAGAAAACTGGTCACTACGTGAAAAAATTCTTCACCATGATGACATGAAATAGGTAAGTGAGTAATCAAAAGAAGAGAGGAGAAAAAACTCCAGCAAAAAAATCCTTTACATTTTTCTTTATTAAATATGATTAATACTGTCAAAAGGAACATTATTCTTCAAAAAAGATGATGACTTCTGGGGAACTGAGAGGTACCTTGATTGACTACTGGCTTCTAAATGAATGTCTTGTTTTTACATAAGCTGTTCTTGGACAGGCTATGCATATTTTTCTCAATCTCCACTGTTTGTAAAAACTAGCCCATAGATTCTGAACAGCCACGCAATGCTCTGAAAGAATTTGAGCTATGTTTAGTGATGTAGAGTAATCACAGTCACAGGCAGTGAGAAGGCAGAGAAGTAACCTAGGACAAGTTGAAATTTAGTTTGCTATGACCCATATACAGCCAAAAATATGTACCCATTAACAAAAGTACACATTTAGTGTAAGATATCAGATGAAAAAGAAAGTAGAAAGGGCAAGCCTTCAAAGATTTTGTGATCAGAAAAAATATCATTCTGGCACCTTGAGAAAGCAAGATTTGTGCAAGGAACTTCCCACATCTACTCAATATGAAGGCCACACAACACAATTGGCCAATCTTGTGGAGATGATATTCTCAGGCATCATTTCTATCAACCAAGGTTAAACATAGCATTGATCAGGTGTGAAGGTCACTTCTTTTGAAAAGGCATTTAAACATAGCAAGTCGCAGTGGAAAGAATGATAGACTTGGAGTGAGGAGATAAGAGTTTGCATCCCAGTTAGATACTTTCTAACCTGAAAAATCAACTTATCTTGGTTTGTTCCACTGAAAATATAGGAGGGTTCATTCTACCTCCATGCTTTTGCACTGACGACCCTCTCTTAATCCCTCCCAACCACCCATATTCACCATACCTAGAATGAACTGCTTCTTCACCTCCTTACCTCTGTCTCATAAAATCACTCTTTGTTCAAGATGCAACTTAAGTACTTTCTACATGAATCTCTTCCTAAGGCTTCTAAAAAGTTGTGCCTTGTAGCTAACTACCTTGTATTCTCCTTTTAATTTGTTCTGTGCATCTATCTATCTAAACTTTTTCATCCCTTCTCAAACTTTCCATGGCTCTCCATCCCTTACTCTCATATTAGATTCTTGCCTACTATTTTACAGGGGGAAAAAATTAAGCCATTTGCTGTGAGTTTCCTCTTCTCCCCTCTTCCTTATCTCTCATCACTCAGATGTCTTCTACCACTCTTTCCTCCTTTACCCCTATCTTATATGATGAAATAGTCTCACTCCTTACCAAAACTAACCTCTTTACTTGTTCAGATAGTCTCATTCCATCCTGTCTGCTCCAATAGATTACCCAATCTCTATGTCTTATTTTTTTATCTCTCTTTCTACTGGCCTATTTCCTATTGTCTACAAATATGCCCATCTCTTCCCACAATGAAAAAAAAAAGAAAAACTTTACATCATCCTTCCATCTCTGCTAACTATAGTCCTATATCTCTTCTGCCCTTTGTAGGTAACCTCCTCAAAAAGACTGTCTACAATATGTACCTCCACTCTTTCTTTTAACTCCTCAGTCAATTCTCTTAACCCCTTAAAATCCAGCTTCTGATATCATTCCACCAAAACTGATTTCTCCAAATTTACTAATAATGTCTTAGTTGCCAAATCCTATGACCTTTTCTCAATCCTCATTCTCCTCGACCTCTCCATTTCTTGACACTGTTGATCATTCTCCCCATCTTGATATTCTTTTCTTTCTACCTTTTCAGAACACCACTCTCTCTTGGTTTTCCTCCTACCTATCTGACCAGTCCTCTGTCTCCTTTGCTGGATCCTAATCCAGATCACTCCCTCTAACCATAGTTGTCTCTCAGGGTTCTGACCTGGGCCTTCTTCTCTTTTCTCTCTATACTGCTTCACCTGGTGATCTCATTAGCTACCATAGATTTAATTACCGCCTCTATGCTGATGATGTTGAAATCCTCAGACTCTGTGCTGACCCCCAATCTTTCATCTCCAAATACTTTTCAGACATCTCAAACTGGATATCCAGTAAACATCTTAAATTCAATATGTCTAAAACAGAACTAATTATCATTCCCCCTAACTTCCTCCCTATTACTGTCCTGCAGCATTATCTGCAACATTGCATAGTACTGCAGCACCATTCTCTTAGTCCCTCAGGCTTGCAACCTAGGAGAGATCCTTGATGCCTCATTATCTCTCAACCCTATATCCAACCTGTTGCCAATGTCTGTCAATTTAACTTCTGCAATGTCTCTCATAATTGCCCCCTTCTCTCTCCTAATACTCCTACCATTCTAGTATAACTCCTCATCACCTTATGCTTGAACTACTGAAACAGCCTGCTGATTAATCTGCCTGACTCAAGTCTCTCCCAATCCATTCTCCTCCTAGCCACTAAAGTGATTTTCCTAAAGTACAGATATGATCATGTTAATATCACCCCCCTACTCAATAAACTCCAGTGGCTCCCTATTGCTTCTACAGTAAAATACAAAATTCTATTTTTAATTCAAAGCCCTTCATATCCTTTCTAGTCTCCTTAGACCTTACTCCCCTACATATTATCTTTGATCCAGTGAGCTAGCCTCCTGGATGTTCTAGGAATTAGACACTTCATGTCCTGGGTCTGGGTATTTTCTCTGGCTGTCCCCCACACCTGAAATGCTCTCCCTTCTTCATTCTGTCTACTGACCTCTCTTGCTTCCTTTAAATCACAAATAAAATCCCCTTTTTTACTTGAAGCCTTTTTCAAGCCTTCTTAATTCTACTGTCTTCTCTCTGTAAATTGCTTCTTATTTATCCAGTATATAACTTTCTCTGTATGTATTTGTTTGTATGTTATTTCACCCATTAGATCAGAAGATCTTGAAGGCAGGGGTTATCTTTTGTCTCTTTTTTGTGTTCCTAGCATTTAGCACAGTGTCTGGCACATAATATGTGCTTAATAAATGTTTATCAATTGATAAATATTGATTTATTGAATTATTAGCCTGTTATCAATGCTTCTAGGATACTACATCAATAAACAGATGCAGGTGTAGGCATAGATATTGACATTGATATATGTTTACATATTTACTATCCCCCAAAAAAGAAGTATATTCCTTTAAAGGTGGGATTTTTCTTTCATTCATTCATTGTATTTTTATCTCAAGGGCCTAGCATATGGTAGGACTCTAATAAATACTCGTTGATTGATTGATGCCTACTTTGTAGGTGATTGAGAGGAGAAATTTTATAATTCTTAAAGTGCTACAGAAATAGATGTTAGCAGAAATCAGGAATTAGATCATTATATTGGTTAGTATGCATCAATGATTATTTCTGATTATGATCAATCAACAATAAGTTATTGAACTCACAGTATTCTATGGTCTATATTCATTTTTTCATTGACCAGTGGGCTCATCAGTGGTACTTCAGGCATGTAAACCCCTTTTCCCTACTAATGTAGATTGACTCATCATCAACTTATAGACTTATATAGTTGTCTGAGACACTGAGAGGGTTAAGAGATCTGGTTTGTTAACTGAGGGGTTAATAAGCACTTACAAGGTCATGGAACTAGCATGTACCAGAGACAATACTTGAATCCAGGTCTTTCTGACTCCAAGAATAACCTTTTATACATTCCAAAGTCATTATTTCTCAAGCTCTCTCCTAGTCTTTTCTAATCGCAATGTATACTTTATTCACTAACTCATTTTTAAGTCTTTTTATTATTAACTTCAAAAGATTGACTGCAAATCTTTCAAAGATTGGAAAGCTATCTATTTAATCCAAGTTTTTTTAAATTAATTAATTTATAACCCAAGTTTTACTATGTTATACTTATGACCCTATGGAAGATGTTTTCAGAAGAGGTGTTTGCTAAGATAATGCTCAGAGAGGAAAGTGAAAAAAAGTCAGAGAAAATAGATTTGACTAGTATTTCAATCAAGACCAAATATTCAATTGTTTAAAAAAAATACAGTACGTCAAAGTTGAAAAAGACCTTATACGCCATTTTATTGACCCTATCCCTGAACAAAGATTTTCTCTACAAAATAACCCAATCCAATCTTTGCTTGAAAACATCCAGTGTGTGACTGCTATATCTCGTTGCTTCTCCAAAACCACTATTCCCTGAGGCATCTCATTCCACTTCTGGAAACTCCTAATTGTTACGTAGTTTTTACTTTCCTTGTTCTTCCATCTAGAAAACTAAGTTCCAGAAATGAATTTAAAAGGCATCTATTGAAAGAAATATCAAAGAACTACTATAACTTCCTAACACTGTGTCTTACCATTTAAATCATCTCAGCATAGTCATTGTTCACTACTTCATTATATATCATTTAATTATCAGTCTATAAAAGCAAC
Source organism: Phascolarctos cinereus (assembly GCF_003287225.1). Classification (NCBI taxonomy): domain Eukaryota; kingdom Metazoa; phylum Chordata; class Mammalia; order Diprotodontia; family Phascolarctidae; genus Phascolarctos; species Phascolarctos cinereus. The sequence goes on along the minus strand of NW_027555958.1, from coordinate 146,898,019 downwards.
CCACACTTCACATATTTAACTCTTATAGAATGACGAACCATTTATTCCAGCTTCAGGCATTTTTCATCTCTAGCCCAACCAAATTTCCAATTAGCTTGCAGTTTGTTTCACTCAATAGTTGTCAGAACATAGGACTCACGCTAACCTTCATAACTTGAAAAAATTGCCAGAGCTTCTTAAAAAGGCTGACTTTTGTTTTAATCTTCTGTTTCAAAAACATTACTGTAAGGACATTGCTGAACACACTTTGCTAATACATTAATCACTTTTGCTTGAATATTTATTACCATTACCTTTGACTTCCACACACATGTTCTGGTGACAGCAGGTTTATATTTAGGCCAAGTTTTGCCTGGTGTCTGAATTTCCTCTCTTTCCCTTTTCTTTTCTTTTGTCTTTCTTTCCTTTCCCTTCCCTTCTTTTCCCCTCCCTTTTTCATTAGGTTAGGGAACTTTGAGTCAGAAAACTCCCTCTCCCAATGGACTTAGGCACCTACTCAGAATTTCAGTTTTAAATAATTGCCTGGAGCCCTAAGAAATGAAATGACTTGCCCAGAATCACATGGCTAGTATGCATCAGAAGTAAGATATGAACCTCAAGTCTCTTTGACTCCTAAGCCAGCTCTTTATCTAAGTGAATGGAATATCCTGTATAAAACTAAGAATTTGGATTTTACATACTTGAGAACAATTCTCCTGTAGAACCTAGGTTATCTTCAGTAAACAAATACTACCACAAAATTGTTAGAATCATGTGTTCATACCTACTGGTACAAAAGTAAAGCAAAGAATTCGGGTCTTTATTTGGATCACATATCTAGAACTGGAAAGAACCTCTAAGGTGATCTAGTTTGCCCACCTCATTTTACAGATGAGGAAATGAAGGTTCAGGTAGGCTAAGTTAATTGTACAAAGTTATATGGGTAGTGATTTCCAGAGGTATGATTGAGTCAATTCAGGAGTTAATACTCATTCCTCTGTTTCAGGCTGCTACCGTCAATGCAAGCCAACATAGTGGTTTTTCCTGAAATAGTCTAAGTGTTCAATGTTAAATGCAATGAATACTGTAAATTATACTCCTTTCCCATTTCTCATATGGGTTATTGGGGAAATGGTAAAAGGGCTAAAACTGGATATAGTTCAAGTTCAATTAAATTATAAGTAAAATTAAATAAAGAGATTTAGAAATGTCTTGAAATGTCTCTTAGAAAAGTACATTACAGAGTGGTGAATAATTAATTGAATTTGGGTACAAGTCTAGGAAATCCTTATTTGTATTATATTCTTTACTGAATGTCCACCTATGACAACAATAACAAAATTCAGGCCATGATCACATCTTCCTTGTATAATTTGGATAAAGTTAATTATGTAGAATTTATCATACTCCCCACTCCCTGCATGTAACCATTATTCTTGTCTACTAAATTCACAATGAATATAAAGTGTCAGTCTTCATCATGAAGTGAAATGTATCACAAATATTGACTTGTATCTATTTTTGGCATTAAACACACACACACACACACAGACTGAAAAATGTACCTGAAACAATATGAAATTTTTCTTCTCTTATTTTTTTCTTTAAAGACTGCAAAAAAAGAAACAACAGAAAAGAAAAGAAAAGAAAAGAAAAGAAAAGAAAAGAAAAGAAAAGAAAAGAAAAGAAAAGGAAAGGAAAGGAAAGGAAAGGAAAGGAAAGGAAAGGAAAGGAAAGGAAAGGAAAGGAAAGGAAAGGAAAGGAAAGGAAAGGAAAGGAAAGGAAAGGAAAGGAAAGGAAAGGAAAGGAAAGGAAAGGAAAGGAAAGGAAAGGAAAGGAAAGGAAAGGAAAGGAAAGGAAAATTCTCTTGTAGAGAAACCCATTTTGGACACAAATTGGGCAAAAGATTGAAATGAACTCATCATCTATTTTTCATATTCCCTTTGAGACATGTTGGGCACACAACTGAGCTAGCAATAAAGAGAATTTCCAAAAGATTATGAAATGTTGGGAATATAGAATGAACACCTTTGGGAATAGAATTTAATCTTTTTTGCCATTGCTGACTAAGGACTGAGGACATCCAAAAGTATCTCATCATATATATGGGATTTTTTAATTTTAACCTTAACTAAAGTGACAGCGGTAAAACTATCTGTAGAGTCCAGGGGAAAAAAATTGAATGAAATGTACACACTGAGCCAAAATCAGATATTTGGTTACAGAAAAGCTCTTTTGGGTTTTGTTTTTATTTTGAAATGAGCATTCAGTGAAAATGTCCCTGAACTTTGAAATGATGCAAATTTTTATTTGTGCTTTCGATCTTTGGTTTACAGACAAGTTTAAAATGCTTCCCCACTGTGCCATATTTGTAAGTGAACATAGCAGTTTTCTTTTTGGAAAGGAATCCATTATGACAGAAGTTTCCAAGGTAGAGGAATTTGTCAATCAGTCAATAAACATTCATTAAACAACTACTATTTGTCAAGAATCATGGACTGTTTGAAGCTAAGGAAAATTTTAATAATTTCCTGGTGGGTAATGAGTCTCTAAATTAAACATGTGTCTGTTACTTTAATATTTAGATGATTAACTGTTATTATTTTTTTTTACTTTATACAGCTGTTTGGCTCTATATAGACTTGTCCACAGGTCACTAACATCATTGAAATTTTGTAGAAGATGTTTACTTTTATGTATAATTATATAGCATTTCAAATAAATATCATTATGACTACTGTGGTTAATATACAAAATCACAATTTTATTGTTTCAGATAATATAAATTAATAATATGAAAGAAACATTTGAGGGTGAAAATTCTTGATTTTATGAAAGATCAGGACATTGGAGAAGGATAATAACCTCTGCTATGATCAGTTATACTGCAAAGAAGCGCTGATTATATCAATGAATCCCTCATTCCACAGATACGTATTATAACCTATCTATTATATCTCTCATTCTGTGTAATTTTTGTCCATGTTCGCAGTGATCCTCCACAGAGGTTGAGTTAAATGCCTTTATCCAGTTTTTTTTAATTTTGTCATATTTTTATGTTTTGTTATTATTGTTGTTGTTTGTTTATTTGTTTCATTTTGAGGGTGTCACTGAATTATTTGAGCTTTTATCTGTTATCCCTAACTCTTGATATATTATTGACCCACCTCCCTTTTCAATCTTGTATTTCCACAATGGTATCCCTTCTTGAATAAAGTTCATCATTGGAAATAAACTGAAGCCCACCTGCATGTGCCACATATGTCATTTTTCTCTGGGTTATTTGCAACTTTGGTTCTTGAGAGAAAGTGGTGTGCTAAGATTTGCAACCATACTGACTCTCCAAAATATATGTGTTTGAAGGATGGGTCTTGCCTCAAGAAGCAGGGTGGATCCATGAAATAAAATATTTAAGATCCTTGAGGGCAAGGATATTTTCTATATTTGCCTTTCGATCTGTGGACACTTGCATATAACGTAGTTTTGGAGAAGCAACGGGATACAGCACATATCAGATACAGAGTCAGGCAACACCTGGATTCAAATTTTGCCTCTTACTCTGTGTGGTCACAGGGAAGTCACATAACCTATTTGAGTCTTGGTTTTCTTAACTGTAAAATTAGCATAATAAGTGCCTACTTCACTGTCTGGCAGCTTAGTTGACTAAAAGTACTAAAGTCATTTGTAAACCCTAATATTAAAATAGTTATTTTTATTATTATTATTTTCAAGTAGCATTTAGTTGCATAATTGCCAAATTCCTAGATTTTATCTCTAATACTTCAGTCAAGAAGATAAAATATGATGGAGATGAGGTGGCATTTAAGACAAAATGGAGAAGACAGACTATTCCAGATCATGGATGAATATATATTATCTCAGGTATGACAGTCAGTGAAAAGACTCTACAGAACTTAAAGCTCTATATAAATATCTGCTGTTGTTATGTTCCAAGGGGCACAATTTTGAAAGTACCGAGGAATCATTTGCAAGCTATACCAGGGAGGATAATATGGAATAAGAGAATGGGGAAAATTTTTCAACCTTAATATTAACAAAATACCAATAAAAATCCTTCAGTAGCTACCAACCCATATATCTACTTTCTCATCTTTATAAAGTACCTAAAAGAATGATCAATCCTTGATGAAAACACCAGGAAAGACAAAGCAGCTGCTTACAAACAAGTCTCCTCAGCAGTCTACATCTTTCCAGTCACATCACTGAATGAAAAATGAAGAGAATAGAACAACCTGCTGTGTTGAATGTTTGCAGATTTTAAATCTTTTGACTAATAAATAAAAACTGAAATTGATTAATAAACATATTAAAATGCAATCAATCTTTTCAAATCTGTCAGTCAATATCAGCTTATTGGAAGTCAGACTTTGGTGTAAAATATAATTTTTACCAACACCCACATATTCAGCAAATTCTACTCTTCCATGTCTTCCTCTATGACTTCCATAATTTCCACTTTTTCTACCACATCACAGCTATAGGGCCTCTTCTTAATCTTCTTCGTTACCTATAATCTCTTTAAATTTGGCCTTCTTTCTCCAGGCTAAACATTTTCATTTCCTTAAACTTTCACTTCCTTAAACAAAAACCTGGAGGTACTGGGATTCTGTGATCCCGCAATTACAGTTTTGCTAGACCCCAAAACTGGGTTTTCTAAACATTTTTTTGCTCTCATATGTGTTTCCCAGGTTGCTGAGTAATTCTTGGGAAAGTTATGATTACCACAAATTTTTTACATTTGACCTCAATTGATTCCTTATCATATTTCCCACAATAACTTTTCTGAAGCTTTTTTTTTTTGGTTAGGCAATGGGGTTCAGTGACTTGCCCAGGGTCACACAGCTAGTGTAATGTGTCTGAGGTCGGATTTGAACTCAGGTCCTCCTGAATCCAGGGCCGGTGCTCTATCCACTGCGCCACCTAGCTGCCCCCTGAAGCTTTTTTACTTAATTTTTAGCTCCATCCTATGTTCTCCATAGTTTCAGAAGATATTCTTGCCTCCAATTTTTCTAAGTCATACAAAGTCATCTATTGTAAACATTCTTAACTTCCTTTGTCTTCCATGTCAGTACATATCAATCATTACTCCTTCCTCTCCCCTTCACTTAGGTGGCACAGTGGATAGAACTCTGGGCTGAGAGTTAGGAAGACTCAGATTCAAATCTAGGCTTAGCCATCTACTAATTATGTGAACCTAAGCAAGCCACTTAACCTCTGTTTCTTTCAGTTTCCTCAAAATCAAAATGGGAATAATATCAATACCTACTTCCCAGGGTTTTTGTGTGGTCAGAAAATATTTTTAAAGCTCCTTACACATATGTGTATTCCTTCCCCCCATCTTTTTCTCCATTTTTCCTATCTCAAAATGAGAGATGTTTCCACTCTTTCACAGAGTTAATCCTCCACCTATAATCTTAATTCTTAACCCTTTCCTATTACTGCCAAATTCTTTGGAGTAGTATATACTCAATGCATCCACTTCTTTTAATATCCCTGCTTTAATACCTTGGAATCTGACTTCAATGTCCTCCTACACCCAGATCTATTGAAAGTCATAAATGACTTAATAATGAAATTCACTAGACTTTTCTCCTTTCTAATTATCCCTGACAGCTTTTAAAACAGTTGACACAATTATCAACCCTCTTTTTCTTTCAAATGAATCCTTCTTTGATTTCTTTAACATCTCTTATCTACCCTTCTCTTCTCTATTTTCTTTCTTCTTTCTTCTCTCTCTCCCTCTCAGTCTGTCTCTGTCTCTGTCTTTCTAGCTCTCTATTTCTTTCTATCTCTCTGTCTCCCCACCCCCACCCCAATAAGTACAGTGTCCATTCCTGGTATTGATTCCATTCTTGATTGGCATAGGAACTTTGACCTATTCTTCTTCTTCTTTTTAAATTTGTCCTTCCTTAAGCATCCTAGTGACCCCACGCTCTCAGGGACTCACTATATTGGTGTCAGAGTTAATGTGGACACCCAATAGGTTTTAGTCCTATTGCAGTTCAGAACTCCCTTACTGAAGTGAACCACCAACCTCAGACCTACCAGTAGCAGGGATTTTAGGTGTGCATCACCACATCTGACCTCAACTTTTTCTGTCTTCACTGTACCATTTACTCCCACAGATTAAATGAACTCCTCTAAATTTTGTGTTCTTTAGCATATATGATTAGATTCTCTCAAACTCCCAGTTTCCCAACACCAGCTATGCATTGCATTTCTATCTATTGAGCATATTCACTCTTCAAGATCCAGTTCATATCATTTTCCATGATGTGTAGGCCCAATATATAAATGAAGCATTTTTTTTCAGTGGTTCTACATAATTTCCTTTCAGCAGTTGCCTTTTCTTTCATGGAGACAACTGGGATTGGATAAGTAAGTATAATAGTGTTTGAGTGGTCACCCACAAGCAGAAGCAATCACAGTTACTTCCTTTTGCACCTTAGTTGTATCATTCTCATGCCACATTGCATGCTACTTTGTAGTTTTGTTTTGCTTTTGCTTTTGGTTTTCTTTTTCTTTTTTTTTGTTTTTTAACATGGCTTGAATTGCCCTGATATACTTTTCATACATTATTCCAAGGGTCTGCAAAGGTACAAGAGTTAAACCTTTTTAATATAATCCAGAAGTTATTTTTTTTACATTTTTATTTAAAAATGCAAAAATCATTCTTAGCTCAGGGGTGTAAAAGGGTTGCCAGAATTTGGCACTCATATACAATGTATAGGTCCCTATATCATTCAGGGCTATAGTTATTAGTGTTTGTATTCTATTCCCCTAGTAGACTTCATACTCCATGAGATCTGAGATGGTATACAAACTTTGTATCTCCCTCCCTTGATGCCTAAAACAATATTTTGCACACCATGAGCCCAACTAAAACAGAGGCCAACAACTAGGATTTTGAGAAATTTAGAGAGTTTTAAATCATTTGAGCCTCCTTGCCAGGAAAAAAAAAACAACAACTACTAGGAGTGGCACCTAGTTAGGAAAAGTATTTGGTTAAAAGGAGGCTACAAAATGGTCATCTGCTTTATTCCCTGGCAGCAAGAACCCAGATAAGGTTCTTTCCTGCCTGGGTACCACCATACTCCCTCTTTTTTCTCCTCAAGGCTTCCCCAACATTGCCTAGTGTTGTTCCCAGTAGATCCCTTTCTGTCCTAAGGCACTAAGTCTTTCCACCTCACTCTCAACTGCTCCTGCTAGACACATTTTGCAGTGTTTTTTTGCCTTCGGCAACTGAATTGTTAGCCATAGAATTTATAATATAAAATACGTTTGTTCAAAATGAATTGAATATTTCTTTGTATTGCAGAATATAGTGCCAGCACAGTGATTTATTCATAATAAAGGATAGGAACAAGGACTGAACTAATGATTTCATTAATATAGGGAACTCCCAAATAAGGAAACTTCTACCAAAAAAGGTTATCACCTTCTCTGTAACTTGAAAGTTTAAGTGACTTGTCCAATCAGTATGTGTCAGAGGCAGGACATGAACTCTGGTCTTCCAGACACAAAGCTCAGTGGTCCATCTACTGCATCATGTTGCTTTTTTACAGGTAGTAGGCAGTCAATGAACAGTTTTAGTTTGTTTGTTGTCTTGCTTGCTTGTTTTAAATGAATGACAGTATATCCAATGGCCCATGAGACCACAACAAGGGGATCCAGGCTCACATAGACCCAGGTTTTATCCTGTGGGTCCTGGCCCCAAAGAGAGTCAAGTTTCTCTCTCTGTCTCTGTCCCTACTCTGGAATACCTTCAGGGAAATCTCTAAAGCAAAGTTTAGGTATGCCATCTCTAGGGCTTCCCCAAAATGAGGATAACTTGGTACCTTTGAGAAAATATATTTAATACACAATATCAGTATAATGGATAAAAAAAGTTTTATTTCACCCTAGAAAAATGTACAAACTACAAAGGTACAAAAGAATACATAAACACACACAATCATAAAGCATTTAAACAACCAATTATACTCAATCTCCTTCCATAAGGAAAACAGAATTTATCTTGTACCTGTATTTCCTGAGTCACTTGGTAGTTTTGGATTTCCTGATGAACCAGGCAGGCTCAGTGTGCATGCATGTGTGTGTGTGTGTGTGTGTGTGTGTGTGTGTGTGTGTGTGTGTCCCCTTCAACTACAAACTATAAAATAATCTTGGTAGCTGTAATCTTCTCTGAGAAGCATTGTTTGCTCAACTTGGGAACTAAGGAATTCTCAAATTCCCAAGTTCATCAACTCATCTAGACTGAAGACATCTGTTTACCAGAATTACTAGTCATTGAACTATAGTCAGAGAATGAAACTGAAAGTTTTAAGAAGGCAGTCAGCCACTTGAAGTCCAATCTCAGGCATGCTGAAGCAAACATACACTATTATTTCCCTCTCCCTTCTTAAAAGTCCAAGGGAGAGAAAGCTGAATGAAGAGAGAGAGTTCTAAATGAAGAGTTGTTTTTCCAACTCTTAGAGATCACAAAGAGGAGAGGTATGTCACAAGAACCTATTTCCCATATCTTCTGTAATCAATCAACTTTGACTGAACCTTCATCAGTGCAATGGATGGAGCACCGGGCTTGAAATCAGAAAAACCTAAATTCAAATACAACTGCAGTAATCCTGAGCAAGTCATTTAACCTCACTTTGCCTCACTTTTATCAACTGTAGAATGGGAATAATAATAACACCTACCTCTCATGGCTCTCATGAGGATCAAATGAAATAATATTAGTAAAGTCTTTACCTTGGCACAGGGCTTGTCATATAGTAGGCACTTAATAAATGCTTGTCTACTTCATTTCTTCCTTCCTCCTTCCTTTCATTCTTCATTCCTTCATTGTTAACTAATCAGGTTTTCCCTGTAGCATCCCCTTGAGGTAATTATTCCTTAAAAAAGAGCCAGAGAATATGTCCAGCTCATGGGAGTCATCATAATACAACAAATTGGATATTCTCCTGATACTTCAGCTATACATGGATTAGTTTGTGTTTTTTTTTTCTCAATTACTCAACTCTGTAGAAGTCAGTCTTCTAGGAATTATAATATAAACAATTACTTAAATTTACTGAAATATATGCTGAAATATAAATGCAAATAGCAACTTTTTCATGGAAAAAGGAAAAGTGACATGATGGAAAGAATAGTAGATTGAGAATTGATTGCTCAAAGTTTTTCTGATTTTGCCACTTATTGACTCGTGACTTTCAGCAACTCATTTGTTCTATCTGGACCTGAGTTTCCTTGTTGGTAAGTTAAAAGTGTTAGATGGATTATGTTAACCATGGCTTCTAGCTCTCATGTTCAATATGTATAGGATTCTACATTTAAGCTAAATAAAAGCCTCTTACTAGATTTTGGGATCATTCATTTTCCTCAGTGTCTTTGGATACTGAAATATCATCCAGAAGCCATTGATCAAAAGAAGCTAAAACCATGAATGTACTGACTCTTCTTTCACAAAGCACTAATTCAATAGGAGGCAGCAAGCAATCACCTTCTTGTGGGAATACTAATACCAAGGAAGTCTCATGAACATCTGTCTAATGGGCATAACCTGCTCATCATTCATTTTGTTTTGGCCAAATTTTATGGAACAAAAGCAGTGATTCTACCATCAGTGATGGTGAAAAGTAAAGAATGTTTGGTGGGAAACTCAGAGGAGCAATATTCTTCTAAGAGGCTTTTCTCCAAATCCTTGGGATAGTATCAAATTCGTGTCAATGACTGTCACTCCCCAAAATATAACTGCCACATTTTTCTCCTATTTTTTCAGAGATAATATATTTTAATTAATTTTGTCACTGACATTTAATTTTGGGGAAAAATTATTAACATGAGAACGAAATAGTTCACACTGATCATTTAAAAGAATAAAGGTTAATATTTGACTAATTTTAATTGTCATTGATACTCAAGAAAAAAAGGATAGAAGAAAGATGAAGGGATTACCAGAGAAATAGTGAAAACAGAACAAAATAATCAAGTAGATGATTCAATTTAATTGATAAAACTATACTTTTAGGGTTGGAAGAGACTTTAAAGATCATTTAGATCAAGCCTGTGGCCCAGTTCATCTGAGACCAAAGCCTCTTCTCTTTTCACACTGCCATACTGCCTCCAAAAACACTTATTAGGCACCTACTATTATATAAAGAAGCCAAGAAATGGCATATTAGATTGAGAGTGAGTCTTAAAATCAGAAAGAGCTGAGTTCAGGTTTTGTCTTTGACATATACTACCCATGTAAGCCATAAATAAATTATTTAATATCTTGGTGTCCCAGATTAGCTCTTTAAAACTGTTAGTTGCAGAGGAATTGATGTTGTGAATCAATGAAGGGTTTTCCACAATAGTACTTGTCTATCTCAGGTATGGATCAAAGTATATGCTTTAAATACATACATGCATACATACCTACATGTATACATACATAGACATATACATTTATGATTCTAAAATAAATGTTAGGCAATGTGCTAAATACTAGGTATGATGAAAATAGGTATTGACTCTTTTATTATGTTTTTACTATTTGAATTTTGTTCATTAACTCTTTACATATTACTTTGTTTTTAAAAACTGATCAGAACTATTTAATCACTCAATCACATTTTTTTATTGCTGTTATAATCTGTTTTATGCCATAGCTGTACGTTCAGCATGAGCCTACTGCTAAAGCTGTTTAATAAATGTTGTATGAATGAGATATTTTTTAAAAAGGTATTTCCCCATTTTCTTTACCTCCTGTGAAGCTCACACTGATAAAATTGGAATTTCCTTGTAAATTTACATTTGAAAATCTGGCATGCCCCAATTATGTTAACTATTGTAAAGCTGTACTTCATTTCTCTTTTAACTTTCTGCCATCTCCTAATAGCTGATGTTTCCTCTGCTTTGTATTTCATCTTAATATAAGTTCAAAGCATTTCACATAGAATTTTAGGAATCTTCTATTTCATTATCTTTTTTGAGTAAACTCACATCTAGACTTATTTTTTTCCCTTTTCAAACGACCATCTGCTTATTTCACCATGAAAGGAAGCACGAGGGGGGCAATTCATGAAACTGATCCCACTAGTTATCCATTCAAAGCCTTTCACCCTCTCCTTTTCTGATTTGAGCCCCACATTAGGTACCAGGGGCTCACCACATTAATGTAAGATTGAGTAGGGTAACTCAATTGGCGTCACCCCCTACCGTTTTGAACTCTCCAGCTCATCAGATCTACTAGCCTCTGCCAAAGTCTCCCTGGTGCTGGAATTATAGATGTGTTACAACAAGCCTGGCCATATCTAGACTTCCTGTTATTTGTAGATAAACAAAGCTTATAGAAGACATTTAGCTTTCTCACAACTAAACCCTTTAGAATTTTATCTTTGATTATGTTAAACCCTATTTTGAAAAGATATTAATGTCATATCACTTTAATGATCATGTGAATATTCCTTAATCAAAGGCAGATATACTTTTGACCTTTTTTTTTGTACTACACCTGTGATTTCATCAGTTTAGGAACATCCACTTAAAGAAGTCTTTCTATCAATGCCTATGGGCACCTGCTCTCTAACTAGTCTTGAATATAGAGAGGTTAAGAATGTCACATAGCTTTATGTGTTGAAGGTAGGATATGAAGCCAGGTCTTTCTGATTATGGAATCAGCTCTCCGTCCTCTTTGCTACAATGTCTCAATTTGGCAATAAATGACTGAAAACAAACTTCACAAAAAAAATCATAAAATCATTTCGATGTTATCTTTACTAATATCTTTTGAGCAGAATCTATTAAAAAAGGAACACTGGGGACAGAAGTGAACTTAGAACTTCATCTGTTTTCAGGAGGGGGAGGTTCAGGATACCCTAAAGATAAAGTAGTCACACTGGCATCATAAAGGGAAGGAAATTACAAAATCATGCTCCAGTCACAGAGCTAGAAATAGAGACAGACAGTTCACATCCTGTTTTTCATTTCCTGGTATCATCACAAACAATGTTTGTCAAACATCTTCATGTACTAGGTTCTGTACAGGGGTCATTAATAAACATGGTAGTCCGTCCTTTCATTGGAGATTGTGGTATGGGATGTTAAATATACATTAAATGGGAACTCTCAGTCAGCTTGTTTTGCTTAACTGTTTCTCTTTGGTACAAGAGAACGTTCATGGGGTAGTTAATATTCAACTAATCAATCATTCAACAAGCATTTGTTAATTCCCTAACATGTACCAGGCAACATGCTAAGTCCTAGCAATACAAAGGAAAGCAAAAAACAGCCCTTGACCTCAAGGAGCTTAAATACTAATGGGTGAGACAACCAATAAATAAATATGTATATTTTACATACATATATGAATATATATTGATAAATATATGTATTTTTCTTTATGTATAAAGATATATGGAGAGGGAGAGAGAAAGAGAGAGAGAGTAGATGAAAAGTAATTTCAAAGAAGGCACTGACAAAGGAAGGAGGTGGGGACAGGGGAAGACCTGCAGAAATACCTACAATACAACATTAAAAAATAAGTTTTAAATTAAAGGCATCCTTACCGTCTGGGGGCTTGCAATCTCAGGGTTCTTTCCATTGAATTTGGTAAATGGACACTAGAAGATTGAAAAACTATGTATTTACCTGAGTATTGCCATTTTAGTGAAGAAGACACAGTTTGCCTTAGCTTTGTTCATCTTCCACTTCAATGAAACATGGGTGGTCTCCACAAAATAAACACCAGCTTTTTTACTTGATGGATAAGTGCTGCTGTGGAATTCAAGACTATAGTGGTTTTCAGAGGTTTCATTCATTCCTAGAGTTGAACAGCATCCTTGGTTGAGGCCTTTTTCTTTCAGATCCACCTGGGAGTTTGTAAAGATTGTGGTGACCAGAGCAAGGAAACTATGTTAAGTCAGCTGAAAATACCACTGACAAACATAACTGTGTGGCCTGCCTCCTGACAATTAACCCTGCCTGTTAAATCCCCAACACCTGCTATGTGACACTAACACAGCTGTCTAAAAAGAGAAAAAAAAATTAAGTCAATAAAAAAATCTTCTTCACCACGTGATTCTACACTACTTGAAAAGAGTATGACATATTGGGTGAAGCTTTGGATTGGGAATAAAGACTTGGGATTGAATCTAATCTTTGGCACTTAACAATTTTCATGATTTTGGGCAAATCACATCTATCTCTCTCAGCAGGTTTCCTCTTCTGTAATATGTAGATAATAATAGCACCTATCTCAGAAAGTCCTTGTGAAGATCAAATTAAATAGAAATAGAAATAGAAATAGAAATAGAGATTGAACCTGTGGTTTCATTCCTATAGTGAACTCCTGTCTGAGAAAGCTTCCTTTTACCAATGCAGGTAAGGCACTTCCTCTGCAACTATAAGTTCTAGAAAGTTGCCTATGGAACTGACAATTTAAGTAACTTATTCAGGATCACTCAGCCATTCTGGGTCAGAGATGGGACTGGAACTCAGGTCTTACTGGCTGTAAGACCAGATCTTCATACACTACACCACACCATGTCTCAAATGAGATGATATGATAAAATGCTTGGAAAGCCTTAAAACTCTCCATAAATATAAACTGTCATTATTTCCCATCTTCCCCATACCACAGACTGGTTAAGAATATTTGACCTGACAATATGTATGAGACAGATCCAGCCTATGTCAATGATTTCCTGCATTTGGACAATACTTTTTGTTTACAAGACTGTTTTACAAAGATTCTCTCATATGAACCTCACAAGGACTCCATGAGGGAGGCAGAGCAGCAGTTATTTTTATTCCCATTTTATAAAAGTAGAAAATGACCCAGAGAGGTTAATTAATTTACCCAAAGTCACAAATCTAAAATGATGGAGCCCAGGGTAGAAACTGGACCATCTGGCACTTGGTTCATTACTTTATTTACTTTCATTTAATTTCTGTGAGTTAAAACTCAGGGAAGGGAATGAAAATGTGCCCCTAGATAAAGTTTGAGTGTAATGGTCATTTAAATTTTTTTTCTGAAATCTCTGTAGTCTTGAAGTTGGACTGGGACATCTCAGGTTTCCTTGAGTGTTTGCAATTATTTCCTTGTTTCACCACAGTTAATGAAAAAAAAAGATAGGGTTGGGCCTAATTTCTTGGAGGATGGCAGGAGAAGGGCCAGGGTCTTGTGATTTTTATCTTCCCACAGCACTAGTATAGGGAAGTCCCTGAGTAAAAACCCCATCAATTCATATATATAGGCTTTCTTTTTGATAGTTCAGAGCTGCTTGAAGCACTGAGGGCTGAGTGATTGGCAGTGGTCATCACAGCTACTATGTGTTAGAGATAAAACTTGATCGCAGGTTCTATTCAATATGCAAGGCTTCCTTTCTTGTTTGGTAGTAGATGGGAGTGTAAAGACTTCTGTGATTTTTGGAATAAGAAAATTTGGATTCTGATTAGCTTAGCCCTAGTGAAGTCACTTATCGTCTTTGATTATTGGAGATAATAATACTAAACATGGAGATAATAATGTCACAGAGTTATTGTAAAAAAAAAGATACAGAAGAGTCCATTGGTGCTATTGTCATTAATACTATATGCTAGATATTGAAGAATTTTTTTTACTTCAAATTCTGTAGTCTGACTTTTTTTTTGGTGCAATTTGCTCATGATTCCAGCCAATTTTTTGAGTTTTAAATTCTTTGTTAAGGTAAGGGTCTGCTTCCACTATGGAGAATGTGCTGTCCCAAGCTATGGGGATTTTGTGCAGCTGTTTTCTGAGATACTTCTAAGGACCTGTAAGTTTTCAGTTCTTCCAAGGCAGTATGATCAAGAGTGAGGTGTTTACTCTTTTCCTGGTCTGTGCTCTGGTCTATGAGTGATTACAAACACTCTTTTCTGCCTCAGATCTGTGCATAGGATTCTCTTTTCACCACCACTAAAGCTCCACCATGCCAGCACTCCGCTTTGCCCCAGAACCACCACCCAGGACTATGACCCAGATCCAAGCACAGGCAAAGCATTACTTGAAATTCTGAATGAAAGTGAATTACCCCCCTGAGAACATGGAGTGAGAAGATGAACATTTAAGACATGTACAGTATGCAGAAAACAGTGAAATAGTTGCAGATAATAGTTAAATGTAGGAACAAGTGTCCAGTATCCCTTAGTGCCAAAAGAAATTATGTTCTCATCTGAGACATCAAGCTGAAGAACATCATGTCATGAAATGATATAGGATCAGAGCTTCAGACATCATAAGAAGCAGGGGGGAGGGGAACTTCATGCTGGCAACAGTATGAGGAAAGCCAGGCTGAGGAGAAAGGACCAGAAAGGCCTTAGCCTCTAGGTCCAAGGCTCCCAACCAATCTATGGTGTTAGATAAAGAAGATAACATAACTATTAAAAACAAAGCTAGTTGCTACAATTCAGCAAAGGTAATTTTGCTCTAGGTAAATCTACCAAAGAATAGCAACATGATATATTGGAAAAAAACACAAGCTTGGGAGTTGGAGAATCTAGGTTCAAATTCCAGCATTTCATCTTCATGACAACCTTATGAGGTAGGTGCCATTAAGGTCTGTGTGACCTTAAGAAAATCACTCAATTTCTTTGGGTTTTAGTTCTTTATCCGTTTTTTGTTGTTGTTGTTGTTTTTTCTAGGCAATGGGGTTAAGTGACTTGCCCAGGGTCACACAGCTAGTAAGTATTATGTGTCTGAGGCTGGATTTGAACTCAGGTCCTCCTGAATCCAGGGCCGGTGCTCTATCCACTGCACCACCTAGCTGCCCCCAGTTCTTTATCTGAAAAAATAAAGGGGTAGGGTTAGATGACCTCTAAGGTCCTTTCCATTTCTAAATTTATGAATATACGATGGTCAATGGTGGGAGACAAAAATATACAAGGGCCAAAGAATGGCCCTCTGTAGAAGGGTAACAAGGAAAGATGAGGCTTGGAGCTTGAAGAGAAAATTCATTGAGAAGCCATCAAGGGAAGAGTTTTTCTTGCATATGAGCAAAGAGAGCACTGTAGAAGACCCCCTCTAACTCCATGAGTAGTAAGGATATAATATATAATGGAAAGTGTACTTGACTGTGATTCAAAAGATCTCTATTTTAATTTTGGCTCTGGCTAGGTTACTTGGAACGTTGGTGCTTGTTTCTAAGTTCCCTGAGAGGCTAACCCTCAGCTTAGAAAGGGGAAGATTAGGATCTTCCATAGTAACAAGAGCAGAGTGGTTCAGGACAGTGTTGAGTTGTTATTGTCAAGTGTAAACCTTCTTGTTTTTCTTCACAAACCAAAATCTTTGAGGACTGCTAAAACACAAGTAAAACATCCAGATGCAAATGCAAATTAAGAATCTAATGCCATTCATTAAACAGAACCATTTCAAGAAAGAAAAATGGATTTATACTGGAAACTTGCTTCTCTGTTAAAACCAAGACAATTCAATTTTGTTTATTAATTTGGCATTGTGTATGGTACATATTTACGGAGAGAAACATGACTCCTACTGAGAAAGTGTTATGACCTGCTATTTGATTGTTGTGTTCTGTATCTTTCAATTTAAAAAAAAAGAAACTTGTAAAAATGAATTTCAGTCATTTGGCAAGCAAAATTGATCAAGTTAACTGAATTGATTAAATGCTAACAAACAATTATTTTGTACAAATCTGATCTATCATCTAGGACTCATGAAGAGATATTTTGAATGTAATGAAGCATCTTCAGTTGCATTGCTAAAAGAAAAAATATATTCTCATGCTGTTAAAGTATTTCAAAACATGTATTTTATTATTATATCATCCTCCTGTTTCTATGATATATTTTATACCATACATAGTATATTAATACAATTCTATATTGTATAATTTATAAATCGATAAATATACATACATTAATTCATATAATGCATGTTAATTATATAATACATATTACATGATAATACTTATATAATATGTATTAATTCATATAATATATATAATTCAATACGTATATTGAAAACTTTTTTACCAATGGCATTGTGCTCATAAAAACCTCTGGAGACCATTGGTATAGAGGTCCAATTGGTGGACCTCGAATCAGGAAAACCTGGTTTCAAATATTCACATCTGTCATTTACTACCTTTGTAGCTATGGACAAGTATGTTAAGTTTTCCAAGCCCTAGCTTCTTTATTGGTTAAATGAGGATAATGATATCTGGGGTACTTACTTACAGGGTTGCTGTGACCCTCAAATGAAATAATAAATGCAAAGTATTTTGCAAACTTTAAATTAATATAGAAATGTTACTTTTTTTTTTTTTTTGCAATAGAACACAAGGTTCTTGAGGCCAGAGATTGACTCCATTTATGTATTTGTAGCCCCAGTAGCACAGTACCTGGTAAATAGGATCATTAAATCATAGATTTAGATTAAAAATGGACTTGACAAGCCAAGATGAAAGTGTGGCTCAGAAATTTGAAGTAACTTTCGCAAGGCTTTACCTGCAGTGAGTGGCAGAGCTTCGATTCAAAACTAGATCATCTGTTATCAAAATCATGATCTTTGCACTACCCTTAATAGCAAGTAATTAATAAATTCTCACTGAATGAAATTAAATTGAACTGGCAATGACAATAATCACTTGACTTGCCTTTGTCCACCAAAGCTCTCTCTTGTCCTAGCATACCTCTATACTTTTGTGTATGTGTCTCTGGAGTTGTCTTTCTGTTTAACCATCTCTTTATTAATCATTTTCCAATTTCCTCTTCATAATTTAAAAATCAAGCTGGTATATTTCTTTTTCAAAAAACAATCTAAATAAATAAAATTGCTTTTTTTTTTCCTTCTGTGAAGTCCACAATAACTTCTGAGTGTGTGGGGTGAGAATGTAGAGTGGGAGAGTCAGTGGCCCATCATAAAAAAGCTTGCCCACCTCAAAAGTACACAGGCACTACAGATCACCAACAGTGACAGAAAATCAGAATGACCACCCTCTCAGATAGAGGCTTATTGGTGCTAACAGAAAGCTATGAATACATTGCTGCCTTTAAAATTGTCCCAGTCAATGCTCGAGGCTATGTCTGTACAATACAGCTGCTGGACAAAGAGAAGAAAATTTCAGCCCTTCAACTAATTGCTCTGCCTCCAAGACACCAAAAGGACATGCCAGTTGATTTTTTTCTTCTTCTTACTTAATTTGAGGACTGATTTGACTCTTTGGCTTTGTATCATGTAAACAGAGCCTGCCTACTAAGTCTGTGTAATTTCATGGAAGAATCACTGATGTCCTAATGGAATTTATGGTCATGGAAAGTATATCCATAGTGCAAGATGGAATGAGGGGGTGACCAAGAGTCATTTACCTAGTCAGATAGCAACAGGAAGAAGAGCCAGCTCTTAGGTTTGTTCCTCTCTCAAACCCTTTTAAAGATAGTTATCAAATCTTACACTCTCATATCTCCATTACAAGCAAGGAATTGAATAGGAGAAGCAATATTAGGAATATTTTCAAAGAAATCTGTGAGCAAAAAATAATATGGGGGAGGGGATCTTTGTGATGTTAACAGAACATGAAGTCTTAGTGCATCAAAGGATGGTGAACTTATGGATGGACATAAGATGGGGATCATACAAAATGAGCAGGCATGGAAAGAACCTGCAGTCTATATCTAGGAAGATTAAATGCTATAATGGAAATAATATTAAACTTGAAGTCAGCCAACTTGAGTTTGAATCCTGAATTCCAGTTTTGCCAACTGTGTGGCATTGGGCAAGTCACTTCACCTTTCTGGGCTTGAATTTCCTCATCCATAAAATGAGAGGGCCAGCCTAAATGATTTTTAAGGTCTCTTCCAGTTCTGGAACAAACATCTTATGACTGTATCATTGAAGGAATTATTGGAATCCATTGAATCAGGCATCAGCAAACTTCTGCCTAAAGCAAAGTCCACCAAGGGTTGTTTTTATATTTTTAAAGACTTTTACTTTTTTTTTTTTACATTTTTAAGAGCAATAAAAATTTATTAAAAAATACAAAACCAGGGGTGGAACCAAGATATCAGAATATCAGTCACAACCCACCTTAACCTTCCCAACATTGTCTTCCAAACAACTTTAAAATAACTCCTCAAATCTAATTTTTGGAAGAGCAGAGCAAACAGAAGGTCAGAGTGAGATATTTTTCCAGGTTAAGACAACATGGGTAGTCAACGGTAGAGATCTGTGACACCCAGGTGGGAGCTCCCTGGAATGAGGCAGCAGCACCATCTATGCACCTTCAAGGTAGCTGTGATAGTGGTAGCAGCAGCGGCAGCTTCAGGAGCTCTCAGACCAGAAATGATAAAGAGAAGGGTGGGTGGGGAGGTCAGACAACTGGTCAGAAAAAGATTATGGAGGATCTTTTGCTGACACTGGGTACAATTGGCACTGATAGGTTATTCTGTTGACCATAAGCAGCTCTAGGTCATGGTTCCAGGGAGAACAGAAATGTTTGTGTTTAAGCATGAGGGAGCATGGCCCCTGATCACAGTTCCAGAACCATGAGGAGTACTAGTGCTTGTGGCTATAGAGGAAGAGGTACCCTTCCTGGGTAAAGACCAGAGTGCAGACCAGGAAAGCAGTGACTAAACCACCACCTTGGAAGTGCCAAAAATTTGCAGATACCCAGAACTAGCTTGAAAAGAGCAGAATGAAAAAGCTTGGGACTTGGGACAGTGTCTCCCCACCACCAGGTAAGTAAAGCCCAACTTTAAATAAAATTAAAAATCAAGAATAGACTGGGAAAAAAAAATGAATAAATAACAACAAACAAGAAGTTGACCTTAAAAAAACTATTATGGCAGGAGGGAATACCAAGACATAAACTCAGAAGACAAAAGTGTGAAAACAGTAGTAAGCAAAGCCTCAAAGAAAAATGCTCTTTGACCACAAGCATAACAAGAATTTCTGGTAGTGGTTTAAAATAAGAACATAAGAGTGGTAGAGAAAAAATGGGAGAATAAATGAGAGAGATGTAAGAAATATATAAAAAGATAATTAACAGCTTGGTAATAAAAGAGGCACAAAAATACTGAAGAAAATAATACCTTAAAAAAAACAGAATTAACCAAATGATAAAAGAGGCACAAAAATTCACTGAAGAAAAGAACTCCCTAAAAGCAAAATAAACTGAATAGCAAAACAGAGGTACAAAATCACTGAAGAAAATAATTCCTTAAAAATTAGAATTGGGCAAGTGGAAGTTAATGATTCCATGAGATATCAAGAAACAATAAAGTCAAAATAATTTAAAAAAGAAGAAGAAAATATTAGATATGTCATTGGAAAAACAAATGACCTGGAAAATAGATAGAAGAGACATAATTTAAGAATCATCATACCATCTGAAAGCCATGATCAAAGAAAGAGCATAGACATCATATTTCAAGAAGTTATCAAAGAAAAGTGTCCTAATGTCTTAGATCTACAAGATAAAATAGAAATTGAAGGAATCTATTGATCATCCCCTGAAGGATATTCCAAAATGAAAATTCCTAGAAATACTATCACCAAATTCCAGAGCTCCCATGTAAAAGAAAATATTCAAGCAGCCAGAAATAAACAATTCAAATATTGTGGAGTCATAGAATCACACAAGATTTAGCAGCTTCCATATTAAAGTATTAGAGGGCTTGGAATATGATATTCCAGAAAGCAAGAGAGCTGGGATTATAACTAAGAATAACCTAACCAGAAAAACTAATTATGATGTTTCAGGGGAAAATAATGGATAAAATGAAATAGAGAACTTTCAAGTATTTCTAAAGAAAAGACCAGAGCTAAATAGAAAATATGACATTCAAGCACAAAACTCAAGAGAAGCATAAAAAGGTAAATATAAAAGAGTAATCACTTGCATTTCTAAATGAGAATATGATACATTTAATTCTTATATTATTTGTAATTATATCATTATATGCTATTTATCATTATAAGGGCTGTAAGATGGATTTTGCATAGATGGGGCATGAATTATGTTATAAATTATGTTTGTTATGTTAGGATGAGCTTAAAAACAATGGAGGGGTGAGAAAGGAATACACTGGGGGAAGAAAAAAGAGAGAGGGAGAATGAGAAAAAGTTTCTGCCATTAAAGAGACAAACAAGGGAGCACTTTTAAGTGGAGGGGAAAACAGGTGGGATGTGGCAGACAATGCTTGAACCTCTCACTTTTACCTGAATTGGTACAAAGAAGGAGGGGGAAAAAAAAAATATATATATATATATATATATATATATATATATATATATATAATCTCAGTTGGGTATAGAAATCTATCTTATTCAACAGGGAAATATGAGGAGAAGGTAATAAAGGATGTGGGGGGGTGAGAGGGGGAGATGAGTGGGATGATAAATAAACAACAAAAAGAAAAGGATAGACAGAAGGAAATAGGGTGGAGGGAAATACAGAGTTAGTGATTGCCTTTGAATGTGAATGGAACGAGCTCACCCCTTTGGTTGGTTGGTTTTTGTCCTTTGTTCTTGAACAGAACCAAAATGACATCACTATGTTGAGGTTAAGATATAGTGTGTCAGACTGTAGCTTATCAGACCGATATGAGCTCACCCATAAAATGGAAGTGAATAGCAGAATGGATTAGAAACCAGGATCCAGCAATATATTCTTTATAAGAGAAACACAAAACATAAAGACACGCAGAGAGTTAAAATAAAGGACTGGAAAAGAATTTATTATGCCTCATCTGAAGAAAACAAAAAAGGCAAGCATTGGAATCATGATCACAGATCTTTGCAAAAGCAAAGAGAGACCCAATTAAAACAGCTAATGAGAAAACCTATATTATACTAAAGGATACCATAGACAAAAAAAAAGAAATACAAAAACATTTATGGTCAATTTCTCTGATAGAAGCTTCGTTTCTCAAATATATAGTAAATTGAAGCAAATTTGTAAAAGAGAAGGGCCATTTACCAATTGATAAATAGTCAAAGGATATGAAGAGGGAGTTTTCAGAAGAAATCAAAGCTATCTATAGTCATATGAAAAAATGCTCTAAATCATTATTGATTAGAGAAATGTGAATTAAAAACAATTCTGAGGTACCACTTCACATCTATCAGAAATGATAAATGCTGGAAGGGATGAGGGAAAATAGGTACACTAATAAATTGTTGGTGGAATTGTGAACTGATTCAAACATTCCAGAGAACAATTTGGATGCCCAAAGGGTTTTAAAAACTACGTATACCACTACTAGTTCTGTACTCAAAGAAATAAAGGAAAAAGAAAAAGGACCCATAGGTGAAAAAAATTATAGTAGCTCTTTTTATGATAGCAAAAGAATGGAAATTGAGAAGATGCTCTTCCATTGGTGAATGGCCAAGCAAGTTGTGGCATATAAGTGTGATGTTGTACTATTTTGCTATAAGAAATGACAAGATGATTTCAGAAAAACCATGGCAAGATCTATATAAACTGATGCAAAGTTAAGTGAGAACTGGGAGATCCTTGTGCACAGTAACAACAATGTTGTAATAATGCTCAATTATCAATTTCTTGGCTATCTTCAGCAATACAATGATCCAAGACAATTCATGATGAAAAAATGCTATATTTCCAGAGAGAAAACAGATTAACACTGAGTGTAAATTGAAGTATAATTTTCTTGCTTTCTTTTTTCTTTTTTGAAATATGACTAACATAGTAATAAGTTTTGCATAATTTCATGTGTATAATTGATATATTTTGCTTTCCTTTTCAGTGTGGGGGGTGAAAATAAATTGGAACTCAAAATTTAAAGAGAAAAATGTTAAAAATAAAAAAAAATGCACCTGTGTGCTTTTAGATGAGTAGATAAATGCTTGTCCAAAAATATTACATTCGTGTTTGTGTGTTTATGTACAAATACACCCACCATTCCTAGTCTATGGATGTGCAAATGGGCTGGGCCTGATGTAGGAACTATAGTTTGCTGACCTCTGCATTATGTCACAATTCCATTGGAGTATGAGAGATGTTTCCATAACCTAAATAGTTGCACACAATGCCCCAGAAAAAGAAAATACAACTGAGGTAGGTTTTTATTTTATTTGAATAAAAGGATGTCACATTTTAATTTTTTTTTAAAAGGAAAGGATTGGACCAATGAGTTGGTAATATTACATATCAAGGTCTGTTTAGCCCTGTGACAGTAGAAATACCATAGAAACAGGGGACTATAGTTTGAAAGTTGGAGGTGACATTGAGATCATGAAGTCCAACTCCCTAATTTTACAGATGAAGTAACGTGAGGCTCAGAGTCTCAACACTATATTTTGGCTTCCTTGTTACTTGGGAATATCTTTCAGCTTCTGGTGCCTTTCCACCCTGGAACATCTCTCCCACAATGCCAGCCCATTGGTGAGTTCCTCCCAGGCCCTTCATTTTGGGAAGGAGCATGGAGTGGCCCTCCTTCATTGCCCTCTTGCCTCTGCTTCTGATTCTTCTAACTTTAAACCATTCCCTCATGCAGATAACCTTCTCCTTTTAGATCCCATTTGTATATTGTCTTCCGCCATTAGAATATAAGCTCCTTGAAAGCAAGTACTGTCTTTATGTTTGTTTGTCTGTGTATCCCTAGAGCTTATCAAAGAGTTGGGCACATGGTAAGCACTTATTAAAAGCTTGTCACCTAACTGCCTTCGAGAAACTCTAAGCACTAGTAAATGAGGTGAGATTTGAACTCATGTCTCCCTGACTTCAAGTCCAGCCTTCTATTCCCTTCTATCCCCCTATCTGTCCCTCAAGACAACTTTGTTATACAAGAACAGATAATTAATAGATCCTCATTCACAGACAGTGTTAATTCATGTCAAAATGGTCTGGGTAGTTCATAGAGTAATTTACTCACCACTAAAAACAAACAAAAAAATCCTAAAATGAGACCCAGTGTTGGTGAGTTATTTTTTGTTTGTTCTGTTTTGTTTCATTTTTGTTTTACTGTTCATTTTATTTTATTTTATTTGACTTTTTCTTCTTGGTGTTTCTCACCCAAAGTATCAGAATGTTGCTACAATTCTTAGCAGTGGAAATTTAGATCTTCGAAGCACAAAATGCCTAAAGGTAAATGAGGTGTTACACTGATTTTACCTACCACTCCAGCTCTAACATTAAGGAACCAGATTATTATCGCATCTCTTAATGCACTATGCATCCCAGAAGCAAGAACATACTAGCCTGAAGAGTCTGGATCTAGTTTCTTGAATCAATACACGTTCTTTCGTAGTGACACAGTAGCAGACAATTGCATAATGAAGCTGTCTGTCTTTATTTATACAATGTATTTTTGTATTCACTAGGCCAGAAAGAACAGTTCTGTGTAGCAGCTGTCATTGTATTTTTTGCTTATCTCTGTCCTGTCTGCCAATGTTATAATTCACCAGCTGACACCAGCCTTGGCAGAGACCTAGTGCAGAGATTCAAAGCCAAAGCAACAACAGTACTCTGAACTCTGACACAATTCATCTTAGTTCCAGTTAGCAAAGGCATATTCTTTGGGTTCTCTCTATTGATGCATTTCACTGCTGGGGCAGGGGGGAGAGATGTGGGGAGGTGAAGGTAGGGGTGAGAGCAGAGGAGGAAAGAGGGGCAGTGGAGTGGGAAACAGTTATAGCTCTGTCCCGCACCGTGGAACAGCCTCACAGGAAAAGGAGAAGACAGGGCCAGTTGTAAGGGATGATGGCTGGAGGCACAGATAATGAGATTCCGGCTTGTTTGATTTTTGCAGAATTGGAAGGATATGAGAACACATTTGGGATCCAAAAATACACTGCTGTTCAGCTTTACACTGTTTGGAAGTTCAAAGTGTAATTTCTGGCACTTTCCCACTTAGGAAGCTTGTAATCGGGGATGAAGGCAGTTGATTGTGGTCATCCAAAAAGAGTCCAGCTTTGATTGTATATGAGAGACCAAGTAAAACCCACTTGCTCTGTTGGGTTTCTATAGATCCATATTTGTTACCACCAGTGGTATTCAGCATTTGGATTGAACTTTTGCCTTAGAGTATGGCAAAGTATTTCTTTAGTTAAGAAATATAGAAAAGTAGTGATTGGCTGAAATTATCCCAGGAACTTCTTCGTTTCTCCCACTGTTTGACTCTGTTCTATAACTGTCTGAGTCTGTCCCTCCAGCCTCTCTGTCTGTCTCTGCCTTACTCATAATATCTCTCTTGGCTCTCTACATGCCTTCTAAGTACATGCAACATACATTCCCAAGATTCCCCAGATCCATATGCTTAGAACCAGGACTCTGCTTTCTGTTCTCTATCCTAATACATTGCACTTCCACACATAAAGAGCACATTTCCACACATTTGGACAAATACAAATTTAAGGTAATTATCTGAGTAATTAAAGCATTGCTCAAAATAACTGTGGCTTCAATTACTCAGAGACATCAGCCAAATGAGGTCCTCAATTGCTGAACAGAATAGTACTGGACAGTAGAAAGAGCACTGAACTTGCGATCTGAAGACATAGCTTGTGTCTTGAATCTAACACTTACCAGTTGTGTCTTTTAGAAAGTTATTCAGTATCTAGGTATTTCAATTTCCTCAGCTGTACCATGAAGACAGTATCAGTTCTATCTATATTGGGGAGTTGTTGTAAAGACCACGTTAGATCATATATGTGTATAATATTTACACACACAGAGATTACACATGCACATGTATGATATATAATGGGGACTGGTGCTAAAATACAGCATACTAAGTTGATTCAATTCTAGCATTTCTCACACCAGAATGTAACCAGACAGGAAAGAGATAAACTAAGAGGTAGACCCTGACTAGTATCTTTTGAAAGCACCTCACTTTTGGCTCTGAAGACATTTAATAAGCTATGACTTCATCATGTTCTTAGTAAATTAGTGGAATGATGATAACAAATGGAATAATAATAACAAATAGCAATAGCCAGCATTTATATTTTACTTTAAGATTTGAAAAGCATTTTACATGTGTTGGGCAGCTAGGTAGTACTATAGATAGAGTGGTGGGCCTGCAGTCAAGAAGTCCTAAGTTCAAATCCAGCCCCAATATCCATGTATGACTTGTGAACAAAGTCCTCTATCTTTGCCTCTTTGTATTCATTCTTTCCTGTTTTTAGTTAAACAGACTAAGAATGGTTATGACCTTGTGAGTTTTGAAGGTTAGGAAAATAAGCCACCAGAAGGGCGGGAAGTAGAGTCTATGCCAGGATTTGTCTGAAAACTAAAGAGTAAAGAACAACTTTCTGAGCACAACTGCCTGGCCCAATACAACAGTAGCAGTGATGTAGACTTACTTACCCATGTCTATACCATGTTTGGAAGTCAACTTGGTGAGGTTAATACTGTTTAGAAACTGTTCAGTCTGAGCCTCTCCAGAAACCAAGGTGGTATAAGAGAGAATGTGTTTCCAAGGGTTAGAGGAGAAATGTTTGTATTTCTTGTTGTATATGTGGAATAAATACTCCTTTGCAAAGGCTAATTGATATTTGGTCAGATGGAAAGGGGACACTAATCACTGATGATTAACAGTGAGGAAAACACACCAAAATCGAGGCCCAAGCCCAAAGAATTAGAGAAGAATTACCCCTGACCCATCAGTAGTATCTTAGAACCCTTAGGGAGAGATGTAGCCTTGCTCTGGGATAGTGTGTTCAGAGTCAGTCACTATACATACATACATACATATATATATATACATATGCATGTGATATTACATACATATATACACACACATATATACACACATATATTTATATTTATATAACATATGCACACATATAATATGCTATATAATATATATGTATTATAAAACATGTATGTTTTCTATACTATATTCCAACATAAACGTGGGTGCTTTGTTAGTCATGAAATGCTCTACAAACTAATAGGTAATTTCTTCATTTTTACATTTCTCCCTGTTTGTAGCAACACAATCTGATCAAGAAAGCTGGGCATGATGGTCATCGCCATAAATTTAGAAAAAATTGGCACTTTTTTTCAAATCTGGGGCCATAGGCCTTGAAGGGCTCTGGCTATACTCCAGAGCTGGTATCATTTATCTTCTATTGTTATCTTGGTATAACTTAATTGGTTCAGCTGTTGAACTGAGGAGAGGAAGCTGATATCACAGTTATTAGGAATTTAGCAGAGGAAGGAGAAGGAAGGATGATGATTAATCAAAACCAATTAAACCTAAATTATAATCAGTAGGTCATAGAATATTATGAATAAAACAGTGGCATATGAGCTGGCCAACACAGAGTTGACATCATAGCCCTCAGTTAAACCAGCCTTCCTTCCAAGCATCAGGTGGTGGAGAATGGAGAATGAAGGGGAATGTGCCTTTCTTTGGAAGTGTTCTCACCCCTCAGAAAAACATCTGTAAGGTCCTTTCCTTAAGGCTCCAGCACTTATTTAGTGTGGTAGGTTGGGAATTGACTTAAACACAGGGCAGTTGGCAAGAGCA
This sequence comes from Phascolarctos cinereus, assembly GCF_003287225.1. Classification (NCBI taxonomy): domain Eukaryota; kingdom Metazoa; phylum Chordata; class Mammalia; order Diprotodontia; family Phascolarctidae; genus Phascolarctos; species Phascolarctos cinereus. The sequence continues at coordinate 146,870,554 of NW_027555958.1, read as the reverse complement.
GATGAGGTGACTGCAATAATGTTAATGGAAAGAACAACCGCACAACAGTCAATACCAAATGTTGTGAAATCACAAAGAATATGCTTGACCTCAAATAAAAGATATGAAAAGACTCCTTCTCTTCTTTCTTAGAAAGGTGGTGAGGGGTCCACAAAAATCAGACTTTTTCAATGTGTTGATTATCTTTGCTCAGTTTTTTTTTTCTTCCTCTTAAAAAAAATGTTGTAAGAGATAGCTCTCTTAGAGGGAGGGAAGAAGAAAAACATGGAGGGGGTATTTTTAGTTCATGAAATAGTGCAAAATAGTTTAAATTTTCAAGGAAAACACTAATACTCAACACCTGTCAAATTCAGGCAGAACTACTAGCTAGAGGAGGTTTAGTTTGAAATTAGATCAACTATATCCCTTTTGGTGATATTCTCACATGTTTGAGAAATGCTTTTGTTTACTTATTTTTGTATGTGGAAGCATTTTTTCAAACTTTCTCTTTTGTGGTGTCATATCTTTCCTAGCATGGGTTTTCAGAGGTTTCTATGATAAAAAAAAAAAGTTACATTCCACAAAAATCAATGTGAAACCAAAAAGGATAGCAGTGTACTATCAGGTTCCCAAGGTTTTACACATTATGCAATGCCCAACAGGCAGACATATCCCAATAGTACATAATCACAGTTATTTAATAATGAACTAAAAAGTTCATTTTTTTCTTTCCATTTATGTATGCTATTTTTTAAACAGCTATTAAGTTGTTAAGACATAAATACCTAAAAAGTAGTTTATATCAATTCAATACATGGAACACTTAAGTATTATTATTGTTATTATTACCTAGGGTCATCATGAAAACATTACTGAGACACTAAGGTCACTGTAAACAAAGAAAGATTAGTAATTTCTATAACAGCGGTTTTAGGCTGAAACAGATTTGGGTCTCTAAACCATAATAAAGATCTCTGTGGGCATATATTGACTTAGAAAACCACATATTAACATTATCTAAATTTTATTGTATTTTTATTTATTTTGTAAAATATTTCTCAAACTACATTTTAATCTGTTTTAGGTCACATCAGGTCACAGAAAGAAGCATTTGGACATACTCATCAATGAAAGTATCTGGAAAATTTGTATTGAAGGAGAACTGCCATCAAGTGTGTTCTAGAGCCAGCTGGTACTGACTTTCCAGAGCTGATTGTTAAAATTTCAATATAAGCATATACACCTCAGAAATCAACATACGCTACAAACCAGGGCTTGATTGATTGTCGGCAGCTCTCACAGCAGACCTTTCCACTTTGCTACAGCTAAAATTATTAGGAAAATGTTTTTGCTGTTGAGCTCAAAATTGCCTCTTTGAATTTCTATATATTATTCCTACTTCTACCATCTGGAGCTATACCAAGTAAGTCTAACCACTTCTCCACACCATAGCCCTGCAGACACTTGAAGGCAAGTATCATGAGTCATCTTTTCTCCAGACTAACCAGGCACAGTTTCTCCAACCAATCTTCATGTGACATGGACTCACAAGCTGTCACCATCCTAGTTGCCTTTCTCTGTCTGGGTTCTTTCAAGTTTATCAGTGACCCTCTTAATGTATGGAGCTCAGAAATGAACACATTTTCCAGATAAGATCTGAAAGAGGTAGAATACAGTGAGTGATCATCTCCGTGTTGCTGAAAATTATAGCCCTACTAATACAGCCTAACATTGCATTGGCTTTTTTGGCTACTGTATCACCCTGCTGATGCATATTAAAGTCCACTAAAGCCTCCAAGATCTTCTTCGGAACAATTGTTATCAATGCCTCCAGTATCTTACATTCATGAGGTTCATAGTTTTGTGCTCAAGTACAAGGCTTTACATTTATCCTTATTGAATTTCATCTTATTAGAATTAGCCCCAAACTCCAATCTGTCAAGATCATTTTAGATCTTGACTCTATCATCCAGTGTGTGAGCTATTCCTCTTAGCCTTGTGTCATATTTGATGAGACTACCATCTATATCTTCATCTAAGCCGCTGCAAGAAAAATTTTAAAACAGCACAGGAACAACAACATATTCCTGGAGTACTCCATCAGAGAATTCCTGCAATCTTCCCATTGAACCATTAACAATTACTCTTCAAGAAAGGCCATCCAATGAATAATGATTCCATCTGATCGTATTATCATTTAATCCATACTTCTGTAATATCTCCACTAAAATAATATGAGATACTTTATCAAAGGATTTAGTAAAATCTGTGTAAACTATATCCATAATATTTCCTGCTTCATTAGTTTAGTAATCCATGATGATGTGTTCTTTTATTTTTGTGAAGAATATTTTATTTTTTTCCAATTACATGTGAAGATAGTTTTCACCATTCAGTTTTGTAAGTTTATGAGTTCCAAATTTTTCTCCCTCTGCTTCTCTCCTCCTCTCTCCCTAAGAGCAAGCAATCTGATATAGCTTATCCATGTGCAATCATGTTAAACATATTTCTACATTAGTCATGCTATGAAAGAAGAATGAAAGCAAAAGAGAAAAAATAAAATAAGTTAAAATAATATGCTTTGACCTACATTCAGAATCCATAGGTTTTTTTTTCCTCTGGATGTGGATAGCATTTTCCATCATGACTCTTTTGAAATTGTCTTGTATCATTGTATTGCTGAGAGGAGCCGAGACCATTATAGTTGATCATTGCACACAATGTTGCTGTTACTGTGCATAATGTTCTCCTTCCCAGGTTTTTCTGAAATCTGCCTATTCAGCATTTCTTATAGCTCAATAGTGTTCCATTACAGTCATATACCACAACTTGTTCAGCCAGATGTTAGATGGTACTTTAGAGTTGTTTTAATTTTCATTTCTCTAGTCAATAGTGATTTAGAGCATCTTTCCATATGATTATAGGTAGCTTTAATTTCTGTGCCTGAAAGCTGCCTGTTTATATCCTTTGACCATTTATCAATTGGGCAATGCCTTGTATTCTTTATAAATTTGATTTAGTTCTCTATATATGTGAGAAATGATGCCTTAATCAGAAACACTGGCTCTCCCAGATTTCTGCTTTCCTTCTAATCCTGTTTGCATCAGGATAACTTACTATTTAAGAAGACATATTGAAAATGGTCAAAGGATATGAGTAGGAAGTTTTCAGATGAAGAAAGTAAAGCCATCTATAGTCATGTGAAAAAAAATGCTCTAAATCACTATTGACTAGAGAAATGCAAATCAACACAAATCTGAGGTACCACATCACACCTATCAGAATGACCAATGTGACAAAACAGGAAAATGATAAATGTTGGAGATGTTGGAAAATTGGAACACTAATGCAGTGTTGGTGGAGCTGTGAAATGATCCAACCACTTTTGAGAGCAATTTGGAAGTATGCCCAAAGGGCTATAAAAATGTGCCTACCCTTTGACCCAGCAATAGCACTTTTAGGGCTGCATCCCAAAGAGATCATACAAATGGGAAAAGAACCCACATGTACAAAAAGTAAAATTAATATTGAGCAGTCCTGCCTTTTGTGTCATCAGTTATCATCTCATCCACCCCAAGCAAATATTCTATCCCTTCAGTGATTATCCTTTTTCTCCTTCAGTCATTTAAATTGTGTTTGATTTGTTGTAATCCCATTTGGGGTTTTCTTGGCAAAGATACTGCAATGGTTTGCCATTTACTTTTCCACTTTATTTTACAGATGAGAAAACTAAGGCAAACAAGGTGAAGTGATTTGCCCAAGATCACACAGTTAGCAAGCAGCTGAGGCTGGATTTGAGTCAGGTCTTCCTGACTCCAGGCCTGGCACTCTAGCCACTTACCTGTCTTTATATAGATTCTCTTCATATAGCTTCAAAGAAACTTGTCATCTTACTTTCCCTTGGCAGATCCAGATCTTTCTAAACTTTAACGTCCCTGACATTTTTATAGGACTGAGCCATACCACTATATTTATCTTCTGTTACCTGATTTCTCTTCCATCTTCTATATATTTATTTTTAAAATGTAATTGGTTGGTGAGTTTCTGGTGCACCAACATCATTCTCTCTGAAAAAATCCATCTTCCGTCATCATTGGAATTATTTCTTTTTGTGTCTTTAGAATTTTATTTTTGAGCATCTTCTATCCCTCCTCTGATGATTTTCCCTGGAACACATTAGTCTGAGATCCTACTTATCTTTTCTCTGAATATTTGTAATTGCTTTCCTAAAATTTAGAGTACATGTCAGACTATGCCTAGATTTCCTTTTCTTCTCCATCACAAACTCTAAGATGTTATGGTCACTTCCTGCCAAGGTTTCCATCATTTCCATTCAAAAAAACAGTTCCTCCCTTTTAGAAAAAATCAGATACAGAATAGAATTGCTCCTGGGGGATAGTTATCATCCTTTCAAAAGATGAAATTTACACCAAGGCAAGAAGTTACTGTATGTTCTGCAATAACTCTATGTGTGTGTATGAGAGAGAGAGAGACAGAGAGACAGAGACAGAGACAGAAAAAAAGAGATGGAGAGATCAAACATGATTACATGAATGAAGTCTCTCTTCTGGAACCTATCATGCCTTGGTGCTAGACTTCTGATCTGTTTCCCAGACTCCTCATCTATTTCCTCTTTCAACACAGATGCTCTTAAGCATATTCCAATCACTTGTGTTTATTGCTCCTTTGTCTTTCTCCCAAATACATTTAATCAGGCTTCTGCTCTCTGGTTACTGGATTTTCTCATATGAGTATACATGTTTATATACAAAAATATCCTTATCCCTTTCCCGTTTACTTGTCCTGTTTCCTTTAAATAAAGTATAATCAGTGTAGGAAATATTAGCAGTGCTCAGATTCATGGGCAAGAAGGTAGTTGTGTTGGGCATGAGAGGGAAAGAAATGGAAATACAATAGGGCTTATCACTCTCCCCAAGGAATTTATTCAGGTTAGGGAACTTTTCTGGTTAAGTCGCAGATGGTTCAACTGCTGGAGGGTATAGGAGGTAAGCAGCCCCACCTCAAGAGTCTGTGAAGCTTTGGAAGAAAGAAAACCTAAAATGTGCAAAAAGAGCCTAGAGGGAAGTTATAGGAAATATCATAGAAAGGTTAAAATAAACATGCTTAAGAGAGAAAGCCTAAAGAAGCTGACCAACAGATAAATCAGCAGAGATGATAATAAAAAAAAATGAAAGGAAAAATGAGTAAAATATCAAAGGTAAATCAAAGCATAATATAATGGAACACTAAATAAATTACTTGATAAAAGAAAAAAATCTTGTGGGCTCCCCAAAGATCATGGAACAACAAGATATTCCAGAATGGTTCAAAAGAGAAATAGATTCATAAAAAAGAAATGGTTAATTAATTTAAGGGAAAAATCAGAGCTTCAATTCTCAATTTAAAAGAAAATCAAATTTGACTAAGTTGGAGGTGTTTTTCTGAACCTTTCCTTCTGAAGGAGAGAAGATAACACAATATAGCAGGAAGATAAAAAAAAATGGAGTTGCTGAGCTTGGTTGGAATGTCAGCTCTGGGGTTTTCTGGCTGGATAATTTTGGACAAATCATTTCACTTCTCTGGGACAATTTCCTTCACTATAAATGGGCAAATTTGACTTCATAGCATCACTGAAACTTGGTGGGATGAAAGCCATGACTAGACTATGGCTCACCCTCCCAAATTCTCTCTCTCTCTCTCTCTCACACACACACACACACACACACACACACACACACACACACACACACACACACACACTTCCACTAGTTTTCTTGTGGCCAACCAGAATCAGTGTTTTACAAGTCTTAGGGATCAGAGGCATTTAGGATAGGTCATAGATATGGCAAGTGCCCGTAATCAGAACCTGTGTTACACACCTGCAAGTTTGTTTGAACTCATTTCATTCTACATGTGGAATGAGTTGGGGTGGAGACGATCATTAGGAGCTCTAAATAGTAAAGATCTTTGATGTTATTTCATGACATTTTCACCTTATATGAGGAAATAGCTTTATATCTTGTGGATTAGCCATAAGTATTCTCTATCTAGTGCAGAATTCCTTTCTTTGTGACTTTTGTGCAGTTGTAGTTTAGAAAAAGCAACTACTTATGTGTCCTGCCAATTAATTCTATTTCCAAAACAAAATTTCCCTCCACAAATGGCAAAGGATTGATCAAATATGAGCATAACACAGATAAACACCATCTAAAAGCCTCACAGCACTTATACTACATATGGATGTGTGTTTTGCAGGCTAATTGTTTCACAGAAATTTGGTTTGAAGTCAGATTACTTCTGTTTATGGAAAGAAGGACCTGATGTCAGTATTTAACAATTAAGCTCCTGCTCTTCTGGAATTGCTAATGATTTAATAGTACTTATTCACATGGTGGCTCGGACCTGAACTCTTGGTTAGTTTTGTTTGTTTGTTTTGTTTTTCTGAAGAAAACAAACCAGTATATAACAGAGTAGCTCTTGGACAATCTTCAGTATTCATTGTTGTTGTTAAGTCTTGGTAGATATTTTAAAACTTCATTGACCTAAGATATATTCTAGGTGTGAGGGAGTGAGGAGGTAGAGACAGGATTAAGAGAGGAAAATTTGGACCTATAATGTGCTGGCTGACACAATTAATCTAAAGATGATGTATACTCATCGATATTGAGAGGCAATGGTGGTTTTAGGATGGCTCAGTTCTAATAACAATAAATATCCTGAGAAGGAACTTGACAGAAGCTACTGTTGTCTTAGCGTCTGGGTTAGGAAGAAGGAATGGAAGTGAAAACATTTACAGAAGTTACACAAAATAGGGAAAAAACCTTTTGAAGTTTTAGCATACAAACTTAGCAGGATATGAGTCATCATGCTTTAAAGAAATCTATCAACATGAAATAAAAAAGAATTACAATAAATCATACTTAATACAAAAATGTCTTCTATTTAAGAAAAGAGACTCTCAAAATAGTGGCTGCATTTAGTATCACAGAAGAAAATAGTCAATAATGACAAATATGATATCAAAGAGTGATGATATTAATAATACTGGCTTGATCCATCAATTAGCCTTACATCAATAAGTAGAGATTTATACTTAGGTATTACCTTGAATTGTAAAGTAGTCTCAACATTTAAAATAAGTACTCTCTAAGGAAAGATAAAAAGGCCTCCCAGAGCAAGTTGACAGACAGTGAAAATGGGAAGATAGCTATTGAAATAGTCTGTTTGAATAGTAGCAATAGTCTGTACCAGACAGGGGAAACAGAAATGAGGTGATAGATGCAGGAGGTGATGCAGAGAAGAAATTTAAAAGACATGATAATTCATCAGGTTTGAGAGGTAAAATAGAAAAGCCAGAGATTAAGGTAGAATAAAATGTCAACAAGAAACCTTGAGGTCCCAGCTAAGGGACTGATTTGTTTTGGATTAAACTTGTTTTTCCATGGATGTATGGAGCTCCTGGTGAAAAAAATCCCTCACTAATGCACATGGGCATCTACTCTATGACTTATAGTCTTAGTGAACTGAGAGGTTAAGTGCCAGGGTCCCACAGCCAATGTGTGTCAAAACTGGGACTTGAACCCAGGTCTTCCTGACTCCTAGACCAGCTCTCTATCCATTGTCATGTTGCTTTTGTAAATTATCATGTACCAGGAGTTTGTAGTGGTTGAGATCAATTTGATTTTGTGATTTTGTCCATCCACTCTCAGCAATTGGCCAGGAATCATATAGATGAAATTATCCAAGGAAGAGTATTCTCAGGTCAAGAAGAGCAAATGGTCAGGGGGAAAACATGGAATTCTAGGAAACTAGCTAGTTAAATACTAACATGCTGTCTCTAGGAGATCTCTTGGATATAAAGGCCAAAGTAAAGACAAAAGTGGCAGAGATTGGGGAAGGGGTGGAGTAGGGTGGTGGCTCACTGGAGATGAACTTAAAAACAAAGCCTGAATCAAGGGATACAAAGAGTTTGTTGAGTGTAAGAATGTAAGGTGAAATTGAGGGACAAAAATATCAAAACTGTTGATAAAGAAAGAAAGACTATTAAAAAGATGGTAAGGTCTTGGTTGTAGTCATGATGGCATGAGGCCAATTAGGTAAAGAAGATCCTTGGAGTTGAGGACCTTGAAGAATTGTGCAATCAGACTGTTTTTATTAGAGAGCACAATATGAGGGGGAAAAAATTGATTCTGACAGCTATGGAAAACTTTGGTAAGAAGGATTTTATGCCTTAGGTTCTCAAGGAAAAATGGGTTATTCCTTTCAAGAGGAAGACCAAATTTCCTGGAATTTTCATTAAGAATTTTGTATATTCCAGCACTTGTTTTCAGGCAGCACAGATCCCATTGACAGATTGAAATGTTACAAATGAAAGCATTAGAGGCGGCAAGACTCCTTCCCCTATTTAACAAATAGGAATACCAAGCACATTGTTTGCTGGCCCTTGAATACGGGAATGAAATGAGATGAACATTTTTAGAAGACAAAGTCTAATATTTTCTTCTGTCTTCACCTACTTTCTCAGCATATAGCTGACATCATAAAATTGGTTAAAGAAGGATATTAAGTTAATATGGTTTAAAAGTAGCAAAAATGCCTGATGGGTTTTTTTAAACTACAGATCCCTTACCTTTAGTTTGCTAAATTTTCTCACCTAAAATGGTATATTAAATGTCTACATCAGAAAAGATGAGATTAGTAATGTTTCACTTGGAAGTCTGTTAAATCAATTCAGTAAGCAAGCTATTTTAAAAGGAAGGTAAGTATTCCTTTCCCTGAAAATTCTTAATATTTTCTGTCTTACTGCCAGCTGTTTATGTGGAGAGTTACAAAGATTTACAGAGCCCTGTGTGGTAAGTAGTAAATCTGATGAAGATTATGGAGGTTTATGCACTGTGATGTGACCTTAATCTCACTAAGTCTAAGGGAAAAGAAATTATGCTTCTTTCTACAGGCCCATCATCTATTCTGATATAATTCTGATTTCCATTTCATTTCTATATGGACCTTTATTCTTGATGCATATTGGCATAAAGTATAGGGCTGAAATGCCTTTGAAAAATGTGTCATAATGGAGCAGGTATTTGAAATATGATGGAAAGTCTACATAGTGTTGAGAGAGAAATCCATTCTCTCATTGACATTCACAAATGGTGACTAATGCATGTAAGTAGAATGTGTAATTTACAAAATTGCCAACATTCGGAAAGGACTCAGAATGAAGGCCTCACTTGTTCTATTTCCTGAAGAGAATTCCAATGAGGTTCACTTCATTGCTACACATAGGTTGCAATCACAAGCCAAAGAAAAGCTTTGACATGTGACTGAGTGTGAAAAGGAGTGCCAGTCACATTGGGCTTTTTGTTCACACCCATACACATAGAGAGTGATCATTATCAGTGCCGCCAACCTCATCTATGGAGAATAGTAGTGTAGACCAAGGTCAAAATCTATGATATGAATACTAAGGACAGTTTATGGTCTGGTGGCTACTAAACTTTTCTTACCCTTACTTTAAGAGATATAGTCAAAATCCCTAGTACTGTCAAATGGCTCAGTATCAGAGACATGTTCCCTGGGGTGTAGTTATAAAGCAGGTCATAATGTATCTTCTTTAATATCATTCCCATTATAACCTGCTTTATAACTACACCCTAGGGAACATGGAATTTTCCATCTGACTTAATAGTTGAAACTTTGTCTGTATGTTGTCTTACCCATTAGAAGATGATCTCCTAGAAAGCAAAGATTGTATCTACTTTTCTCTTTGTATCCCCAGACTTGACATTGTGCTTTGCATGCAGTAAGCACTTAATAAACTTTTTCATGAATTAATTCATTGATCATTAGCCATAAACACTTGCATCAGATAATGCTTTCTACCTCTCTCCGGAGGTGATAGTTTGCCGTAGGCCCTTTGTAAATGTAAAGCAGAATCCAGCACCCAGCCCAGGCCTCTGAACAACAGTTTCCAAAAGTTGATGGTCCTGTGATATAATGGGCCAGCAGAGATATGCAAGATGAAAGATTAGATTGTGGGCTCCTCAAGAGCAAGGACAGCTTTCTTTGTATCCCAGTGCTTATCATGGTGTCTGGCACAGAACAGTTGCTTAATAAGTAAAACTTGACTGAGTGGACAACAATCAAGTCAACCATCTAAAGCAGCATTAATGGGTTTGTGAAATTTCTGATTCAAATAATAGCATTTTTATAGAGGTCCAAATAGAGTAAAACTTTGGCTGTTTCTTAGTTATTTTTCAAATATCCACGAGTATATTTGGTTGCACACTTCCCAATGATGTGGATCACAGCCCCTTAGTAATTAAACAGCCTACTCTAGTGACAAATATTGAAATAATTTATCTCTGGGCAGCCAAATTTCTGATGATGAATTTCTCCTGCCTTAACTGTAGGCTAGTCTTTGGATAATAAACATAATTCATTCATTTAATGTGTGTTTTATTAGTTACTCTGTACCAGCCACTGGGCTATGTGCTGGTAATATAAAGACAAAAACAAAACAGTCTTCTCTCCCTCAAAGAGCTTACATTCTATCTGAGGAAAAAATAAGAATACAAAAATACAAAAAATAATTACACACACACACACACACATACACATATATAATATAACAAATATATAATATACATTTGTATACAAAAATATGTAATAAATACATACAAAATAATAACAACTTCCAAATAGCAGAGCACTGGCAACTGGAGGTAAGGGGTGGGGGTGGGAATTAATTCAGACTTTCTTCAGAAGGTCATAGACTTCTACTTTATGATCACTGATCCAAAGCTGGAAAGTACCTTGAACCTTCTGTATCTATCAAATGACTTACTCAAGGTCAAATACTTACTCTGAAAGACAAAACCTAGATTCAAATTCAAGTTTCATGACTTCAAGTTCATTACTCTTTTCCATACTCCGCAGATGGCATTGGAGTTGAGCTTTTGAAGAAACCTTGGGCTGGGTTTATATTACATGCCTGTAATCCTGGCTTAATTTTGTTTTTTAAGGAATAGTGAAGAGGAGTTACCAGTATTACTAAGAAAGAGGTATAAATATAAATGTAGATATATACACGTATTTGTGTGCATATATGCATATATATATTTACATACACATACATATTCAAACAGAGAGATAGATTATAGATAGGTGATAAATAAATAATAGTGAAAGATGCTGGGGCAACTATGTGATGAAGTGGGAAAAGGGCTTATCCTGGAGTTGGGAAGACTCATCTTCTGCAGTTTAAATCTGGCTTCAGATACTTCGTAGTTGTGTGACCCTAGGCAAATCACTTCACCCTGTTTGTCTCAATTTTCTTATCTATAAAATGAGCTGAAAAAGGAAATAGCAAACCATTCGAGTATCTTTGCCAAGGAAAACTCTACATGAGGTCACAAAGAGCTCCACATGACTGAAAATAACTAAACAGCGACGCAAGTGATACATAATACAGTAAGATAATTAGGTAGATAGATAGATAGATAGATAGATAGATAGATAGATAGATAGATAGATAGATATAGACATAGTACAGTAAGATAATTAGGTAGATAGATAGATAGATAGATAGATAGATAGATAGATAGATAGATAGATAGATAGATAGATAGATAGATAGATAGATATAGACATAGTACAGTAAGATAATTAGGTAGATAGATAGATAGATAGATAGATAGATAGATAGATAAATAGATAGATAGATAGATAGATATAGATGATAGGTTTTTTTTTAACTAGACTTGATTTTCATTCATGTAAATAACTCCTAGGGAACAATTTTCTCTATCAATAAAGATCTGTACTTTCTCTGCTATGTGTAGTCTCAGAGAGTTGTCTGCCTGTGATACTGAGACCTTAAATGACTTGCCTAGGGTCAGACAATGAGTATGAATCAGTCAGGACTTCAACTTGTCTCTCTGACCCCAAGGCCAGCTCTCTGTCTAAGACTCCACAATATTCTTTCCCTATAAATATTGACACAGACATAGGCAGAGACGAATGCATAAAGATATAGACATAGACATACATGGAAACTTAGAAATAAATGTAAGCATTGATACAAATATAAATACAGACATTAATATAACAAGGTAAAAAAAATTTTCATTCAAGAAAGTAAATTTGACCATTTGGATATCTTTGAAATATAATAAGATGTAACCCTTGACTGTGTCTTTGAACAGGTAAATTTTATTCAAAAAAAAATAGATTAGATAAAAGAGACAGTCTGTAATACAAATACATACTTGAGTAAGGCAATCCATGAATGGGGGGGGGAATAAACAATGATGGAGAGCATCTGACTGAGGATCAATAGAGGGAGAAATAGAAGTAACATTTCAGTGGATGTTTCAGCAGACCAGTTAGAGAAAAGGAGGAAGTGGATAATTACTTCAAGATCCAGAACACAATGGATATAAAGTTTAAGGAAAAAAGAAAAAGAAGGAGAAGAAGGAGAAAAAGAGAAGGAAGAGGAGGAAAATGGGAGTTGGAAATGCAGTAATAAAGCTTTGGGGTAAGATTAAGATACAAATTTTGTAATTGTCTACATAGAGTTGAGGCAATAACTGAAGCTCCTAAATTGGAAAAGGTTGCCTTGGGAGAGAATAAGGAGAGGGAAAAAAGGAAAAGGATAAAATCTTATGTAATACCCATTTTTAGAGGACATGGGTGGGAGAAAGAGCCAGAGAAAGACAGAAACGATCAGTCATGTAGGAAGACAACAAAAGTCAGGATTAAGGAGGAGGAAGGGTGCCCAATAGTGTCAAATATTGCAGTAAAGGCAAGGAAAAAGATCATTTGAAAAGGGTCATTTAATAAGGCCTTTTGTGACTGAAAGTAGTTCCAATGGAATAGTAAAAATCAAATTATAATGCTTTGTGGTATGAGTAGATAATAAGGAAATGAAAGCAGAAAATATGGACTTTTTTTTTCTTCAAATGTGTTTGTAGAGAAGAGAGCTCTATAGGAGGATAGCTTGGGAAAGTAGTAGAATTAAAATAGTATTTTTATGTGATTAGAGAGACTAGTGTGTTTGCAGAGAAATTCTAAGATTCTTAGGAGAACATTTCCATAAATACTTCATGTTGCCACTTCTGGACACTCAAATCCCAACCTCTCATTCTAATACCATTCTGAGCTATATTAATGACCAATCCAGAAAAGACTCCCTCTCACTGGTAGAAATCATTGTGACTTCCAGGAATAGCAAAAGGGTTGTCAAAAAGGGAGCCAGTAATACCTACAAATCTGGAAAATTGAAGTATATGGCACATAATAATTACTAAATAGTGACTGCATTGTATTGAATTGAACTGAACAGAATTGAATTGTTGACTTTAGAGAACTGGGATACATTGCAATCTCTACCACCCACATTACTCCAGTCTTGTGGGGGGATGAGTTTCCTTCCACTCCATATGCCACCCACATGTCCACAAATAAACTTTCAAAGCATCAAGCCTTTAGGAACCACATAGGCTCAGGTTTCACATTTTCTTTGCCTGAAAGGAATGTGATGTGGGTATGTCAAGTTCTACAACAACAGGAATTATTTTACACACACTTACCTCTATATTTCACAGTATGGGGTAGGCTCTTAATATGAAATAACATGAGAATGATTTGCAAAGAATGTTTGCTACTATGAAACACTGTCAAGGTGTGACGTAAAAGTGAGATAATTATGCAAACCAAACACATTTGCCTGGATTTTACAGATGATTGAGGTAGATAGTTTTTCTCTTTTTTTATTCTTGGACTGCCTAGAAAAATTGTATCATTTTCCCACTTCACTCTACATTGGTAGCTGAGACTTTAGTATCAGAAATCATGAGTTTTGGATAGTGACTAAATAATCTTTAACTTCTAAATTGGAAAAAAGGAATTCATTTTTCTAAAACTTCAAATTATTTTTTCATGAATAACAAAAATTTGAATTTAGATACTGTAAGATTAATTCTAAAGGTGGTGTCTCTTTTACTCTTTGAATTAAATTAACACTGATAATTGGAAATGCATTTCATTAAGAAAGAGCAGAAATAAAAACAGAATAGTACTGGATAGAACTGTTGTTAGTTTTCTATTAATGTCATTCCCAGAAAGTCCCTTCCTTTGTGAGAATTTTTCATTACGTCATATTCCAGAGACAATTAATGGCACACCATGAGTTTAATCCCAGAGTGAGGAGGGAGCCATGATGGATGGCCTACTTATAGTAAAATAAGCCAAACTTTCATTTCTTCGACTTTTTTCCATTAGGAAAGGAATTTGTGCCTGTTTTGATCCAGACTCATTTAAGGCTTTTAGATCAGTTGTGTGCAGAAACCTATAAATGCATTAAAATGCATTAAATCCTTTCTCCTCTATATATAAACCTTGGGCTGGGATGGGAGAAAGAGGAACATAACTCAAATGGCAGCTAGAAAAATCTATTCCAGTGAAGTACAAGGCCATTCTTCTGTTCTTTTGCCAACTATTTCTTTGCCTTTGCAGAAACTCAGTGGGAGAGGGCCCTTGCGCTGTAGAGCCAAAGGCCTACCACCCTACATTTCAGAAGAAGGATTTACCCAAAGAAGTAAAATGATAATAATACTTTGTAATGTTTGGGGAGTTTTGCTTTAGAACTTTAGTGGATTTCCCCTCCCCCCACCCCTACTCTCAATTCCTAAGTAACAATTCAGTTGTTAGAAGTTTTAAAGTTCTATTCTGTGCCAGGTTACTATTCATCTGAAGAAATAAATGATTTCAAAGAGGCAAAGTGAAGCTAAAAAAAGTATAAGTGACCTGTCCCTTGAAACCGTTTTGTTGAAATGAGATGAATGTAAGAAATAATGTGGAAGCCAGGTCTGACTCCAGTCTCTAAACTGGATGTTTTATGCCTTCAAATTCTCCTTAGAGGTTCAGGATCGTTACCTCCTGTGGTGGGTCTTAGAGAACAATTTACAATCACGTTATTCCAATTCTACAGGCTGTTAGTTATCCCCCTTTATAACAATGGAAAACATAGCTTTAGTTGATTTAACTTTTCCCCCTTTTGTCTTACCCTGTTCTCTTCTTTACTTAGATCAGGCAGATAACTGATTAACAGATTTCTTTTTTTTTTTTTTGTGAGGAGTGGTAGTTTGAACTGGCATCTAGATACTGTAGGGGCACTGATTACTCTCAGGCAGACACCACAAGGTTATTGTGATCTCCAAGACCAGTGCTCTTATCATTCTACCATTGCCCCATGGTAGTTCCTACATCTGGCTCAATGGACCACTTGGAGCCTGAGGGTTCATATTAAACAATGACTTTTTTTTTTTTAATGATGACCTTAGGTCATCCAGAAAGTAAAGTTCTCCAGAAGCTAAAATTACATAGCAATGAAGTTCTGTGGGGGCTTTCAGCAGCTGTCTCCTGGAACCATAAAGTTCTTCTCATAGACTCCCTCCCCTTCCCTCCTCTCCCCTCCCCTCCCCTCCCCTCCCCTTCCCTTCCCTTCCCTTCCCTTCCCTTCCCTTCCCTTCCCTTCCCTTCCCTTCCTTCCCTTCCCTTCCCTTCCCTTCCCTTCCCTTCCCTTCCCTTCCCTTCCCTTCCCTTCCCTTCCCTGCAATATTGAGGGGGAGAAAGATGATGAATTATTATTAGACACACAATCTTGCTTCTTCATACTGAACTCTAACAGTAGTTTTGTTTTTTACTATCTTTAGGTAAGCCTATGGTTATATAAGAAATGTATGACTGAATCAATCATCAATATGATCATGTTTACCCATGGACATGTTCTGTATGCAAAAGGTCCATAAGTAACAGCTCTGCAAACTTTAGGGCATGAATGTTGTGTGCTAGTAGACATGGATCAGTTTGAATAAACTCTATTCTCCCTTTCCCCTGGCACCATCAACTGGGACGATTCTGATCTAGAATTCTATGGAATAGACCAGGCAGTTTAAGTTAACTCTGCCACCAGATAAAGGGAAATTTAATTTCTTTCTGCTTGAATTCAAAAGGCTGAACTAGCAGCAATCCATGGTATATGGAGAAGCAGATCTCAGTTCAATGTAAAAGGGAAAAAAATCATAATTTTATAATAATTAGAGTTTTCTAAAAGTATAAAAAGGTGTCATGGAAGGTAATGAGTTCCTTCACTAGGTGTCATTGAATAGAAGCTGCATAACCAATTGTTGGTAGCATAAAAAAGGATATTCCTAGATGGGCATGGGTTTGACTGGATGGCCTTCTACCGTGTCTAACTCTGAGATTCTATGATTCTTGGATTAGAAGGACAGACTTGAGACAGACTTTCAATTGCTTTGAATGCCAAACAGGGGAGTTTATATTTTATAATAAAGGAATTAGGGAACTATTGAAGTGACTTAAGTGGGGGTGACCAGATATGTATCCTTCAATATGTTACCATTCCCAATGTGTGTTTGTTTCTTTGGGGGGAGAATACTCAAGTCAAAGGATTGCATGTCTAATTGTAGAACTTCAGTAACAAGAAAATAGCTCGTGTGTGTGTGTGTGTGTGTGTGTGTGTGTGTGTGTGTGTGTGTGTGCTTGTGGGGGAGACATTTTTAGAGAGACAGTCTTCCCAGCATCCATGAAACCATGTCACATAGGCAAATGTCTATTGAGCCCAGATGATTATGCCCAGCCCACTTGTCTCCTGATAAGAGGAAACAAGCAACCCCCACCTCATGTTAGACGGTAGAGGACTGCTTTGTCCAGATGACATGAGACAGATCTTCAACCTGTGTGTTAATGAACCTTACGTTCAGAAGAAAAATGCCTTTGGGGACTTGATTCTTGCCTCCCTCAAGACCACCTCAACACAATAGATAAATAAACATTAAAGCTGAAAAAAATGTTAGTGGATTTATCTCTTCCCATCCCCAAATGGCACAGTGAAAGCTGACCACTAAATGAGCTGCACAGGCAGGTTCATCCTCCTCTGAAATCAGACAAAATGTCTCTTTTCCAGCCCATTTGAAATCACATTTCAGTAACCAGCTGAGGAAACAAAATATGAGAGACTGATGTACCTATGTATTAAAAAAAATTTGCAGAATCAGTGAACTATCACTGTATTCATTAATTCCATAGGTATTTTAATCTGTATTTCTTTTCTGTCTCTCAAAAAAATGTCAATGAAAAGACAAGTTGGTAGGAGACTTCTTCAAAGGTATCATTTCTGAAAATCCCTAATATACTAAAAAAAAGATTCAACTTCAGGCAATTTCATATACATTATAGACTATATACCAAAACTGTAGCACTAAATTGCATGGTGTCATTTAATCAATCTATCAACAAACATTTATTAAGCACCTATTATATGTACTCTTTTGTTAATATTCTCAATTAAACTAGAAGATCCTGGTGGGTAAGTCATCACCAAGTTGACAAGAATGTAAGTTGGTACTATGTGTCAGGCATAACACTAAGGCAAACTAGTTTCTGAGCTTAAGGAGCTTATCGTTCAAATAGGAAAACAATATGTAAACAGCTATTACTAAGAAAGATATTTACAGGATTAATTGAAAATAATTAACTGAAGAATCAGGAATAGCTTTTTGTAGAAGGAGAGATTCTATCTGAGATTTTAAGGAAGCCAGGTGGAGACAGGAAGTAGAAGTCAGAAGACAGAGAATTCCAGGAATGGGGGACAGTCATTAAAAATGCATGAGTTGGTATTTGGAGTGTCTTGTGGAAGGAACAGCAAGCTAATCTTGGAAGGAAATGATGCCCTCTGTCTTAGAATCTGTCATTACAAAGAGGAACAGACAGAGAGAGATAGAGACAAAGAGACAGAAAGAGAGAGAGAAAGGGAGAAAGAGACAAGGAAATAGAGACATGGACAAAGAGAGAAAGAGTCAGACAGAAAGAGAAAAGAGCTGAACATAGTAGGATACACATCCTACCTTTTGGGAAAGTGGATATCACAGGGTTTTAGAGAAAGGGTAGTCTAGGGCATATGGATTAAAAAATACAGAGGTTGTGTAAAGAGACATATGAGGATGAATATGGAACTTCATGATCAAATCAGATTTTTTAAGATGTGCAGGAGAGCATAGGTAATAGAATGTGATGGGACATATGCAAAGCTGCTGGGCCTGCTTTGCGCTGGTCATGTGATATAGTAGCTGAGGTAAACAGAGTTAAGTGACTCAGACTTGCACAGCTAGGAGGTGAATAAAGCCAGTTTTGAACTCAAGAAGATGAATCTTCCTGATTTTAAGTACAGTGCTTTATCCACTGTACTACCTAGCTGCATTTAGGAGACCATTAGTAACTGTGCCATGTTGACTACACAAGGTGGTTTAGCACAAAGTGCTGAGGGAGGCACTTAAAGGACAAGAATAGAGCTTCCCCATAACCCCAAAGAATTTTTCCAGAACTGGGGATATGGACCAATGCACTAAATGCACCCCAACTGATTTTCTGAGGGTAGCGAATAATTAAAAGATGGAAGAACATAAGTAGCAAGAAGAGATGCCCTTCCTGCTTCCAGGCAACCATGTGTATTAGCACAGTGCATGGGATTTAGAGAATGATTAAACCTCAGGCTACTTCTGCCTGGGCATGTGATATAAAATTGGAGATCAGAAGGGAGGTTAAAACTAGATAAATGGATTTGGGAATCCTCATAGAGATGATATTTGAACCCATATTGAAATGATGAGACCTCTCAGGGAGGGGAGAGGGGAAGGAGGAAGGAAGGAATATGAATTTGGAGATCAAAACTCTTTTTAAATGTTAAAAATTGTTTTAACATGTAATTGGAAGAGTAATTAAAATATAATAGAATAAAAAGAAATTATGAAAGCTGATGAGATCTACAAGCAGCAGTACAAATGGCAGGGGAGAAGAAAGTCGATAGGGCTTTGGAGAACACTCATTGTTAGTGAGCACAGCCTGGTGAAGAACCAAGAAAAGAGAATGAAAAGGAGCAATTAGCTAGGAAAGGTTAAGTATCACGTAAATTTAGAGAAAAGAGAATACATGAGAGCAGAGTGTGACCAACAGTTTCAAAGGTTGAAGAGAGATTTTGAAAAGATGAGAAGTGAGAAAAGGCCGTTAGATTTGGTGTTTAAGAGATCACTGGTGACTTCAGAGGGAACAGTTTCACTGAAATAATGAAGGTGAAAGCCAGATCGCAAAGAGTTTAGGATGAGGTAACAGAAGAAGTGGGAACAGAGATTATAGATGACTTTCATAAGGAGTTTAGGCTAAAAGGGAATCAGAGACATAAGACGAGAGGTAGCAGGGAGAAGATGATCAAGTGAGAAGGCTGAGTAGTGTAATGGATAGAGCCCTGGACTTAGAGTCATGAAGACTCCTGTCTCCCAGAGTCACCAGCTCTGTGACCCTTGGAAAGTCACTTGCCTAGTTTCCTCATCAGCAAAATGGATAGTAGTAGCATCTTACTCACTTATTTATTGAATCAAATGAGATAAAACATGCAAAGCATTTTCAGATCTTACAGTGCTATGTAAATTCTAGCTATTGCTATTTTTAAAAAAAACTGGAGAACTAAGTGCATCTAGGGCAAAAATTGCTAACTATTGGAAACTCTCAAAACTAGACTGAGCTGTCTTGAAAATAGTAGGCTCCCTCTCACTAATGATTTTCATGCAAAAGCTGGATGGCCATAGGATCATAAATTAAGAACAGTAAGTAACCTTAGGTTTCATTGAGTCTAATCCCTCATTTTCAGATGAAGAAATGGGAGCCCAGCAAAGTATATGACTTGACCAAGATCACACAAGTAGCAAGTGGCATTAGAAGGATTTGAACCCAAGTACTCTGATTCCAGACCCAGTGCTGTTTCCACTGTCCTATCCTACCAATTAAATTATAGCTTTGCTACTATCTGAATAATTCTGGGCAAGTCATCTAACCTCTCTGCCCTCCATTACCTCATTTGCAAAATGAGGGAACTGAATTAGATGATTAAGGTGCATTCTAGTTCAAAATCTATAATCCTCTGAGCCTGTATTTTGAAGAATTGAGTTAAATTGGCCCTGGACTCTCTTTCAGTGCTGAGATTTTATAGACTCAGTGTTGAGGTTCTGTGATTTTGGCCCAAATCCATAATCACAGTAGTTAAGGAACAGTGTTCATTCTATATTCATACCATAGAAGTAATTAGCAGCCTCCCCTTCTGTGCAAGGAGGTGAAAGAACTTCTTAACTTGTTCCCAATCACATTAACAGTGGGACTGTCATTGGACCCTATGGGAAAAAGTCAATAGAGTACCCATAATACAGAAAAGCAGCAGAGACCAATGGGCCACCACTAAAAAGTAGCAGATGAGCTTCTGAAACTTATCAATACACAAATCTCATCTGTTAATTGATGCCTGCCTTTCTTAGATCACTAATCCTGTTAATACACTTTGCTTGAGACAACAGATCACTCTTTGGCAGAAATCTTGATGCTATAAAAGAAAATTCATCAACATAATAATAGTTGACAGTGACAAAGAATGACATTATTGCAAGCTCTTTCAAATGCATTATCTCAATATTTTGAAGAAAGCATTAAAATACGCATTTTATTGCAAAGGAAACTGAAACTGAAAAAAGTTGTTATTTGTTCAAATTCACTCATAAAATAGGTGCCAGAGTGAGGGTGTAAACCCATGTATGGGTTTTCTAAGTCCAGAGTTTCTTGCCAAACCCCATTTCCCCAACTGTACCTGCATTACTAAGCTACCGTCGAAATCACCAGCTACAACAGAGGGGATGAAGAAGGAAATGGGAGCTGGAGGAGAAGATGGAAGAAAAAGCTAAAACCCATTCATCCAAGAAAATGAGAACAAGAATTTTTAGACTTCATTTCCATTGCATTCTTTCCTTAGATTTTGGCAGTCTAAAAAATGTAGAATGAGCAAAATTGTACCATGAATTCTGTTATTTTCAACACCTTCAAAATTGTCATAAATCATCAACCACATGAACAATTAATCTATAGCAATAAATGTTAATGATAAAAGCAGCTTAATATGATCATATTGGCTATATCATTGGCTATATCAAAGTTGGCAGTCATGGATTGATGCATTATGTCTACACAAATAGTTGAAATAGGTGATTCAGAATTTTGTCCTCATTATATCCAGCAGAAAACAAAAACAAAAACAAAAACAAAACAGACAAAAAAAACCACTTAGGTCCTGGTTGGTGAATTACCAGTGAATTTGATATAACCTTTTTGAAGATATTCCAGCCATAAGTATCTTAGCTTAAAATTAAATGGTAAGCATTATAAATCATACTATTAAAGGGCTTTTATGAAAAAAAAAAAAAGGGAAAGTTTTTTTTAAATCATATTTGGATGTGTTTGGGAGGAGATATTTTGGTCTAAAATTGTGATTTCATTCAACTGGGAATTTCTAACATGAGGACTCTCTCCACCTATGCAAATCAACAATACATTTCTAATTTAAGGGAGAATCACATGAGGCCCTGGCACAGAAAGCTTTTGGATGTCAGAAGTAGGACTTGAACCCAGGTCTGCCTGACTCCAAGGCTAGCTCTCTATCAACTATCTCATATTGTCTCTCTATCACCATGTTAAAAAAAAAAATTATATGTGAAAGAAATGCAGTGTATCATTCTAGACTCTCTACTTTAATATGGGTCTATATCATAGGTCCATTTTTTTTTTTGGCTAGGCAATGGGGTTATGTGACTTGCCCAGGGTCACACAGCTAGTTAAGTGTTATGTGTCTGAGGCCGGATTTGAACTCAGGTCCTCCTGAATTCAGGGCCGGTGTTCTATCCACTGCACCACCTAACTGCCCTCATAGGTCCATTTCTAATCCCTATGCAGATCATAGGGATTAGAAATGGACTTCTGATTCTGTTAATTTAGGGAACTCCTTGATAAACTCTCTCTTGCTAAAATTCAAGTCAGCATTGTCTCTGCAATTTCTGATCTTAAATATTTGCCTGGGATACTGAGAAATTAGTTGACTTTCCTAGCATTACACAACCAATATGGGTCAGAGGAAGGACTTAATTTTAGGTCTTAATATTAGCTCCACTTTTGTGCCCCTATGAATCCTGTATCAGGAACAAATGAAAGAAAACCTTCTGAAAGCCACTCTGAATAGAATCTAGTATTTAGATCCATGTCTCTTTAAAGTGATTCTACACCTTGCCTCCACTGCCAAACTGCAAGGAATATTCTATTTGTGAACTACTTTTTTAGCTGGAAAAGGATCCAGATGTTGCAAGTGCTTCTCTATAACATATGAAAAACTCCAGACCCCTTTGGCAACTTGATGTTTAGATCTGAATCCAAATTTATTTGGCTGTCAACATTACCCCAAAATCTCTAGATTTTTTTCAAATCTGATACTCAACTCTGATAGCCACACAGAGATACCTCTGACCAATAACCATTTCCATAATGTGTATCCAAGATTGATGCTGCATATAATTTTTATAATGTTCTGCAGTACCATATGGTTATAAGTACATATTGCTTGAGGGGCAAAAATGGGGACAAATTTCTACATCTTAAAGAAAAAATGAAACAATAGCCAGGTATGGTAATGCATGCTTGGAATCCCTGCTAACTGGGAGACTAAGGCTGGTAGATCACTTGAGCATGGGATTTCTGAAATGCAGTGGGCTAAGTTGACTGGGTTTCACACTAAGTCCGGTACCAACATAGTGAGCCTTTAGGAGTAGGAGACTATCATGCCTTCTAAGGAGGGAGGAACCAGGGCAAGTCAGAATCAGAGCAGTCAAAGTTCCTGGTCCAGTCAGCAATGGGATCAGGTCTATACTGCACTTCTAGCCTGAGTGAGATAGGGACAGTCAGTCTTAGATACAAATAGACAGAGACACAGAGAGAAATTCGATGTGTCATTCTAGTCTCTCTACTTGAACCTGTGTCTGTATTTGCAATGGAATTCCTCATTTTCACTGAATACAGTTTGCCTAGAATGAATAGTTGACATTAAGTTAGAAACTAATGCTATAGTCTACTCTATACTACTACTCTACTTCTACTACAACACTATCAGTGACGATTAGTCACTGGAAGGAAGTAAAGAAAGCAGGAAGGCAGGTAGGTAGGCAGGAAGGAAGGAAGGAAGAAAGGAGGGAAAGAAGGAAGGAAAGGAAGGAAAGGAAGGAAAGAAGGAAAGAAAGAGCACTTATTAATCATTTATCGTGTTCTAAGGCATAAAAATATAAAACACAGCAAAGTGAGAGAGTCTCTATCCTTAAGAAGCTTATCTTATAATAGGGAGAAAACACACCTATAAAAGGGTTTGCCTGAAGAACAGATGGCACAGTCTATTCCTGGAGAGCCTAGTATCAGGATATGTGGCTAGGCCCAGTAGTCAAGAGGGTAAGTTATCTGGTTAGATGACAGGGCTTGGGTTTCCCTAGGGTATAGCTGCAGATAGGATGTCTAAGTCCAATGGTTCAAGAGAGCACAGGTGCAAAATGAGTAGCAAGGTAGGACTATTTTTCATTGTCTGTGCATTTCCAGTAGCTAATATAATGCCCTATGTATGGTAGGCACTTAATAAATGTTTCTTTTACAAAAAATGTGATATGGAAATAAGAACAAGTAAACTATCTAGACCTATTTCTCTTAACTGATTTACATTTTTTGACTGTCTTGACCGCTTTTTTTTTTTTGCTTAACTTAAGTCAATTTAATACAGCCAAAACATTCCATACACAGGGAAACAGGCTCCTGTGAACCTGAATTTCAATAAGAAGTTGTGATAATCATCAAATATTGGATCTCGTAAGGACCTTAGTGATCACCATACTCAACCTCCTCATTTTACTGATAAGGAAACTGAAGTAGAGGGAGGTGAATCAAGCAATCACCAATCATGTGTTAGGTACCTACAATGTGGCAGGCTCCCTGCCTAGCACTGAGAATATAAAAACAAAGGTGAAATAGTCTGTCCCTACTTTCAAGAAATTTATATTCTTCTATGGGGAAAGTGATGTGTGCATAAATAAGTGTATAAAAGATACCTAGACAAAATCAATGCAGAATGATTTAAGGTTAATTGGGCTTTAACAACTAGGTGAATCAGGAATGGCATCTTGAAAGTAAGGGCACTGATACTGAGTTTTAAAGGGAGCTCAAGATATGGAGGTTAAGAAAGAGATTTCAGAACATGGAAGGGGGCATTGCCTATACAAAGTTATAGGAAAGGGGAATGGAATGTGGTATACAGGGAATAAATAGCAAGTCCGGAAGTTTGGCTGAAAGATAGGGTGTGTGACAAGGAGTAATATAGAGTTTGGGAAGATAAATTGGGTTGTGAAAGGATTAAAATGACAAAAAGGAGTTTAGATTTTATCATAGCAGCAATTATGAACTACTGAGGCTTGTTGATCCAGAGGAGTAACATAGTTAGACCTATGCTTTGGGAATATCAAATTGGCAATTGTACAGCTGATAGGTTGAAGAGGGGACACAGGATACAGGGAGATCATTCAGAAGGCTATTTCAATATTCCAGGAGAGAGGTAATGAGGACCTGAATTGGGGTTATAGACAAGTAAGAAGAGAGAAAAATGATGGAAGTAATAAATGTTGTGGAAGGAGAATTTAGAGGGCACAGCACTTGATGGGATATGGTGGGAAGAAGGAGGTGTAGTGAGGGACAAGTAAAGAATCAAGAATGAGTCATAGGTCATGGCTAGAAGAATGTAGCCCATTTGGCATAAATAAGCAAATTAGGAGGAAGACTGGCATTGGTGGGGAAAATACTAAGCAGTTTGGGGCACATTGAGTCTGAGATGCCTATGGCACAAATAGCTAGCAATGTGCAGCAAGCATCTAGAGATATGGACCAAAGTTCAGGAAAGAGATGAAGGCTAGATACACAGCTCTAAGAGTTATCTGCACACAGATGATGGTTGAATGCATAAAGCTGCACTAAGATTAAAAAGACCTGGGAAAGGTTTCTTGGAGAAGGTGGAGCCTTAGCAGTGACTTGAAGGGATTCAGGGAAGCTATGAGGCAGAGATGAGGAGGGAGTGTTATAGCCAGAGAAAATGCCCAAAGGCAATATAAGGAGTGTCTTGTGAAAGGAACAGGAAGGAGGCCAAGGTAACTCAAGCACATGAGTACATGGAAAGGAGTAAGAAAAGTGTGTAGAGGAGATAAACCAGCCCACAGGGCACAATAAAAGGAGAGCGTAAAGTGAGATAAGGAAAAACTAGACCAAAATGGATGAGTCTGAGGGGGCAGGGAGTAGTGTCCAGAACCCAGGTCATTGAATCACAAGGATTCTGAGCCTGCAGACACAAGGAAAGAGATAGTCATATCTGTCACAGTAACAGTGTCAAAATTGATTTGATTATCCTTACCTAAGCAAGAGGTAGAAGGGGGAGGGGGGATCATCTGGGGAATTGCTGACATACACAGAGGCAGCTAGGTGGCAGCTATATAGCATAGTAGAGAGAGCTCAGGGCAGGAAATCAGGGAGACGTGAGTTCAAATCCAGCCTCAGATACTTGTTAACTATGTGATCTTGGGCAAGTCACTTAACCTCTTTGCTTCAGTTTTCTCAACTGTAAAATAGGGATGATAATGGCACTTATCTCCCAGGATTGTTGTGAGGATCAGATGAAATAATAATTGTAAAGCACTTAGCACAGTGTCTGGCACCTAGTAAGCCTTAGAAAAATATTAGCTATTACTATTATTTTAATTATTACCACTACAATTATAATTACCATAAGGTCTCTGGCCCTAGTGCAGATGGACAAGGGTGACAAGAGGGCAGATAATAAGTCCTTGGTCCAATTGGCTAGGTGGTCCTTCTAATGGCATTCAGATACTGGGCTAAAAGCTAGATGACCAGGAAGCTGGATGGCACCTGGTTGGTTATAGAGGGTTGGAGTATGGATTATTACTCTTAACTTTAGAATCAGATAGTGCAGTTCTGTCCTGGGGCCACCAGCAAAGTTGAATTACCTCCTCTAGATTACGGAGCAGGAAGCAGGAAGGTGTGTGTGAAAGCATGTGATGGTCTCTGATCCTAGTGGGGAGAGGTAGGGTTGGTGGCAAGGCAGATGCCCTATACTATTTAAGCCCTAACCTGGGTGGGTCCCACTAGAATTGAGAAGCAGGGGTTGAAGGTAGCTTGTGAAATGACAACTTGCTGAAGTTAGCACAGCTATAGCTAGTTAGTGACAGCTTAATATGATGGACTTGGAATCAGAAGGAAGGCCCAGCATCAGATCTTAGCCTTGACCCTTACTGGTAGGTCTCTAGGCCTCATTTTCCTCATCTGCGAGATGGGGTAATTCCATCATTATCTAATTACAAAATCTGAGGAAGGACAATGCTTTGCAAACCATAAGGTCATATAGAAATATGAACTAGAATTGTTAGAACCCAATTCTCCTGACTTTCTGTCCAACATCCTTAATATTGTGATATGCTTTCTCTTCATTACATATGGCAGAAGACATTCCTAAATAAGAGTTTGTCCTTAATAATTGTTACCAGGACATTATAATGAACATGGCTGACAGGCCCCGAGAACTCAGCATATTGTTAATCCTTCAAAGTATTATCCTCTATCCTATTCTACATTACCTTTATCAAAGGACATTGTCAAAGTCAAAGCCTACACTATACTCAAAAAACTCATACTTATTTGGAAAACCACACTAGAATCCATAGACCTCCATATGTTTTGCCTACAACTACATAGGTTTTTAAATGTTTATGTTCTATTAGGAAATCATAAACCTCTGGTTTAGCTTATTTTATAAACTGAAATTTGAAAGTCAGCACAGCAAACCACAGGTAAAAGCCATTTAAAACTTGGAGCAGATACTTTCACTTTAAAATTAAAGAAAAAAAAAAACAAGGAACAAGCATCACCATAGCAGGAAACAAGAACTTGGCTATCATTAACTTTTTAAACAAATCAGATTATAAACCATAAAATCCACCAATGTGTACACATAAAAATAGTTCCATCCCAGGTTGCTGACAGTATTAATAAATCACTGAAGCATTTATTTGCAGTTTAGGATATGTATAGTATCCCACAGTAGAATTATGGACTTATTGCATAAAGCCAAATGCTCATCATTGTGTATATGTGTGTGTGTGTGTGTGTGTGTGTGTGTGTGTGTGTGTGTGTGTATATTTGATGGGGGAAATTGAAAAGGAGAAAGAGGGTGGAGGTATGTAGACACTTTTAAAAATCTCACAAAGTCTATATTCCATTAGATAAGGTTATTAAACCACTAGATCAATAAGATATCATGAAAAGCTATTATGGTCACTGGTGTTACAACAGCCAAAAACACTCATTTGTGTCCACTAGAGGAACAAAAGTATTTTAGTATCTCTGGAGTTTAATGTATAGCCAAGTTCTCACCTCTGATACATGGAAAAAGGAGCCTGGATCTGCATACTCTGCTGATGTTTTTGCACTTGGGCTACTTAAAGGGGAGAAGCTAAAGACTCTTGATTTGTGTTGGCATAAGACAAATTGGTAATTTCACATCTTGTGATGGGGTTTTCGTTCTTTGTATCTATGCTACTGCATGAAAATAACATTCTGAACCTTAAGAGAAATAGAAGAACTTGTTAATAATATAAGGGGAGGTTGATTAATAGCAAGATGTCTGAGCGAGAGATTGCTTCTAATCGTATATCTCCCTTACTACCTCAAAATAACAAGAATTGCCAAAAATAAATAAATAAATAAAGTAGCCCAAAAGAATGAGAAAGGAAACAACTCCCCACAAGATAATTCCTACAAACAAAAGTCAGTTTGAGCTGCTTACTTTTCCTAACTATCCCTTGTACTTATTCTTCCCAGACCAATATGTTTTCTTGACTAGGTCAAAGAGACCATTCTTCACCATCTTACCTAGCCTTAATCACTGACTGAGTATTGCCTCAGACAAACTGAGACCTGGGAAAGATCTTAGCTTAAAAAGGCCAAGGTCTCCCACTGTTTCAGGGGCTATCTGCACTCATCCTGATCTCTATCTTGACACTGGACCCAGATAGCTCTGGAGGAGAAAGTGAGGCTGGTGACCTGGTACAGTCCTCCCTCACTCAAATCTGCTTGCAAGTCATGGCATCATTTTCCTGATATTCTAGTCCTCTTTGTGAATGAAGGACAAGCAACAAGCTCTCTTCACTTCTGATGCTAAGGGACCCTGGGTTGAAGTTCCTTTCTTCTAGGCCTAAGCAAAGAAATTGTCTTTTACAGCTTTCACTGTACTTGAGAGCAATGGAGGAATCAAGGAAAGAGTATCTATGGATAATCTTAAGAAGGGGTCAAGAGAACCAAGAGGAAATAAGAGGGGAAAAGTGAATTAATGCTTCTTAGACTAGAACCCATGTTCCCTAAATAGTGAGGTTCATACTCTTCTGTGTGTATTAGAATACTAAGAGGAAGATCTTTCAAGCAAAGACGGGGAAATAAGGATTAGGAGGAGCAGGGATTTGGAGGTATACTTCTACCTACTTGGTCACCAGGAGAGGGAGGTTTTGGTTTAGGTTGTGTGTGTGTGTGTGTGTGTGTGTGTGTGTGTGTGTGTGTGTGTGTGTGTGTTTTCTAGCCTTTCCCTCTACTCTAAGGAGTATTGAGATAGCAATGAGGAAGGATCATTGGGTGGCCAGAGGAATACTTATAGAAAGGAAGTAAGAGTTTGTTCAGTTGAGTAATAGAGAGCTGCAGGAGAAGACGGGTGTGCCACTGTTATCCAGGCAGAGGTCATATTCCAGCTATCCAAATTCCTCCTCAGGTGACAGAGAATGTCATTGCTCTGATCTATTTGGCTTGGTTGAGTTGGTGGACAGATAACAGAAAGATTACAGGCTGCACACAAGTGATGAGGGGAAGTTCCTGGATCTGGCCCATCTCTTGGCAAAACTAAGAAGGTTAATTAGCACATTAGATGACAGGATTCAGAAAAGATCTTGACAAGGTAGAACATTGCACTAAATATTATAAGGTAAAATTTCTCATCGTGGGTTTCCAATACTCATATTAATGGCTTTGGGTGGGGAGCTAGGATACAGAATATAGCATAATACTTTCACAATCTCATTCACTAAATCCCTATAAACCTGCTAGGGCTATAGATCCCAACCTTGCCTCATACTGAGTAATCTCCACCTCTAAGACATTCAACTCATATTTCAACTTCTTTGCTTCCTTCCTTCCTTCCTTCCTTCCTTCTTTCCTTCCTTCCTTCCTTCCTTCCTTCCTTCTTTCCTTCCTCTATTTACTTCTTTCTTCCTCTCTATTTTTCTCCCTCTCCCTCCCTCTCCCCCAACATACACACATAATTTCATTTTTGTCTCTACACATGCACACATATGCATACACTAAGCTCCCAACTCCTCTTCCCATGTGTAAAACTGACTCTCATACACTAGACTGTTGTCTGTCTTCTTCTTAACAGTCCCACCACTACACATTATACCTCTGACTAGAAGCTTCTTTCTGTTTACCAGAAATGAGTTTCTTCCACTCTACAGGGCTTCCTAAATAAGCCAGCACATAACTAGCAGCTGTGAACTATGTCCTTCTTTACAGGTATGCACTCATTTTAGCAGTACCCATATACCAAAACAAACAAACAAACAAAACAAAACAAACAAAACCCCCCACAGATCCTTGAAGTATTGAATTATAAGAGCTCCTTATTTATTTGAAATTAGAGATTTTGAGATAAAACAAGATGGAATGGCACTTTGTGCTAAATAGTCTGGAGAATTTTGCCTATGAACCTGATCTAAAGCCAACAGATTCAATCAAGAGGTTTTTGTCTACCAGTGCCCTTTTCATCTAGTAATGCATGATAGGCCCAGTAATAAACTCTATGGCTGTCATCTGACAGCAAACCTAAGAGGCTAATTACCACACTAGACTGAAGAATTCTTTCCTGATATTCTGGTATAGCTTTGTGGCCATTATAGCAATAAAGGCAATGTTTATGGATAGGCTCTTATACCTCCAGATTCCTCCACTAGAAATAACACACAGCACACATCACCCATCTTTGAGTAAATTTAGTTATTTTTATTATACTTTTATCTATGCCTATCTTATCTCTCTAATTGGATTGTAATCTTCTTCAGGGCAGGGACCCAGTCTTGTTCATCTTTCTATCCCCAGGGCACAGCCTAATGCTTTAAATATTTTAGGTATTTAATTTAAAAAATAATGAATTAAGTTCTGTCATTTCTGGAACAGAACATAGCTCTGGAGTTAGAAGAGGCTTCAAAAGTCACTGAGTCCAATCCCCTCATTTTATAGATGAGAAAACTGAGACCCATGGAGGTTAAGTGACTTGCCCTATATCATACAGGGAATAAGCATAGGAAATGGGATTTTAACCACTCTTGCGTCAGTATTCTTTCTATTGCATTACATTATCATCACAGAATGGACAAGACAGCATTCGCAGCTAGGCTAGCTATAATTAGTGCTCAAGGTAGGCATAGATCATAGCAAGGCTATCCAGCATCCCATCATTTCCACTGATTTTTAAAACAGCAGCAGCAGCCCATGTGCCCGATTAGAGCCATGTGGTACTCAATTTTATAGCCACATGGAGATATAGACTCTGTCATTACCTGGCTAATATGCCTCTTTATGTTCTCACCAGAGTAGCTTCCTTCTGAAGATGTGTTCCCAGGCCAC